>NC_066623.1:7069619-7705326 GCF_025201925.1 Gopherus flavomarginatus
GCTTGCAGGCACAGTCAGGACCCCTCCATCGAGTCCTTCTGGGCTTTCAGGGTGCTTGGATCCTAGCTAGGATACCCTGAATTCCGCCCACACAGCCCCAAGCCCAAACTCAAACTGCTTCCCTCCTGCCACTCCCTTCCTTTTTCCCCCTTCCAGGGCAAAGGTGTTGACCTTTCCCCTCTCTTACCTAGCTCAGGTTACAGGCTCCGGTATCGTCCATCCCCTAAAGTCCTCCCCTGCTCTCCCATTCCCCACACAGACAGCCCCTACTCCATCACACCATCTAGCTCTGTTTGGATGGGATAATCTCTATCTTTCCAATCACATGAATTACCACTATTGAGTCTGTCCCTCCAGAACTCTCCTCATTGTGCAGAGTTCATATATTTGTTTCTGTCTTCAAGTCTCCAATGCTGGCAGGTGCCATGTGACACTCCTGCTTTTCCTTTTTAGTCCAACCCCTTTCAGTTTCTTTCTGGTTCTTGTCTCCCACAGAGGTGCCTTCTCAATCGTCCGGAGATGCGTGAAGGTGCTGGCGGGACAGGAGTACGCAGCCAAGATCATAAACACCAAGAAGCTCACTGCCAGAGGTAAGTGCACTGAAGTCTTGTGGCATACTTCCTGGGAGAAGGCGCCTTTCCACTGATTCCATTACCCTTATCCACCTCACACCGTCTCTGCTTGGACCAAAGTGAGCCTTGACCTTTAACAGCTCCTGCCTATTCTGCTCCGTGGTGGGAACTGCAGGAAGGAAGAAAGAGAAATGAGCATGTTTTCCTGAACAGTCGAACCCCCTTTATCGGCATGGAACCGGGGCCATGATGCGAAGGGGCCCCCAGCCTGTGTTTGGATAATGGGGTGCGGGTTTGCAGAGAAGAGAGGAAGAGCACAGAAAAGCCAGTTAGCCAAGCTAAGCTTTTACCTGCATGAAAAACATACCCTGAAATAGCCCCCCTGGCCTATTAACACTCTGTGGGCTTGGGCCTGTGAGGGCTGAGTGCCCACAGCTCCCACTGACTCCAGTGGGAATGGGGAGCATTCAGCGCCAGCCAGGATCGGGCCCTATCAGCAAGGCTAATTCTGGAGCCTCATATTGAGTAGTGGTGATGGTTTTTGTTCTCCCCTCCTCTGGAATTGTCAGCTCACTTCAGTTTCTCTGAAGCGCAGTTCCCAGCCTGTTTCCTTCCCGGTGGCGAAGCAGCCATCAGGCCTTGAGCAGTGATGCTTCCTGCTCGCTGCAGCTTGGGCCAGGAGTCTGTTGGCATTTCTAGAGGGTTTTTTTTAGCCCCTCTCTGCACCCAATGGGGCTGCTCCATGTCAGTCTTTGCCAGGTGACCCCGTTCACACACAGCCAGCCCTGGGGGAATAGCAAACACAGGAGAGCATCAAAGAGCCTGGACAGATGAGAGGGGGAAGTGTGGCTGAGGGAGATGCAGTAGTAATGACAGAAGGAGATGCAGAGCACAGATACAAACAGGAGAGCTATAACCAAGCAGCTATAGACTTGAACTTCGATTCCTCAGTACTGTCCCAAGATGCCTTTCCCATGTCACTGGGGGCTGTGTGGCCGTAGAGGTAGAGAGGTGCTCATTAGAGAGCCTCCATTTTAAGCAGTGAAGGGGGTGGAGAGAGTGACTAGGAAATTGTTATTTACCCCTTGTCATAAGGCAGGAAGCAAGGCTCCCCTGATGAAATTAACAGCCAGCAGGTTTAAAACGAACATAAGGAAGCACTTCTTTCACACAGCGCCCAGTCAGCCTGTGGAACTCATTCCCAGGGGATGTTGTGAAGGCCAAAATATAACAGGGTTCAAAAAAGAGCTAGATAAGTTCATGGAGGATCGGTCCTATTAGCCAATATGGCCAGGGATGCAGCCCCATGCTCCGAGTATCCCTGACTGCCAGAAGCTGGGATTGGACAACAGGGGATGGATCACTTGATAATTGCCCTGTTCTGTTCACTCTGTCTGAAGCATCTGGCATTGGCCACTGTCGGAAGACAGGCTCCCGGGCTAGCTGGGCCATTGGTCTGACCCAGTGTGGCCATTCTTATTTTCTAACCAGCACCCTCAGGGCATCCTCTCTTTTCGAAGGGCTCCAATCACGCTTTGCTCTTCCACCTGGGGACTCTGCTACAACCCCTGGCCAGCCTGTGGCTGGCTGCCCCAAGTGAATCAGACACCAGGAGAGCAGCAAGCATGCACTGACCTTAGGTGCCACAAGCTGCTGCCAATGGCAGAATGAAAATATTAGCAGGAGAACCCCACCCCCGCGCGCCTCTCTGTCCTCTGTATGTGAAAAGCCCTGTGAAACATGGCCCACTAGCAATGGAAAAGGAACTTATTTTCTTTTCCACCAGGATCCTCTTTCCCAGTTCTCTTCAGAGGTGCCTGTCCCAGCTGCCTTGCCGCTTAGCCCCTGTAGTCTGCCACAGGCAATGGCTGTGCTTTGCAGAGAGGAAAACCTCCTCCACAGAAGAGCGTGGCTCATTGCGTTTGGTCCCAGCTGCTGTTCCATGCAGTCCCAGCCATCTTTCCTCCCCCCTCTTGCTTCCAGCTACACACACGGATGCACATTGCCTGCAAAAAGTTGCATAATTGATTGTTGCTGTTCTTGGCGGAACGGGCTGCGCAAGGGATCGTCAGGGTCTCTGAGCCCCAAAACTGTCAAGAACGATGTAGGAGCCATTTTTCTTCGCAGCCGTAACAACTTGTGAGTCCCTGACAATCTCCTGCCGCTCTGCATGGCTCTCTGGCCCTGAAAGCAGACTGGGAGCAGACCTTCCACTTGAGTGAGCCTGGCAGCTTCGCTGCACTGGAATGTTTTGTCCTGCCACTGACCTGCTGTATTCAAAGGTTTTCATCCATCTTCCTCTTTTGCTTTCGCCTTCCCCAAGCTGAATGGGGCCACGCCATGGGGCCAGCTCTCCCATGGCATTTAGTGGTCCACTGTCACTTTTAAAGATGTGGAACTGAAGCATGAACGACAGACATCTTGTATGTAGCCGTATGGTGACTTTGACTGGGGGCATGTCGGCATGGGGGCTGGAAAGTGTAACTTCCAGCTTGAGCAGACGTACTGGAGCTGCAGTCACACGCTGTCACTGCAGTGTAGACATCCCCAAATGTTTTAGGCAGGGCACTGTAATGCTCCGTGGCCATCCTCACTCTTTTGAAAGTACCCCTCAGTCCTCTTCCATGGCTGGCAAGCTGCTCACAGAAGAGCGAGTGCCTTCTCCAAAACCCCGCTGCTTTGCAGGGTGGAGCTTCCTTCGTGGGAGTCATGAGGCCAGGTTCAGCAGTAACAAATGGAAGGGATTTGTTCGTGAAGCTGCTGGATGCAGACAGCCCCTGTGGTTCTCTCCCAGGCTGCCTAAAGCCAGTCTGCACTGCCTAGTGTCACTACACAGAGGGGCTGAGATTTTCTAAAGGGGCTAATAATTTTGGGTGCCTCTATTTTTAGGTGCTCAACTTGAGATGCCTGAACAGAACTTGTTCACGGGGGGCCAGGCACTCAGCAATTATGAAAATCAGGCCCCTTTCAGGTATCTCAGGTTGAGTAGCCAAACACTGGGACAGCTCAAATCACTTGCCTCTTGTGAAAATCTTGGCCCTGGTCACCCAAAGTCCTAGCCTGGACTAAGCAGTGATGGTTGAGAGAGCTGGCCACACTGCATAGTGGAAGGTGCACTGTACAGTCAGGGGATGCAGGCATTGGCAAGGGTGCTGTGGCCTGGATCTCACACCCGGCAATGGAAGCCATGTTCCTGTCATGTTAGCAGCTGTGAATGGTCCATGGAGATGGGATGATGGAAAACCTGCTCAGCTTTGATTCATTGGCTTCCATTTTTCTGATGATCCAGCTGCTCTGATGGCAGAACAGCCTCTGGGACCAGACATGCCTAGAGGGGAGAGAGATTAGCTCTCCATGCCCCCTCCGTCCCTGCTCCTGTTGTCACTATGCCAACCAAGTCCCAAAGGGGGTGATGGTTTCTGTGAGGGGGACCAGACTGAGATTTCCAAATTATTTCAGAGGGGCCACTACAACCACCAGGTTGGTCTGGCTTTAAGCCTCTGGTTGCCCTCCAAACCTCACTTTATTCACCGCTGGCCTACCAAAGACTCCATCGCAAAAGTCCCCTTCTTCTCCCACAGCATTGCCCTGGCTTTCCCCCTCCTCCAGTCTTGCTGCAATTCCTGCATCATATTCATACTCCTTTGTGCTCACCTTCAAAGCTCTCCTACATCTCCTCTTCCATTTCCGACTGCTCCCCACCATGAGTGCTCCCCCTGCTAACTCCATCATGTTCCCATCATCTCCTCCCACACGGACTTCACCGCCTTCTTCCACACCTCCACCCCACCCCCCCGGAACAGCCTAGTGACTTCACTCTCCTTCAGGCACTCCTCTGTCTTGGTCCTTGGCCTGACCTTTCTCCAGTACCCTCCTCTCTGGAGCTCCCCTCTCACATGCCTACTGTAGTAGAGTTACTAAAAGTGACATAATGACTCAAATGACTGTAACCCGCCCCCTCCCCCGAGGCTTTTAAATGACAAGAAAGTTTTCTCAAGCTTTTATTCCCATTTTCCCTTGTGTTGTCACCTACCAGTCCCCTCTCCCCGACACACCCTCTCAAGGGCTGATGATTTCTTTAGTCGCGTTAGCTGCATAAATAAAACCATAAGCTTCTTGGGGCAGGGACTTGGTTTATATTATATCTGCAGAGTGGCAGGCATCCCTATGGTTCTCTATACATAATGCAGGACAACAGCAGGAGCTGGCTATATTTTCATTCCCACTAGGGTAGATGCATGATTTCCATCTGTGGGTTCTTAAAAACTATAGGTTTAATCTGTTACCATAGCCTCTGAGAGTTACCCTGGTGATGTTCCTTTCACAGACTTCTCTACCAGGGGCCTAGTCTGATGTTCTGTTGTATGTACTTCGCTGTGTGTTTTAAAGGAAAAGTCTATAACGCGTTGTTGATGGAGCTGGGAGGCAGAGGACAAAAGACATATAGTCAGGGAAGATTTATTGCCAAGAACTTAATCCAAGTGGGAACACTGTATTGTGTTTTATAACTGGATGGCATTCACATACTGTAAAGAAAATAGAATTGGTTTTATGTAATTTAATTTGTACTCAAAGTGCTAACCCACTTTCTAAAGCAGTGTGTAGGTGCAGTGCATGTATAGGCAAACACCACAGCCGTTGTGCACTCAGCTACAGCTCACTCTCAGCCTTGGACACGAGGACTTGTTTGGCTGGGAGAGGGAGTGTTTGCCAGGACACCTAGATTACCCCATACTCTTTCCCATAAGTGCTAAGGGGTCATTAACTTCCACCTGGACAGCTGGAGATGGGAAACCCTGGTTCAGTATCCCTTCCAAAGGAGGGCACTGGTCTGGAACAGCACTGAGATGCCGGCTTGGGGGAGGCAGCGCTTAGGTCCTGGGCTGGTTAGCAAGGCTCCCTCTCTCTTACTGAGACAACCTCACCAAATCTGAAACCGGGGGTTGCGGGAGTTTTTCTGGTTTGGCCAGGTGCCACCTCAGTCTGTGCAAGGCAATCAAGTTCTGCAGCTGGCAGCAGTGTTCTCCCTCTCCTCAGATGTTTCCCCATCTTTGAGTTGCCAAAAAAGGGAGTTTGTGTTTTCATTTTGGCTGCTGTGTGCACTCAGGCAGCTATTCCTCGCAGCAGCTCTGAGCACAGCATGCACATGTGTTGGACAGAGGGAGATGATGGGAAGGGAATGCACAGCACCTTTGAATTCTTGACTGGCATTCTGGAGGGCGTTGTCACCTGCAGCAGAGCCCTCCATCTGTGTGGTTTTGAATTAGTCTGAATGAGAGCCCTGAAAATGAGCAAACTCCCGTTGTTTCTACCTGGCACCATTATTCATCTCTCCAAAGGTTTTAAAAAAAAAACAACCCCAATCATCTCCTTTCAGATCTTAAAATAGACCAGCATTTTGCAGGCTTCCCACACATAGCTCTGCCAGTATACCACAATCGCGACCTGAAGCACTGCAGCTATTCCAGGCTTGATCTCCCACGAAGTTCTGCCAATGCACCTCTTTCCCAATCTGCAGCACCGCCTGATCTTTCAGTCCCGAACACATGAACCCAGCTCCACCAAGGCTCCTCAGTCTTGACCTACAGCTCCCCTGCTACTCCAGACCTGGACTCTTATACAAATCTACCGACGTACCGTAATCTGCAGTGCACCATGATATTCCAGGACTGGAGCGTCTCACAGCTCTGCCAGTGCTCCTTGTTCCTGACTTGTGAACTTCCACTGCTGCTCCAATCCTAGGTGGCTTTCCCTGAATTGAGGCCATCAACCATGTGGAGCTGCTGGTTGGGTTTATGAAATAGACAACCACCCATTAAGGTCTAGGGGAAACTCACCCATCTTGTTGTCTCATACAAGCCTCATTTAAAGGAGGTGAAAAGCTAGTGCATTAATTACCTCATCCCCCAACAGACTTTTTAATCCTTTGTAAAATAAATAAGCAAGCCACTGTCCATCAGGAGCAGATGGTCGGATTCTTCTGGAGGGCTGAATGCTTGGCTTCTCCATGCAGATCGAAGTTGGCAGCAGAGAAGCCACCAGGCAGGAAGCATCACAGCTTTCAGGGCTTCCTAAAAGACCAGATTGAATTACTTTCTTTCTCTTCCCCCCTCCCCGCCCGCTTTTGTCTTTTATGTCTTCATTGGTTCCCTCTTTGTCCTCTTCTCAGGCTTCTGTTAGTCTACCCCTCCAGCAGTAGCCCAGCATCTTCACCCTTAAATACAGCCTTACCCTACCTGCTGACCTGGATCGAGTCACCAACATCTCTTGTCAGCCATCCACCCAGCAGAGTCTTGAAAGTGTCAGGAAGCTAGCTGTGATCCTTCCACCAAGACCTCTATTGGGCACAAAGCATTCCTGGGATAGGGTGGAGGAGCAGCATAGCTGCTAACTGTTAGAGCCCCAGGGTCATGATCGAATGCAAGGGGCTGTCTGCCTCCCGTGAGGATGAATCATATGATGGATGTGAATCACCCTGGAATACAGGAGGAGGGGAAGGAAAAGGGGATGAGAATTGACGGATGCTCGTCTTCAAAGCCCCCACGTTGCTGCTGAGGTACAGAAGGGCGGGGGCAATACCAGAGGCCCAGTGTCCTCTAAGACACTGAGTGCGAATTGTGGTTCTTCAGCCATTGCTTCTTGAGTTTGAAGAAGTTTTAGTGACAAATCTGGCCTCTCTCTCCATGTCCAAGGGGTTTTCTGGGCACACAATTCAGGTGAAACCCGCAAGAGCCAATGGCCTTTGAAAGCAGTGACTTTGATTTAAATCCAGATCCCCTCCAGCCATACACAGATATCACTGACAACGCATCTTCTAAGGACGAAGGTTCCCTGCTCTCTGCCATGTTTCAGTGCCACTAGCTTTTGTTTGGAGTAGGAGGAGGGATTCCCCCTCCCTGCAGGACCGGCGCTAGGGGTTTGAGCGCCTTAGGCTGACGGCAATTTCACTGCCCCGCGCGCTGGTCCCGCGGCTCCCGTGGAGCTGCCGCAGTCGTGCCTGCGGGCGGTCCAGTGCTCCGCGGCTGCGGTGGAGCTGCCGCAGTGGTGTCTGCGGGAGGTCCACCGGAGCCGCGCGAGCAGCCGACCTTCCGCAGGCACGACTGCGGCAGCTCCACGGGAGCTGCCTGCCCCCCCCTCCGGACACCCTAGGCTGCCGGCTGCCGCGGCAGCGCCCTGACCCAGGGGACACCCTGGACTGCCGGCTGCCGCGGCGGCCGGCAGCCTGGGGTTTCCCTGGGCCAGGGGACCCCCGCCCCTGGGTTGCTGGCTGCCGGGGCGGCGCCCTGACCCAGGGGACCTCCTGGGCTGCGGGCTGCTGCAGCAGCGCGCTGACCCAGGGGACCCCCTGGGCTGCGGGCTGCCACGGAGGCGCCCTGACCCAGGGGACACCCTGGGCTGCCGGCTGCCGCCGGCAGCTCAGACTCCCTCTCTGTCCCAGCAGCAGCGGCTGCTCAACCATTTAAAAAAAAATTGTGGGGCGCTTTTTGGTGCCCTCAAATCTCGGCGCCCTAGGCAACCGCCTAGTCCGCCTAAATGGTTGCACTGGCCCTGCCTCCCTGGCCTGTGCAGCTCATGTGAAAGAGCCTGGCACCCATGCTGTGCTTAGCTGCGCTGAAACTCCCTTTGCTTTTCATCTCTCCTGAGCTTCCTTCTCACGCCCCCGGCTCAATTCCAGAGCCCTCTCGGCTCCCTGTGTGTCTCTGAACCCAAAGTGCCTCCCCAAGGCCAAGCTAGTTGTGTTGGTTAATGCATCGCAGGCAGATGTCGAATGCCACGGTGCTGGATGCACTATAAGAACCTGAACAAGCCAGAACACGAAATCGGCCAATTCTCTACTACATTCCTGGAGGGTTGTGCCCCGTGAGGGAGGAAGGAAGGAAGGACTGGGCTGTGTGTCTGTTGCGCAGGTGTGGGTGCCAGTTTGTGCACGCAGCAGGCTGGCCAGGAGTGGATATCTATGTACATGTAGGCTGGGTCTGCAGGGATACATGGAAGTGGGTGTGGAGACATGCATTCCATAGTGTACAGGTGTCTTTGTGCAGAGGAGACTTTATGCAGGCTTGCAGGGGTGTACATGACAAGTGATTTTGTGTGAGTGCACACCTGCAGGCAGGTGTGTGCATGCATGTGCAAGGGCACCTGCAAGGCTGTGAGTGCATGCACGTGGTTGGGTGAGACAGGCATGTGTCTGGGTGTGTCTCTCTGCTGTTGGTTAGGTGTGTGTGTGGGGAGTGTGTTTCTGTGCAGGTACCTGGAAAGGTGAGTGGGTGCTGTGCATTGCGTGTGTGTTACAGACCGCCTGGTTAGCCTTCCCGAGTTAAACACAGTCTTCCCCACTTGATCTGAACTTTCTGTCCTTCTGTAGCACCTCTGCCCTGAGCATTTCAAAGCCCTTTTAAACCACTAACAAAACAAGCCTCTGGGCACCCTTGAGAGGCAGGTCAGCAGGGTTATCCCTGCAGAACGCGAGGCCCAAGGAAGGGAAGTGGCTTGTTCGTCTTGCCTTTTCATTCCTCCAAAGGCCACTCGTGTTTTCATCCTGACGCTCCCGCCAGGTGCGGAGAATGGGGCTAGGTTCGACTCAGGGACTATCCAGAGTCAGAAAGCTGCCAGCGCTGGGAGGAGAAGCTTTGAGATGTATGTAGCATGAGAGGAGCAGCAGAAAGCGAGACCTGCTCCTTATTTGTTACCTGGAGAGATGGTGGAACAGAACTCTAAATTCAGATCACACCACTGGGGGGCCCTGGAGAAGTTTGACTACCTTTCGCCGTCCGCTAGATTTCCTTTTCATGCACCTCACCCTCCTAGGGTAAGATTTTAACAACACCTGTGTGACTTAGCAGCTCAAGTCACAATGAAAGTCAATAGGATTTGTGCTCCTAACTCACTTAGGTCCATTTGAAAATCCCAGCCCTAGGTTTCAGCTGGGACAGGGACCATGCCTGTCAAAATCTCCCACCTTATTGAGGTTGTTCTCAACAGCAGGCAGAAAATATCTATCCTTCTGAGCTTTCCAACCTGCGTTTGTGGCTCCACAAGGGCCTGTAAGGAGCAGACAAGCATCCAGCCCTTGGCGTGTTTATCCAAACTGAACCGTCATTGCTGCTGGCTGGGCAGACCCCTTCTTCTCCCCAAGGGACTGGATGGAGTGAATCACCACTGCTCCCGTTCATGCAGGCTCCTTGCTAAAACCCCATACATCAGTAATCTTCCCACAGCCTGTCTGCCCCATGAATCCCAGGAGCTACCGGAACGTAGCTGGCAAGAACTTGCGGAAACCATTCCCTTCTTGTTCTCCAGCCAGGGATTAGAACTATGTTAATTGCAGATCCAGATCTGTTCTGTTTCCCTGCAATCAACTTCCCAGTGCGGACTCAAGGACTGAGAGTTAATTTCCCTGATAGGCACCCCCCTGAAATATTATCCAGTATCAAGTGGTCTGGGGTTCAATGCCTGCCATTACCCCAGATGTACTGGCACAGTGCTAGGCTGCCTTGTGATTGAAGGCTGATCTTCATAGAATCCACCCTCTCTGTCTCCTGACCTCACTGTCCAGCACGTGTGGATTTGAATAGCAAAGAATGGGCAACCCATACTAGGAGAACTTGCATCTTTGTTTCCCTCTAGTGGTCGATCCGCATTTGAGGATAAGTCTATTACAGTCGACAGCTAATGGAGCTACTCTTTTAGCTAACCTATTATTCAGGTAATTGAGATTCTACTTTTAATGCTGAAGATAATAGGTTAAAATCCTTCTACAGGCCCAAGTAAGGTTATTCTAAAAACACCATATTTTAGTCTCTCTCTCTTTGGTAAATATCAGAGGAGCCAGTAGCCAAATCCTGAAGTCTTTGCTCTGCTTTTAATCAGTTCTCCTTACCCAATGACCTCACTGGAAGCGTTGCCTGAGTAAGGACAGCAGGCAGAAGCTCAGAAGGCAAATCATAAATTCACTCCCCCGGGCACCTGACGGCTAGTGGAGTCTCATTTTAACAGACACAGCCATATCTCAGCCATGCACCTTTCATTTTGATGCTGCATATTTTGTGGTGTGTATAAAAAGATTTTCTGTTATCCCTTCGGGGTGCTTTTCTGCGAGCACCTGTCCCTGCACATTCACGACTGGCGGGTCGGTAGGAAAAGCTGTGCTTACTTTCCCCTTTGAGGCGTCAGTCAAACAGCCTGGGGTAAACAGTTCAAGCATCTCAAGGTTTCCACACAATTCCATTAGTGGCAACTAGTTGGATTGGAGGGTTCCTACTGGACTAACAAACCTTTAGGCTATTGGATCAAAGGTGCCCAGGTTAGTCATACCTGGAAGTTACCTTTTAGTGGCCTTACTATATGTGGACTCAGTTGTTGTTTTAGTCCTGTTCCTGGTGGCAAAATAAGAATATTGCTTGGTGCCTTTGGTTGCAATCTTAGAGGGAAGATTTAACCCCCCTCCCACCCCTGCCATAGTTGGTCTTTCTGTGCCAAGATTGGGGTGGCCCAGGGGAAACCAGACTGCTGATGTAACTATTCTGTCCAGCTCCAGGGCTGCTGCTTTATCTCCTCTCGCCATCTCGGATCCATTTAGTTTGTTTCTCACTATTTATTCTCGGTACCTTTTGTGCTTTAGTAAGCGCTAGCCCCCTCCTGGCCGCCTCTGCTGTCAAACGCCCGAGTTGTGACTTTGCAGTCATTTCAGTGGTGACAGATTGCGATGGTACAAATGCAGGACCAGGCAGAAGGAAAAGCTGGAAGTGGGGGGAGAGACACTTATTCTGAATCTCAGAATGACAGGGATGGGCAGGAGCAGGGCTAGGGGGTTTGCTTTGCAAAATCTTATTAGTCAAGTAATCCAAACCTGGTTCATTTGGATTTATATCCCATTTATTAATGACCTCAGAGCTCAGAGAAATGGTTCCCGTTTTGTCTCACTTCTAATAATGCTTTGCACAGCTGCCTCTCACAGGATCTCCAAGTGTTAATGAAGTTAGCCCTTTGAGGCATAGGGAAGTGTTAGTATCTTCATTTCATAGATAGGGAAACTGAGGCACAACAGGTTAAATGACACAGGAAGACGAGGCAGAGCCAGAAGGGTAGCCTGGGTGTCCTGCCTCCCACTCCTGTGCTATCCTCCCTCAGGACACTAGCTATGGGAAGCATAGAAAAGATTAGCCAAATCAGCTGCTGTTTTCATGAATCATTTCTCCTTTCAAGGGCACTCCATGCCTCCCCACAGAATTCTTCTCAATAAGCAAGGGCCTTTACCAAAATAATAATGGTAGCTAGCTCTTCTATTGCGATTTTCATCAGTAGATCTGAAAGCATGTTGCAAAGGAGGTCAGTATCATATTATCCCCATTTTACAGATGGGAAAACTGAGGCACAGAGCAGTGACATGACTTTGGCAAGGTCACCCAGCAGAGACAGGAACAGAATCCAGCTCTCCTGTGCTCTATCCAGTAGGACACACTGCCTTCCTAGTTCCTTTCCTTTTATTCCTGCTCATTCCCTGCTATTTCCCTATCCCAAAGTACAAACCCAAGATCAAGCATAGAGCGAGAAAGTGCTCGTGCAATCCTAGCATGTTCAGCTCTCGCTGGGAGTGTGCAGGAATCCAAGGGGTGAAATCTGTCTCGTTAGTATGGTGTGCACAGTGAGAGGCCGCCTGGACCCGAGGAAGCATTTGTGTTGTAGCATGAGGGTGTGCTGGGGAAGAGACAGAATTGACAGTGCTGGGCGGGGGCGACCTGCTATTCAGGCATTACAAGGCAGCGAGAGCACAGACTTTGAGAAGTGAAGCTCATATCACCTGCCAGCCTGAGGGAGAGAAACAGGGAGAGCAACCCAGCCCCACTCTGCAGCCCTGTGATTGGAGGTGACTCTCGCTCTTTACAGCCTTTGACTCACACGCTGGGAGGCTGCTCTGCTGCAACGAGTGGAACTGCACCCTTCTGTGAATTAGCCCGGGGCCTCCATCCTGCTACGGGAATGCCCCCAGGACTGCTCGGCCCATGCACTCAGCTTTCTCAGCACTCCTCCGGCGTGTGCAGCAAGGCTGGAGCTTAGCAGCTCAGGGCAGGGAAAGCTGCTCTGCATGGTGAGTTGCCTTTGGCCTGGAGGAGCCCTCCGGTGTGCCAGGGCTTGTTGTGTTCTGCGGGGCTTTTCTGCTCCTTTCTTCCTTAGACAAATAAAGGGAGATGGTAACATTATTGGGGTCCACTGCAGGCCAAGTGACCGAGCAAATTGTGTCCTGTCTGATTCTCAGACCATGCCCGTGACCATGTTACCTGAGCAAAGTGGCATCCCTGCCAAGTCCCTGGCTCCTGCAGTGTTCTCCATGTAGCCAATCGCAGGGCCTCTCTTGCCACGTGTGCCAGGGGAAGTGCTGCCTACTTCCTCCTTGACATGGTGTGGCAGGTAATCTCAATGGGTGATGCCTGATAACAGAGAGCCCAGGTGGGCAGGTAGAAGAGCGACACAAACAACAGCAGGAACGTCTCTGGCCTGTGTTGTACAGGAGATCAGGCAGGGATGATTGTAATGGTTCCTGCTGGCCTTACAAATATATGAAAAGCCAGTGGGAATGTGCTTCTCAGGGCAATTCATTGGCTGTGCTGAAAGAGACCACGAAAAAGTTTACTGCGGCTCTGGGCTGTACATACAAAAAGATCCCAGGGAGTGGTATGGATTGTCTCTGTACAGGCCTGCTGTGATTGCATCTGGAATGCTCTGTTCTGCTTTATTCTGTGTAGATTTTTATATCATGCATATCACCAGAGTATATGAGTCCAGCACATTAAGTGACGTGACTATGCATTGCCGTCTGGCCACCCCATAATTGGAAAGAAGGTGATGAAATGGAGAGATTTGAGGAGTTCAGGAACTCAGCCAGAGGTTAGGGGTTTATCACAGGAGTGGGTGGGTAAGGTTCTGTGGCCTGCAATGTGCAGGAGGTCAGACTAGATGATCATGATGGACCCTTCTGGCCTTGAAGTATTTGAGTCTAAAGCTGAGTCTAAGTCTTTGAGTCTAAGGATAGGGGGATGAATTCTGAGCAAAGATGCCGAGAACTCAACTTGTATAGTTTAGCAAAGCAACGGCTAACGGGGAGACATAATAGTCTACAAATATTGGAAGGGTATAAACGCCAGGGGTAGAGAGGAATTGGTGAGGATCTTGCATGAGAGTCTGACTAGCAGGATTTACTGAAACTCAAAGTTAAACTCCAGGGGGTGAACCAGGATGGACCATAGCAATAGTCACGGCTGAGGTTTGCCCAGCTCTAATAATAACCCTGTTTCTTCTTGCTGCTGCTTAGTGCCTGATACCATGAAATACATTCACAAACTGTTGCTGTGGGAACGTGTCTCTTCCCAGGAAGTCCATTTCATGGACTGAGAAGGCAGTAAAATGCAAAGGAACAAACACCAAATCACTTCAGAACATCCCAGAATGAAACTTAGGGGGGAGAGATAGCTCAGAGTTTTGAGCATTGGCCTGCTAAACCCAGGATTGTGAGTTCAATCCTTGACGGGTCATTTAGGGATCTGGGGCAAAAATCTGTCTGGGGATTGGTCCTGCTTTGAGCAGGGGGTTAGACCAGATGACCTCCTGAGGTCCCTTCCAACCCTAATATTCTATGATTTGGATCTGGTTTCCTGTGCTAGATTTCACAGAATTGCAAAGTTCAGGGATGTTTGTGAGGCCAGGAATTCCTGAACCAGGTATATTTCAAGTGGTCTTGAGAAAGGAAGCAAAGTTGGGAAAGGGAAGCTGTATGCAACAGCCTGGGTGGTATGAGATGCTCACTGAACATGGGGTAATGTTAAGGAGTGAGGTGTTCTCAAGGTGGTTCATGTGTGTCTATGTTAATGCTTGAGTCATGCTCCTCAACCATGTTACTGCAGAGCACTGATCAGGGCCGAAGGACGCTAGAGGAGAATTAGACTGCAGTTTGTGTCAACGTGCACATGTTGGAGAGAGACTGAAAGAGATGTCAGAGAGCTAGGGAGGGGCTGGTCCTGTGCTCACAAGCACACAGCAATAAATGGTTTGCCGGAGCTTATTAAGAGTCTGATGTTCATGTTATGGCACCTCTGGTGCAGTGTGAGACTGCTGTCCCCGATCTTCTAGTCACATCAAAACACACTCTATCAGCGAGGGATGGGAGAATGCAGGCTGTCTAATTCTGTACATCTTGCATTCCAAAATTCCACTCTAACCTTATGGGGTTTGTGTTTTTCCTGAAGGAGAGAGAGAGAGAGAGACACACACACACACACACACACAGACACACACACACACACACACACACACACACAGCACAAGGGTTTGTAGGAGAGAAGAGGAAGCAAATCTAGTGAAAACAGGAGCAGAGAATGGGCAGAACAAAAAAAACAAAACAAAAAAGAGAGACTGAAAAAAGAGAGAGGCAGGTTGTCTATTTCCCATAATAGGACCCCATTTTCTGTTGCTTTGTAACTTTGCCAGATTTTAACCATTAGCGCTGAATTTTTTGATGGTGTGTGTCTGCCTTAGGCTGATTTTGGGGGCGGGGGGCTTCAGTGGAGGTGGTTCAGCCATATTCAAGAACTAGTTTAGGGGAAAATACATTGTATTGCCCATGTTAAAAAGTTCTTACAGCGGTTTAGGTGAAACCTCTACCATCTCCATGCTGTGGAGAGAGGGTTTGGGATCGGGCAGAGAGGTCACCCTGATTTCAAGAATGTGCCTTTTGCTGGTATCAAGGGAAAAACTGACCAAATCAGAACAAGTTATCAACTGTTGCAAAATCTCAGATTGCACATGCTCAGTAGAGACTTGTTAGAGCTTGGCAGCTAAATTCTCTGAAGAGTCTATCTGCACTGAGCACGCTCCATCCCCACCCAGCTCCGACCTGCTGACTGAACTGCCATCCCCACAGAGTGACTGAGGATGCCCCAGCCTGGGACTGCAGGAGGAAAGCAGGACTTTCCTGGCAATTGCTCCTCCGGGCTGCTGCAGGCTGCTGTGGTGCTGGGCTCCAGAACTGAGAGCAGAGAGTGTCACCTACGCTGGCATGCAGGCAGTGAGGAGGGGAAGGAGGAGGCAGCCCGACTCAAATGCAGCGGGGACAAGAGCTGGATGTGGAGGGAGGCAGGATTCGGCAGCTGGATTGGGGCTGGGATGGTCTCAGCAAGGAGACTGGGACTGGAACCCAGGGTGGGAAATGGAGGTGGAGGGACTCGGAGCCAGTCTTGGGGGTGGGGTGAGACTTAGATCAGATGAGAAGCTGGGACTGGGATTAGGACTGGAAGCCTGCTGAGGATTCTGGGAACTGGGAATGGGGTGGATGCAAAACTTAGATCTGATGAGGAGCCTGGGATGGGGAAGACTGGGGCTGGCTGGGGAAGGAGAGCGGGACAAGGAACCTGAGGACCTGGGGGGGAGACTGGGAGCTGTGATGGTGGATGAGGAGCTCAGTGTGGGAGACTGGGACTAGCTAGGAAAGAAAACTGGAATGAGAGCCATGGGAAGAGCCTGGGACAAGGATCCTGGGACAGACAGGCTGGTGGTGACAGAGGCAGAAGGCTGTCCATGAGGAGGCATGGCAGGTCCTGTATCTCAACTAAAAGTGATACAGGGTCTTGAGAGGTTAGCCTGGGGTTGTGCTCCTCAAGGATATCCTGGCTGAAATATACATATGTCGGATCCTCTTGGTGTTGAAGAATATCCTCAATCCTGTTCCTGAAGAGTAAAAGGTTCCCCCCCACACACAGCCCCCTAGAATGCCACTGGGGTCCCCTGCATGGGCAGCATCAAGTCCCGCCAGGGGCCTTCGTATTTTCTGCAGCTTGAGAGGAAGCAGAAGTAGGTTTGGCCATAGCCATGTCTCCTGATGAAGGGAGCCTGCATAGCCTTCTCCCCTCACCGACTTGTGACTTGTTTCTTTCAGATCACCAGAAGCTGGAGCGAGAGGCTCGGATCTGCCGTCTTCTGAAGCATCCAAATATAGGTAGGGTTTTTCTCCATGCTAGGTAGGGTGACCAGACTTCCTGATAAAATCGGGACCGTCCCGATATTTGGGTGGTTGTCCCGTGTCCCGAGATTTTGCTCTGCCAGCAGCACTGGTTTTTTGTTTTGTTTTTTGTTTTTTTCTCCGCTGGCAGCACTTGGCTTTTTGCCCCACCGGTGGACTCCCCCTGTCCCCCACCCCCAATATATCCCGATTTTTTCCTCATCTCATCTGGTCACCCTAATGCTGGGGAGGTGTGTGTGTGGGGAGAGGGTACTCCTCTGCATTCCCTTCCCTCCAGTCACACCCTGCACCTGCCTCTACTTCCCACTGAGGGAGGCTGTACGGCTCCCTGGACAAGCTCAGGCCTCCATCGGTATTGGAAGGCCTGCCTGAGGCACAGAGGCCTGGTTCTCCTCCCACTCGTGCTGTGCCAGTCAGGATTGGCTTCCCCAAGGTCAGTGCAGCTGGAGTATGAGACCATTGTAAGTGACAAGAGAACAAGGTGCCAAGGGCCTTAATCCCCAAAGGCCAGCAGTCGCTTCCTGTGGGACATGAATGTTCAGTGACTGGCTCAGTGGGGCGACTTCCTCCAATGAGGTCTAAGGGTGTGATCCAGAGTCCATTGAAATCAACGGACAGCTTCCCATTGACTTTAGATCGGGCCCTGTGCATAGCACTTGGCCACATAAGGAGAAGCAGGAGCATGCCATTAAGTAGGCAGTGCTTCCATTTTTAACCCCCACCCCACTTCCCACTGCCCAGGTGCTCCTTTGCTCAGGGCTCTCAAAAAGGAGAGCAGATCCCATCAGGGAACAGCGAAGGGGTGGGGGCTGCGGAGGCGGGTGACATGAGAAGCGTGGGGGGCTTTCCCATCAAATGTCCATCTGATGGTAGCCTCCTTCGGAAAAGCTGTTCCAGGAAAACTCCTGAGCCTCTGGGAAAGACAGAAATAGGCCAGGAGAAGAGAGAGAGAGAGAGAAAAAACTCAACCCCAAGCCCTGCCAGTGATGCTGATTCAATCAGTCACTCTCCCCATTCTCCCAGAGCCTGAGCTGATGCTGGCTGTGCCAGAGCTCGCCTCCCCAGAGGAAGATCCCCACCCAGCGGGGAACGTGGTGAACAAGGTCTGTGACTCTCAGGGCAGGAGCTAGGGAAAACCTTCTCTCCCACGGGAACTCTGACCCCAGGCAGGAGCGTCGCTGGGTTTTTGCATCAGCTTGAAAAGGAAATGGCTTGCAACCCCGAGAGCAGGCAGTCCGCAACGGTATCCCCCCCAGAGCAGCCTGCCATGCTGAGACGGAGCCAGCTTTGTTCCGAACTGGGGCTTCCCCCCTTGTCTTGCTGCTGCCTGGCTTCCCCTGTCCGGGCCAAGGTGAAGTAGGCCATTGTCTGGGAGGTGCGGGCCGCTGGAACAAGCCACGCACTGAAGTGTTGGCCGACGAATGCTGAGCGCTGCAAGCCATGGCCTGTCTGGGTTAGCGCTCTCACCTGTCCGCCCCCTCCCAGGTGCCTTCCAATGCACCTGTCTGGCAAATCCTGTCATCATGCAGTGCCCACTGCTGTTCTGTGGCACACCACGGGGAGGGGCAGACAATAAGTGGCAGCAGAAAGTCAGTCCCGTGCGTGAGCCCACGCTGAGCAGACTCCATCCGCCCTGCGCTGTCTGCTCTGCCTGGAACTGTACTCCCTACTTCTTCCCACCTCTCACCCCCGCCCTTCGCACATGCACACACATACACATGGTCCCTGCTTCATAAATGTTTCCGCTCATAAAGAGCCTGTCAGCTTCAATCTGTCTCAGGCAAATGCCTGCACAGCAGCGTCAGGTCGTCTCTGCATCAGCTCGAGTCACAGACCGCGCTGGACCAAGCTGTTGCTGTGACAACAGAGGGATTTGCTCCCCTCGCTCCAGCTGGAACAACGCTCCTGGGCAAAGGGAAAACAAACTGGGTTGGGGGGGGGGCGGGGGAGGACGAGAAGGGATGTCAGTCAAGCAGTGCAAGGATCTGGGGGGCAGAGCAGAAAGAGAGAGGGAGGAGGGAAAGGCGATGGCCATCACAGTAATGCTGCTGATTTCCCCGGCATTTCACTCCTTACTAACTAATCGTTGCCACCCTGGCATCTCCCAAGCGACACAGCATCCGAATCTCTCCCAGGCTTTCTGGGGCTGGAAGTGAGAGAGAGCGCAGCCCCCAGAGGTGGAGGGGGTTGTGCTTTTCCCTGCTCAAAGAGAGGAGCATCTCATTTCAGTCTGAATGGCTTTTGTTTGGGGATTACGGGAAACCACACAAGAAAGGACAAAAGTAAAGTCTGCCGGCAAGAGCATGGTGAAGTCTCTGCTTCCCGCATCCAGGTGGCAGGACACAGAGGCTGCTCTCTCCCTTCCCAGGAAAGGTGAAAGGTGCAGGACAGAGAAGACAAAGCCATCACAGTTATTACATAGCTGGACTTGGCACATAATAGAACAGATCAGCGCTCCTGCGTGTAAGTACTGCCGCTAGATTCACTTCCCAGCTCTAGTCACACAGCAAGTGACCTGTGCTTCTCCATGCCTCCTCACTCCTGACCTGTAAAATGGCGATGACAGTATCTGCCTCCCTCCCAGGGATGCTGGGAGGCTGGATTCATTAGAGTACTTTGAGGTCCCACAGTGGCAGGCACCTGAGGCGTGCAAAGCATCATTCACGCAATGAATCTGGGGGAGGGACAAAGTAGAGTTGCCAGCTTTAATTGGATGAATTCCTGAAGATTTCATCACATGACATGATCTTTAATTAAAAATTCATCTTTAATTCCTGGAGACTCCAAGTCAATCCTGGACGATGTTGGCAAACCAAGGATGAAGAAAGCATTTTCCTGCCCCTTTTGCAAAGGACAGCACAGAGGACGGGAAGTGTCCTCCCCTTGCTGCTCTGTCCTGGGCACAGCTAGCCAGCATTCTGCACTGAGCACCTACCTACTGGAAACTAAAATGACCCCATGGGTATTTGTAAGAAGATGGCCAGGGAATGAGCCTGTCACTGCCAGGCATGTATAAGTTCATACAAGAAACACAGCATTTCTCCTGCTAACAGATGCAGACTCCCTTTTCTCCACAAGCCACTGCCCGGCAGGGAGCATTAGTTATGGCAGGCCCGTGAGTCTTAATCTCTGGCCAGTCATTATCTTCATCATCATCTCCTCCTCCTCCTCCTCAGGAGCGGCGCCAGGGTTTTCGGCACCTTAGGCAGGGGTCCTTTTGCGCTCTCGGTCGGCGGCAGCAATTCTGCGGCGGGGCGGGTCCTTCCATGCTCCCGGTCTTCGGGGCACTTCAGCGGCAGGTCCCAAAGTGAGTGAAAGACCCATCGCAGAATTGCCGCCGAAGACCCAGAGCGCGGAAGGACCCCCCGCCGCCGAATTGCTGCAGAGAGCTGCAAAATGCCGCCCTCCTAAATCCTGGTGCCCTAGGCGACCGCCTAGGTCGCCTAAATGGACGCGCCGGCCCTGCTCATCCTCTTCTGTAGTTCAGATCCACTCCCCGTTAGCATGGGGGAAAGTTCTGTTGAAAGCTGCCCTGAAACCAGGCATCCCAAACAGCCCACCCCCACACCTGCAGGATGCCTGCTACTCAGCGAGGGATGGGGAGCACCCCCAGGCATGTCATTTGCTGATGTCAGGGCACGGAAACCTTCCTGTAACAGTCTCCACCTGCAGGGATCAGCCCAGCCACAGGAGTAAGAAACAGTCCAAGTCAGAGCACATGGTGCTCCCTAGCACCCCCTGGTAGACAGCAAAGGAACTCTGGGAAGCTTCGGATGAGAAACAGGAGCGTCCATCACGGCAGCAGGTGACTGCCACAAAGTGACAAGGATTGCAAGCAAGCAGACCGGGGAAGGGTGCAAAGAGGGCTGGTCTGATGCAGCCTTCTCCTTTCCCTCTCACCAGCACCCCATAGCACAGACAATCGGTAACAGGATGGGCCAATCAGTTGAATCAGCCTCTCAACAGCATAAGCTAGAGCGGCTTAGAGCTGCTGTGCCATATGCTCTCTGGGCCAGTGAATGGGAGCTTTAGCATTGGCTTCACAGGTCTTCCAGGCCCCCTGCATTTTGAGGGCAGCGTATGCTGCAAATTGGTCTTTCACCAGTCTTGCCTCCTTTTTATTCACCACCCATCCTTGGCGTGCACTCCTGACGAGCACCGCTGGCCTCGGTGCTGGGCTGGAAAGGGTTAACAGAGCAAGATGCTAATGAAACCAATCTGGTTGCTATTTATACCCACAAGGCACTTCTCTCCCCGCCCCTTGCACCCCCACTGTTCACTGCTGCCTGGAAACTTGGGAGCACCGCTTCCCCTGACTGCAGCACAAACAGGCTAATTACCCACTGATGATCTGGAATGAACTAGAATGCTGCAGACTGGAATTAAAGAGGAGAAAGAAGAATCAGTGCCATCAGGAAAGCAAGGAAAGCCAGTCTGCAGTGGAACCAAGATTCCTGGCAGAAGCCAGAGCCATGGGCTGCAGGACACTACTACCTCTCCATGAGGGATGCACCACAGGAGGGACTAGGGTGTTTTCACTGGGTTGGACCGTCCCCTCCCATTTTAATTAGAGCTGATCCAAAGGTCCAACGTTTGAAGCTGTTTAGGTTTAGCATGTTGCTTTGGCCCATTCTAAAGATGGGAACCAGCTTTTCGACGTGGACCCAGATCTCAGCTTCCCTACTGCTCAGGGGAGTCCAGATTTGAGGGTTTTATCTGACCCAGCTCTAATTCTGGTAGACGTTGGAGCTCCTTCTTAAATAACATGTCAGATCCTCCCATACCCCTGAATAATTCTAACAATTGTTAGTCCTCAGGGGCCACACCCATAATGTGCAATCCTTCCTTCTTGATGAGATGTGGGCCCCTTAGCGGGGTTCTCATTTGTTCCTTGTGGCAACGTCTCACCGACATCATCCCCCATGGACATGGCGCACTCTGCAGTTACTAGTGGTTTGCAATATCCAGGCACATAAAGCATTCCCAGGTGGCAAGCTATACCAATTGGAACCATTGCATGCAATGTGGCTGGGAGTGGCCGAGCCTAGGACGGCGGCTTGAAGGAGGCAGTAGTATGTAGGTGGGTATGGGAGGCTTTAAGCCTTCATGACCCCCAGCATGGCTGCTGAACATCCCTGAGGGCAAAGCTTTGTGCAGTACTTCCGTAACCAAGCCCACAGATCTGGAGTGGTTTAGAGTGGCCTGGGCCTAGGTTTGAGTGATGCTGGGTGAATTCCTGGTTTCGGATGGAATCCTGGAGGAACCTGGGGGTTTCATATGGTAGTGATCCCATGCTGAGTGAACCAGGGCAGTGTCCGTTGAATTTAGCTTTGAGGTTTTGAATTTGTTCAGCTCTGAGGCTCAGTATGAAACTCCAGGCCTCTGTTGCCTTCCACTCCAGCCCTCCGGCTATATGGATTCCTTGGCATGGCTCCCGTCACTGACTGTTTCCCCAAGACATGTGTCGAGGATGCTCACAGGAATCAGACACCTTCTTCGTGGAACAGGAGGGAATCATAGACTCATAGGACTGGCAGGGACCTCGAGAGGTCATTTAGTCCAGTCACCTGCACTCGTGGCAGGACTAGGTATGATCTAGACCATCCCTGACAGTTGTTTGTCCAACTTGCTCTTAAAAATCTCCAATGATGGAGATTCCACAATCTCCTGAGGCACTTTATTCCAGTGCTTAACCACCCTGACAGTTAGGAAATTCTAAACTGCCCTTGCTGCAATTTAAGCCCGTTGCTTCTTGTCCTATCCTCAGAGGTTACGAAGAACAATTTTTCTTCCTCCTCTTTGTAACAACCTTTTAAGTACTTGATGTTTCTGTCTGGACCCATGCAGCCATCACAGGAAGACAGAAAAGTCGTAACAGAGCATGAAAATAACTGGATGAATGCAGGTCTCTGAGCATTGGAGGATGAATATATAAACCAGCAATGTGAAAGGAGGGAAAATACCAATACATTAGAATAACAGCCACGGCTCAAATCATCTCCACAAAAGGGACCGAGAGCCAAGACCCACTCAGGCATGACAACCCTTTTCCTTTCGCTTCATCATTATTAATGAAAATGCAACAATAAACCTCTTGGAGGACTCTGCCTCGCAGCAAGACATTGGCATTGATGGGTCATTGTCTTCCTGGGCAGCAATGATGGTGGTGACTCCAGTCCTGCCTTTGAAAGGAGACTGAAGGTGAAAGGATGTCAAAGCAGGCGACAGAAAGAACATAGTCAGAAAACTACAAAGAGAACAGGTCGCTTCTGAATTGCACCTCTGTGCCAAGGGGATCTAATGAGCTAGACTAATAGATACATGACTACAGCCAAAGCGAACCCAGTTGCTGTCCAAAAAAACCTCTGACTGTTCTCCACTGGAGGGCTTGGAAGTGACTCTCCACATGTCCTGGGGCACAGGATGCTGTAAGTACTAGTGAAAATAGCGTACGTGATGTGCCTGTTCATTGGAGATGTCACCTGACTGCCCAAATGGGAGGGTGTCCATTGGGGAGCACGGTCTTGGTGGGTTCAGTGACTGTGTACATCTGCACCGGGGCACAAGGTCATTGAGGGAGCTGAGTTGGCTGAGCACTGGTCATGGGAGCATATGCTTTCTTAACTCTAGCAATTCCTTCCTTGCCTTTCTTTGTATTGCTTCCATTACAAAATGGTGGTGTTTAAATCCCCCTTTTGCTCCAAATTCTACGCCTTCCAATGCACGCACCCCATTCCCAGCGGGGTCCTGGTTCACAAGCTGCAATCACCATCAGCTGTTGGATCTGCCTGCTGAATGCTTCTTCATGTTGGTGTATTGAGGTGATATTAACAACTGAGCATTTTACTGAATCTGGAAAATAACACTAGGAATGCAAAGAATCTGCATTCAAAATCAGAGCTGGATATAGCCTTAGGGCTTATTGTCTTCCACTATCCCATTGGCCCAAGGACAGTAAATATAAAGTATGAAGAAAATTTCCATATGGGCTGAGGCCAAATTAGCTGTGATCAAAGTGTGAGTAGCTAAAACTCCACTCAATTTTAACAAGAAATGGGATTTAAAAACCCCTACATTTTTGTATAAATTTTTTCCTTTTACCCCTTGTTTCTAAAGATCGTTTTCAAAAGTACTGAGACTTGCTTGATCATTCTCAGACCAGGTGACAGACACACGGGCAGAAAGGGTTAAATGTATTGTGTGTACCGTCTAAATGTCACTAGAATAAGATGTAGGGTCCTGGGACATAGGGGACCGTGAACCAAAACAACGAGGGCCAAATTCTGCTCATATTTTCACTGGTGCAACTGTATTGGGGTTCTGTCTGTCTATCTATCTGTCTATCTATCTATCTAATTGCCTTATTTCTGTGCCATCTCCATCACTGTAGTATTGCAATGCCAAACTTTGTAACTGAGAGCAGAATTTAGCCTCAAGACTCTGAATTAAGAGAAGAGGTGAGACGTTTCTTGACTGCATTCAGTCTGACTAGAGTTCTGCACAGAACAATACTACAAAACAGAGCTTAGTTTGTAATGCAAGAACTGCCAGGGCTCAAGCAATTTTTTTTACATTCACAACTGATACAGCAAGCCCAGAGGTGCCGGGACTCAGCCCTGACCAGCCCTGGCACAAATTAAGCTCTGCTACAAAAGCATTGTGTCCCGACACACCCTGAGTCATGTGTAGCACTCGGGATGGATTGCTCAGGAACTGCCATTAGCCCAGAGCCCAAGCTCCTGGAAGCAGAGGGGAGAGGCTGTTCTTTGGACATTACAACAGGATGCTGCTCTTTCCATTCTAGTTCTTTGGCCAAACAACAGGACTAGTGAGGAGAGGGGGGATGTTTAATAAGGAAGAGTTCCCATGGCTGCTCCCAGACAACCTCACCCTGTGATCCACCTGCATCTCCCAGGAGAAAGGGAAGTCACAGAGGAACAACATTGTATTCCCAGCAGCAGAGAAACACTGCCTGCAAGAATGCTGCCTTGGCAGGGCTCCCTTTGCAGCCCAGCATCCCTCTTGATTAAACCACCCTAATCCTGGGGATTAGAGAAGTGTGTGCTGCTGAAATACTGCTCGATGCCCGAGATAACCAAGCAGCTGCCCAGGGCCTTAGCCAAGTATGAGCACTATGTGCAAACCACAGACAGCTCCTCATTTTGGAAATGACCTTGAACCTTGCGCCTCCCAGGACTGGGAGAATCACTGTTGTGGGAGGGACACTGGGAAGGCCGTGAGAGCATCGCTTAGCTGGTGCAATAGTGAGCAGCATGAGGTACTGGGAAGGCTGTTGGAGGAAAACTCTCTGGGTTACGGAGCTCCTCTGCTGTTCCTCTGCCATCCCCTGCTGCCAAAGGGAAGCGGTGGGCACGCGAACGAGAGAGGCTGCAGAGCGGGTCTGTGAGTACAAAGGACGTTGTGGTTGGTGACTGTGGCCCTTTTGTCTCCGCTGCAGTGAGGCTGCATGACAGCATCTCCGAGGAGGGCCACCACTACCTGATATTTGACCTGTAAGTAATGGTGATCGCTGTGTTTCATCCTTTTCCACAAGGGCCGTGTTCTTCCACTGCCACGCAAAGCCATCGCACTCCTGTCTCCTACCTGGGAAGGGCTTCTGTGTAGGACCTGAAGCCATTGCCATGGAGGGGCAGTGTTCCAGAGGGGAAGGCACAGAGTAACGGGGCAGGCTGGAGAGGCCATTTTGTGCCTGCTTCCAGTGTTAGTCGAATTAGCTTTGTGTCCTATGCAGATCAGCCCTCCAGGCTTCTCAGAGCAGCAGTTAGCATGTTTAATACAGCCTCTCTAGAGGTCCCAATGCTACTGCTGCTCCCTGCTTGTGTCAGTGATCCTGCCTTGTGCGGCAGCTTCTGTTCCTTCCCCTTGGAGACAGAGGAGCTCTGCATCCAAGTAATCTCTAAGATGCTGTACTTTGCATGGTATATTTCCCCAACCCCTTACCCTCCTCTCCCCTGCCTGGTTGCTCTTGGCTGTTCCTCTCCCTTGCTGCCCAGGGAAGGACTGCAACACTGACACTCTGATGGGTTTGCTGAAAGCAGGGGGCGGGTCATTTCCAGAGCACACGGAAAGTGAAGAGCATAATTTAATGAGAGTTGGAAGGGCATAAAGATCCAGGTCTGTCCGGAAGCGTGTGTGAGTGTGCAGATCTTAGGGCCAGGTGGGACCATTGTGATCATCTGATCTGACCTTTTCCCAAAGACCCCCTTCACTCTCTGATCCTTCTGGTGTGGATGACAGGACGGCTCAGGGGCCAGCCCTGTCCTGCTCCAGATCACTAGATCCGATACAGCCCATCTGATGGCCGCTCAGTGGCTTCCTCTGAGATAGGACCCGGTGAGCTCTGTCCAGCACTGCCAGACTGCTGGACTCTCACTGACACTGACCATTCCAGGTGCCTGGCTGAGAATTGCGTTGAAATGGGAAATGAACCACTCCCCCACCCTTGCAGATGGTTTGAAAGGAAGTAACATCAGGCAAAGAGATCCCTGGTCTTTGGGAACCCTTTAGCCCATCAAGGATGGAATGTGCTGCCAGGTTAAAGTGGTGTTATGCTGAAATTGCTGGGTTAAAATGGGGATTCAGTTCTCTTGCTGCCTGGAAAAAAAATTACCAGGTGCCCAAGCCCTTCACCTACCAGTTCCACACACCCCTTCACCCCCAAACATACCCCTGTTGTACGTGCTCAGTCTCGGCTGAGCTGCTTGTCCGGTTGTGTTTTGATTTGTTCCGTGGGTCAGTTGCCAGCTGGTATAAATCCGTGCAGCTCTTCCATGTAGAGCTTCCTGAGCTGACATTATGCTTTGTCTGTTTCATTCACAGTGTCACAGGTGGGGAGCTGTTCGAGGACATTGTGGCCAGAGAATACTACAGTGAAGCAGATGCCAGGTGAGGATGGAAACATACCAAATGCGATCCTGCAAAGCTTGGCAGCTGTACCCAGCCAGGCAAGGGAAGGGAAGAGATGCCCAGCCTTCACCAATAGCTTAAAGTCTGTCCTCAGCCAAGGACTCATGTATTTATTTTATTTACAGTATCAGCGCATCAGTTTCCTCCACATTGTATACTGATTTTATAGCACCACTCTGAGATCTGCTGCTCTTGCTTCTCCACGCGAAATGACACTGCAAGTGGCTTATTCTAGCCAATGTGTTTTCCATGTCAAGGATTCTGTGCACAACCACACTGCCGATTCTCAATAATCAAACCCGGCTGCTTTAAGTGAATACAAACAGGCACGCCCCTTGCCCCAGACTGATAATGCAGTTAGTGTCCGACCTGCCTGCCTGACTGGTAGCAGCTGGACTCCTCCGCTCCTCAGTCACCAATGTGTGGGATAGGAGAGGCCAGGAGCATCCTGGCATCCCAGCCAGGAGATATGAGTGCCAGTACCTTGTGGAGTCCTAGGAAGATATGGTAGAGATGCTTACATTCTTGACGTTTACCAGTTGCAATAGTTATTTTTATGTATTTAAAGGCGTATCTATGGCATTAATCACTGGCGTATTGGAGCACCTTGCAAATATTAATGAATTAAGCCTCAGCGCAGCCCTGGGAGGAAGGAAAGCGTTAGCTCCGTTTTACTCAGGCGTGGAAAGATGAGGTGACTTGCTCAAGGCCCCACAGGAAGTCTGTGGTAAAGCTTTGACTAGAACCCACGTCTCCAGTGCCCTTGACCACCAAGCAATCCTTCCTCCCTTTACCACTGTCTTTATGGACTAACGCATCCCAAACACCGGGAATAATTCTGAGCTTCAGGTAAACATGGCCACGCAGTAAACTTCCGATTCAAGGCTCCTGCATGAAAACGTTACCTTTATTTCATTGTTTGGAATGAGTGTTCTGCGTGCACTGAATACGTTTATACCAATCCACCTATTAGTACCTTGCGAAAAATGTAAATTGACACCTTTTGTTTTGCAGACAAATGCTTTGTGATCAAAGTTATAATCCCCTCTTGGCACCTGGAACTTCTTTTTCTTTCTTTCTCATGCAGACAACAGAGTGTGCGTGATTTAATGAGCTATATATAGCAAAACAGACCCGATGAGACCTACAAGCATAAGTCAGGACTAGGGAAATGGGCTTGGAGTTACCATAAGCTTTATGTCTTACGAGTTCTGCTGCTCTGCTTGATGTTATCGCTCAAACTCAGGCTGGCATCCTGATTTCACCAACTCCCATTATCAAGTTCTCTATGCAGCTGCTCACGTTGTTTCTATGGGAATTGTTTGGATTGTGTTAGCTCATTACCTCTGACAACCATGAGAGTTCCTAAGGTAACCTGTGTGCTCCTTTTCTATTGTTCACTAAGTCTGGCTGAATGATTCAATGACCCCCAACTGGGGATTTTATTGGCAATCAGGTTTTGATAGTTCTACCTTCCTCCATGCAGCACCACATGGGACTCTGTAGAGCGAGATTCTGAGCCATGCTGTATGGTTGCTAATCGGACAAGGAATAGGGTGTGTGGGAAGTGATGAAAAGAGATAAAAATGAAGGGACACTCCTAAGGAAGCCCTATCTCTGCTGCTCTGCCAGCGCACAGATGTGACTTTTATGATTTCTCTCTCCAGTCACTGCATTCAGCAGATCCTGGAAGCTGTTCTGCATTGCCACCAGATGGGCGTGGTGCACCGGGACCTAAAGGTAAGAGCTGTGGTGAAGGTCCCTGCATGTATACATGTAACGGCCAGTGCTTCCAGGATATAACAACATCATAAAGAGGGAGATGGGCCTAGCAGCCTTGCCCTGTAACCTTCTCTGAGGAGGTCTGGTGCACCTGTAACATTGTGAGAAGAATACCTTGTGGGAGCTACCAAAAGCCAAGGGTGAAGGGAACAATGAGGAGATCCTAGCTCAAGATCCCTTGTCAGGCCAGCTTTTGCTTCCAGAAAGATGCAGCTGATCTGCTTAAAAATGCCTTTCTCCTGCTCTGGAGGAAGTGAGGTCAGCTCCAGAGGAAGACATGGGTAGTTTGGAGGGAGTGCTTCATGGTGGCCATTGCTGGGGCTCAGTGGAGACCTATTCAATCCCCTGTGGCTGTAAGATTGGTAAGTAACTGTGAGGCTTCAGGTCCCCACCTGGGCCTCCTCAAATCTGTCCTCCAGTGGAAGGATGGGGGAACAACCCATGATCTCACATCATCTGGAACAGGAAGTTCTCTGGGGCTTGATTATCCTGGTATAGTCTTGAAGCCTGGAAACCCCAGGTGTCCCACAGGGGGAATTCAACTCAGTAACACTGAGCTCCTGCAGCAGAGATCCTCCCTTCCTGCAGGCCAGTACAAGCTGGTCTGTAATGATCTCTCACTGGAGAGAGCCCTTCTCAGATTGGCCCAGCAGCCTCTCCTATAAAGGGAAGCTCATCCCACCTCTTCCTCTCAGAATACCTCCCTAATTCAGGCCCAAATGCAGGACGAGTGTGACCTCCAAGACGGAGCCAGCGTCGTCTCTCACTACAAAGATACCAGTAACTCTGGTAATACCTGGGAATCAATCGGTGCTGTCATCAGTTTGTTTGCCTCCAGTTTGTCTGGGGATTATTGAGCCAGCTGCCCTGATTCCAGGCCGGCTAATGCAGTTGAAAGAGCAGAACTAGACTATCACTCTCTCTAATAGATATAATAACATTGCCACTGAATGGGAGCCCGGAGTTGGGCACCTCAGCGGAGGTGGAAACCGGATTCATGTATCTTCATCAACCCTAATATAGGGAGTGATGGAGCCTGGACAGCAGCCTGTTAATAAGGAAATAAGCACTGAGGGCTTTCCTGGCCATGACACCTCTTGTTTCTACGTGAGGAAGAGATCAGGGCGAGCTGTCCGTGAGGGAACCTCGGATCTGTAACACATACAATTGTTTCCCCTTCCCTAAAGAAGCCAGGGGCCAGATTCAGCAAGGAGTCCGAGGGAGCCTAAGCTGGGCTAGGTAACTCCTCCTTTCAGCCATGCAGACTTTAATGTTCCACTACCTCAGACTCCCTTAGACTCACATCCACTTATCACTGGGTAACGTGACCCCCCCGTGCACACATGTCCCCTGAATTTGGCCCACTGAGTCTGTGTAAGGCAATGCAATCTAGCGTACCTGTAACTCACAGGCCCAGGGGCTGGAAGAGAGGAAGGTAGCAGGAAAAGCAACCAACAGGAGGCTGACAGAAAGTAATAGTTCTATCTTCCAGCTTCTTCCAGCTCCTCTGGTTCTGCTCCCTTCTGTGTCACAGAGCAGGGCGGAATAGTTTTAAGGGAATCTCAGTGTGTCTAGGGCAATCTAGATATAACAGAGCAACCCCTGGGCTTCTCGGTTAAATGTCTCCCAGCCGGCGGCTGATGAGGGACAGTCCCCAACCCAGAACCTGGACTGGGAGTTCTGCTGGCCTTAGCCATTCACATGGCCAGTCAGAGAGCCCTAGGAAAGGGGTCCTGCTGGTGCCCACGTTGTCTCAATACAGTATCGGGAGGGTGTGTTTTTCTTTTGCTCTCTATCCCTCGCTTCCTCCTGTAGCCGGAGAACCTGCTGCTAGCATCCAAACTGAAGGGAGCTGCAGTCAAGCTGGCAGACTTCGGCCTAGCCATTGAGGTGGAAGCAGATCAGCAGGCTTGGTTTGGTGAGTGGAAATGGTCGGGCGGGGGATTGAGGAGGAATTGATCTGCATTTCCCGTTTCTATATGTGTGGCTAAACAGCTCCCCCCACCACACTGCCTGGGAATGTTTTATTAATGTCACAAGCAGCGCGGATACCTTGAATATTTATCCCTGAATCTAACCAAAGGGTTAAAACATTTCCACTGAGCTCCTAAGGGCCAGCAGGGATGGGGAAGGGTGTGGAATCTTGACTAGTCCCTTGCAAAGCAGCAGTTTTGGCAGCCTTCAAGGCTGAAACCACGCTACGGTGCACTTGGGATAACCCATTTGTTTCCATTGGGAAAATATACTCTTGGGTCCCAGAGGTGCCCAGGCAAGGTATAAGCCAAGTAACTGAATGGGGATCCAATGAATGGATGCACAGAACTAGAATGTGAGTCATGGAGATACTATAAGGGTTTGATGACTCCATGATGGATACACAGCCAGTGTCCCCTCCACTGTGCTCCCAGTCCACCATTGGCTTATACCATGTTGAAGTCCCCGAGTGCCCTTTCACTGCACTGCTGCAGTCCCTGCGTACCACCATCTCCCAGGACAATGGGGACTGTAAAACTGGTCTTCCGGACAATGCTTGAAACCCAGTGAGACCTCAGTAATAGGGGTAGGTTACACGTTCACCAGGAGAGGGTGTTGTATACATCTTCGTACGCAACCTACCAATGTAGAGATGAATACAAAGGGAGAAGACAGGTGTAGTATGCAAACCCAAGACTTCTTTCCTAATGCTGTGCCAGCACCTGGTTCAGCAGGCTGGCTCTGCCTCGCATGACTCATTTTCTGATCCTTCCTTAACCCATCTGATTAGCTGCTAATAGGCCAGGACTTCCTAACCACAGGACAGATTGGTTTCTCAGTTACACCAGTGTCAATCTGGAGTAACTGCGCCCACACCAATGCAGTTAAATCATTGGATTGACACCCGTATACTTTAGAGCAGAATCTGACCCAGTGCACTCACAGCCCCGAATGAACAGGCACTGAACTCTGAGGACCTGTAATCAGATCATGCAAGCGTGGGCCCTCTGGATGGCCAATTCTCTTTGTTATCGCTGTTCTCAATGGACTAATTGTGGCATAAGGCACAAGTGACATGTTTGTCTCGCAGTCAGCTCTTGAGGGTTCTGGCGAGTGCTGACGTGACTGGGTATTGTCTGGGTATGGTTCCAGAGGTGTCGACTCCGTGGGTGCTCCGGGGCTGGAGCACCCCCGGGAAAAAAACAGTGGGTGATCAGCACCCATCAGCAGCCCTGCAGATCTGCACCTGCCCTTCCCCCCCCAGCACTGCCTGCTTGCTGCAGATCAGCTGTTCAGCACCGTGCAGGAGGCGCTGGGGGTAAGGGAGAGGATTGGGGGCAGGAAGAGGTGGAACAGGGGGTGGAACAGGATGGGAAGTGGTGGGGCAGGGTGGGGGCGGGAAGATGCAGTGTGGGGATGGGGTCTGGGGGAAGGGATGGAGTCGGGGTGAGGGTGGGGCAGGGGTGGAGGTTTGGGGGAAGGGTTGGAGTAGAGGTCGAGCACCCCCTGGGGACTGAGGAAGTCGGCGCCTATGTTTGGTTTGTTAGGTTTCGCAGGCACACCAGGGTACCTTTCTCCAGAAGTGCTCCGGAAGGATCCCTATGGCAAAGCTGTGGACCTCTGGGCGTGTGGTAAGTCAGACTGAGGTTTGCAAACAGGAAAGCGGGACAAATACATTTAGGAGAAGGAAGAAGCAGCCAAGCTTCTTATTTCCTGCATTCTGTGCCACACCCACCAACATATCAGAGACGTGTTTATTTCAGCATGCTCATTCTGAAGCTGCGGGCGCGAGGGCAGCCTGTATCACAAGGACTGTACCCCTGCCATTCTGTGAGCCACAGCTTCCCTGCCCAGGTGCATCGCTCTTGCGCCTGACGGCATCACTGTATGCTTAATTTAAGTCTTAAACAGCCATGTTCTTCCTGAATGTTAAACCACCAGTGATGCTAGAGAGGCCTTGTGTTAACAAGATGTGACATTGGCTTTTCATTCCACCCATGTCATGAGAGACACCACTGCTCAGAAATAGGGTGCTCTTCAGAAGTGACTCCTTTCCTTGCAGGCCAACTCTGAAAATGCCACTGGAGTGGCAGTTTTCTCCAAAATACCAGCACTTTGTGAAATGCCAGCGCTTTCCCTGGGACATGCCAGTTGCATGTGAGGCCAAACCCAGTGTGCCTCACGTATCTGGAACACAATGCACCAGTGACCCAATTAATTAAAAGCTTCACCTTCAAATTGATTTCACAGCTCAGGCACGTGGAAAGGCACTGCTCTCCGTATGGGCTTCCAGAATGTCGCAGGGTGCAGACTGAAACGGATTTCTCTTCAGGCCAAACTGTTTTCAAGGAGGCCCATGCACAATGTATGCCTACATTTGTGTGCACAGTTGCTGTGACTGCGTGCACAGATCAGAGAGCTGCACACATGCATGGCATCTGACCTGTCATTTGCATGCACTGGCATCATGGCTGTGTGTACGTGACTGTCAGCCTGAAACTGGGTAGGCAAGTAAGCCCTACTTAATAAAAATTTACCCTCACCTGTAACTTCTTTCCCCTGATTTAGACCAACACAGAACTAGGACCATACAGATCTCCTAAGTCAGTGATCTAAACTCTCTCCCACCTCCACTTGATAGAGGTTTATAATAATATGCGCCTATCCCTCTCTTGTCCAGGAGTCATTCTCTATATTCTGTTGGTTGGGTATCCTCCCTTTTGGGATGAGGATCAACACCGACTCTACCAGCAGATCAAAGCCGGGGCCTATGATGTAAGTCGCTCTGTTTTTGTCCCCTCCCAACTCGTCTCTCACACACTCTTCTTCTCCTCTCTCCGGCACCCATCTTGCCTCCAAGTCATCACTTTTGACTCTTTATAGAAATAGGACCAGTAGCTGAGACCAGCTGCTGGCTTGAACTGGCCATTCCTTCTGTGCTTGTGAGTGGCAATGGGGAAGACCACATCCACCAGTCACAAACGCAGCCATTTCAAAGCCTTGTGGAGGAAGGTGTGCGGTTTGGGGAAACAGCACAACACCAAAAGGCTACGGCTGCTGTAGGGCGGCTTGGACAGATCTTCCTCTGGAGTCTCTATTGGAGCTGTTGCTGCTCCCGAAGTGTCTGTTGGGGACAGTACGAACATGCTAGCTGCCTGCTGATGCTGGGTTCATCAGCTTGAAGCTCGGAGTCTTTCCTGCCTCAGGCGTCCCACCCCCCCCGAGCCAAAGGAGAATTCCCATGAGAGTTGATATTCTCTTTGGAAGTTGCTACTCCAGGCTACAGGCGGGAGAAAATAGTGGGGGAAACAACAGTGGGTCTGATCCTCTCCAGCAGAGGATAGACTTTCTCCTACTGTCCACTTAGGGTGACCAGACAGCAAGTTTGAAAAGTCGGGACAGAGGGTGGGGGGTAATAGGAGCCTATATAAGAAAAAGAAACTAAAATTGGGACTGTCCCTATAAAATTGGGGCATCTGGTCACCCTGTGTCCACTGTTCCAGGAAGGGCCGGCTCCAGGCCACAGCACACCAAGCACATGCTTGGGGCAGCACGCCGCGGGGGGCACTCTGCCGGTTGCTGGGAGGCGGCAGGCGGCTCCGGTGGACCTGCCGCAGGCTTGCCTGCGGAGGGTCCGCTGGTCCCACGGCTTTGGTAGACCTGCCGCAGGCGTTTCTGTGGACGGTCAGCTGGTCCCGCAGCTCCGGTGGACCTCCCGCAGACGCGCCTGCGGAAGTTCCACCAGAGCCGCGGGACCATCGGACCCTCCGCAGGAACGCCTGTGGGAGGTCCACCGGAGCCGCAGGACTGGCGAGCAGCAGAATGCCCCCCGCGGTGTGCCGCCGTGCTTGAGGCGGTGAAATTGCTAGAGCTGGCAGAATTAACCATTCACTCTCCCTTTGGCCAAAACCCACCACATCCTCCCAGCATGAGAAGAGGCTCGTTCTCATGGAAGAGGACTGTGCGGGAATGAGCCAAACTTGATCTGGGTGGGCTGGGCAGCAGCAGAAGTGCCCCATACGTCACTGCTGTTGGCACTCTCACGTCCAGCTCCTTTGCCTTTGCAGTTCCCTTCACCCGAGTGGGATACCGTCACTCCTGAAGCAAAAGACCTCATCAACAAGATGTTAACGATCAACCCATCCAAGCGTATCACAGCAGCAGAGGCTCTGAAGCATCCATGGATATCGGTAAGCATGGCGTACAGGGTGAGCTACTCAGGGCGCTAGCCGACGCTGGAAGGATGGGCAGCTTAGCATGCAGCTGGGAGATGTGGCCTGTTCTGTGAGGTGGGAACATCTCTGTTAAGGATGAAGGTCCAGAAATTGGGAGGTTTTGTGCAAATGATGGGACACCTTACTTTGAATAGGCATCGCCTTGTGTGTGGCCTGTCTATCTGATGTAATGAAATCCTCCTCCCAGGTGTCACTCCTCTGATACAGCGACAGGCATTTCTCTAAGTCAGCACGAGACATGTAGGTGTCGTGAAGCCTTAGTGCAAGTGAAGCATTCATACGAACTCACATTAAACTTAAATCCAAACAGACAGCCTGGTGATGGGAGGAAATGTGCCATCTTAGCCAAACCAAGAAAAAGACTGTTAATTCATTAATGTCTGCCCCCCTCCCACCCCAGGAGCCTCAGGCAGCCGGAGCCCTGCTGCTCTTGGCTCCGGTGCAGGAGGATGGTGGGAATCCCTTGTCTCTCTGAGGGGGGCTGTGTCAAACTCACCTGCCCAGCTCCCTGAGAGCTTGGATCATAGAGGTCGACTCTAAGCTCTGCTCCGCCATTGCTGCTGGCTGTGCCATGCCTTCCTCCTCCTCCTCCTCCTGCTGCTCCTCTTCCTCCCTGCAGCTGCAGCTTTTGGTGTCAATGCAAACCCCAGCATGCCCTGCACGCTCTTCTGCTGTCTTCTGTTTACAGCTAGGTTTCTGACCGTCATAATATTGGCTTCACATGGCAAAAATACTCTTTCTCTAGTGCCTTCTGGATCTTTAATGCTTCACCTCAGATCTGCGATGTGCCCCCTTACTTCCCGGCTACAGGGCCCTATTGTGTGGGCTGTAACAACAGTTAGGGCATGTCTACACACAGACGTAAGTTAGCTCAACGTACAGCCACTGGTGGCTGATGTCCACCCTACCCTCCTTCTGTGAGTGGTGCGCGTCCTCCCCAGGAGTGCTTCCACCAACTGAAGAGGAGTAGTGTGGCGGGCTGAGAGCCAGGGTGCTCAGCTCTGTGCAGCTCCTCGCTGGGAGCCCAGCTGCCCCCCAGTCTCTCGGCTTCTCACCTCCCAGTTGGGAGCCGGGGGCAGCTGCTTGGGCTTCTCACCTCCCCTGTCCCTGCTGGGAGTGGGGGCAGCCAGGCTGTAGCTGCCCGGCTTTCTTCTCAATCTCACAGCTCCAGCATGGAACCCTGAAACTGAGAAGGCAGCCGGCAGCCGATGTAAGTAACGCAGTGTCTACACAGACACTGCCTCGCCCTAACTACACCGACACATGCCCTGCGCCTCTCGTGGACGTGGAGTTATGTCGGTGTAGCAGGGCACTTACATCGGGGGGGCAAGGCTGTAGTGTGTACGCTGATCTAATTATGTCAGTGTAAGCTGCCTTACATCAACCTAACTGTGCAGTGTAGACCAGGCCTTAGAAATAGGAGAGTCACCCAGGCAGGGGCCAGTAACAGAGCTCCTTTCCATGGCAGAGATTGTACCAAAGCCTGGGACTCGCCGACACACCTTTCATCCCATAAAAGTCTGATCAACGACCAAAGTGAAAAATCATCCCCAAACTTAGCTTCACTGCCATGCATAATCCATGCCTGAAACCCCTCATCACATCCCTCCACAGCAAGGAACTGCAGTGTTAATCATGCAGACGAATCAGTCAGCCCAGGGCATAGCTAAGCTCTCTGCAAGCTAATTTACAGCCCACTGCACAGCAGAACGAGGAACAAATGAACAAAGAGGGTGGATAACTCACGCTACCCATTTAAGTTTTATCTGCTGCTCCCAGAGAGGCCCACGCAGCTGCATACAGCAATGGCTGTATTCCTCAGCCAGGAGAGCCAGAGTGCATGTGTGTGTGCATGGGAGAGCAACTGTGTGTGTGTACATGTGTGCACTTCCCCAGGTCCTCGGGTCTCCAGGTTTCTCCCCCTCTCCTTCCCTCCACTGCTGAGCAGGCTCTCCTCTCTTCTAGCACCGCTCCACTGTGGCGTCGTGCATGCACAGACAAGAGACAGTGGATTGCCTGAAGAAGTTCAACGCCAGAAGAAAGCTAAAGGTAATTCGCAGGGCCCATCCCTGCTGCCCGGGTACCTTTGGGAACCAGCTGGGAAATGCCTGATGAGTTTGTTTTCCTGAACAGCAAATGTGTCACCGGGTGGGAGTCCAGGTTATCCTGTGAGTTTGGATTTCAGGGAGCCAGAGTGGCCATGGAAAGGAGAGGCTGAGCTAAGGGGCTGAATGTTAGAAACCAGGCACAAAAGGATGTAAAAGAGGAGGTGGTTCGCCTGCCCACCTGCTGAGTGTGACCAGTTATTTTGAGGAAGTCATCTGTTAGATGTGTTGCAAGCAAATTGGGAAATCCGTATTTCCCCCGGGTAAGGAACGATGATAGACATCTATAAAGCACCTTTCAATCACAGGGTTGCCAAAGCGAAACAGTGCTCGAGGGTGTCTACGTCTGCCACTAGGGGGCAGTCCTTTTAACGGTGCATGGCAGGCTACCACAACAGCGGGTTAGAGCCGGAGGGGAAGAAGGACTGTTGTATCCAATTAACAATGTAGGGGGAATTATAGGTAGGCAAAATGCTGGATTAGAGATGTCACCAGGCAGTGGGGGGTTACACCTCAATACACTTACAAAAAGTGCTATTGGATCTTGAGGGATCAGAAGGAGTCAGAACTTTGATTTTCCATCTCATCCAAAAAGGCCACACCTCTAGTAACACAGTGCCCCCTCGCACCATGCTGCGTATTCATTCTGTACTGGCTTGTGAAGCAGAGTGCTGAACGCTGAGTCATTAACACCAACCACTTCCAGCAGTGTAGAAGTCTAGGGTTGGAAGAGACCTCAGGAGGTCATCTAGTGCAACTCCCTGCTCAAAGCAGGACCAACCCCAACTAAATCATCCCAGCCAGGGCTTTGTCAAGCCTGGCGTCTGTTTCATGACGGTCTCCAATCTAAGCAGTTATATAGCCCTGCCCTTCATTAGCCTGGGAGGGCTGTTGGGTTTGCAGCACAAAGCAGGTGACTCCAGACTGGTAACAAGGTTGGCAAGGAAAGAAACTGGCAATACTCTATGTTTATTGTTCATTTTAGAAAGTAATCAGATTAGTTCAGGTCTACACTTCTAAGTAGTAATCCGTTACTGTAACCAATGACTCAAATCTCCTGATATGCCCCCTGACTAGTTAGCAGAGTCAACTGGAAAACGGAAAACATTTCTGGGGAACATTTTTGCCGTACTTTTTTTTCTGTTTTTGGTCAAAGTTTAGTTTTGGTGGATATTTCCTCCGCAGCTGTAATTTAGTATAAGAAGTTACTTTAATAGCATTGGACCTGATTCTGACCTCCATTACACCCTTTTCAATCTGGAGTAATTCCACTTGTTACAATTTACACAGACTAAACTGAAATCAGAGTACGGCCCTGCATGTCTGCTACTCCTTTTAATCTCACGGATATAGGCAGTTTAGCAGTCTGCAGTGGAAACCCTGGGACTGTGGTTAGGGAGGCAGGTACAGGAGAATAAGCTTCTCATTGAAAAGTAAAAGTGTGTGTTACTGGAGTGAGCAGAGTCCTGGCGTTTTGTCTGTTCTCGCTCTGGCAGAATCTCAGAAGGGCAGGTGATGTGGGGGGGAAGATAAGGAAACTTCCCAGAAACTCCCAATAGAAATCTCTCTGCTGCTCTGGTCCCGGTCCCTTTGGAACACAGGGCCAAAGAAATGATGCCACTGCATGGCACATAAAAAGGCCCAGGGGAGAGATCTAGATTGCTTTCACAAGAAGGTTGTAAATCATCCTGTCCCTCCCATTACCACCCAGAGACTTGGACTGTAGGGCCCCTACCCAGGACCTGTTTCTACAAACTGTTTTCTGTGTCTGTTAATATCATCTCTGGACTATGTTCATGCCCCTATGCAACCTCCCACCAGCTCCAGCTGGTTCTGTTTTCCACCGGATACCTTGGAATAGAAGGACAAACAGATGGGCCTGACTCTGAGCACAGTCATCTCTCTTTCCTTTCTTTCCTTTCTGCCTTTTGTGTATTTCAGGGAGCTATTCTCACTACGATGCTGGCAACCCGGAACTTCTCTGGTAGGTGTTGTCTTGGCAGGCACCTCACGCTCTTTACTCAGTTGCTTTGCATTTATTGTATACACTGGGTTTCGCGTGCTAGGTGGGAGCTGAGTTGTACCCACAAAAGCCAGCCAAACCCAGAAACCTTACTGGGAAAGACTGGCTTAGACTATCCCTTCTGCATTTACACCACGCACATCCCCGTGGGGGCTGACCACGCGTGCTGTGAGTTCGTAATGGAGGTCATTCTGGGATGCACCACCAGGCTGGCAGCGGGAAAGGTGACCTGGAGAAGAGAAGGGGGAGAGCTGTATGGCCCAAGAGGGGGTAGAATCGATGACTTTGGAAATCACGGTTCCTGGAGATTTGGTCCTGAAGGGCTTTATATGCATTTGCCTACTAGCAGTGAACGTGCAGCCATGTTCACATCCCGGGGAGGTGCTGGGGCGGAGAAGGTGCAGCCTCTCTTTTCACAGCTCTGTGGTGAGTGGCTGGTGCTCAGACCCAGCCCAGACGGGAAAGCTCCTGTCACTGTAATAACCCCTCCCTCAGCCATGCTAGGCTGGGCTCCAAGGAGAGCTCTCCCATCATCTCTGGGCAGAAGGAAAGAGAAAAAGCCTTTTGGGAAGGGTCCTGGGTTCAGCCTCTATCTAGGTTGTGACTAATAAGAGGCAGATATGGCCCAAGTCATGTGGGCCTCTCTGCAAACATCAATACAAAGCCATGGAGCCTAATCATATATAGTGCCGCCAGTATGTTCCCCTTCCATTGAGGGACCTCTGTGACGGGAACTGCAATCCCAAGGGCCTCGGGTACCAATGGCTGGCCCTGAAAGAGAGGGAGAACACCACTATACCCATCACGGCAGGCGAGTTGTTAGGCTGTGTTCCCTCCACGGCTGGACTTGGAGTCCAGCCCTAAGTGAAAAGATCTCTCTGTGTGGGGGAGGGTGTTAGAGAGTCATGGAAAAATTGTCTTGCAGTCAGGCCCTTTGGAAGCTGTCCAGGTACGGTCAGAACTAGACCGCAGCAGCCCCCGGAGGCTGCAGTCTCTCTCTGTTTCCCTCCTTTCTTTTTCTGCATTTTCTTCTCTCCCTCTCTAGGGGAGAGTCCTGTGGTCAGAGCTTCAAGAAGGGTTAAAGCTATTGGGAAGTCTGGTCTGTGCACAAAGGCTCCACGTCCTTCCCTTACTCCCAGGTGTTCTCACACAGCTAGCATGCACAGGCAGCCAAGAAGGGAGTTGGGGAGGGGGGTAGGTTGTAGCCTACAGATGGGAACTCACATAAAGGAATCATGAATTTCCAGATGATTCTTAAGTGTGGTACCAAATGAGATGTCTCACAATGAGTCTGAACCTCGATCCTCAAACTGGCATTGAAAGCATCCCCTCTCCAACACATGCCCCTGCAACTTGCAATCTGTTGCAACCTGCCCATAGCCCTAGTGGAAAAGGCAGAGGAGGGCACTGGTACTTAATGTGCAGGGCTGCAGGCCTGACCTGGCTGTGTCCTCCAGAGAGGGGCGAATCTCTGACCTCAGGGGCCCACCCAGCCTAGAAAAGGGGTCGGTGAGATTTGTTGTGGCCACAGGTGTGTTTTGACCAGGTTTGTTCCACACTCATTCAATATGAATCAAAAAAAAGATCTCTGTTAGAAAAACAACATATCGGTGACGGTAAAGCAGGTGCCACATCTCGGTGCTAGACTGTAAGCTCTTCTGAGCAAGGGACCTCTTCATTTTGCATCTCAGACAGTGTGGAGGACATTGTAGCTGATTATTAGCAGTATTGTCGGTTGAAAAGACACGTAACTTTGGAAAATTGCTAATGGGTGGGTAGGTATCACAAACAGTTTTCTGACCTATTATTGTTCTTATTTGATCATTTTTTAGCTACATAGCACCCAAAGCATACTTGGGGCTTTACAGGCAATTTGAAAACACAGTTCCTACCCAAAAGTTTTGACAATCTAAATAGCATTGCAGATTAGCTCTCACTAATCACCTGTATTCTGGGAAGACCTTGAAAACATACCTGGAGCTAATCTGTGTTTTTGAAGGCCTGTGAACCAGCAATTCATTGAATATCAGGGTTGGAAGGGACCTCAGGAGGTCTAGTCCAACCCCCTGCTTAAAGCAGGACCAATCCCCAGACCCCTAAATGGACCACTCAATGATTAAACTCACAACCCTGGGTTTAGCAGGCCAATGCTCAAACCACTGAGCTATCCCACCCCCCAGTTGTATGAACATGATGTGGGTATGAAAGCCCCGGACCATAATGCTGACCCCCAGCCTCAGCAGCTGCTGGGAGTGGCCAGGGGGAATTTTAACTTTCTTTTTTAAAGTCCTAACAAAATATGCCCCCTGCCCCAGCTGCTTGCCACACCTCCTCTCCGAGGGCCTGAGTCCCCAGCTCCCTACGCCTTGCACAGTTGTTTGCACCAGTGCAAAATGCCGCCCGTCCAATTTACACTCTGCACTGGTGTAAATGCTGACACAAGGTGCAGGGCAAAGGGTGAATCGGGGCCAGAATGTCTCAAGCCTGGGAGGGGCTTAGCTGGATGCCAGTTCCTCTGGGTGGGTAGAGGCAGGGAGGATGGACGGTGTGCAGGCGCCGAATGGATTGTGCACGTGAGAGGAGAGCTGGGGAATTTGTGGGGGAGAGGAGGAGGAATCCAATTGCTGGTCTAGCACAGAGGAACTGTGAGGTGTTCAGCTGAGGGATGGAGGGAGCAAGTGTCTATTCTGGGGCAGTTCTCGGGCCTGGGTTGTACCGGAGGTCAGAGTAGATGATCACAATGGTCCCTTCTGTCCTGGGCATCTGTTTTCTCTGAACAGGTGGCACGGTGGGGGTCGGGACAGGGCACTGTTAGGGTGGGATTGAAAGAGGATGGAGGGTGATTAAGCTTGCCCAAGGCCTTCTGGGAAGTCTCTGGAGTTGGACAGAGGATGGTTGGCACAGGGAGTTTGTGAAGTAGCTGCAGACAGTCAGAGCAGGGTGCTTGTCAGGTGGGTAAGAGGGAGCAGGAGGTGAGCTGGGAGGGAGGTCAGGTCGAGGACCGCTGGGGCCTGCAGGGGGCATTGGGATTGTTCAGCGGCTGGTGGTGAGGGTCAGCCCCAGGCATTTGTCGTGGGGGTAGTTAGGGTTTTGCTGACATGTGGCAGTTGCGGGGGTACGTAGCAGGGCTGGAAGAGTTAAACACCCAGGGGGGATATTCTGTCAGACCCTACTAAGGGCGAAGGGCCTGACCTTGAGCATCTGAGGCCAGGATGTTCAAAGCTACACCCCACAGTCACTTCCCTTCCCGCATTCTGCCCAGGAATTCACAGGGGTCTCCTCCCCCCAGCACACTCATCCGACCCTACCGCGTGGGCAGGCGGGCGGGCGGCTGCTGGAAGTTCATTATCTGTTTGCCAAGGGCAGCGAGCTGGGAGAGCGCCGGAGCGGCCCTGGGGGATGGGGCCTGCGGTGATAGGTGGGCTCAAGGGAGGCCGTCTGCTTTTCATCATTGTCAAAATGTGGGCTGCAGCTGTCAGGTCGAGGGAATCGTAGCACATGACCCCAGCAGCATGGGGCTAAAATTAGAGAGGGAGGCAGGCAGGCAGTGCCACAGTGCACTGCTTATAGCTTCATACTCAGCTCCCCAAGACAAAGGCAGGAAGGGAAGCCCTGGGGCTGGACTGAGGCTCATACTCTGCTGTGGAGGACACTGGATCTTCACTGGCCAGACTGCTGCATGACCCTTGAGTCCCGGCAGGAAGAAGACTGCCCAGAGACCTCTCCCTCTGCCCAGGCCTCTGCTGTTTCCAACACTGCCTGTTGCTCGGGTTCCTCCATGGAGCTGGCTTGACGTCAGGAGACGTGGCTGGGGCCTCTGTCTCTGTGCAGGAGAAGGAAGGGCTGGAGTTGAGGTGTTCGCCTCGTAGCTCAAGGGGCTGCACCTAGGGCTGTTCTGCTCTGGGTCTGGAGCGCAGCAACCCGGAAGGACTCCTGAACCCCCCCTCCGCCCCTTTTGTTGACTCCATCCTCCCTTATGCTGCTGATCCTCACTCTGTTGGCCTTGGCGCCTTGCCTGGCCCTGCTAACCTCCTACCTTGTCTCCGCAGGAGGGAAAAGTGGAGGCAACAAGAAGAATGATGGCGTGAAGGTAAGTGCTCCCTCCTGGCCGGTACGGCATCCCGGCGGCCACTCCTTGGGGCTGCAGTGGATTCGGCTCTGCTGAGGGTCCTGTCGTGGCCTTCCTCTGTTCCAAAGTGAAGCTAGTAGCCATGCATTGCTGGCCTGGCTCCTTGGCCACCATCCTCTTGTCCTTAGGTCAGAGGGCCATTCCTCCTCCGTCCCCTGCAATCGCTGCTGTCAGTCAGCAGAGCTGCAACAAGAGCAAAAGGGAAAAACTGTAAAATGTACAATGCTCTCTAGGGAAAACTTGGCAGCTTGCAGATGGGAGAGCAGAGAGAATGGATGCACAGGCTCATGTTTGAATAATGCACTCCTCTAACAGCCCAGCAGGAAGGTGACTTGAGGAGAACTCAGAAATTAGCCTCCTCCTGAGGATTTTACTGCTGCTCAGCTGCCTGCAGCCCTCTCCACACGCCCCCCACTCTCCCCGGGAGGGCAGGAGGGATGGGGAGTGGAATGGATGGGAGGGGGAGAGAAGGGATCAGGAAAGGAAGAGAGGAAGGGGAAAGCCAGGCTTTCAATTTATGCCTGGTGGGGAGAGCCGAGGGTTCAGACGAGCAGCAGTAATTCAAAACGGGGGCATTCCAGAATCTCCCCCGCTCATTAGCAGGAGAGCCCATGCAAATTCAGGGTCACCCAAGGGAGGCTGAGCGCAAGAACCTGGAAGGAGCTGCCTGTATTCAAATGAATAAACGAGCAGCATGAGCCGGCTCTCTGCAGAGAATTTCACAGCCTGCCAATTCTATTCCTCTCGCTTCCCCAGCGGGTGGCACTGGTCCGGGGGGAAGAGGGGGACAGCAGGGTGAGCCCACCCACGCCCTCCCCCTCCAGCCTCAAATTCAAGAGTTAGAAATAATGAGAAAAAAATCTAATTTTACCTTTAAAAGAGTATGGACCATCCGGGCCTTTTCTTCTGCCACGTCTGGGTGAGCGACGGGGCCCCGTGTGCTTGTTGTACCTACCAAGCTCAATCCCACATTCAGAGCCAGGCAGTCTCCTGGGGTGAGAGCCCAGTGGAAATCAGCTCTCTCCATTAATCACCTGTTCTAATGGCCTGTGGTGTGTGTGGGGGGGGGGGGAGTGGGGGATGCTTCATCATCCTTCCTCCTCAGAGGAGGGGGTGTGGTCTGTGGGAAGGCCTCTCTGCCTGATACCCAAGCCTGCAGGCTCAGAACAGGCTGTGGTAAGGGAGCCAAAGAGGCCCATCAGTCACGAGGGTCCAATCTCTCCCCATACCATGGTCAGTCACGTAGGAGGGTGGAGGGGGGTCCAAAATCTCTTGAAGTCATTGGGAGTCTTTCCACTGATTTCACCAGGGCTTGGGATCAGACACCATGGGGACCTCTTCTCTCTGGGGCTTTCTCTGGGGTCAGACTTATGAGCTGTGCAGGGACCCGGGATTCTAGGAGGGTCAGAGAATCAGGCTGGCCTTCCTTCCCCTGTGACTCAGTTGCTGGATGGGTTACGGAGCTCTGGCAATGAATTGCTTCGTACCACTCTGGTGCTGTTGGAGGAGGCCAAGCTGCAATGTTAATAGCATTTATAACCACAAAAATGCTGTATATGAGCTCAGCTCATTTTACCTCTGCTGCCAGCCTCTCCCCTGAACTATTGAGATTCACCTGCAGGGCAAAGAATATTTTTTCTTGGTCTGCTGCCATCAGGAGGTAATGCTTCAACGTGAAGATGCTGCTTCATGACGTGAAGATGCCGCACTGTCTCATGATGTCACGACACATGTAGGGGTTCCCTAGGTCAGAACTCTCTCTGTTAACGTCCTTCACCCTAGTCTTGTGGGATGTGACACAGTAAGGCCCCAGACCAGGAGACCCATGAGTGTACCATGGGCACCTCACTGTCAGTCTGTGCCTCTCCTCTGCTACCCTGGCACTGCCAGAGTTGCCAGCAGCTTATGATGGTCACCAGAGGAAATAACCCCCCCCCATCCCCCAGGCATTGCTGATGCTGATGCAGTGCAAGGGGCTGGAGGACAGGTAAGACAAACTGAAAGATGCTTTCTAAAGCTATGGAAAGAGAGGGCGATGGACCGGGAAGCCTGTATAGCGGCCTTCCTCGGTTGGATTGCACATCGGCAAGGCCCTTCCTGTTTGGGTTTTAGTTTGTTTAACATTTGCTTGGAATTTATTGGTGTTTATTACAAACATTTGAAAACAGATGAAAATTGGTTAAAAAAATGACGTTAACATTTTCTGGGTAAATATTGGGGTTAATATTGAGGGATGGGAGGACAGATGTAAAGCAACAAATAGAGAAACGTAAGAGTATTGTAAGTAAAAGCAGTTTAATGCGGTGGTTTATTTCATGAATTGTATCTTAACAGTGTATACACATATTAACATGCATGTGTGTATCTTCCACTACATTGCCTTACTCAACAGACAGCCTCACATTTACCCTTAGACTAACTTTTTATTAACATAAACACATCTGCATAATGTAATGCATTGGATTTGCTTAACGTAATCAGTATTTTCATGTACTTGAGTGGTCCAAAATGTGGGTGAAAAGTGGTAAAATAATTACAGAATAATGGCTTTTGTAAAAGCTGGGAATGTTTTGGTAAAAATCAGTAAAAACTGAAAACAAAGGGCCTTAGCCATCCCTAAGGGATAGTGTTGAATTGGACCTGTCACTTCACAAAGGTGGCTGTGCTGGTGGGAAACCTCTTTGATAAAGGTTCTTCGTGTTGGTTTTGTGGTGGCCACGAGGGTGAACACGGTCCTGGGTATGCAGCAGAGCACGAGGGTAACTGTGGGTAGATTGTTAGGAAAACAATCTTTGGAACCATCAAGATGGAAGGGTTTCGATTTCCAGTACCATCAGTCACTTAGGTTTATATCCTTCAGTTCTGAACCTTGTCTCATGGGCCCCATTATCACCCAGCTTTCGAGAGTGTGTGAACCTGGGGCTGAGTTCTGAATGATTTTGGATTGCCATGACTGCGTTTTCTGGGCACCAAGGAGACACAGCCTGGGTAGGTGGCTGGAAGCCTCTCCTCCCTGTCCCCGTGCCATGATACAACTTGATGGGAAGATGGGAGAAGTGCTACCTTTGTGGGAGGGGTAGAGGAAGAGCACCTGCCAAAACAACACAGGTGTTAGTTCTTTCCCAACGGACCGTTCAGTAGCACCATTCCCCACACCTTGCTGCCCCGGCAAGCCTGGAGGCACCATTCTCTCCCAGGGGCATGGCTTCCATCCCAGCAGCCTCTGGGGCACAGAGGAATGGAATGTTCAGGCTAGCAGCCAGACATGCCACGGGGTGAAGCTGGCGTGACAGATTGTGGTCAATCTGCAGAAATCAGGGCACATGCTGGATGTGTTCATTTCTTTGGTTTGTGGTTTTAACTTAGCAGCAAAAGTGGGACAGTGTCTTGAAAACTCCATGGGCTCTTTGGGGACAGGAGTGTGAGTACCCTTCCCCCCCTAAATGGGGAGGGGAAGTGCTGTTTATCAGTGAACATCACTGTAACTCAGGCCATATGGTCTGGTATGATGCTGGATGGGTTGTGTCCTCATTTGGGGAACCCACTGGGTTCACCGTCCCATGACAGCACACTGGTCCCAGGCAGCAGATCCAACATTCCTGAGTTACTGTCCCATCCCTGAGTTAATGCAGCCATCACGTAATCTTGCAAATAGTTGGGAAGCAGGATTCCTCCCACTTCTGCTACCCCCTGTCCTGCTAGTGCAGACAGCCAGCTGTGTAGCCCTGTGGGTTTGGAAACCTGCAACTCCCAGAGGTTCTTTTCCCTTGAAACAATTTTCACACGGCCAGAATTTCCCTACCCACAATGCACGGAGGCCATTTTGGTCCTCCTTTTCCTCCTTTTGGTCCACCACATTCACTGCCCTGTGTGGTGTCACATCTTGTTACATTGTAAATGAATGCAATCACTGCCCCTTGTCCCATCCTGTTACATCCTAAATTAATGAAGTCACTGCCCCATGTTGCATCCTGTTACTGTACGTCCTAAATTAGTGCGGTCACTGCTTTGTGTTGCATCATGTTCTGTCTGAAATTTCTACCCTGACTTTCTCGTCTCCCATACTGAATTAGTGAAAGCTCTTGACCCTCCTGGCATCTTCCTATGTCCTGAATCAAGGTAGCTGTCACTAGGCTTTCTCATCAGGTTTCACCCTAAATACAGCGGTCGCCACCATCTAGCCATACGTCATGTTTGAGGATGTATATATGTGCTGGGAGACTAATTTAGGACATCTTGTGATGCCAACGGTAGTGGTAGCTGTGCTAATGTAGGATGGAACCTCATGAAATGGCTGCACTCATTTAGGATGCAAAGGGAGGAACAAGTGGTAATGAGCATTAGTGGATTCGGATGGCTCTTTATAACACAGCCCATCGTGATGAGACACTGAGTTTTATCTCACAAGGGACATGCATAGCTTTTGCCCACTGCCCCGTTGGCAATGGGAGGTATGTCTATGTCTAATTCAATGTGCCCGCACCAAGCCTGTTATCTTGGCATGGCAGCTCCCAAATCTGATGTGTTTTGCATTGGCCTTTACTGTTGGCAGGAACTGGAAATTCCCACATCTTCACCACCTCCTAGCATCATGGAAGTCAAAGTGGAATGTGTTCTTAGAGAATTGATAACCCTGCTGTACATCCTAGAAGTTAGAGATAGAGAAAAGGCGGTAGGTCATCTTGCCCATCCCTTTGAAGAACCAACAGACGGTGAAAAGAAGCTGGGCACATAAGCCAAGAATCTGCAGGAGGTGCCCAGCAGTATTTTGGGGTAATAGGCAGGAATCTGTTCAAGGGGTCTTTTTATTCAAGGAGTCCAGAGCATTCTTGGGTAGTAAAAGTATATACATAGGGTCTTCTCTTTTGAGGAGCTCAGCTGTGTTCTAAGGAGATAGCCGAGGTGCTAGAATTATACCCAGGACACCTTGACTTGGTTTGTTCAAGAAGTGCTCTGTAGCACACTCCTGGATGTAAAAATTACTCCATAGAGGACCTGCAACTAAGCAATTCCATTATTTATAACACCACTTGCTCACATGCAGAATCAGGGTAGAAGGAAATTTAGTTGGTGAAGAGGATTAGAATACTAGCATCTCACCTGGTTTCAGATTCTTGTATAGTCACAAGTAGAATGAGTTTGGTAGTCTCATGCTAGTTCCTAGTGGATGTTTGTCCACACTGCAAAACCACTGCACAATTTGGCATGATTGACTGTCATTGCTCGGAGAGGCTTAGTTTTGGAATAGCAAGGCGAGGACTGAATTGCATAGGCAGAGCTGTGCATGGTTCCAGAATTGGAGTAGGAGATGTTGCGGTAGATCAGGGCTGAGAGGCATTGGTGGAGCTCTGTTGGGAAGCTTGCATAGCATTGGCTGCACTGTGTTTTCACCTTAGCTAGTGGCATCGGTTTCTCACTCAGAGTGCCAAATTTACCCCCAAATTCCCCCCTGCAAAAGGACTGTGAAGGGTGGCTCAGGAGCTGCTGTCTCCCATGTGCTGCTCTCTGCCTTTCTCACTCTGTGTCTCCCTGTCCCATCTCTTCTCCTTGTTTTTCCAGAAAAGAAAGTCCAGTTCCAGCGTTCAGTTAATGGTGAGTGTCCTTCGTCTTCCTCAATGCTGCTAATGCTGAGCCTTTTAACATGTGCCAGCCTACCCCGTCCTTGGAGCTTACCTTTAACACAGGGGGTAGGGAACAGGGGACACTAGGGTTGGAGGGAACATTTTCAAAGCAGAATCACCCCCAGATCCCTTGAACAGGGTTGGTGGTGCCCCAGGCCAACAGGAAGCCAGTTTTGCTTCCTGCTGGCAGGTTATCGCACATTTCTCCCAGTCCTCCTGTCTGCAGGCTGCATCAGTCCAAAGACCCTTGAAAAAACACCTTACTTGGCTCTGCTGGAACTGTACAATCACGGGAGTCATATCAGCAATGGCAGCCCTTGCCAGCCCACTCCTGTAGATTATGGGTAATACATAAACATGCCTTGGCTGGGATGAGCTGTGGAGCAGTTCCTCTAGCTCAGCTAGCAGAGTCAGCTTTCCTGGGAAATTTGGAGAGTGGATGGGTTCAGCGGCCCTGGCGCCTCTCTGTGCAAATCTGTCTCTCGCTAGGCTGTTTGTCTCAGCCTTTGGCAGTCCGTGTGGGTCTCGGAAGCCCTCTCTGTTTTATTGTCCATTTCTCTCCCTATTATGCAGTCAATGTGGTCTCTCTCACTCCTGCACAGTCCCCTCGCTCTCTCATCGCAGTTACCTCTCTTTGTTAATTTGTACATTTCTTTTCCTGTTGTACAGTCAACATGATGTCTTTCACCCCTGCACAGCCTCTTCCTGCCCTTTCCGGCTGCAGTCCTAGGAACCTTTGACACCCCCCTTCCCCCAGATCCGCCCTTTGTATGTCACTGTAGATGGTTGCAGGAAAGGCATGTCCACTCCTACAGACACCGACCCCATTCTCTTTGGCTACAAGGTTTGAAAGTCAGTTCTGCAATTACTAAGCTAGAGTGGTGGTTGATGGCTGGCTCGGTCAGCTGCTGTTTTACCTGATTTCGGTCCATTTGCAGAGTTGGGTAGAACCTGGGTGATGGATTGCTGAGTGCACAGGAGCCTTCTAACAAACAGTGTAGAGTGGGTCTTACTTTTCCTCTCTCCTTTCTGTTCTTTGCTCAGGAGTCTTCGGAGAGCACTAACACCACCATTGAAGATGAAGACACCAAAGGTACAGTGACTGGCCTCCAGGCGTCAGGGAGAGAAGTGCAGGGATCCTACCCTTGTCACTGGACCCTCCCAAGTCAGACACAGTTACTGTCCATACAGTATAAACTCATTTGTGCCTCATGCCTCAGTTTTCCGATTTATGATATGGGGATAGTGATACTGAAAGTGCTACAAGATGAAAAGCACTAGATCAGAGTTAGGTGTTGTTATTACTAGGATGCCCAAGTCTCTGTGAACATACTGGGCTTATACTAGGGAGCAATTTGGCCCATTTTATCTGCACGCCCAAGGGATCACTGTAAGAGAGGCAGATGACTGGCCTCAGTTTTGATCCTTCTCTAATGCACAGTGTTTTACTCCAGAACATCACCGCAACATGCCGTTCTTTATGCGGAGATATACAATTAGCCATTGCATTAGTCTGACCCTGCCAGAATCCAGTCCGGCACTTCCCCAAGGATCTTCCCAGTCTTTGGAAGTGCTTGAGCTCAGCAAACCCTTGCCCCACTCTGCAAGTGCCGCCCTCCCTGCCTAGCTCTTTTTCGTGCCTGTCCCTTCTGACACTGCTGCTGGAGACAGTCTGAAAAGTTAATCAGCCTTTGGGAAGAGCCTAGGGAGGAAGTACCTCCCTCCTGCTTGTCAGTGCCAGCTTGCCAAGAATAGCCTGGGGAATAATTTTTCAGCGCTAATTTGTAAAGTCTCCCCAATGAAGTGAACCCAACAGCAAGTGATGTGGACTCTGGCCTGACATTATAGTTAATTGAAAATTTGTCCTCACAGGGAACAACTCCCAAGAGACAGGGGATGGAAATTAACATTTCAAAGGGTGGAAACACTTCAGGCCAAGCATGCAAGAAAGGCCCAGAGCTAGATATTCATTTTTATTAGTGACCTTCTCTCTCTCTCTTCCCCCTTTGGCGTAATAAAAAATTAACTCTACGTTGTGAGTCACACAGACTTCTGGTCTGCATCTGACTTGGACTTCATTAATTAACACTGGGGGTAGTTCTGGCAGGCTCCTTCAAAAGTGCCAGTGAGTATCACTAGACTCATCCCAAGCAGGGTTAGGCTTAACCCAGATCCAGCTGGGAACAGGTGTGACGACACAAAACATCAGCCTGGCACCCGCTGAGAGTTACATTTGCTGGTTTTCTCCTGGCGTTTACTGTGGGCAATGGAATGGAGGCAGGTGGGATTCCAAGGTCAGAAAATCCCTCTGAGACTACAAGGAGAACTCTCCTCTCCAGGCAAGGCTAGTTTAGTGCACCTCCTCCTACCTTGGGCAGAGGCAAGAGGTGTTTTTTGGCTTGCATGGTAGAAGTGTCACCCACAGACTAGGATGATCCCAACTTAAGCCTCAGCTGTGATCACAAGCAGGATGGACACCCAGCCACCAGATGAAGGACCTGTTAGCTGGGTCCAGCCACCCTAGTGTTTGGCTCGGTGTATGCAGCACAGCATTCCGGCTAGTGAGAAGGATAAAAAGTCTTGGGAGGGTCAAGCAAAGTTCACTTGCTTAGAGATGGTTAAACTGATGGAGATTTACTGGCTAGATGGTGATGCTGAGGTCACTCAAGACTCCATGCCACCATTTTATACCACAGATTTTACAAAACACAGGATTTACAAAACCCTTTAGTTTTGTAAAAAGAGATGAAAATAAAGAATTCCTGTAAGTGTCCCTGATTCTGAAGGAACTTCCTCACCTGCTATGGTAAGAACTTTTCTAGCTCATCGTTCGCAGGCCCTTTCCTGCTCCCATCCATCCAGGCAGGAATCCCCACTTTCCATCCTCTGGGCCCCTCTCTCCAGACAAGTTTTCTCAAGTAAATGGGTGAATGGGGATGCCCTTTTTCTCATGGGGACCTCAACATTTGTGCTTTTGTTTTTTTTAAAATGAACAGTACGAAAACAAGAAATTATTAAAGTAACAGAGCAACTGATTGAAGCAATAAGCAACGGAGACTTTGAGTCCTACACGTGAGTGGATCTGGGGTGGGTTCTGACTGTATAAGGGGGAGAGGGGAAGTTTGGCTCCGCTAGCTAAGTGGGGTTCAGTTAGCTACAACACTGCCAGGTGCTCTCGGCTGTGAAAAAGGAGTAGATTGGTTTGTGTGGCCATCCAGTGGGAAATGACGGGTTGCTAAGATGGTAAGACCCAGAAAAAGTAAGTGACTAGTTCAGGACTCCAGAGGGTCAGCGTCAGAGCTGGGCCTGGAATTCAGGAGATCTGATCTTCCAGTCCCATACACTCAAACCATACCACTGGACCATGCCGCTCTCCCCTCATTATAATGGGTGGGTGCATTTTATGGAATGCTGAAGGATGAATAATTGTAATTATGATTTATGATGGAGGGAGGAATGTTATTTCCACCCAGTATTCCTTGGAATTGCCTTGTGGTACTTGGAAACAGAGCAAGTTTCTACTAGCTGACCAAGTACTACTCAAAGACATTCCCGCCTACAAACTCCTGTGTCCCAAGCCTATTTAAGAGGTACTGCTGAGCTCACCCAGATTTCAGTTCCTGCCTCAGAGACCAAGAGCCGGGGTTTATTGGTATGGAGCAGGGTTAGGTTTTTATTCGGATTTTATTTTAGCTCAGAAAAGAGGTCAGAAGCCTATTCTAGCTCTGCAAAAGCTTACGTAGGGTATCACAAAGACCCAGTTCCACGTGGTGATGGAGCGCCATAATCCTCTGCCTGAATTCTTGGCATTAGCTCAGAGCACACGACTTTTCAGCCAAGTCCTTCTATACGTCATTAGGGGAGATGTGCAAGAGGCAGCTCGGGTCCAGATGGAGGGGCCACCTAGCAGCTTCAGTACAAGTGCTCTGGGTGTTGCAAAACCTTGTTGTTCTGCAAATTCCCCAGAAGGCAGATTTGTCCCCCTTTATCTGAACCCTTCACAGCTCAGGGGGATGTGGGTAAATGGATCTGACTTGGGCCCATCTACATGATGGAATTCCCCCTGCTTGGTTTTGGTGCCAGCTGCAAGCTGTCTCCCAAGTAACATTTTATGTCCATTGCACAGGGCTGAATTGTGACTGGCATGTTGCCCTGCTGCTTTTCTGTACAGTTATGCTGGGGATGCTGATGCTAACACGATGAGAAACAGGGCTTATCTCTCCCTAAAGTTCTTGGTGCTTTATTCCAACAGTTCTTGCCGTTAACTCCCATGCTGGAGATGTGAGAATCATCCAGAGGAGTATTTGGGGATCTTTAACTATGTCTTTTAAAAGATTGCTAGGTGGTGCATGCATCTGTGTAGTCCTTGTGTCATGCAGAGCAAACAGTGGGGTACGTTGTTCCTGCTGTCAGAGAACTGTCATTCTCAGCAGGAGCAGATCTTAGGTGAAGTGAGAGAGAGCTGGGACAGAGAGAAGGGATGTTGTACTCTATGTTCCAGAAGAGACCCCAGAGCTAGGATGAATGTATTGTTATGTAGCAACATTCCCGGAGACCTTCCAGTTTGAAACAATGAGATAATCTCCTCCCTGTCTCTGGGCTTTGGCTTCCTCAGGAAGATGTGTGATCCTGGAATGACTGCCTTTGAGCCCGAGGCCTTGGGGAACCTGGTGGAAGGACTGGAGTTCCATCGATTCTACTTTGAAAACTGTAAGCAGCTTCTTTCCCCCCAAGAGGCTGTTGACCTCTCGTTTTGATATGCTTTGATGTCGCTTGGAAGAGCTGGGTGGCTTTGCTGGGGCATCTCTGGATCTCCCCAGATGGGATGTTCTCAATGCTGTCTTTCGGCCATACCAAAAGATCTAGGTGGAAAGCAAATCAAATCTGTTCAATAATTTGAAATGGGGAGCGGCTGGCTCGTGGAGTGGTGTTTTGGTTAGTTGTTGGTTAGTAAATGTTTTATAGAACGACCCCTTCTCAGTCCGAGCTGTGTTGATGCAGAAATGATCTAATGCTCCATGGCACTGGCAAGAAGTCTGCTTGCTAAGTATCTCCTCTTTCCGTATGGCTACAGCCTGTGGTGGTTAGTCAAGGAGAGAGGAGATTCCCCACTCACATAGGAAGAGCTGGGTGCACACAGGACCCCTGCCTCTGTGTAATTCCACCTGCCTTCCCCCATGTCCAGTGTGGTCCAGGAACAGCAAGCCGGTGCACACCACCATCCTGAACCCACACATCCACCTGATGGGAGACGAGTCGGCCTGCATCGCCTATATCCGCATCACACAGTATATCGATGCAGGTGGCATCCCACGCACTGCCCAGTCTGAGGAGACCCGCATCTGGCACCGCCGGGATGGCAAATGGCAAATCGTTCACTTCCACAGATCTGGAGCACCTTCCGTTCTACCACAGTAAGCTAATGAGAAACCGTGGCCAGCCCTTTCCACCGGCCGTTGACTCCTGTTCGTCAGGCACGGAGACTAGAATGGCAGAGGAGAGCAGGGGTGAAGGGATAGAGGGCTCACTAAAGGAACTGAATGGACCAAGAGTCATTCTGGGTCCTTGTCTCTAACAGTGGCTGACCCCTTTATGCTTTAGAGAAGCTTAATAGTCTTCACAGAATGCACCTAACTGTGCAAGCTCTGCCTTGGGGAGGGAAGTTCATTTTTGTCCTGGCCTCAACTGGGGATCAGCTCTTACCCTGAAGCACTAGGACTGACACTTGTGTAATTTTATCCTAGGTAGTGTCAGGGCTAATTCAGGCAAATTTTCCCGCCACGCCCGTGCTGAGCCATTCAGTTGGGTTCTCCAGCCAGGTCCAAGGTCCAGTGTGTGATCTGCCCTCAACTCCTGTGCCATAGTGGCTGGAGTGGGGTGGGACGGGGAAGAGGAATAGGTCCAGAACTGCAGTGTGTGTCTGTGGAGGGAGTTAGAGGAAAAGCTAGCAGGCTCCCTGTTGATCAAGAGAGGTGCCGAGAACCTGCCCCTGCCCTGGGTGGAGCTGTGATGGGGATGGGGAGGAGACTTCCTGACTACCTGGGGGACTCTGGTTCTGAGCACAGAGCTCTGGCAGCACCACGCAGCTCACATGCCACCCCCTGCCATACAGTAGCGTGACCCAAGGTCTCCCTTGACTGCAGGTTTGGAAGCGTTATCTGGCCCGGCCCTGCATACTTGTTAAATGCCTCATGCTTTTTTTCCCTCTCCAGCCTGCTAAGCTATTTTTCCACATCCAGCTTGTGGCTTCTGCCTGCTAGATCCATTCTGCATTGGAGCCGGGGGGGTGGAGGCATCAGGGTGTGGGAGAGGGAGGGAGCAAGGGAGGGAAGAGGAAGGAAAATCTAGCTTGGAAATGGGATGAAATTCTGTCTGGATTCTGTGCATGACCCAGTCACGAGCCTTAGGGCCTGATCCTGATGGTGCCTGCCCCCTGCAAATCCCATGGCAGTTGAGTGTCTCATGTCCTCTCTCTGCTGGGAGATGCAGGCACTGCGTCCCCTCCTGATCATGTGCATGGGCTGGATTCTCAGTTAGCACAATTGGAGTCAATGTGACCCAGTGAGCGGCTGCAGGAAAAATCAAACCCAGGTGAGGTGACTGATCTGGGGCGGGCTTGCTGGTTAGTTCCTGTGGAAGGCGGGGCAGAGGCAGACACAAAAGACATGCCCGTGAGGCCCTTCTAAAGGGCAAATGGAATGAAACGTCCCCTCCCCCCCGCCCGACTTGTGTTTTCCAGCTGAAGTGTTTGCCGCTTGGGCCAGGTTTGTCACTGCCTGACTGCGAAGGGAATACTCACCCCCCTCCTTCACCTATGGAACTTGGCTGCTGGGTCTACTGCTTGGCTCTTGCTGGAATTCCTCCTGCCCACCTGGCTCCTCACCAAAAACAAACAAAGGATAACCAGGCCCGAACAAGCTTCGAATTGACTTCTCTCTCTCTCTCTCTCTCTCTCTCTCCCTCTCTCCCTCCTCCCACTCACCCCCATACTGTCACCCTTGGGCGCAGCAAGCTCTGTCAGGGCCTGTGCACAGGTCCCACTGCTTCTGCATGACACCATCCGTGGTAAGACAATTAAAAATAAGTGGCCAACACACAGAACGTGTCAGAGGCGAAGGCCTCCACCTGCCACCTCTCCGGAACTCACAGATCCACACGCATCCTTCCTCACAGTTCAGTGCGTTTCTCATAGGACGGGATAGGACTCCTATTCCACCTCCGTCCTCACCTCTGCCTGGGAGTCTCTGAGGACCAAGGCAAAAGGGTGGAGCGTGAAGGGAGTTTCAAGCTACTTTGGGCTGACCAAGGTCTGGGGCCACCTCCTCTCAGCACCAATGGGTTTTGCCTTATTGGTGTATAGGTACCTAGTCTGATGCCCTTGACCTTGGTATGTCCCCCACACCGCTCCCCCTCAGGGCTCCTGTCCTCCCAGTTCTTCTTTGCAGTGACAGCTGAAGGACATCTGCTTAAATTCTTTCACTATCCTACTCACCTGCTACTCTAGGGCGAGTAGGGTTTTATTGTGACGGGTGAGTAAAATATATCCTTTGTTTCTCTTCCTAGAAACAGCTGGGCCGGCAATTAGCGTGCAAACTCACTGGACTGGGCAGGGTTGTATGCATGGCCCAGTGAATTCTCATGCTAATTTTGACCATGCTGGTCAAATGTGAACATTTTCCTTTCTTTCTCCCTTCTCCCTTTGGAGCGGGGCTTAGAGATGCTGGGAAAAGAGAGTGAGAGATTAAGAAAACAATTTCAAGTTGAGAGATCAGCTGTCTGTGCAGAGGGCCGTGATAGTGATAGCCATGGTTATAGGTTAGGTGTGGTAGCTGGCTCTTCTTCCGCAAGCATTATTCATCTGTTTCTGACTCAGTGATGGGAACTGTTTCACCATCATCCAACACATTGCAGGTGGTCTTCTTTACCCCCAGCCAACTTAAGAGACCAGCTCCAAATATCTAGTGTTGAATCTACCCCTTTGCCCCCCGTATTCCTCTTTCAATCTGCCCTCCAAGACTCAATTTTCTCTTCATTTTTAAAGGCCACCCAAAACCAGGAACCAAAACCCTTCCCCATTAATCAGCTTCAGGAAATTCACAGTATTGACAAAACTGGTGCTTAAGGAAATAGAGCCGGCTGTTCATTTGAGAGAGAAAAATAAACCGACCACATGACACCTTCCAGCAAAGATAGCGAATGTAAACTTTAGTAATAAAACTTTGAGGAATCCGATTATGCTTCTAAGAAACAAACAAGACTTTAGCTATCTCTTCTACTTTGAACGCATGCCTTTTTATAGGAAAAAGAAACCTACTGTGTGTTTCGTAAATTGATTTCGAGTATTTGCTGGATCTTTATGTAATAACTAGAAATATTGAACGTTTGGGGGGGTGGGAATTTTGGGGGAGTTGTTGGATTTTGGGAGGTTGTTTTTGTTTTGTTTACATGTGGGAGTGGCTTGGCAACAAAGCGATGGTCTTAATGAAGGTGGTCCCAAGAGGGCAGCGTGGGGAAAGTTCCATTGCTGGTTTTCCTGTGAACCACGTTGAGCCCCTTAAGACGCATGGGACTCGTGGTAACGTGGTCGTTTCTATTGGCAATGGAAATGTTTGAATGTCAGAGGTGCCCATTTGAATGGAGACAACTGGACAGTGAGGCATTCCTAGGCTGAAGTTGCAGGTTCCGCAAGGAGAATGATCATCTGCAAGGGACATCTGAGGCAACTGGCAGGAATACAGCAGGCATGGGTCATTTCTGAGCCTGTGCATTTTCTTGAACGATAAACAACCATCCAGTCGTTCTTCCGGCGCCACCGTTATGTCAGTCTCATGACATCGGGAGGGACTGGAAAGACGTCTGTTTTTGGCAGAGGTAGGAGAGGTGTGATCTGGTTATTTTTTGGTAATCTTTCCATTTCCTGTTCTCTTTTTTTCCAACTGCAACTTCTTTACTCTTTGATGTGAAGTTACTGCAGTGCACTTGCGCTGCCCGGGGACTTTCTAACTGCACTTTCTTCATTTGCATGACGTTTAACTTTATAGACGGTGCGTGTATTTAGAAACAAACAAACAAAAATGCTTGTTTTGGACAAAAAAACCCAGTGTATTCTCAATGTAAATTCTGAATGGTGTATTTTGCCTTTTCCGTGCTTTCAAGTGCTTAGCTCACCATCAAAGCAGGACAACCGCCTGCTGAAACACAGCCATGTTTGCAAAGTGCGAAAATATTTTCTTGTTGGACGTGAGGGGAAGAAATCCAAGCAGCCAGGGCATTTGACAAGCTTCAGGAGGCATGTTCTATGAGATTCCCCTGACCCCATCGTGAGCTCATTGTGTGGAATGGGCGTTGAATGTGCCTTTTTAGGGACATATCTGCCAGATTCTTTGCTGGTAGAAATCAGTGTTGGTCCATGAAACTCAATGGACCTATGCTGATTTACAAGGGAGCGACACTGACTCACACCGGCAGAGACTCTGGCCCAGAATCTTCTCTTAAACAGGCACTCTCATGCTGGGGAGAGGATCATTCTTTTAGGGTTGCTTTATCACAGCGTTTTTTTCTTCCTGTGTTTGCTTAGTGCCAAAGCTATTTGTGTCTAAATGAGGGCGTTGGCTCCTTCACAGCTTACTATGCTCCTCTAGAACCTACCATGAAGCCAACTCGGATGAGGTGTCTCATCCACCTATTAATCACCATGCCATCTGGGCATCGGCCGTATTTTGGATGTTGTGAACATTCCCAGGGCGCTGGCCGGATCGTGATTTAATTGCAGGATCAGCCATTAAGGCTGCGGCTGTGCTATCAAGTTCCAGCATGGTAATCGGCCCCCAGTGTAACTCCACTAGTGGAGGCTGTAGTTTGAGTCCAGCCTGCACATATAGCTTCTACCTTTGCGACTGATGGTGGAGCTGCACCCGTGGTGAGTTCTGACCATAAAGAGCAGCTGGACTGGACAGACGGGAGGAGGTAGGGTGACCAGACCTCCTGATATTAGGGGCTTTGTCTTATATACGCAACTGTACCCATCCCCTCTCCCCTAAAAAGTGTCCTGATTTTCCCCCCTTGCTCTCTGGTCCCCCTAGGGGGAGAGGGTGCTGGAGGCCGGGCTTAGAACACAAATACCTCTGAGACCATGGAGAGGCGCTCAGAAGAACATTGACCTTTGTGCAGAAGTGTTCTCCTTTCACGATATGAGAGCCTCCTTTGAAGGGACGAAGCTGATTGGATGCCATGGTAACACTCACCTCTGCTGCTAGGGCTGAACAGCCACACCCACCTAGGCTCCACCCATTTCTGCACCCAGTTTGGCTTTGCTTCCAGCATGGTTATAGCCTGACTTCTTAGAAGTGAGTGGTCCCTCTTCGGACTGTTTCCCCATGGATTTCTTTCTCAGGGGAAGGCTCATCCTCTATCATGGGCTGGATGGAAGTCATACCACACCCACAAGACTTTATTAATAATAATAATGAGCCACCTGAGCATTTCCAAGTGAAGCAGGTTCCCTGCAGAGGCTGGGGCTTTGGCTCTTTTTCGTCTTCCAGGAAAGAAGAATCCTGACAAGGAAGAGGCGCTCCAGCCGTTCACATCCTGCCCACCCTGTCTGCTTTTAGCACCCGCACTTTAGGGCTCTGCTACCACAAACGGATTGTTATGCCCTGGTCTCCATCCCCAGCTTGGCCCTGGACACCTAGCACAGGTGTCTGCGCAGGTCTTTGAGTAAACATTGACACGGTACTAAGCTGCAGCCTTCCTTTCGCAGCCGTATCAAAATTCCTTTATCCCTGGTCGGCTCCTGGATTCCATGGTCTTCCCTAAACTCTCCAAGTCCTCCGAGACAAAGCACCCTCCGTCACAGCAGACTGGCTCTTCTTTGGCTTCCAGAACAAAGGGCACTGTCTCTCCCCCAGTAGCCCAGTCCTTGAGGCCAAGCCACACTCAGTCACCCTCCTACTTCCCCATCTGTCACAGGAGACCACAAGCAACAGCTGCGGTGAGAGCATTTGCTGCTGTGGTTTCTGCTTTGTAGGCTGGAGGTGGTGGTGGCGGCAATTCCCTTCTGACCCTCGGAAAGCTGCCAGCCTGTCTGCAGCAGCATCTCTCATGTCCTCGCTGTTGCATCAACCCTCAGCCTGGAAAGAGACAGGCGACTTTAGCCCCTTCCCACCCTCATTGCCGCCCGTCTATGGATAGCTCTGCTCTGAAGGGTGGAAAACACCCGATCCCCTGAGACCTGTCCTGCAGGCGGTAACACTACAGCATCCCATCAATTTCAGTCACAAGTGCAATGCAGTGATGGTATCACGGCACAGTCCAGCGTAAACCTGCCTGTCCATAAGCCGCACTAATGGTATCAGGCCTTCTGATGTCTTTGGAGCAGCTTAGGTTTGTAGCTTTCTATGTCACTGAAAGAAAATGGCCTGTATTAAACCCCTGTGCATCTCGTGCCTCGAGTATAAAGGCTCTGTGGTCTATGGAGACCTACATGGTTAAAAAGTCGCCTTCCTGGTAATTTACCCTGTAGGTTATTGTGAGGACATTTCAGGCTCTCTTTTCTACAGCAGAAGACAATCACGCTGCCCAGTATGATGAGCAAGGAACCAGACCTTGACTCCAAACCCACCATGACCATCACCTAGTGTAGCATCACTAGGGAACTGGACAGGTCAGCAAGCAGCAGGCATAGGCTAGTGGCCCATCCTCGAGTTTCCAGGATGGCTCTGCAGTGGCTCTGTGGCAGTCCAGCTGATGCAAATCCTCATTGATCAGGTGTTGAAGACAGAGGTAACGCTATATCTAATGTTTGCAGTGGGGCACCGTGACCACAGTGTCTGTGGAGGATGTTGACATTGTATCTTTAAGACAGTCCTGATGTAGTCCTGTGCCCCAGGAGTAGCTTTCCCCTGAGGACAGCAAAGATGCAGAAGACCATGCAGTTCGCTCCCACGGACACCCCAGGAACATGATTAACCCTCGTTTCTAGCCCAGAGAAACACATCTGTTGGTGTTTACGGCCATGTTGGGGGCATATTCCCTTGGGCATGCTCAGCTGGGTTTTCAGGAAGTTCTTTGGAGGTATATGCCTACATTCCAGTAGCTTTGGATCCACCCTCAGATTGCCTGGCTGGGGATCAGGGGGAAGAGATTTGCCAGGATCCCCAGAAGGTAAACACTCTTGGTGTGAACCCCAATTAACCCTTCACAGACACCACAGCCGTGGTGAAGTGCAAAGAATAAGTGGTCACATCTTTACACACTGTTTATAAAGGGTTAACAAATGACCACGGCCAGCATAAGCATCACAGACGCGAGCAACAGATGCCATAGAAGGTTGTAGGCACTTCCTCAGAAGAGGTTATTGATGTTTTAAAGCTACCGCTTGGATTCTACAATTGATGAACCATGTATTAAAACATCTTCTAACACTTTATAGTCTATCGATACAGGGAACCTTAATATAAAGTGTAACAAAAACACCTTCCTTGCCGTGCATGGAGCCTGGAATGAAGGACCTGCTGTCTGTCCCCGCTCCCATTCAGTGCCATCGGGGACCCGGGTGGTCACAGACCTTCCCTGTAGACCCACCTGGCTCCCCTCCCTCGGCTGAGCTGCTTTCCTTCTCCTCAGTTCTCGCACGGCTGTGAACCATCCACCCTTTTTGTAACCGTGACACCAGTGAGGGAGGGTGGGGGTTCCGGGGAAGCGGGGTGTTGTTTATTGACTTGTTTCTTTTGGATTGTTGTTACTTTTTTCTAACTGTTGCACAATTTTAGGGCTTTTGTAACATTTTTGGAACAAGCAGGGAAAATGTTAACAGTGGTTTAAAAACTATAATGAGATATACATAGATATATATATAGATATATACATACATGAAATCTCTATGGAAATATTTATTTCACACGACTGCAAAAAACAATATAATAATAAAAAAAATGGAGCTTTTTAATGTAACAAATGAAAACCCCAGCGAGAGGCTGCAGTGTGTCCTCTCCTGATTGTAACTCAGTGTGGTTGGACCCTAAGCCTTGTGGTATCTTTTGTAAGTGAATCCGAACTGTAAAGCGGCGTGTCCGTGTTGGATTCTTTGTTACCGTTTTTTTGAACCTGTGGCTGTGAACAGAATGATCACTGCTCAAATCTGATGCTATATTTTTGGGGGACTTGGAGTGTGGGGGCGGGGGAGGGGAATTGTCAGTTTTATTCTTAGTGTTTCAAGTGCAATAAATAGCTACAAACTTCTGAGCATGGAAAGTGATGATTCCTCCTGCAGTGACTCAGACAATCTGGCACTTGGTCTGTTTCAAGGAGTCCAAAGGGTTGAGACGAGGATTGAGGTTAGAGGGGTGAGAGATGGGATCTTTATTATTTGTATTATCAGACCCCCTTGAAGTCTCACTCATGGACAAAGTCCTCATTATCCTAGAGGTTCTCAGGACAATTTTTTTGGTGGCCTCAGAGTGCGGCCACCAACTCCTGCTGGTGGCTGCTCTCACCCTTTTCCCTAAAAACCAAATAAATATGCACATAGACACATCCAAATCATTGTAAGTTATTTATTGCTAGCTAGCAAGTCTGTTGTGAAATGTGATATTAACAAACCTGCCAGTATCACTTTTCACAGCAGACTTACTCACCCTGGCAAGCCTGGGAACAAATTATGCCCTGAAGGGAGGGTTGGGGGAGGCAATGGAGGCCAGAGGAGATGGGGGAGGTGGCAGAGTGAGGCAGCGGGGGACTGGAGCCTGAAGCCCTTCGGCCAGAGAACAGGGCCCAGGAACAGAGCCCAAAGCCATGTGGCTGGAGCCTAGGGCCTGCCGCCACACAGCCAGAGCTCAAAGCCCCACGTCCAGAGCCTGCTGTCCCACGACCCCAGCGCTGAAGCCCAAAGCCTGAGCCTCACCACCTCTGGGAATGTGGGGAACTCACCCACTGCCTGCTCCTACAGCGTTATGCCCAGCTGACTCCAGGGCCCACCCCTGCTCGTGGCCACAGCAACCCACACCAAGGCTGTCCTTCCAGGAGCAACAGAGAGAGGAAGGGGGTGCTAGTTTCCCTGGTGGCCACACGCAGCCACTGTGGCCGCATTTGAAAAACGCTGCACCAGGTGCTGTACAAGCAGAGAACAAAAAGGAAGTACCTGGCCCAAAGCTTAAGTGTGACTCGCTCTCCTTTTGTTTATTTCTTCGGGTTTGTAAGTGAAAGTGAGGCGATCTGCTGCAATGTATTTATTTATGTGAAATTGACTCTTTTTTTATATATATATTCCCCTCCCTTTAAACAGCACTGGCTGTGATTATTTCCTCCTAAAATAAAATCCTTCCAAAGGGTTTTTCTTCTCCCTGGTGATATTGACAAAGATCTCTTTTTCGGCATGGCCCCAATTCAGCAAAGCATTTAAGCGAATGCTTCCTTTTAAGTTAAAGTTACGTAAATACTTTGCTGAATTGGGGCTTTGGTCAGTTTTCCCCCTGCTAAGCGCCTCCATCTCAGGTTTTGTACTTTGCCCATCCCTGAAGCATAGAGAGAAATATTGAAATTGACTATATGCAAAGGAAACCAGCTGAAGGATAGAGACACATTCCCCCTTCTCCCTCCCCACACCCACACTCATTTCTTTCAGCAGTAGTCTCCTTAGGTGCTAGTCATAACGAACAGGGACAACATTTTCGGAGTGAAATGCAACGCTCATGCTGATGGTGTCCCTTTAAGTGAACTCTGTCTTATGCTACCATCCATCAAGCCAAGAACAATCAATCACCTAGCAGAGCTGGGCTTCACGGGCTGGGTGTATTGATAAACCTGGGGGCTACTTTAAAGTCAGCACTTCAGACTGGGGATTGCCTAGAGGAGGTGGGATGGCTAAGGCAGGTTTCACTGTCTTTTCCAGTGTCAGCAAGGTAACGCGCTCCTGATCTGATAAGCAGGCCTCACAAAGTAGGGCTTTAAAGATAAAAACTGATGGCAAGTTGTGTCCCGCAAAGAGACCTCGTCAAACATCTTCAGCCTTCCACGAGGTACAAGGGCTATGCAGGGCAGATGCACACAAGCCTCCAGCTGATGTCAGACTCCACCTCATTGATTTCCCTTAGAGTGAGCAGCAAGAGACTTTCCAATTCTATGCCTACTGGAGCTGCCATGTCCTTACTACAGCCCCAGTGCCCCTACTGCTTCCTCTGTGAATGCCTGCAGCTGGGGCTGCATCTCTCCTGCTGCCTCCTCCTCCTCACACACCTCTGGTGGAGCTGCACCTGCACTTGCAGAAAACACTTGGTGGGAGGGCATGGTAGTTTTTCTTGACACTTTCCCTAGGAGGAGTAGCTGGCTCAGGATTCCCAGAATGAGCTAGGGAGCCTCCAACATCTAGGTCATTAGAGCCAATCTGCCCCAGATCGGTAGTGACAGAAAGTCATTATGAGCTGGGAGAACTTCTGTCCTCAGCGGCTGGATGCCCACATGAGAGCTGGCAGCCTCAGCACAGATGAGGCCAGGCAGGGGCGGCTCCAGGCACCAGCACGCCAAGCATGTGCTTGGGGCGGCAAGTCACTGGGGACGCTCTGACGGTCGCTGCAAGGGCTGCAGGCGGGCTGCCTTCCAACAGCTTGCCTGCAGAGGGTCCGTTGGTCCTGCGGCTTCAGAGGACCTCCTGCAGGCCTGCCACCAAAGGCAGCCTGCCTGCCATGCTTGGGGCGGCAAAATGCCTAGAGCCGCCCCTGAGGCCAGGGGATTTCTGTCTGCTATGAAAGATTTTAACAAGAATTTGAGCTCTGGTGGCCAGAGGGACCCCAATGATGCATAGGGTGTTTCAGCTGCTGGGAGATTGTGTAAGTTTGTTGGCCTTTGACTGCCCTGCCAAAGGCAACCAAGCAGAGTCTGACTGACAGGGTCCAGCCTATCATGTCTGCAATCTAACACAAGGGGCCTGGAGTTTACCCTGGCGGGGTGGGGGGGTCTCCTCTGTATGCACCACATGCTGCCCTTAGGCAGGGGTGAGAACCAGGGCATAGGTGCGTATCTCGGAGTGGTCCATCTCGCACAGCAGGGAGTAGGGTAGTGATGCAGTGTGTTATAATGTAATGTCACAGCCAGGAAAAGCTGCAGGAACTGCATTTAAAATCCCTCTGCAGGAATGACTGCAGGTCCCCCGAGCAGGAGATTTGAACTGGTGAGCGGGATACAAGACAGGACCAGGCAGTGGCATTGGAACAATAATGGGGGTTCTGAAAGCCATTGAACCAAACTGTAAACCCTGCATACGATGGAAACCACTTCACGCTAGGGGAGCTGCTGAACCCCCAGCACCCCTGGGCCCAGGAGGCCATGTGCAGTCACAATGGCAGTGACACAATGTGAGCTTCCTTATATTATGAGTACTCAAAGCCCGTGCTTGCAATAGCACAGTCTGTCTGCCAGAGGGCGGTGAAAGACCACTATCTGCACAGCGGCTTAGTTCACACAGGTAAAGCCTGTGAAGATGGGGAACTGAGGGAGTGTTTCTTAACAGGGCTTTTGGAATAGGAGCTAATCAGGACAGGGCTGATACCTTTGGCTACCCCATGAAATGGGCTGACTGACTCAGGATCTCACTGAGACATCCCTCCATCAGCTCCTCTGTTGAAAGTGAACTTATCTTCCATGGGACACAGACCTTCATCCACTTTCCATCATCTTGGGGCTCTGCAGCTGCCAGCTGGAGCCATCAGAAGCTCTGGTCTCCCACAGATGCATGGTGTGGATTTACTTTTGCTTGGCCTCTTTATCCAGAACATGAGGATGTTTAGCCAAGAGGTTCTCATTTCCTGTCTCACGAGGGAATGACGCAGCAGGGCTGGCTTTGCCAAGACACTCCAGACCAGCCTGTTTGCAACAGGGATGGTAAGGGCTCCTGGGGAGAAAATGAGTTCCTACCCTGTGGAGTTTGCAGTCCTGCCCTTCTACAGAGCCAGAGGCCTTGTAGTCTGGGGTGAAGTGTTACTCCAGAATCCTGCTGTGCCCAGGTTACTGGCCAGGATCAGAAATAAAAATTAATAATATCCTAAAGCATTTTATCACTACACATGGCATCACTGAAATGCAGCCACCTCTGGAGTACAGCGTGGTAGCTGACCAGCACAGAGTGGGTTGCAAACGGAGAGTGGGGGTGAAAATTTGGCCCAGCTCAGGACCCAGGGGCAAACCCTTATTCTTACAGAAATTCCCAAGGGATTTTTAGTACCCAGAAAGAGCAGAAGAGAGACCTCACCTGAGAGACCCACACCCAGCTAACTGTTCAATCCCACGGTGTGCGCCTGCCAGGATTTAAGCCTGTGCTCCCACCGAGTCCAAACCTGCTGTTGTAAATAGGAGCCTCCGACTCAGAAGAGCTGCAATCACAGGCTACTTTGCTTTTCAGATGCCATCAAGTCAAGTGTTTTCTTCTTCTTCAACTTCAACCAGGACAACAAACTGGATCAGAAATTGCCACGTGTCACAGAACTTGGCAGGGCTTGTTCTGCACTTTGAAAACCAAATGTGAATAAGCCAGTTCCCCAGGACTCAGGCCTTATGCGGGCTGCTAGAAATAAAGAGCAGAGCCCAGCGCAATGCTCCCCACCCGGTCTGTAATTCTGGTGTGCTGGGTCCCGATTCACTTTCTGCCTTGCAACAATAACCAACCCAGCTTCTTTCATTATTGACAAGTAAAATCAAACTTGCAGGGTCGTTGAATTGTCTTACTACCCTGGATTGTTCCCTACCTCTGCTATTCCAGGGTCAGTTTTGCTCCCACCAGGAATTCTGGCTGCCTTTCTGCTCGTGGCAAGCAGACAGTTTGTTAGCATCACGCTGCTGTTTTCACCTACACGTCGCTGCACCTGAAAACAATTGCACATTTAAAAATGGCACCAGCTCCAGCCCAAACGTAGACCCAACTGTTCCAAATTCACAGCTGTGCAAAATACAGAACTTAACTTCAGCAGCTTGTTCTCACTGCCAAGTCTGCAATGCACAACTAGCTTCCCCAGGTGAGTCCCCCAGTGCAAATTCAGCTAGAGGAGCTTTCCCAAAGATACTGGGCAAGCTTTTCAAAATGGCCTCATGATCGTGGGTGCCCGACTTGAGACACTTTCTGTGTGCTCAGCACTTCCTGAAACTCAAATCCCTTTAGAGTGTATCATGTTGGACATCCACAAGTTCCTCATTTTGGGCTTGTATCCTCCACACTCTACCCAGCTGTCTGTACCTGCCAGAGCTCCCTCCCCTGCTCTGTCATATCCACCTCCAGTTCCTGATGGCTGCCTCCTTTTATAACCGGTAGCCAAGCAGAGACAAGGGAGTGCCTGTGTGTGAGACTTGGAGCATCCTTGGTGTGCTGCCCCATAGGGAATGGGACCTCCCTGCTGAAGGTTGAGCAGTGAGAGGGGGCTGGCCTGTTTGTGGGTGAAGGTGCATGTTAGGTGGGAAGGATGATCTTGTGCCTAAAGCAGAGGCCAGGGCATCAGGACACAGAGACCTGGGCTTTATTCCTGAGTCACTGAGGGACAGAATGTTCAAAAGTGGCCTGTAATTTGGGGTGCCTGTGGTTCTGGGTGCCCAACTGGAGACATCTGGGGCCTGATTTTCAGAGGTGCTGCAGTCAGGTGGGTTTGGGAGCTGAGATGTTCAAAGGTGTCTATGCGAATTGGACCCCAGGTCTCGAATTGAGCGTCCAGCTCCCCATGTTAATGGTGCGCGGGTAGCCACGTGCGGGTGTGAAACGATCTCAGAGTCACACCAAAGCCTAGGCAACAGGGGCTATAAATGGCATGAGGGTGTGAGCCGTGGGGTGAGCTGTCGGCATGTGGTATTTGCTTTCTCCCCTCCACCCCCCCCAGAGGGACAGTGACATACATTTAACTGACATGTGCGGCTGGCTCTGGGTAAATGTTTTATAGCCTCTTCCTTTGCAAGGGGGAAGTGTTTGCTCAGCCAGGGCATCTCCACCCTATTCCCATGGGAATCAAACTGCACCAACCGTGGAAGTCAGCCAGCAGCAAGCCTTTTCCTCAGCTCCTGCTGACTCGCTCACCCCCAGCCCCAGCCTGGACAGCTCTCCACAGTTCACCCACACCGTGTCCTCCCCATGCTCTAGTGGCAGGCAGGCCTCCTTTGGTGGGGAAGAAGGGCCAGCGGAGGGATGGAGGTGGGGACGGGCCCATCCCTGAGGAACCCCACCTGAGTGGGGGTAGGGCAATGGGTGGGAATGAGCAGTGTGAGCCTGTCTCGCTGGCAGGAGGGAGTCACTCATCATGGCACCGCACCAGTGTATTGTCACTGATCGGCCAGGTGACCCACGGCCTGCCCTGCACGCCCCACCCAGCCTTCCCCGAGCTCGCTGCACTGGTTCTACCAGCAAACACACCCCAGCTACCCAGCCAATCAGTCCAACTCCCTTCTTCGCTGCCCTAACCGCCAACTCCCCTGGCCAATCGGCGCTCGCCCCGTTACTTAGCTCCCTCGCTGTTCGCCAATCAGCTCTCGGTCTCTTTCTCCTCGACCCAATCCCCTCCCAGGTGCCCTCACCCTCGCCCAATGGCGGGGGGCCGAGGCCATAAAACTGCACTCTGATGCCTCCTTTTGGGTAAACAGTGTCAAGGTCAGAGCACATCGTTGGCTGCAGCCGTAAATCTTTATTGCACCCCCCTTCCTAGGCCCTGCCAGAAACGGAACGTTCCATAACCCATCCCTTTATGGCGGGCCGCTAATGATTAACTCCGCTGGTGCTGGAGCGCCCCCGGGCAGGGGGAAAGGGCAGATACGGCCAAGGAGGGGGTTGCTCATGCACAAAATATAGGCATCTGCCCCTCTTCCAGGGCACAAGGAGGGGGACGCCCTCTCTGTGGGGAGACCACGCCCCACAGCCCAGAATTCAGTGTCCCCTAGAGCGGAGTAGGAGAAAGCAGGTGAAATCTCTGATCCACTCCCCCCTCAATGTAAAACGCTAAGTAGGCCACAGTCCTCTGAGGGCGTTATTCCTCGGGCCCCTTCCCTTGTGCGTTCACAGCCCTCTTCCAACAGACCAGCCGGCAGGCTTGCCCTCGATGAACCTCCCACCGGTGCCTGGAGCCTGTGACTTCAAGCAGATGCTGTCCTCCAGCCGGCCATGAGACAGGTCACTCTGTGGGGAGCCCAGTCCATGCTGGCCGGGCAGTGACTATGCAGGCAGCAGCCATGGTGTGCCCAGCGACAGCTCACCGACAGCCTTGGGACGACTGACAAAAATACCAGGGTGTGCCTCAGCGCAAACAGGACAGTGCTCTTGTCTGTAGTTACCGCCGGGAGGTCCAGCAACGCAGAAAGGAGATGATTTAATTCTTATTTCAGTGTCATGTTATCTTATCCTCACTTGTTTCCATTACCATAGCATCCAGCAGCCCTAGACCAGGGCCCCGGTGCACTAGGGACCGTGCAAACCCAGAACAAAACAACGGGCCCTGCCCCAAAGAGCTGCCAAGCTAAGCAAATCATTGGAAGAACAGCATCTCTAGTGTCGCAGCGCCCTCTGTTACTGCACTGCCTTGGGCCTGAGCCCAGAATCCACACATCGCCAGGCCAGGTTGCCAGCCACTGTGTCACACATGCAGTCGGCTAGGAAGCTTCCATTTCCTCTGCCCGAGATGCTGCAGATTTGCCGTGTGCCATGAAGCAATCCGTGCGAATGCAGCCTGGCTCTCGCACTGCCTCATGCAAAGGGAGGCCAGGGGAGCACGAGCAGTCGCGGTATTGTTGGAGCAGAGCACAGGCAGTGAGAGTATCGGCTGTCTGAATGGAGAGGAACCAGAGCCACAGCCGAGCTCAATCTATTTTAGTCTCCAGGGCTGGGAGTTGCATGCTGGGGACCTGATTCTGGGAGGGGCTGAACCCCCTCAAATCCTAGTCAGCTCAGTGGAAATTCATAGATTTCTAGAGTTTAAGGCCAGAAAGGACCAAGCTTATGCCTAGATTGCCAGTATCTCAGGACAGGGCCTGTCTTTTTGTTCTGTGTTGTACAGCGCCTAGCGCGATGGGGTCCTGGTCTGTGACTGAGGCTCTTGGGTTCTATGATAACCCAAAGAATAAGAATTAGCTCATGCAGTCTGACCTTCTGTATAGCCAGGGGACAGCATTCCACCCAGTTACCCCAGTGTTGAGCCCCGTACATGTGTCTGACCAAAGCCTAGCTAGCTAGCTCAGGGCTCTGTGCAGGTACCCAGTGCTGCCCCTCTCCGGCTTGGTGTCTGAGCTGCAGCAGCTATGCCAGGATTAGGCAGGGAGGCGAAGGGAAGACCCTCACTGCTGGGGCTCCTCAGTCTCTGGGCGTGGAGAGGAGGATTGTGAAAGTGAGTCATATAGAATGAGTGTGGAAGGCTTGACACATGAGGAAAGCAAATAGTGACCCAGTGGCAAGTGGGGCAGGGCAGCCTCGACACAGAGCCACCCTCCCCTGAGTCGCTTGCTCTGGGCACCGGGCACTGATAGTTGCCAGAGGGGCGGAGAAGGGAGCTCGGGACATCGGGGTGCTCTGGGGTTCCCAGCTGTCCCCAGGTGTTCCGCATTCCCTGGGAGAGGAGAAGGGAGCTGTCAGACAGGACAGCAAGAGCCATTAGAGCTGTTCCCTGGGCTCTGAGCTGAGGGAGATGGCATATCGACAGGGGAAACAATTAGCAGCGTCGCCTCCATTAGGCACCAGCCATAAAGGGGAAAAACAGAGCTCCGAGTGGGGGAATAGCTGCGTCTCTCTCTAGTGCCCACCATTAACCCAGCCTTGTATGCACACGCAGGAGGATGAGCAGCCAGACAGCACGGGAATGTCTCGCTCCCAGCCGCTGGGGCTCGATCACTGCCAGCCGCAGGTGCTGGGATACCTGGGACTCCAGAGGGAGGCAAGAGCTTTATTTCATCATAAAAGTATTTACACTCATTGTCCCCGTCCCCCCACGGCCATGCCCACGCCAATACAAGTTTGCTGTGGCACTGAGGAAGGGAGCGGCATGTGGGAGATGCAGAAGGGACCCCAGGAGGTGCAGGGGTCAGTTATATGCTGTCCTTGGGCAGCGCACAGGTGGGTGGCCTGTCTCGTCCCAGTCTTCAGCACAGAAAGGAACTGAGCTGAGACAGGACTGCCAGGCAGGCCCGGCCTAGCTCAGGAAGGGCCACCAGCCTGCTCTTTGGCTCACAGGACTCTCTGTTGCATGCTGGGAGCTGGCTGCTGTGCCTGGGCTGCTTCTTGTGTATTTATCTTCTTCGGGGCAAAGGTCCCAGGCGGGAAAGTCCACAGGGCTTCGGTCAGCACGGCCATTGCATGTACAGCGGGACAGTTGCAGTGTAGCTGCCTGCAACACGATGACTCTCGTAAAGCCACCAGTGCTAGAGATGGCATTTAGCACTAAGCACACGGTACCACAAAACTTCATTTACCCATGAAAGCCATCTACAATCAAATCCAATCCAGTCTAGGACAGATCTCGGGAATACACAGCCCTTCAAAACCCAAACCAGTCCAGGATGAACCTCGGGAACACACAGCTCTTCAAAACCCAGTCCAGATTGTCCTGGACTCCAGGGGATGCAATAGCCCTCAGGAAGTGGGGAGGTTCGATTTGGAGACACACAGAAGCTGAGCTATTGGAGCCGGAGAAAGGCTCAAACCGTAAAATCCAGATCCAGACAGAGACTTTAAGCCCACGTGGAGGTTTTTGGGACCTGGGGTTTGGCTTAGCCATTTTCAAAATTCAGCCCTGGGTTCAGAGGTGTTTGGAGCTAGGATTTGGCTCTGCTCCATCTCGAATACAGCCTTGGAAATCAGTTGCAAGGACCCCCAAGCACAGCCTTTCTGGTGCTAAGTTGGTGTGTCTGCTTCTAGTCTCTCTGGGTACATCTACACAGGCATAAAAGACCAATAAAAGGTCTGGGTCAGCTGACTAGGGCTCACGGGGCTTGGGAGGCAGGGCTACAAATTTCTGTGTAGACTCTGGCATCGTGTTGAAACCTCAGCTCTGGGACTCTGCACCCTTGTAGGGTCCCAGAGCTTAGGCTCCAGCCCAAGTGTGAACATCTACACAGTGATTTTTTCAGCCCTGCAGCCCAAGGTCCCACGAGCCCAAGTCAGCTGAGCCGGGCCAGCCGTGGGTTTTGTATCCCTGTGTAGACGTACCCGCTCAGAAGCTGGCTGTGCAGAGGATCATGAATATGAAAAACAATGGCCTAAGGGCCTCCATGGAGCAGTTGTCTGGTGGTTATGGGAGATGATGCATTGGGCTCAGTGGCCTCTAGGAATGAGCTGGTAGGTTTGGAACCTGTGTTCAGGCTGGTTTGAGCTCAGGTTAAGGGAGAAGTTTTGGTCCTTCAATGCTGTGTCGGAAACACTGCTCAGCTGGAAGTGGAAATAACCCTTCTCGCCCCCAAGGTGGCGTCTCACCACTACACAACTGGTGCGTTAATAATGCAAGAGCGAGCGAGCTGGGAAGCCGCCAGTAACTGCCCATTTCAAGCCCAGGGTGCAGTGAAAACAGTGCTCACAGAAGGGTGGATCTTCATTTGTTTGCAATGTTACATCAAAAACACACGCACGCTCAAGAACACACATCACAGTAGGCAAACACGGGGTACACTACAAACCACCAGGGGGGCAGCTTAGGTAGTGAACTGCTGCTCCCTAAAAGAGGGTGCCCTTCACCCTCCATGCACAACAGCACCCACAGGAGCTGAGCTGCTGACGCACAGATGCACAAACACACACTGACTGCCAGGACCCTGCGGGGCAGGCTTGCAAGGTTGGAAATCACAGGACCTGGAATCATGCTGCCAAGAGCCATTGATTCCGTGGCCTCCAACACTGAGGGTGTGGCTACACTGGAGCAGGACGGGCAAAGTCTGGCTCAGAGAGACGTGCCCACGCTAGCTCCAATCTAGTGCGCTAACCGTAGCAGCGTGACGCAGCAGCGGGAAGGCCTGGCAGCCTCACGTACAATCCCGTGGGAGACTCTCAGCACATACGGGGGGAGGGGAGGCAACTACCCCCTTCCGCTACTCCCACCACTGCGGCTACCCTGCTGTTTTAGCGCACTGCCTCTGATTGCGCTAACAGGGGATTGCGCCCCCAGCTCAAAATGCAGACATCCCCGCACTGCATTGAAAACCTGGTTTCACGCTGCTGGACCCGGGTCTCGCAGCCCTGCCAACGCTTCCGCACTGCACTCCGCAGACCTTCTGGCTCGGGTCTGCGGCTTGACCTGCAGCCACACTGCAAATTGCCAGGGCTTGGACCCACATCACGGCAGATCGCAGGCTCTGAACCACTCCCCTAGCAGGGTCCTAGGACCCAGGTCAGACTGATTTGTGTGTGGACAGAAGTGGGACTTGGGCTCAAACCTGATTCAGAGCCCAGGCTCAGGTTACGTCTACACAGCTAAGTGCCTAGGTCAATTGATGCAGGGTTCAAGCTGTGGCCTAAACAAGCAATGTAGATGCTCAGGCTTGGGCTGGAACCCGGGCTGTGAAACCTGGCAACAGGGGAGGGTCTCATATCCCGGGTTTCAGCCTGAGTCAGAATGTCTACACTGCTCTTTTGAGCCCCGCAAGCCCGAGTCAGCTGATCGAGCTCTGAGACTCACCGCCACAGACTGATTGATTGATTTTTGCTGTGTAGATGTACTCACAGTGCACAGGGTACCCACACCCTCAGACTGCCGAGGGAGGAAGGTGTGGAGAGGTGTGTGTAACATAGGGTGAGCAGAAGACTTGATTATATAGGGACAGTCCTGACATTCAGGGCTTTGTTTTATATAGGCGCCTGTTCCCCCCACCCCGTCCTGATTTTTCACACTTACTATCTGGGCACCCTACTGTAGGAATTGTAAGAGGCCATTGGGGGAGAGGACTTCCTGGAGACTTTAACAAGTCAGAATATTCCTGGAGCTATCCTCCATGTCATGCAAGCACTGATTGCCAGTCCAGGATTTTCCAATTGCCATGTGAGATAAGAGACACCCCCCAAAAAACATCAATAACCAGGACTACAAGGGTAGGTGATCCGTGCCCACCTTGAATGGACTCTGGTACTGGAAGAGAAGAAGTGGGACTAGATTTCTGACCCTGCCTGGAGAAGACTCTGGAGCGGAGGCTGCCCCTCAGCATGGGGTCTCTGTGCCCAGCGACTGGGATCTTGCAAAGAGCCCATGCAGAGAGGTTTTTTCCATTCCTTTCTGTGAAGTTATTTTAGTAACACTTCCAATAGCTTCTCATTCATAATTCACGGGGTAGTCAGCACAGCACAAGCACTGCACCACAACGGAGCACCAATGCCAGAGAGCGCCTGGCTGGTCCTGCTGCATCCTTCACTCAGGGGCGAGTGGGCCGACCCCCTCACATTGCAAACGAATGGAAAAAACACATGGCAATCACGACAAGTGGGCTCCCCCGCAGCCTGCACTCTGCTCCCAAGGTGTGTGACTGGAGGGCACTGCTGAGATTAGACATCGCCCCCATGGGCCCTACTCTGCTCCACCCTGGGCGGGAATAGGGGAGGGACAGCCACAGCCAGAGGCTGTGCCCCCGCACCAGCTGCAGTCCACTGCGGAGTTTACCTGACACCATCTCACCCCGAGTGTGAAGAGGGGCCCAGAGTGCAAATACCTTTTAAGAGCAACCTGCAAAGGATTGATTTATCACAGACCCAGGGCCAGGTTTTACCTTTCTCTGACGTGCCCAGAAAGGCCTGGGAGGGGGCAGGTTGGTTTGTTTTATAACATGGGGTTTCTTTTCCCTAGACTTACCTATCAAGAATAGCCAATCTGGTCTTCCCTGCTGTTGTTGGAGGACCCCAGCAGAGGTGGGACTCACGGGCACTCACACCCCTCCACAGACAGGGTGGGGTTAACAAAGACATCCTTTCTTCACAATGTTCATGTGTCATTGGAGTTAAACAAGATTAGCAACAACAACAGCTACTACTAGCCTTGTTCTCCACTGCCTTGCTCACTGATGCCTGGGCAAAAGGAGTGCAAAGTGGGTGCATGTCGCAGTCTTTACACAGGGGTCGATGAGTCATAACTCTGAGCGGAGGGCACCCAGGCAAGGTGGGGCAGGCCTGGAGCAGGGTAGGGTTGGGCAGCTGGTCCCGGACACTGGAGAGCTAACACACACATTCATTACACAGCCTGCCACACTGAACGAAAATCTCAGCAACATTGGAATTCTCAGCAGCGTTCTCCTGGACAGGCCAGGGCATCCCATGGGATGCTGGAAGGTCAGCAGCTCGCAGCTGCCTCTAGAAAGGCCTGTTAACCGGCCCGAAGTGCCTAAGTGCAACTGTGCAAGTTCAGGGGTGCAGTCCCCATTCTCTGCTCCCCACTGGGTTCGTGGCCTCCTCACATCATGGACTCCTCTTCCTCCTCGATCTCCTTGTCCACCTCGATGGCTGTGTTCTCATAGCTGGTAATTCCCCCGTATTTCCTCATGTGGACCATCAAGGGTTTAGGGGACTGGCTGCCGGCCAAGGTAGCCACGTACATGCCGGTTCTGTTCTCCTCCAGAGAAGGGCCCCAGTCCATGGCTGGCCGGCTGGCTTGCTGGATTCTCTGTGGTTGGAATCAGGAGATGAACAGGGGTGTTAGAAAATCACTCACTAAGCACTGAGGCTCAGCAGTGGTGACAGATCACCAGGTGAGCTCTTCATACAGTGCTCCACCACCTAGTGCTCTGCACTAGACTCACTCCACAGCTCCTGTCAGGGCATCAGAACCAACGGGGTCTGTAATCACATGGGGCACCAGACCATCTCTAGCCGGCCCACAGAGAGTGCTGTAATTACATGGGGCACCAGACCATCTCTGCTGCCTGGGGCCGTTATGTGTTTGGATCATCTCATTAACGCATCAGGCACTTTGCTCACTGCTCATTGGTTCTCAGGGGTAAAGGCACTCTCAGAAGCCGTGTGATCAGCACCCACAGGGGCTGCCTGTCTGCCCAAGTCCTGCAGCAGTGGCCGGAGGGGAGCTCCCTCCCCGCAGACCTGCCCCTCAAAGGGCAGCTCAGGGGTCTGAGCTGCTGTGCTTTTCCTGTCAGGTTACGGCCTGATGCACCTGAGGACTAATCAGCAGGGTGAGAGGCTTTGGGGGAGGCAGCACTGGCTTGCGGGGGGGGGGGCAGCTTCCCACTATTATCCTCACATTTGTGTGATGAGAGCAGCAGGGCTCAGGGGACACCAGCCTGGTGCAGGAAAATCACCACCCCCACCCACCGGAACTGCCATTGCTTTAATGAGTAATCACCAGCTCACAGCTGCAAGCCGCCAGCAGAAGCCTCTGTTTGCACAAGAAGGGGTGGGGACACTCAGGCACAGAGGGCAGGGATTGGCTGAACCACCCTTCCCTTAATGACTGGAGAGGTGGGGATAGCCTTGTCCCATGGCATGATGGGAAGGCAGCTCAGTATAAAACCCCTGGCAGTGTTCTAGTAAGCTAGCTAGTGGCACTGTTTGTGGTCTATGGGGAAAGGGTTGGGGGTCTGAATTAAGTGCCTGTATTTGCTACGGTTTATCCTAGGGGCTGTGGCTCTGTGATGCAGTAAGTAGGGACTGATAGGGAGTTTCCTTTTATTTTATTAATCTGTATTAGAGATTGGGCCAAAGCAAGAACCCTGATTCATCCCTCTCTTGTGGCCAAAGCTGCTGAGACGCCTGGATCTGGGTGTAGCTTTGCCACTTGAGCTCTCTCAGTTGTGTGTTTTTCCTCTGTCAGGGAATGAGGAAATTCACTGAAGGAATCAGACCTTCCAAGGATATTTACATGATGCTATTTTGGGAGTGAGCCTGGTCATTTAACCTCAAGAGCAGGGGTCTGCCTCTCTTTGCAACAGGGCCTTTGGGAGCCTGACTGGGCTCCACCCTGGCATGGGGCACAAGCAAACTGGTGTTCTGAGCTCTAATCTTATTCCCTAGGGGATGTTTGTCTGTAGCCCAGAGCTACCCGTCTCTGCTCCTGGGCAGGCAGGAAGGGTGTGGGCTTCTGGAGTGTGTTAACGGAGTCAGAAAGGCCATTGCTATGGCTTAGTGTTGTTATCTACAACATGAATGTAGTTCCTGTCAACAGGGAGGGAGAATGCAGCAAAATGTACACAGGAATAGCTGAAACTTCAGAGCATCAGCCAGAAACAGCTGATCTGACTGATCCCAGCTACTGCCAAACCTGGCTACCTGAGCCCATCCCAAACACAGCCATGGCCCTTGTAGGAACGTAGTGCCCAGAGAGATTGCTTTGGGGGCAATACTGAGCCACAATGGGTAATGATTATTTGGCACTGCAGAGCCTTAAGCATGGACCCATTAAGGCTCAGCATTTGGACAGTTGCAGGGGAGCCTCACATCTGACCCAGTTAAAGGCATTTACTTCTGCTTCTTCCCCTTCTGTTGTTCATCACCATATGATGATAACAAGACAAGGGCAAAGTACTACACTCAGGAAGGAAAAATCAAATGAATGACTCCAAAATGGGGAATAGCTGGCTGGGCAGCAGTGCTGCTGAAAAGGATCTGGGCTTATCGTGGGTCACAGATTGAATGTCAACTGTATAATGCGGTGACAAAAAAGGCAAATACTCCTCAGGGCTGTATTAACAGCAGTGTCATATGTAAGACCGGGGAGCTGGAGGACTGCATCCAGTTTTGGGTACCACACTTGAAAAAAGGTGTGGAAAAATTGGAGAGATTCCAGAGGAGAGCAACAAAAATAAGAAGTTTAGAAAACCCTGATCTATGAGGAAAGGTTGAAAGAGTTGAGCATGTTTAGTCTTCAGAAGAGAAGGCTGCGGGGGCATGTAACAGTCTTCACATATATAAATGGTTGCTCTAATAGAGGACAGTGATCAATTGTTCTTTATGTCTAGAACAATCAGTAATCAGCTTAGTTTGCAGCAAGGGAGATTTAGGTTAGATATTAGGAAAAACTTTCTAGTTATAAGGACAGTGAAGTCCTGGAACAGGTTACCCAGGGAGGTTGTGGAATCTCCACTGTTGGAGATTTCTAAGAACAGGCTGGACAAACACTTGTCAAGGATGATCTAGGTTTACTTGGTCCTGCCTCATCCCAGGGGGATGGACTAGATCTCTTGAGGTCCCTTCTATGTTTCTGTGATTATGTAATACAGGGAACAGAGAGGCTGTACGTGGAAATCTGTGCCACCTCTTTATACCTGGCTGTAGATTCTGCCATCAGAACTTCACTTTCCTGAGGCAAATCTAGGGTGACCAGATGTCTCAATTTTGGAGGCTTTTTCTTATATAGGCACCTATTACCCCCCACCCCATCCTGATTTTTTACACTTGCTGTCTGGTCACCTTAGGCAAATCCAGTGACTTACACTGTTTTAATTGCATAGCCCACTACATTAATGTCACAAAACACGTCCAGAGCTGCTGGGCACTTTTCTTATGGAGGTGCAAACACACACAGGTGTGTTGCCTGCTGTCCAGCATGCACCATGAATCCTCATGCAGCTATCTCCAGACACGCTGCCTACATGCCAAATGGGGCAAGCTCCGGTGCATCCATGCCCCCTCCCTGCACGTGGGCTGCATTCGGAATCTGTGCATAGGCCCCATCCATGTGTGAGCCACGAACAGTGATATCACGATGTGTTGCCATGGGGCCTGGCAAAGAAGTGAGGCGGGGCCTATTTCCTCTCTGGATTATCATTCCCGGTCTGCATCTGAAATATGCATGACTTTGTGATGTCCCGTGCACACCACTAGAGGGTGCCACACACCATCGTAAATACACGGGAATATGCTGCCCTGTACACCAGTTCCCGGGATTCGTGGACAGGGAGGGCGGGATTTGAACCCGTGCTGCTGAGGTCAGGCCTTTGCGCTTGCTGGGGCAGATGCATTAAATCCATTCTGCAAAAGTTAGACAAGATAGGCATCCTGGGGCCCTCAACTCCTGACCAGGCAGAGCTGCTGGGGGAGCGAACAGCCCCAGCCCCAGCCGCCATGAGCCTGGAGAGCGGAAGGATTGCCCTAGACAGGCGGCTGTGAGATAGCCCAGCCTGACATGATGCTCAATTCTCAGCCCTCACACCTGGGAACAGCCCCAGGCGCCCGGCCCCCTTTTGCTCTATGGCTAGAACGAGGACTCCAAAATGAGCAGGAAGGGGGTTGTCTGTTACCCAGCAGGAACCAAAGACCAACATTTCATGACACAGAAAAATGCAGTGGGGAGAGCTGGGGGATGCAGCCAAGGGAAGAGACGCCCTGGAGCGGTAGAATCCTCTCCCTTTTTACAGGCTGCTGCCCACCTCCATCTGCCACTTACCTCCCACAGTGTCCCTTCTTCTCTGAGCACCGCGACCACCATCCCTGTGGGGATCATCAGGCAGGAGAACAGCCCCATCAGGATGCCAAGGACCTCGGCCCAGTATGGGAAACGGTAACTCCCATACTCTGAGGGCTGGTACTTGACTATATTGTACACTAGCAGGGCCTGCAACACAGGGAGAGAGTCCAAGGGATGAGTCCTTCCTGGGGCTGTGTGACCCAAGAACCCCTCAGGGCCAGCTGGCCAGGGGGTTACAGGAATGACCTGATTCTGGGCTGCACATTCTGGTTCACCAACATCTCTCAAATGAAAGCCAGCGTCACACCAGTCTCTTTGTGAACTGTATGTACAGGTGCTATGCAAGGAGTTATGTGTACACACAGCATGGCCAATATGTTCTTAATTTGTATCACAGCAGAGCTGGAGAACCAGATTTTTTGCCAGACGAGGTGTTTATTCACCTGTCCCTCTGTTGGCTAGGCAAGGTGGGTGAGGTGATATCTTTTATTGGACCAACTTCTACTGGTGAGAGAGAGACAAGCTTTCAAACTACACAGGACTCTTCTTCAGGTCTGGGGAAAGTACTCAGGGTGTCACAACTAAATACAAGTCAAACAGAGTTTAGCATAAATAGTTAGCACATAGTCTAAGGGCCCATTCAAGGTGAGGTGGCCCAGTAACACCTCTGCAGTCACAGGACAAAAATCAGGGGTGGGGGGGTGAGGTGGGACTAGTACGTTGCAGATTGTCATAATAAACCACAACTCCAGTGTCACTCTTCAGCCCATGACTTGTTGTGTCTAGCTGAGTTGTGAATTTAAGCTCCCAGGCTCGTATTTTGGAAGTGTTGGGCAGGTTTCTTTGGAGGATGAGGACTGAGAGGTCAGACAGAGAGTGATTGCTGTGTGAAAAGTGTTCACACACAGGTGATATGGTGGTTTTGTCTTTTATCATTTTCCTCTGTGAGTTCGTTCAAGTGCATAGCACTGCCTGGTTTCCCCTACATAGTTGCTGGGGCACTTATGGGCTGGATGAGATATGCCTATCACAACATATGGTGTATGTGAGGACCCATGGATCTTGACTGGTGTGTTGTGGAGATATGTCTGCAGGTCTGATCTCTGTTGGATGTGAATGAAACATTGTAGCTAACACAATGGATGCCCCTTGACACACAAAATTATTGACGAGATGTAATGTCAATAGAAGAGCAGCACACAGGAAACAAAAGCCATGGGGGGTTATCCTGTCTCTGGGGATCGACAACAAACTCCGGGGATATAAGTAGAAGTCACAGAAGACACCCCTTTATCGTGCCCCTAGGAGGTAAATGGGCAGTGCTATGACATTCATGAAATCAGGATTGCAGCCCAGCTGGGCTGAAGATGTTGCAAAAGGCTTTGGGTGAGATAACATTTTAGACAGGAGGCTAACCATAGTTGAGGTTACTCTCTAGAAAATGGGCAATGATTTTGTTTCCCGTTTCCTGACTCACGATCACTTGAATCTTGGCACTCTGATAGTAAATGCATTGCTGTTTTCACTATCAATGTATCTCAGTGCGGTGGTGTGAAGCAAGGTGCTGGGCCTGAGCTGAATCGTAAACGCTGGTGTGAGTACTGTTCCTTTGGGGGTGGCAAACCTGGTGTTTCTGGGAGTGTTCAGTGGAGAAGGGGCTGAATGCTATGGGGAAACGCTTCAAAGGGGCTCGGGATCTGGAGCGCACCTAATGTTAACCTGTAAGGCAAAGCTAGGGCTGGCATAGCCCAGAGCAGAGCGCTTGGGTGGCTAACAGGCTGGAGATGTCAGGGAGCAGACACCCAGTTAAGTACAAGCAAGACTCTCTCATGTTGGCAGCAGGGGGGTAACAAGGTGACTCCCAGACCTAGCTACCCCGAGGACTGTCACAGGCTGGCATCCCAAATCCTCTGAAGATTTCTCACCCAAGCCCAGCCCTAGAACTTAGTGACTCTCCCCCCCTTCCCCTCCCCCCCGGAACCTGGGTTCCCCAGGCTGGGATGGGAAGGGGATACAAAGACCCCACCAAGATTAAGCAGGTTGGAGACCCATGCTGATACGAGGGTGCAAGGACCATTCCATGCTGCTGGCTGAGAGGGGGAGCCAGGCGACTTGGGAAAGATTTTGTCCTAATGGGACTAATCCAAATGGTGCTGAGACCATGACAATGGGGCACGGCAGAGTAAGGGAAGCTCAGCAAACGTCGGCAGGGTCACACCAATTACCAGCATCATTGCCGGGGACAGGAACATCCAGCAGGCTTTAAAGTACAGCCCTGGTTGGAAGCCCAGCATCATGTGAATATCCCGGCAGAACCGCTTCATGCCTAGAGAAAAGAGGAGGAGATGGCATGAGAAATCAGCCAGCAACTCTAGGTGCGGGATCTCCTGGCGAATCTCCAGGCTCCACAGAGGCACCCCACCTGAGGTGTGAGCTCAGGGATTGGGCTGTGTCAGCCACAGGGGCCGAGAGAGCCAGCAAAACAACAGATTGTCTCCTTCAGTATCACGTGACTTTCTCGGCTCTGCTCGGAGAGCAAGGAAGGGGTTAAACTTAGCTATCCGCTACCATTGTGACACAAATGTCTCTGGCTTGATCTGGAACTTGCATCTAGCTGCACTGACACCTGGGACACAGCAAGAGCCTGGAGCTGAGGTGTCTAGTCCTCTGCCATGGAGTTCATCTGCTCAAGCTGGAAACGACACCTCCTGCTCCAGTTCAGACACCCACTGAATCGACGAGTTTCTCCTCCCCAGATCTCACTTCCATGTCCTTGTTGCTTCACAAGCTTTTGCATGAACCTCTAGATGTTTCACCACAAGCCCTGCTCGGGAGAGTCCATGGAGGCCAGTTGCCCTTACCATAGACACGTGTCACCACCAGGCAGGTTGTAATCACCACCACCATGAGTCCAAACCCAGCACTGTAGTCATCCAGCAGGACTAGCCAGTACATCCCGCCCTAGAGAGAGAGAATCACAAGCAGCCAGACCCTCAGAGAAGGACCTGTTATCGCCAGAGCTGGTCGACAAGCTCCCACCCCTGTTCCCTGGCCTTTTGGGATGGATTCTCTTGTGCCCCTTTCCTGGTGACATTTGGGAGGCTGAGTTTTAGGAGCCTGAATATTCATAGGAAGTGAATGCCAGTGTAACCATCCTTTTAGCATGCTTGTCCAATCAGGGGACAGAAATAACGCCATGCCACATATTAGATCAGCTGCAGCTTGGATTTTGAATCTCAAACACAGAAATACTCACAGCGAAACGTTAATATACATGGGCTCTGCTGATTGGATACATTATTCCCTGTGAATGATTCACTCTCTTCTGATATCACCTAGCCTCTCCACTCCCACGGCCCTATCCAGTGGGACACTCCATCTATTTCTCTTCCTGAGCCCCTTCCCACTCAGTCATAGTCACTAATGATCATGGAGCTGACAAACATCCCCCTGTAAATCCTGAACTAAGTGAGCGCTCAAACGCCAGTCAAAGTCGACCCTGACAAGCCGTCCCATGGGACAGATTGCCTACCTCTGTCGTGAGAATGAGCCCCATCAGGTACATGGCGATACAGATGATGGCTGAGAAAAAAGCCTTCTTGGGCCGCAGGTAATAAGGAAACTCATCGGTCACTGCGGTAACAATGGTCTCCATGAAGGCAAACTGCATATAAGTGAAAACAAGCCCCTCTAAGCCAGTGGGCTGTGCGCTGGGGAGGGGGGTTAAAGGACTTGGGTCGCCATCTTGTGTCCTTACCTGGCTGTCCAGGCCCAGGGTCAGCAGCATGAAGAAGAAAAGGAAAGACCAGAGTGGAGAAAGAGGAAGCATCGTCATGGCCTGGGGATACACCACGAAAGCCAAGCCGGGACCTAGAGGACAGGCAGAGGATGGGGCAGTGAATGGGATCAGCCACATCAGACACAGCTGTTACTGCCGGGCAGGCGGAGGGAGTGTGCCAGCCCAGGCAGGGGATGGCACCACCGGAGCAGGACGGAGAGGCGATCTACCAGAGCAGGCAGGGGATGTTCCCCTGTGTGGGATCGAGCAGAAGCAGGCAGGGGCTGGCACGTGGGAAGGGGCAGGAATCCGGGCTTTTTAATGCTATTTTTTTAGATAAAAGGTAACGATGGCCTTTTCTTGATCAGCAAGAGTGTTGCGTAGCGCACGGCAGGCAAGTAGAGCTCCCAGCAGCAGGCACCTCGTCCCCTCCCTCCTGCCTGGGAGGTCTCCCCCCATCACCCACGGCACAGGTTTTCTACACAATTGTACGTTCCCTGCAGAGAGGCAGGGGGCACTGTGTGGGAGGCTACACACAAGGGGGATGAGCCCTATAGGGACGCACTGGCTGGTGGGAGCTCCCAGCCTCCCCCAGCTGGAGGAACTGCAGTAGTATGGGCTGCGGCTGGAGGAGGTCCCCGGTACCTCAGTTCTCCCCACGCACTGCAAGAACATAGGGCTCCAACAGCTGGGAGGGAGCCAGCGTGGAAACGGACGTTAGCCCTTTCAGAGTGGAAGCTGATGGATCACAGTCTCCAGAAGCCACTAGAGCGGGACTCTCTGCCCTGCCCAGTTTGTTATCGACCCACCAAGGCCCTGAATGAGACAGCTGAGCACGATGAATGCCCCACTCCCCCCAAACCCACTCGTCTGTATCAAGGTGCCATTGCTACAACAGGCAGTGTTGGATTGTGGAGCAGTATGGTTTTATTCAGCCTCTTGTCTGTTGCCCCCTGCTCCCCCGCTAACATTCCCCCCTCTGCTCTTCAGGCTGGTTATTGTTTCAGTGCTCTGGCCTGGGTTTAGAGAGCTAGGCTAATGCTCATAGCTGCATGCTCAGGCTCTGTGTGTCCTGCTTCATCCCTCCCCTCTGTAAGTAACACCATCCCCTCCTCCACCCATGGCCTCTGGGCAGCGCCTGGTCCCACTCCCAAGCCATCTCTCTTGCGTGGCAGAGTGAGGAGCTGGCATCACACCACCAAACCACCCTTCTCTTCCTCTGGGCATTCCTTGCGTTCTCTGACACCTGCTGTGATTCTGTTTCTGTGAATGACCCATCTTGTTTCACAGGTGTCCAAGGAGACGTATGTCCCACCTGAGCCCAGATTCCTCCCTGGGGCTCTCTGAGTTGGCTCTGGCTGGTTTATCAACCTAGATCCCTTTATTACAGTCCTACCAGACCGTCTGAGACTTGGACAGCAGCCTGGACTCATTGCAAGGGAAGGAGTGATGGCTCCCTGCACATGGGAAAGGATAAGGGCCTGACGACTGCACCAGAAGCACTGCTCTGTCTGGGACGTTCTGCCTGCGCTGGGAGGGGGAGAAAGAAAAACGACCAGGAAACAGCCACCATTAAACGCTGATTTCAGCCTCATTAAGTGGCCACCTAAACTGTGCTCCCAAATTCTGAATTTGCAGCTGGACACTTAGGCACCTGCTTCCCCGTTCTGCCCCGGGGAGTACCCATTTGTGCACATAATGAAGGCAGCTGCTTCTGATCCCCAAACCATCTCCAGGAAATGGCAACTCAGTAGGAGCTTAGGCTGGACTCATGGATGGGTAGAGGGAAGACCTGAGTTCTAATGCCAGCTTGGCCCAGCTTGCATGGCCCACTATGTTCCATTTTCTCACCCACCAATGGAGGATAAAACCGCCCCCCTTCGTAATGTGCTTTGAGCTCCTCCAGGGAATGGCTCTTTATCTGTGCAAAGCCTCGTGGTGATTATTGTTTTAAATTATCACACCTGTGTCCCCTCTACATACACACCCCAACCTACATACATCCCCACGCACATGCATGTATTCCTCCCACCACACACAGACACACGTACCCAATTACACAACAAGAAAAGAATTATAATGTTTTGGTCTGACCTGCTTTTGCCACTTGGTTAACAGGTATGCCCAGCTCCTGCGACATGTAGCCCAGGACAGAGAAGATGGCAAACCCGGCCAGGATGCTGGTGATGGCATTGCCCAGGGTGACTATAAATGTATCCCTGCAGAACAGATAGCAGCTGATCTGAATGTGTCTCCACCAGGGCCCGAAGAGATAGCACTGCTGAGAGATCACATGGTTTCCAGAGAAGAGAGAGGAGGCAGCTGCTGACTAGGGAGGGGCACCAAGGAAAGACCCACTTTTGGGACACAATTTGTCTGTCTGCTCCAAGCTGAGATGGGTTCCCCAGTTAGAGAGGGGACATTCTCTTTTCTCTTTGCCAACGTCTGCATTCAGGAGCCTGTGGGGAGCTGGACTTACAGAGAAACTAGAAGTGTGGAGACAACACTGGGCAACTTCCCAGCCTGCTTTGGGTTTTTATTACTAATATCAGGGAAAATCAGTTGTGGGGGGCAGTTCATTCAGCTGGTTCTCAGCTCAGCTTGGCTGTGAAACACCCCTGTCAGCACCTGACAAGGCAACCCGTTCCTCAGTGTCTGCTGGGGGCCAGAACCAGGCTAGGGAAAGTAGCACTCAGTGCCTGGCTCGTGCAAAGAGAAGAGCCTCTCCTGCATGCCTATGGGGATGTGGGTGTCTCTCCTTACAGGTTGCCACTAGGTTCCATGCATCCTTATCTTCCTGCTTGTTTCTTGCCTGCTTCCTTCTTGTTATCCACCTTATCCTGACCCGTGTGTTCCCTTTAAAAAGACAGCTGGTGCTTACCTGTTGGTGTCCCATGATATGGAGCTCCCATTCCAGGAAGAGAGGTTGTACCTAACTCTAAGGACTCAGTTTGAACCCCACTGTGAGCCTCACCCTGAGGCTCACCTCCATGCCCTGTGTGAAGACTAGGAACCCACCTGTAAATGTTCTGGTGGAAGGTGTTATAAGACGCGAAAGTGAGCAGTCCCCCGAAGCCCACTCCAAGGGAGTAGAAGATCTGCAGAGCTGCCTCTATCCACACCTGGGTGGGGGAAACAAGCATGAAAGGAGTGCAAATCTCAGCTCCATTCTCAAGAAGAGAGCACTTCTCGGGGTGTGATTCCCTCTGCTCCAGGTGGACATGCTGATGCCTTTTAACGAGTATATTTCCATTCTTTGTCTGCATCGCCAACACTGATTCCATCCAACACGGGTCTCCTAAGGTCAAGTGAGTGTAGCTCCCATGGCCCTTCGCTTCTGGGCTTGCTTCACAAAGAATTGCCAAATGCTCCAGTGGACTCCAGCCCTGACCTGGTGGAACCACCCTAGGAGGGTGTTTGCAGCCCAGGTTTGGACTTCTCCACTTGCTCTGAAATGGAGACCCCGTCGGATCTGGAAGTACCCACATGGAAGAGGGAATTCAGTCTAGCTGCCTATTGATTACCCTAGGCTGCTCCACCAATGGGCCATCACCATAAGGGAGGGAGAAGGGAATCAGTCCAGGGGGTTCTCCACTGGCCTCCAACCCAAAAGCAAATGGTGGAGAAGAACTGCATTTGGCCTCTTTGTTCGTGCATGCTTGGGCAGGGTGTCCTGGGCTTCCTAACAGCTGCTATTCATGCTGCTGATGTGTTTGTCCTACTTTATGCCTGCACAGTGAGATCCTGATTGCAGGGATCAGGCTGGAAATGATTTCCTAGGTTTTCTTTCCTACTTTCAAAAGCAGGAAATGACTTTGCATCTTGTTTGCATGCCAGTCGGCTGGTAAGAGTGTTAATTAGAGCCACTAATAACCTGACTGACCTACTGTGGCACCAAACGTCCTTATACAATGGAAACTTTTATTTTACCTGCACATCAGATTTGGGGACTTCTCTGCTTCACAGATTTGCTTTGCTTGTCATCATCACTTGAAAGCAGCCGCCAAAAGACTCGATCCCAGCCTGATCCAGGTAACTGAACCCCACTGTATATTAAAAGTGCCCTGTCGCCTTCTCACCTTGGAAGACAGCAGGTGATCAAACTGGGGTGTGAGGTAGAACTTGATTCCTATCCAGGCCCCCTCCAGTGTTACGCCACGAATGAGCAGCATGATCAGGATGAAGTAAGGGAATGTGGCAGTGAAATACACAACCTGCGGGAAGAGCAGATGGATCTGAGTCAAAGCTTCAGCAAGACCTTCTCTTACTGCACTGATGCACAGGGGATCTTTGCCCACTGGACAGCACCATAATCACTTGCAGAAGAGGCGTTCCCTTTGGGGAGAGTCTCTGTTCAACTAAAAGTCTGCTTTATCTTGCACCTCACTACTGTGTGGGTTTATGATCTGGGCAACACAACCTTGGATGGGTCACTGTGATGTATCCATGCAATTTACTGTGGCACACAGCCATGCTAATTTCATCGGAAGCAGAGATGTGTCATTAACTACATTCTACCCCTGAATACTGGGCAGGCATTTGATGATCTGCAAACTACCACCCTCTCCAAATTGTGCCTATTGATAGCCATTATATTTAGCAAGAGAGTTAGTTAGTCTAATTGATATTTCCAAGATACAGATACACAACCACACACACACACACAAATACTGTAGATCACGGAAAATGACCACTTAACGTCGCCAGGTTCATTCTTGTGAAGCAAAAGACGGGGCTGCGGGAGGAGAATGACTCCTGGTCTTACCTTGCCGGAGGATTTGACTCCCTTGAGGATACAGAGGTACACAATGACCCAGGAGAGCAGTAGGCACAGGCACAGATTCCAGCGGATTCTCCCAGGATCCCTGATCCCAGAGCTCCCTTGGATATGCAGAACATATCGACTAGGGCAAAAGGAGACCCATTAATAAACAGGCAGCATCCTCCCTTCAGCAATGTGCCAGGGACCAGCGCTCCTGTCTGAGATCCCATACTTTATGCTGCAGCATCTTAGAACCTGGATCTAGCCGTGACTCTCCCAATAAAAATGATACTGAATGAGAGCCAAGGGTTTGATTCCTGGGTGAGAGGAGTGAATTCCTGACCACACGTTGATGAACTGAGAGGTCCCCAGGGAAAGGCTGTTTTTTAGCTTAATTGTCTCAACACCACAAACGAACTATTTTGAAGATAAGAACGGCCATACTGAGTCTGTCCATCTAGCCCAGTATCCTGTTTTCTGACAGTGGCCAATGTCAGGTGCCCCAAAGGGAATGAACAGGACAGGTCATCATCAAGTGATCCATGTCCTGTCACCCCTTCCCTGCTTCTGGCAAACAGAGGCTAGAGACACCATCCCTGCCCATCCTGGCTAATAGCCATTGATGGATCTATGTCATCATAGGCTACATGTTTCATTCTCACAAGCCTGTGTAAACTAACCCTGCTGCTGGGTCACATGATCATTTTGTACCATGGGAGACTCCGACATGGCCAGAGAGTGCAGAAGTTCTTGACCTCGCAACTGAGAACGTCTCTCCCACAACTGCCCCCTGCCAGAATGGGCACTTGAGGTGGCATGAATTTTCTATGGCATGATCACCCAAGTGTTTGGACCCTCACTAGCTACCAAGTGCTCTGTGCCTGGCAGAGTGGAAACGGGACATTGCAAAGTGACATCCAGGGGTTTTGTACAGCCACAAAAGCTATTCAAATTCCAGCTTTAAAGAGTCAAAGCAGAGAGACGCGCACACACACACATAGAGAATGACTGTGTCTAAAATAGACAGTGGAACCGTCACTAATAGTCATCCACTAACCAGGGTCACCCATCCTATGTAATGGCCAGTGCAACTTCAGTCCCTGCAAGTAGTTAATCTCATCTGACCATGCAGCCACCTGTTAGAACAGCCAGCAACATACCCAGGCCATTGGTGGCTAACAAGTTCCACTGAATCAAAAAATACACATGTAACAAAGTACGATTACACACAGACTGGACCGAACCCAGGCCCCTCTTGCCATAACCACATGCTCCTCCACCACCTAAACTACAGCTTCCTGTATCTGTGAGTAAATAGCAAACTGTTAGACAGTGGAGCTAGCCATGAGAAAGCGCCAGGATCCCAGATGCTAAGCTGGCATATAACATATACGACCACTGTCTCAATGCAGTGACGCAGTCCAGGCTATAGTGGGTGGTGGGAGGGTGGTGAAGCACTGGAATGGGTTACCTAGGGAGGTGGTGGAATCTCCATTCTTAGAGGTTTTTAAGGCCCAGCTTGACAAAGTCCTGGCTGGGATGATTTAGTTGGGGATTGGTCCTGCTTTGAGCAGGGGGTGGGACTAGATGCCCTCCCGAGGTCTCTTCCAACCCTGATATTCTATGATTCTATGCTGGATAGTGCTGATGACGAGAGCCCCATGCCTCATCATGCACTTGGAGAATGTGAGTGCCTATCAAGCCATAGCCTGTGTGTTGAAGACTCATCACCATGGTTCCTACACCAGTCTCACTCACTCCGACGCCCGCCCCGCTCTGTCCTGGTCTCTGGCTAGCTTCCTTACTTCCAGTACTCCTCGCTCGGGCTGACGGTGTTCGTGACGTTGAATGGAATGGCAGCATTCCCTGCCTTGATGACCTGGTGATCCAAGCAGAGGTCAGTGTTCCACCAGTTGCCACAGTGCTCCCAGGGCAAGTTGCTCGTCAGGGACGCGAAGAGGTAGAAGAGCACATAAGCAATGATCATGTTATAGTAAATGGCCACCAGAGAGACAATCAGGATCGTGCCCATCCCGACACCTAAGGGAGGGGAGATGTAAACACAGTTCATTGTGACGGCAGAGAGACAACACCCAATCATCTCTCCCAGGAGCTGCTTAGCTACTGCAATGCTACCACTGGCATCCTAGGGGCCCAGTCCTTGGTACAAGCAGACCAGCTGTTGGAAATCTAAAATGAATCTTAAACCATAGCCATGAGCTAGGTCAAAGCTGAGCTGCTAGGACAGACTGTGCAGGAAGGAACAATAACCCACCATAGGAGGGGATGTTGCATGAGAACATCAAGGACCTTCTAACAGGCTCATCGCTTTCCTGGCTCAGGCCTAGTGCTGAGAACTCTGCTCCAGCCACATCTTCCTGAGATCGCTTTGAAAGCCACAGGCCCTAGAGCAGAGATGAGATAGATCTATGCAAGGGGGAAGCTGCCCTCCAGAGACCTACTCTAGAGTCCTGTAGACACATGTCAGCCAGAGAGACCCTTGTCAGAACTCCCTTTCCAAAGCTTAGCAGTGGATTGGGGGTTTGCACTGGGTGAGAAAAGTAGCGTATATGCGCACACAAATCTTATACAAACTTTAATTATTTTTATTTCTTAAATGAGTTTCATCTTGAGCGGTTTTTAAGTAACTTTTCTCTTTCAAGATGAAACTTTCAAAGCTGTGTTTGCCTTACGGCCCATTCCCTGTATACACAGATTGTCTTATTAGCATGAAGAATGATAGCATCTAAGCATAAGATGTTCATGTTTATTTTTACTTTTGCTGATGGATGGACATTGAGTTGTTGCCTAGAGTCTTTTCAATCCATTATTTTTATAGGATTTGGGGTCAAACTTTCCATAAAAGGTGACATAACGTCATGGTAAGTTCTTTTCACTCAGACAAGGCCCTGTCAGCCTTCTCAAAAGCGTTCGTATGTTCTCTGTGTTTGAAATTTGAAGGTGTGGAGAGCGGCTGTCACAGGCGTACAGTCTCTGTGGTAGACAACCAGTGAATATTTTTTTAAATTGCTGGCTTAAGCAGGGCTTTTCTCTAAATTGACATTAGCGGAGTATGACCTAACTCGAACCTGACTGGACCAAGGTGCATGGCCATGCAAGAACTGAAATTGAAGGAAGGATCTCTGGCACTGAGGTAGGTTGACCAGACAACAAACGTGAAAAATCAGGATGGGGGCCGGGGGTAATAGGAGCCTATATAAGAAAAAGACCCAAAAATTGGGACTCTCCCTCTAAAAACGGGACATCTGGTCACCCTACACTGAGGTTGGGGTTTAATCATTAGCTAATAATTTGGTTTCAGTGTCAGAATATGTAAAGAGCTCCAAGTTATAGATTCGATTGACTTTGGGGAAGCTCGTTAGTTGGGCTTTATAACAAAATGGACAGTCAGCTCCTTAGATGCTGCCTTAGAATTTATAAGGGTTGATTACTTGTTGCATTCATCAGATAATTTAATTAAATTTATGATTTAATTACAATCCAATATTGAAACGAATGTGTTGCTTTGCCCTTGATTTGATGGCTGCATTGCTTTATTCTTAGGTTAGTTTAATATTCGTAACAACAGCTTAGCAGTGGGGATGTCGTCTTGGTATTTCTTTTTGTGCAATAGTTGCAATAAAATGTATGAAATTGACACTGAGTCACATTTCTTTCTGGAAGTAATGTGGGTCCAGAGCCCTGGAGGACCTGGATGGATAGATGCCAGCTAGTCAACCTAAAAGCCTGACGAGCTCCCCCTAATTAGCTTTTAGTTCTCACAGTTGCCTTAAAGATCAAAGGATGGCGATGCTAACATGTCTCACCACCAGCCCTCTGCTATGAGGGCAGAAAGAAGGAGGGAGGAGAGGGCAGGATTGGGGTTGGTCACGTACCTTTAAAGAGCGGGCTTATCTTCCAGACTGCAAGTGGCCCCAGGCTGGAGAACTGGCCTAGCGAGAGCTCCATGAAGAAGATGGGGATTCCACATATTGCCAGCATGATGAAGTAAGGAACAAGGAAAGCTCCTGTAGGAGACAAAAGGGCAGGGAGGTGAGACTGGAGAGTTGGGGCTGTGCCAGGAGATCAATACAGTTTTATAAAGCTCCTGAAACCCCGAAGCATCAAAAAGTGCCCAGAGCCCAAGTCTGGAAGGTGAGGAGTACCCACAACTCACATTAAAGAGTCAGTGGGGGTTGAGATTGCCTAGGACTTCTCAGGATTTGGTCCTGTATATGTAGGGATCCCTCCCCCTGCACCCACCACTGCAATACGGTCCTCTCTGCAGAAAAATGCTGCTCCAGTGAGACTAAGCATCAGTTCTTAGGTCAAGGATTCAACGACTGGGAGAATTTCGGCAGGGAGAATGTAATTATTATCTGCTGGAGTATGGTCAGGACCCCAGGGTTAGAACCCCCTAAGTGTGAAAAGTTCCGGGAAAGTTATGGAGAGCAGTCATGGCCTTCATTTTACATCTCTTCTGCAAAGATGCCCCCTCCAACAGCAAGGCACCCCTCGGCGTCATGTTATCATGCTAGCTGGATGCTGACTCAGCAAGAAGCATGCTGCCTGCTGAATCATAACCACTTACTGCAGCATCCAGGAAATTTATTAGTGGTGCCCCAGGACCAGCTCTGACTCTGCTTAGCTTTGGGAATCTGGGGCAATGAGAGCTGAGCAAACCATGCATCATGAATGGTTTATTTCCTGTCCTTGAATTCTCTGCAAACAGACAGTCAAATTCTCCAGTTTATTTACTATTCCAAATTACTAGCAAATATCTCTCTGGAATAATTCTTCATCTGCAGGCCGTTTGCAAATACCCTACTGTGAAGATATGTGGTGTTGTGCGGGATGGCCATATGATGATGTGTCTGTTCCTGGAATGGATGACACGTGACCAGACAAAAGCCTGAATTTCAGGAGTCAAGTTGGCAATTGGCACTGTTGGTTAGTTACTGCATTGTGAAGAGTTCATGACGTTTGAGGTTTCACCCGTATTCATGCTGGAGTAGCCTATTCACTGAGACATTTGCAGGGAGTGATTGCACAAAGGGCATACCTAGATGATGCAAATTTGTTCCGTAAGTGAGATGAATACCCATGGGAAATGTTTGCCAGGATCTACAGAGGTCTGGAATGGACTAACAGCAAGATGAGGTGGCTACAGAGGCAGTGCCAAAGACCAGGAGGGACTCATAGAGTTTAAGACTATCAAAGCCCAATCTGAATAGCAGGTCACTTGGGGTGCTGTATTGTCACACACAGAGTGGGCCTTCCCAGGCATGCACTGTATATCCTTCTAGGGCATCATCAGATGAAATCATCCTCAGTCCATGGGAAGCCACTCCTGTACTGAGATACCAAGCCTCACAGAGGTGGACTAGTCCACTGAGATAAATCCTAGGCTGTTTCTCCTGACTAGTCTGAAGAGAGACCCAGGCAGATGCAGAGAAACCATCTGAAAGCCAAGAATTTCCAAGTAACTGCAGATTCCCAACGAGGGTGACCAGACAGCAAATGTGGACGGGGTGGGGGGTAATAGGAGCCTATATAAGAAAAAGACCCAAAAATCAGAACTGTCCCTATAAATTCGGGATATCTGGTCACCCTATTCCCAACCCTAAAAGGGGAGAAAGGGACATAAGTGAGGCTTTATTCCGACATGAATCCCTCTCATTAAGGGGATGGAAGTGGTGCAACTGAGCCCATTAAAGAGGGGATGATTGAGCATGTACCTCCCCCATTGGTGTAAGCTCTGTATGGAAACCGCCACACATTCCCCAACCCCACACAGTAGCCAATACAGGAGAGAAGGAAATCCAGCTTCCCGGTCCAGTTCCCTCTCTCTTCTGGGTACTCCATCTCCAGGTCCCCATCGCCTTGGTCGCTGGGGCTGATCAGCAGGTCTGGAATTATGGGCTGACCGGGAAAGAGGAGAAGGGGGACGAGGGTAAGGGAGTTGGAGAGAGGTAGGCCAAGGACGAAGGAGAAAGAGAGAACGTATAAACGAGGGGAGAAGAACGTGCGGGCCAAGGCAGGAGGGAGGATGAAATGAGGGAAGAATGACAGAAAGGTAGAAAAGGTTTGTTGTGGAAAGGGAGAAGGTGGAAAGGGAAGAAGTATGAGAAACAGGGTTAGAATTCATGCTGCCGAGTCACCAAGACTTTAATCCCAAGGACGGGTCCCCTTAGAGCCCCCCATATGGTCAGTTCCCAGAGAGCAGGATGACACAAATGACTCCAGGAGACCCTTGGCTGTCAGTTCAGTTCAATCCCTTCTGCATTTCTTCCCACTCCTGGCCAAGCAAAGGAGTGCCATGGGGACTCTCCTTGGGTGGCCAGAACCCACCTCCCAAGCACTATCCTGCCTGCTTTTCCCAACCAGAAAATTCAGAGGTGATAAAGCCAGAAGGGACAATGATGAACATCCTGCATAGCACAGGAGGACAGAATGAGAAGAATGGTCTCTGCATTGCCACAGACTGTGACATGCAGATTCCCCTCATGTGACAGCTGTGGGGAATCTGCTGGCGAAAAGTGGGGTTGACCCTGCTTACACCCCTTTGCTCTGTAGGACACTCCATGCTAAAAGTGCTGGATTTATTTTCCATGCTTTTGGCATTTCTGTTGGCTTGAGGTACAGTGCCTCAGTGATAACCACGTGCCTGGGGCCTAAGATCCCTTCCAGGCTCACAGAATCTGACCCCTGATTGGCAGAGTGCATGCTGCTATCACATGGCAGGATATTAACCTTTTCCTTTCCATCCCAGGATCTCAAAGCTATGCCACAGCTCAGCAGGATTGTGGGGCAAATCTTAAAACACAGCTAGATTTGGATACGGCCCCAGATGTCTGGCTGTTTAGCTGGAGCTCACGTTCTTTGATCTGGAAGTCTGGCTGGATATTTGGCTTTGCAATGAGCTATCCAACCCTTTCTGGTGAGACACACTTTCCGTAGCCAAAAAGAAGGCAGAGCCTTACTTGGCAGATTGGCTAGAACAGTGGTTTTCAACTGTTTTTCATTGGCAGACCTTTAAAAAAATTTGAATGAAGGTGCTGACCCCTTTGGCACTCTTAGACAAAATCTGCAGGCCCCCAGGGGTCTGTGGATCACAGGTTGAAAACCACTGGGCTAGAAGATTAAGACTAGTCCTTATTTTATCTGAAGTCATGCAACCGAATGACCCAAGCTCCCTGACACACCATTGCACGATGAGATCTCTGTACTGGTATGTCCCCCAGCAAAGGCTCTCTGCCACCCGCAGGCACCACAGACCAAATGTCACAGGGCCAAAGCCCAGTGGCAGAATGAGGAGCTCTCAGCCTCTGCTTAGCTGCATGCTGAATATTCTAAGCCCCCAAGCTGCAGTGTGACTCGTGCTCTGACCAGTTCTGTGATGGCAACGAGTCAGCGGAGGGTATAATGGGACCTCAGACAAACTTACTGGCCAATAGAAGACACGCAGGTCAATGGGATCACTTGTCCTAGTTCTATCCCTCCAACATTTGTATTAGGCTGTTACAAGAAAGACCCCATAAGGGTTTGGGAAACATCTGTATGAACAGCTGTCACATGGGGGGAATCTGCAGGAGGCACCTGGTCTGTAGTTTAGAACCCACCTGTTTTCTGCACAGGGATGGAGATGGCAGAAGACCCAGCTGCAGGTTAGAACCCCTTCTGGTCTGCATTCCAAAAAAAAAAAAAAAAAACAGACCAGCAAACAAATGGTGGCTGGAAAGCACAGTGCTGCCCCTGCCCCTGACCTCGCCAAACCCGCCCGGCACTCAGACAACAGCCCTCCCAGCAGGTGAAATGCTGATGAAGCCCCCCCCCCCCACCTTCGCCGCCTTCTCTTCCATTTCTCACCCTCTCTTGCAGCTGCCCTTTCCTCTAGCGCAGTGGCTGAGCTACAGCTGCAAAGTTCCTGCTGCTCAGTTTCCATGGAGACGAGGAGTTGTTCAAATGGAGAAAGCATGTGTGATGTAGCCAACCTGATCATTAAACACAGACCTGCCTGGTATGGGTGGGTTTGCCCAGACGGTTATACACCTATATGCCTGCCTAACATGTATGTACATGCACACATACAGACATAATTACACACGGGCACACATCATGCACACACATCCACACTTGCATGCAACATGGCCTGCTAAACCCAGGGTTGGGAGTTCAATCCTTGAAGGGGCCATTTAGGGATCTAGGGCAAAAATCTGTCCGGGGATTTGTCCTGCTTTGAGCAGGGGGTTGGACTAGATGACCTCCTGAGATCCCTTCCCACCCTGAGATTCTATGCACACACACAGACCCTTGCGTCCCCCAATGCAAATACACACATATACAACATTGCCTTCTAGCACACTTGGAAAAAATAGCAACCTAATACAAAGCGGCAGCGTCCAGCAGTTTGGATAGAACTCTTCCAAAGTCTCAACAAAAAATCCAGCCTGAAGAATCTAGATTGAGACCAAAATAGCGTCACTAAAAGAAAAACACGATGATCATTGAAGACACCATTAAAAACTTACCAGTCTCTGCTGGAGGCCCCTATAACAATACAAGGGCTATATGAAAACCTCCAGAAAATCAAACTCAGGATTTCATGCAGTCCTGTTAGTACATCAGATGATTGGTTTGAGCACAGCACTGACCACATCAAGAAAGCCTTTCTGAAGCTGTTTAACTTAGCCCACCAGTTCAGAGGCTTCCCTGAGGTATGGTCACAGACTAATTACCCCAATACACACAAGCAGAGGTGATGTTCACTCACAGAGGCACCTGGGTTTGCTGTAAGACCAGCAAATTATTCTGTAACCTCCTTAATGAAAGATTTGACCACTAACAAAGTCATCCAGGAGGGTCAAGCTGGATTCCTCACTGAGAACCAACCCCCCTCGTCACCAGCCACATCCTTACCACCAAAGAACATGTTCACAAATGTGAGGACTAGTAACTGGACAAGGGATCTGTCTGCTGTGTCGGTTTTTAACAAGCTTTGGACTCAATCTGGAGCACAGGGCTGAATCTCAAATGGGAAGGAGTGCCACCATGTATGACACTGTTAAATCCATAGACCAATCATCAAACATAACTTAAAAAGAAATAGCCCAAGAAACGGAAGCCTTCACGCAAGAAAAAGGAGCAAAACAAGCGTGACACCTCAGGCTGACCTTTTCCATCATGAATGATCTTGGAACTCCCACCAAACACCTCCGTGGCATGCAGGTGATCTGCTACAGCACCTCTGCACAACAGTCGCCAAAGGCATTCACATGACAGCTGCCACCGAGCTAAGCCTGACTCTTGCCCAATCCAAAATCAGGGACTGCACAGCAGAAGTGGAAGCCAGGGGAAAGCAAAGCATAGCTGGGCCCCGCCAGTGAGCAGTGACTGCGACCAACCTGGGATGGAGATGAACTCTCTACTGTCATACACAAAATGCCAGGGAGCGGGAGAAAGATATTCCCTCAAATTACTGGAAATAAGAAGTGCATTAGAAAACAATATGGAAAAACTATGCCTAAGAATGCAGACACTGGGCAGAGCTGGCATCAGGGGACAAAGCAACCTGCCACCGGGTCAAGGAAGACAAATGGTCCTAGGGGTTCAAATTCCCACAACCCTGTGAAGCTCCATCCAGGGCAGATTGTACCTAGTTGGAACAGAGGCAACACTTGTATTATGCACCGTTAGTGAAATTCAATAGTGACATTAAATCTGCGCTGTCCGGGGAAAGCTGGGCTTCCTCAAATGTTGGACCCGCTTCACACAGGGCCCTTTGGGAGTTGTAGGGCCCAACGGTGCACAGCACAGGGGCGTGGGGTTGCATCTATGAGTGCATGGCCCAAAGGAGCGCTGAGGGGGCTGGGGAGTGCGGCGGAACCTGATCCTGCATCACAGAGAGCGCTGCTACCAAATGACACTAGCCTCACAGAAGGAGTGAAGCCAGAGGATTTGCACCAAAGCCACTGAAATCAATGGCGGGGCTCCCATTGATATATGGGCACTGAATCAAGCCCTAACGAAGGCGCCTGTAGCTAAGAACCTTGTGGACATACAGCAGTGATGATTAAGACTTTCTTGCCTCAGAAATGCCCATTCTCTGCCCAGGCTCAGCCTCTTTCTTACCGTGGCACCTGTGAGCAGGGCATGCAGAAGGGCTCTAGATTTCTCTCTGCTCTGTGCAGAGGGCTATGCCGCAGGCTTAGCCTTCCTCACAGCTTGTGCATCCTCCATTCGCTCTTGTGCTGGATAGAGCGCAGCTGCCTCACATGTGGGCTGTGAAATACAAGCAGAATGGACACTGACTAGCAATGCCCTGGGGAGGCTTTAAAACAAGACTTGAGTGTAAGAGAGGGATCGGGACTAGACCAAACCCCACATCCCAGCCCTCTCTGAACTTCCTGGGACCCACCCCAATCCCATGACTCCATAACAGGGCAAACCCAATCCTCAGCTCTGGCTGGGAATTTTGGGCCCATCTCCAGCAAAACCCAACTCAGACCTTTATGGAAACACTGTTAAGGAAAATCAGGTATAAAATCCATCGAGCATGAGAGATGTCTTGTTTTCTGTTCCACCTCAACTTCTATCCATTTCAGGAAAAGACCTTAAACTCCCAACTCATGGATGGAAACTGGACCAAATCAGAGGGCAAAGCTCTTGAACTATCTGAGATGTGACCCCAAAGCCAACACAGTGTAAAACCTCCCAGCAATTGTACTTGGAGGAAACTTGATTTAAGAGACAACAAGTGTTCAAAGGTTCTAGGTGACACTGAACACAAAGGATTGTGGAAAGGTTAAAAGACTTGATCCTGTTATCCTCTTGCCATTGAGTTCCATGAGAGTTTTGCCAGGATGGGGCCCAAAACATTCTGTAGCAAAACAGCATGAATAATGGGAAAAGCAATCCTGGAGACATATGTTTCCGTTTGAGCTGGTATTTCAGGAACTAAATGTGTCCCTGAATCAAAGTTAAAATGGATCTCTATCAGCCGCAGTGATGGCTCATACAGAGACTTTGGAAGGGTAGGAAAAACCTGCCTATATGAACTTTTAATGGATTTGGCAGTCACTTTGTCAGCCAAAGTGCGAGAGGGAAGAGCCCAACATAAGCTGGACCCTGCACTGAAACATCAGAGGGAGGTGGGGGAAACGTAGAAAAACATCCTATATTGCGCTGGGCAGCATAAAGGAAAAAGTGAACTAGGCAGAGACTTGCAGTGTGCAGAGAATCATGGGTAAGGAGTGATTTTACTTTAGCTCTCTGAACAGATATATACTACACAGATTAGTCCAGGGAAAACCTGTGGCAGGAGGTCAGACTAGAAGATCACAATGGTCCCTCTTGTCTGGGAATCCATGAAGCCAGGCTCAATTACAGATTAGAGCAGGAGTTCTCAAACCTTTTCATGGTGTGGCCTACATTTGTGGAGAAAGTGGATAAGGAAAAATTATTTACTTATTCCCATAATACAAGAACTAGGGGTCACCAAATGAAATTAATAGGCAGCAGGTTTAAAACAAATAAAAGGAAGTTCTTCTTCACACAGCGCACAGTCAGCTTGTGGAACTCCTTACCTGAGGAGGTTGTAAAGGCTGGGACTATAACAATGTTTAAAAGGGAACTGGATAAATTCATGGTGGTTAAGTCCATAAATGGCTATTAGCCAGGATGGGTAAGGAATGGTGTCCCTAGCCTCTGTTTGTCAGAGGATGGAGATGGATGGCAGGAGAGAGATCACTTGATCATTGCCTGTTAGGTTCACTCCCTTTGGGGCACCTGGCATTGGCCACTGTCGGTAGACAGGGTACTGAGCTAGATGGACCTTTGGTCTGACCCGGTACGGCCATTCTTATGTTCTTATTTCAATAGTGAGATGATCTCCTAAATCCCTCCCTTCCCATTCACTACAGGGCATCCCCACCTCCCATTCCCAATCCTACAATATCCCTTTGGTAGCTACAGGACAGTAACACCTAAATGTCTGTCTAGCTGTCTTTTAATGTGGATTGGCAGATAAAAATAAAGAGGAGCCTGAACCGTGTGACTAGCTCATGGAGGATCGGTCCATCAAGGGCTATTAGCTGAAATAGTCATGGATGCAACACCATGCTCTGGGTATTCCTAAACCTCTGATTGCCAGAAGCTGGGAGTGGACAACCAGGGATGGATCACTTGATAACTGCCTTGTTCTGTTCCCTCTGAAGCATTTGGCACTGGCCACTGTCAGAAATAAGATACTGGGCAAGATGGTTTGACCCAGTATGGCCACTCTTACGTTCTTAGCTAGGTCACTGCAGACCATCGGTGGTCGACAGAGCACAGTGTGAGAACCTACATGCAAGGCTGTGAATGATACCTGTGGGATGGAACAGTAACGGCAGTACTGTACCTGTAAAGAGAGAGAGAGGTGTGGAAAGAGAGTTTGTACCTCATTCATTTACAGAGAGGGAGGATTTAATTTTCAGGAGATTGAACTGTCATTATTTGAGACAAAATCACTGAAGAACTGATTATATATATTGAACAATAAACGAGCCTTCCACAAGCGCAGCAAGCGACGACCAAAGCAGCCAAGACTGGTGGAGCGAGCATATGTCTTGGTTTTACTAGGGAAGTCCTGGTTTTTCATAACATGTCCCGGCGTCTTAGGAACTTCTTTCATGGTACTTGAAATGTCCCACCTTTTTCGTTTCAGCCATCAGGCTGCTTGGGCTTTTAAGAACTACGGAATATGTGGTCAAGACCAAGCTGGAATTCAGTCTAGCAGGAAGAGTCGGGCGGCATGAGCACCCAAAGGAGAGAAGGGAGAAGTAGAGCAGGCGTTCCTGACACTTGTAATGTGTTTTGTGATATGCTCAGACAGGTACTACGGTGAGTGCTGTGCTAGCAGGAGAAGCCCCAGCCCACACTTCTTAATGAAGCGCGCTCTTCTTTTTCAAATGAGCATTGGGGGTCTGGCAGGAGATCAGGGAGCAGGGAGCCGTGGCAGAGAGCAGGGCTTGGTGCAGATAGAAAAGCACCACGCATGCCAGAGAAGAAACAGAGCGGTGGAGAAGAGACAGAGCCCGGAAGCAAGAGGAAGAGGGTCGGCAGGAGAGACAGTGTCTGCGAAAGCAGGGCCTGAAAGCAGAAGTTTAATAGTAGGTTCCAAGGCTTTGAGTTCCAAAGGGGCTGGAGATGGAGCTGAATGCACAGCGCCCAGGGGATGAAAGACCCCCTCAGGACCCTCTGAACTCCCACCTTATGTAAAGGAAACTCCCTGCATTAAACCCAATGTAGCCAGGTATTAGGGTTCTGTCTTGTCTGAGAGCAAAGGGAGGGATGGGTGGGAAAGTGCCCCAGTCACATTAGCTCCGTTGTTTGGCCCCCCGGGAGTCAGGGGAAGAGAGGAGATCTGAGGGGAAAAGGGAAGTTCCTGGGGGATTGGAAGGCCTCTGAGAAAGGAGGTGCCTCGGTAAGGGGCCACGTGAGCTGAGGAGGGATTTGAAAGATGAGACGGGGTGAGACAATGCCCACTTTATTTGAAACTATTCTGTGAAGAGTCCCTCAGCATTCTCTGTGTCTCATCAGTTGGATTAATTTAAAGAGCCCCACAGGTTTCCCTTCAGGTCTCCAGATGTTCCCTGCACAACCTGGGAATGGCAAAGAAACCAGCAGACTGGCTGAAATGCTCTCCACGGTCCAGGGGCAGCAACTTCCACTAAAGCCAGAGCGGGAGAGCTCGCCGGGGCAGAGAGAAGGCGCCACAGGGGGGTAAACCTGCATCTGGCTGTCCGTGAGGCTTCAGGGCACGGGCAGGGTCGCTGCTAAACCTGACAGGAATGTGCCAAAGGGCTGTGAATGGACGTCTCCCTTTCCTATGGGGTGGGTGGGGGGAATTTCACCTCAGATGCCAGACTCTCATCTGGGGCAAATGGAACATTTGTGCCCTTTTGTGGCCCTGACTCTGTCTGGGAGGGGAACTCCAGTCCCGAGAACTAGCCCAGGGGTGGGTGGGGGGGAGGAAAGTCTCTTTATCAGCAGGAAGTCCAGCTGCTGGAAACTGAGGCCAAGTGCAGGGGAGCTGACTGGGACATTACAGGGAGAGGACCAGTGCCATGTGCCCACATCCACCCCACCCTCATTGAGCGGTCTGAGGGGGTCACAGGAACATATTCTCATGCTGGCAGGGCCAGGCTCAGGGGAAGAGATGCCCTCCCATCCCTGATACACCAATGCATTTCTTTTAAATACATTCCCTGCCACCTCACAACAGACAACCTCCCCACACACCCTTCCTAGCCACGCCCCCATGCCGCAGGGTGGAAACTCCTCCAAGCAGTTTAGAGCTCCCTTAGGCAGGGGAGAAGCCTCGTTATTCACCCCAGAGCGCTCCATCTCAGGAGCCCTTGGGAACCTTCGGAGAGCTGCAGTTTTACAGGGGTCCGTTACTTTTTCTGTCCAAAGTGGAGAAGCCACAAAGGGTAGAAGCAAGGGGAGGGGCCAAGAGAAGGAGGAGGAGCCAAAGGAGCCAGAGAGAGAAGAGATGGGGTTCTGGGGAGGATGAAACTGCTTCCTGTCCGCTGGCCAGTCTGCTGATCCCAACAAACCTTGAGCACCCATGGCTCCCAAAAGATATCTCAGGCCCTACTCCCTCCCCAGAGCACCTGCGCCCACCCCACGTCTGCTGCACCTGTCCCACCTGAGGTGTGATGCCAGGCGTGCGAACCACACAACACCTCGAGGAACAGCGTGTTCCACCTGAGTGCCCACCCCCGCCCGCCCGCCCAGACACAACATGAATCATCCTGACGGAAACACCTGCTCGCTAGGAAAAGCATCTCGACAGCGAGGCTGGCGGGCGGACGCGGGACCAGCCAATTAGCTGCGCAGCGCCGGGCGTCGATGTTTACTGAACTTGCTAATTAAAGAGAGCGAGAAGAGCTCGTTACGAAATGCCAGCCACCCACCTGCTTAATCTGCTACTCAGCCAGCTTTGGCTCCCAGGATCAGAAAACTCTGCTCTACCCATTTGCAACGAATGACCGTTAATAAGTACATGAAACAACCTCCTTACCCCAGGGGGAGAGGAGATGGAGGATGGTGAGGCTGTACATTAGTCCCCTGGACCTGCCTGGTTTGCATTAAAAAGGCATCCCCATGCTGGTCAGCCCCCTCCTCTCCTTCCTTGGCATCTCATTCTGTGTGGTTACAAATTGCTGCTTCCTACCTCCCGGAGATGGTGCTCCTGGACCTTCATCCTGAAGTCCTGTTGCTATGCTTCCCCTGCCTCTCCGCACGCTGACACCTTCGCTCGCCCCGGAGACCGTCTCTACGGTGATGGGGAGGGAGGAAAGGAGAATCCGAAAAAGAAAAGGAAGAATCCCACTTATCGCTCTCCGGCTCTCTCTTCCTCAGCTGGGTGTTCCTGGCAGAGACAGAAGAGATGTTAACCCTCTCAGGAATGAGAGAGGGATGCCGGGCAGGCAGGGTGCAACCAGCAGGGCTGACACACGGGTTTGCTCTGAGTTGGAAATTGCTGGGTGGGGAGCAGCAAGTGGGAAGAGGATGGATTCCAGCAGGCTGCAGATGGGCTATCAATCAAAAGGGTTTCTGCCATGTGCGGGGTCCGTGGGCTGACTCCTACTTCAGGAAAACAATGAGTTCCAATGAGGAGAACCCAGGGACCAGAGAGCCTCAGTAACCCCATGAGGGAATGCTCATTGGGTGGGAATCAGGAGGAGACCAGGGCTGCATCACATGTGAAATGAGTGTGCTGGATCTCATTGTGGTCCCTACTGGATATTTATCCCAGTCCTGGATCCGGTTGGCAATTTGCCAATGCTGGCCACCAATGCCCGGGAGCGGCCTGGGTTGGAGCAGCAGGCCTTGTCACAGGTGAGGTTTGAGGTGCACGAGCTGTGGGGTGGACTGGAATAGCCAGGCACAGTGAGACAGGGCTGAAGTGCTGCAGGACTTGAATAACAGGGTGTGCTGCAGGTAAGGGTTGAACATATCAGCCGATAGAATGAGATCAAGCCAGTAAGAGTCTGCCTAGATATCCAGAGAGACTAGACCCATGGAACCACCAGCAAGGGTTGCATAAATCATCAGCTGTCCCTGGATCACAGCTGAACACCTGCTAAGCTAATGGGCTGGGGCGGTGACTTCCTGAGGCAGGACTCTGGGCACTGGCATCATACTGTGGTGGCAATTACCCAATTGCATAGAATCCCAGAGTGCATGCACACAGGTCACCGGGAGTCGATCACTTACCTCCTGCTTCCAAAGCAAGAAAATCTTTAACTTCTCCAACTCTGTGCTCCAGCCTGAGACCCCAGCACAAACCGAGGCTGCAGTGAGACAAAGAGGGATAGCTCTGGGATGTCTTGGAAAGATCCGCCCCAGGGGCACAGGCGACATCCCTCCATCCCCAGGCTGGGGCACGAGAATGAGCAGAGGCAGCCCCCAGAGAATCCATCCCAGAAGCTCTGAATGGTGGGGCAGGGCAGCTAGGCTCTTTACCAGAACTGTGCAAGTGCATAGAACCGTGATGCAGAGCCCGTCCACACTGACCAGTCACAGCAGGTTAGAAATGGGTTTTGGTAGACCTGGGCCGAAATGAGTTCCAGACACAGTCCCTCACCCAGGAGGCAAGGGGACCCTCAGACCCACAGGCCAACCAGACTCCCCCTAACATGGAAGGGCTATGGAAAATATTTCTCTTTTCCTGCAGTCACCATCCTCTGGTGAGAGACTCCTCTGGGTCATGGGCTCTTTGAGGGGTGGGGGTGGGGGAGAGATGTTTCTGCATAAATCAGCTGGTCTGGACACAATGATCCTGCCCACCCCTCCCCTTTCCCTGTAAAATCTGACAGATCAAATGAGGTCTGGGCTTTTTCTCTCTCCCTTTCCTCTCCCTCCATCGTGTCATTGTCTCCCCTCTTGGCTTCTTCTCTCTCTCTCCCTCTCCCTTCCTGTCTTTTTTTCCTCCCTTCCCTTCTCCTCCTCCCCTTAGCCCTCCTCTGAGTTGGGAGCTGGTTTCCAGCCTAGCTCTGCCCAGGGGAGTTGGGATGATGGGCCTTGGCAGCTGCCAGTCCTACAGGGGTCCCCGCACAAGGCCCAAACCTGGTGTCCCTGCTCCCCCTGCTGGTGGAGCTCAGCAACAGGCCCAGTTTGGAAAATTCTTGCAGCATGGGAAAAATGGAAATAATTACCTGGCGGGAGGGTTTGATTTTAAGAGGGGGAGCTGCTCCCTCGTGGTGAGGGCTGTCGGGGGCAGGAGAGTCAAAGCCCAGGGAGGGAGAGGGATTGTTTAGGCTGGCATGAAGGGGTATAGTTCAGGTGACCTGTAGCAAGCAGCGATGTAGGTTGGTGCTCAGGGGGGACCAACTGGCAGTGAGCTGTACCAGGCTGAGCCATACAATCTCCAGGGAAGTGCTGGGACACTGGGATATTTTAGGACATCGGCCCATTGCTTGGGACATTTCTCTCCCAATAGGGTGAAGCGCTGGGCAATGCAGGGAACCACTCTGCATTGGAAGGGGACCGGCTCTTATGGCTCTGCTTTGAGGGCAAGAGGCAGGAATCCACCCACTAAGGAACTGGACGGCTCTCCCTTGCATCAGGGCTTGCGCTGCCAGTTGTTAGGAGCCCAGCAGGAGGAATGGAGGGAGACTTTTTCAACCTAGACGTCTCTGGGGCATTTATCAGACCGGCTGCAGATTTGAGGGATTGGGGTGTGGCGGGTGCATCTGGAGGGACTTACTGAGACTGGGGAATAATGCCCCCCAGTGCTGAGCATGAGCCCAGAGTGGCCATTGTAACAGTGGGCAGGGTGAGCCAATGGCCTGAGTAAGTGGGTAAGACCCCACTTTTATGGGGTGTCCCAGTGAATTATAAACGTGCTGGTACCTTACCCTATCCCATCTTATCCCATGGTGTCTTATCCCACCGCACGCACTGCTGCACAGCAACCCTGGGTCCCCAGTGGAAGGGCCTTTAGGCTGGGCCCCCAAGTGGCATTTCCCTTGTGCGCTGGTCCGTGCTCAGGAGATCAGTGGAGTCTGCAGCTCCCTAAAGTCCTGACTGTCTGGTAACAGGCAGGCGATGTTCTGGCCAAGCCAGAGGGCACCATTTCCCCTGCCAGCCCTGCTTAAATGAAGCGATTGGCTGTAAAGGGGCTAGAAGAGGACAGGAAGTAGGTAACTGCCAGTCAAGCCTTGGCAGAGACCCCTGGGCAGTACTGGGACAAGAGGTCTGGTAGAGAGGAAAGCAGGGACTAAGCCAGGGGGTGAAGAGCTGTGGGTTTCCACCTCCTGTTGCTCTCTTCTAATCCATGCATCTCTTCAGCCAGGGGGAGCAGATGCCAGAGGGAGGCTGCTTGGGCTGTCGTTGGCCACAGGCGAAGCACAATTCACATTCCGAGGTACTTGGAAATCCCTGCTGGCTACTTCATGGGACTAGGTGTCCCTGAAACCAAAGGATATCCCTGTTTTCCTCACGTCATTTTGAGTCAAATCCACAGGGGACTGAGGAGGACAATTTCTTGACTGAGAAGAGGAAGAAGTGGGTCCCCTTCTCTGGCTCAGCCTCCCTGATGGCCACTAGAACCACCTCCAGTGCATCATCTCCCCCTCTCCAGGATAGCTGTCCTGGTTTGCCCTGCAAGAGGCAGGTAAGTGCCATGTCCCTGAGGCTAATGACATCTGGCCTTTGTTCTCTGCTCTCCCTCCCCTGCCCCAGAAGCTGGGTTCTACATGTGCCCTCTGCCCTTCCCCAGCTCCACGGTGGGGGGCGTGTTACAGGGCAGGACATCATAGAGTGAATGGCTGAGAAATCCCTACAATGTGCCAACCCTTGCGGGGATTGACTTGAGCACCTGAACATCCCTGAGCATCTCTGTCAGAGCTCTGGGCATGATGAGGCAGGACCATTAGAGCACGGTGGCTTCACAGATTCCAGGATAGCCCCCCCACCTGCCCGCCCCCACTCGTCAAACATTATCTGTCCAATACAGGGCCTGGCAGCCATGCTGCAGTGGCTGCTAATCCAGTGGGAATGTCCCCAAGCCGCTGAAGCCACGACATCCGCCTCCTGAAATCTAACACTCCATGTCTGTGCGTGACAGCAACTCTGTCCATAGCCGGCTGCAGCAGCAGGTGTTCTCAGGTGGCAGAAGCATTGGTCTTGCAGTAATGCCCGAAGGTTCCCGTCAGGATCCTTATGGCTGTAATACTTTGCACATAGCATCCAAAGATCTCAGTGTGAGTTGTGAACACCCATTAGCTAAGCTACACAACACCCCAGGCAGTGGGTTGGTCTAGGACTCTCAGTATATTTAATTTAGCCTCAGCATGGGGGCGGGGGATTAGATGACCTCTTGAGATCCCTTCGAGCTCTACATTTCTGTAATTATCCCAGTCTTACTGGTGGGGAAACTGAGGCACAGAGCCATGAAGTGACAGCAAATCAGTGGCCAAATCAGGAGTGGGATCTTAGAGTCCTGATGCCCAGTCCCCTGCTCTAACCTGGGCCAAAGATGGGCTCCTATGGAGGGGAAGAAGCTATAGGCACTCCTTAGGGAAAGAGGGAGCAGCTCCTACAGAAGGAAATAGTCCCTGGGGCTGGTGGTGCCCCCAGAGCTGGGATTCAGTTTGGGAAGGGCCTCACACAGGCAGAAGCAGGTGTCTGCACTTCCAGGAGCTCTCCCACCTCCTTGGCACTCGCAGCCCAAGAGAGTAGGTGTCTGTGGCTGCAGGGACTGTCTAGCACAGGGGTCGGCAACCTTTCAGAAGTGGTGTGCGAGTCTTCATTTATTCACTCTAATTTAAGATTTCACGTGCCAGTAATACATTTTAACATTTTTAGAAGGTCTCTTTCTATAAGTCTATAATACATAACTAAACTATTGTTGTATGTAAAGTAAATAAGGTTTTAAAAATGTTTCAGAAGCTTCATTTAAAATTAAATTAAAATGCAGAGCCCCCCGGACTGGTGGCCAGAACCCGGGCAGTGTGAGTGCCAGTGAAAATCAGCTCGCATGCTGCCTTTGGCACGTGTGCCATAGGTTGCCTACCCTTGGTCTAGTGGGATGTTGGCCCAGTGAGCATGTTAAAGACATGGAAGCCACCTCCAGTGAACAAGGACAGTTCGGTACAACCCGGCTGTGGTGCCACAGCCGGTTTCTGAGCTGATGAGAGCACAGAGGCCAAGTGGGTCGGGCAAGCTGCAAAAATCACCTTGAATGGAGGTGCTCCCTTTCTTGACTGCATCTCTGGAGGCTGCGTCCTCACCAATGCTAACAAGGCTCCTATAGATCACCCATGTCTGTAGCAGTAAGTGTATGTGACAAAATATTTGTTCACTGCAACCCCCTGCCGTCTACAACTTGGCAGCCAGCCCTCTGATGCGCAGTACGGGATGCCTGGATTGGCATTCCTGCTCTCAAGGAATGAAACATGCATGAAACCAGTGAACATGCATGAAACCAGTGAATTATACTCAGGGGACATTGGCCTCTCTCCATAGGGGCTGGAACTAGGGGGCTGCAGCACCCCCTGACTTGAAGTGGTTTCCATCATATGCAGGGTTCACAGTTTGGTTCAATGGCTCTCAGCACCCCCACTATAAAAACTGTTCCAGCACCTCTGCCTCTCTCTGTGGTCTGACATTTGGATAAAACTTTTCACAGGGTGGACTTGTTTTGTGTTTTACAGCAGATAATAGCTGGGTAGGCCCTTGGAGATGTGTGTGTTGGGGGGGGTGTTATTTGGATCACTCTATCCAGCTCAGCCTTGTGAGTGTGCGAGCATTCTCCTGACCCCTCCGTTGAGAGGGAATCGCATGCTTAGGTCTGAGGATGAACAAGGAGTGTAGAATTTGTGTATGTTGGGAAAGGTCTTAGATTAAAAAATAGAGAGCAAGATTTTCAAAGTGCCCAGGGATTTAGGAGCAAATCCCATGGATTTCCAGTGGATTTTGTGCTCCTAAATCCCTTTAAGCAATTCTGAAAGTCTACCCCTAAAAAGAAAAGGAGCCTACACATAAAGAGAAATAGCTACAAGAGCAAAAGGATCCTGCAGTGCCTCAAAGTTTGCGCAATTTACCACATGGAGTCTAAGTTTTATGATCTGAATTTCCCAGTGGGAGTGAGTGGAGCTGAGTGAAAAATGTATCCAGTGAACTTCCCCTCTTATCCGAGCACTAGAACAAACAGAATGCCAGATCCCATTTTTGTCAGATATATTCCCTATTTGGAAATATTCAGTGATTCCCCCCACCGCCCCCACATACACAAATTTTGTTAACTCTCTGGATTGCTCATGACCTACAGCTCTTTGCAGATACTCACTTTTTGAGCTATATTGGTAGGTTGTAAGTGGTCAGAGAAGTCACCTGATATTGTTTCTGTTCCCTGATTGGCTGAGTGTGCAACCACATGGATTATAAAACCAGAATGGACCACTCTGGTCATCTAGTCTGACCTCATACACAGAACATCACTGACTTAATTCCTATTTGAACCCCAGCAGATCTTTTAGAAAATACATCCAATCTTGACTGAAAATTTCCAGCGGTGGAGACTCCACCCCAGCCGTTGGTACGTTGTTCCAGTGATCAGTTACCTCAGTCTTTCAATTTTGCAGCTTATTTCCAGTCTGAATTTCTCTAGCTTCATCTCCCAGCCATTGGATTTTTGTCAGACTTTTTGTCTTTTGGCCCAAAACACCCATTTTCAGCGGTCTCACTTCTGGCTTACACTGTGCCTCGTTGTTTGCATATGCAACTTCGAGCTTCCCTGGTACATTTATGCCAGTGAAAGCCAATTGCGTGAATGTTCATGGACAGTGGAAACAAAGCACCTGCCATGGGCAGTGGTTGGAACTAGTGATGTCAATGGAGTGGGGGCCATTTGCTCCAGCAGAGAATGTGACCCAAAATGGGTGTGGGTGAAACCGATGCAAATTCATTTTGGTGCAGACCCGTGTAACATGTTCTGTGGAACCAGCCCAGCTCTGACAGTGAGAGGGAATCTGCCACTCCAGCCGGTTTGGGCCCATTCAAGAGGAGAATCTGAGCAGATCAGTGATTACAATTTGAATGCTGTTAAGATTAATCTGAGGTAATAGGCCAAACCCAGACCTGGTGCAGGTGACAAGGCTTCCACTGAGATTAATGGGCTTCCTTCAGGGCTGCTGAACCTGACCCAACACTGTAGCAGAGACGAGAGGGAGTGGGGGCTGGATCTGCAGATTGGCAGGCTTGGATTTGGTGATGAGACAGGTCCCACAAGAAGCCAAAGTAGAGCTGGGACCAAGCCAGAGGCAGAGGGGCCTGAGAGCAGCCCCCGTTCTGTGTTAAAACCTTTGTGGTTCCCTGTACAGATCCCCTGTGAACTGCTGCCTTCTGCTGCTTTCATGCGCTCCAAACTCCCCAGACGCACCGGCTGCGTGTCAGTTCTCAGCCCCAGAGTGGATTTTTATGGCCAGCTTGTAAACCCGGGAGAGGACGCGTTTCCGATGGAAAGGCTGGCACAGCCCCTGCCCCGGCGCGGCTGCTGTTCTGTACAGGCAGTGCTGTGATCGGCATAGTCTGCCGGTGCCTAGCCAGCCCCCAGCACGCTCCCCACAATAACCCTCTCTGCACATCTCCCTAAGGCCGCCAGGGAAATAGCCCCTCACAGGCACTTTGACGAATGAGGAAGCAGACACTATCTGTCGAAAAGCCCGGGGAAATCATGTGGCATCACACGGCAGCTTTCCAAGGACTGAATGGTGACGAAGAGCCAGGAAAAGGCGCTACGGGTAGAAGTGGGTGCAAGGAGGAAGAGAGGCTCCCTCCCCCCAGCCCCCGGCGCGCACACAAGCTGAGGACATTTGCAGTCTGTACAGGACTGTGCAAAGCTAGCAGCACCCACAGTGCCCCAAGCCTCTCCTAAGAGGGTGGGCAGGAGCCTGGTCATATCTCCACTCCTCCCTTCTGCGGCTGACTGCTGGGAAGAGATAATGCTGGACCCTGCAATCCAGCAGTGCCCCAGCCATGCTGCACATCCCACCCACATTACTTACTATTGTGCTGTAGAACCTCAAGGGTCCAACTGAGACTGTGTGTACCCACTGTGCCAGGTACTGTACTATGTCAACCCAGAGTGCCTGACGCCATTGTCCTCCCACGGGGGCAGTGTGCCACTGCTGCACCACTCCAGTGCTGGCCTTTGGCCTAAAGTCACAGCTGAGTGCTGACCGGACACGCCTGTACAGTGTTGGGAGTGGCACATATCGCTGGTGAAAGTGAGGGGCCGACTGAGCTGGCTGGTGTAGCCAGCCACTGTACACCTTCGCCTGCAGCTCTGCCCCTGCCCGTCTGTTCTGCAGCACCCCTCGCTAGTCCCACTCACAGGCTCACTTGAGCAGAGGCTATGTCGCACGGGCATCTTGCAATGGGGACGAGTCCATAGGTGACAGGGATGAGGACTGCAAACACATTTTACCCAGGAACTGGAGCCAAGGCCCTTGGTGAACATTGGTGCAGTAACTCCCAGCACCCTAGCTGCAGGGCGGTTTGTTGCTGTGCCCACCTGGGATTCCAGAAGGAGTCGGACATTTCATATCGGGCATTGTCACAGCTCCACCCTTTCTGTTCCGTGCACTGATGCTTTGTTTGCATTTCGCCTCTGTTTGAGCTCAATCAACCTTTTGACTTTTTCCCCAGGGATCCACCTAAAACACACAACAGCATTCAAGAGAAGAGGTGGGTGTCTGGTTATTAAAACTGCCCCAGCACAATGTCACCAGAGCATATACCTAACTGATTAAAAACAATGCAACATTGAACTGACCTGACAGCAGACTAAGGGCTTGTTTACAAGGAGGAATTTTACCAGCAGAACGACACCAATATAATTATACACTACAGTTATACTGGTATAGCTCCACATGGGAACAATCTTATTCTGGAAAAAGAGGATCTTTTTTCTGGTTTAGTTTGTCATTTTGAAAGCAATATAATCACACCGATATAGTTTCTGGTCAATTTCCCCATGCAGACCAGCCCTAAATGTAAAGAGATTGGACTCCACCATCAGCAGAAGTATGCCCTGGCAGAACCACCCACATGGGCAAAAGCCTGAGTAGCCAAATGAACTTTGTCCTTGTTCTGAAGGTCAACAGACCTGTGCTCAGTTCGAGCGTTGAGGGCCCTGTTCTGTAAAAATATTGCCCTGATGTGTCTTCCTGCAAAGAGAAAAGGAAATACTTTCATTCAGACGCGAGTGTAAAGAATAAAGAAGGAACCAAAGTAGAATCTCTGAGAGAGCATGGTGTAGAGGTCTCTATTACAGGCTGCAGCCACTCTGAGAACAAAATGGCTGCTAAACACTACACACAGGGAGAGATCTTGGGCTCTGGAAGGTGCTGCACATCTAATAATAGTAATAATAATACCAAGTTCTGTTCATTCATAGACCTCAAAGTGCTGTACAAAGGAGGGAAACATCAGTACTTCCATTTTACAGATGGAGAAACTGAGGCACAAAGCAAGGATATTTGCCCAAGGTCACCCAGTCACTTAAAACCTAAGCTTTCAGTTTCATAGCTGCATGCCCCAGTTTCCAAATGTTCACCGCTTGGGAGTGTAAGCGGGAGCACGGCTGCCGATTTTGGCTGTCGTGACAGCGCATGGAGAGAGCTGCTTCCTCTTGTGCTTCCTGCTGAGCTGGTGCCAATGGCCATAGCTTTGAGAGCAAGGCTGGGCTGAGCTGTTGAAAACATTTGCCCTGCCGGGGTGGCAATCCCAGCAACCACAGAGAAACATTTCACAGTTTTGCCACAGATTTTCCTGACAAGCTTTGCCTTTGGCCAGACTCACCGTAGCTTTACGCAGGACCTGAACTGGCCCGGGTGCACAGAGACTTGTGACAGACCAGGCCATTTATGGCTGAGAAAACACATCTGTCTCTCTGGTCACTAGCTGAGTGCTGTGAGTGGGTGAAGGAGAATGCTCCTTTTCTTCCTTCTAGGTTTGTCAGTTCATAGCCCCAGCACCTATGGGCTTGCTGTGTCAGTTATGAAAGTAAAAAAACTGCTTTAGCCCTGGCACCACTTTCATTACAACTTAAGCCTTGCTTTGGAGAAATTAACCTCAGGAAGTAAATCATCGTAACTGAGAAGCTGGCCCTTCGTGTCAGTAATGGGGCTGTGGTTTGGGAGGGGAGTAGGGAAAAGATACCAGCCTCTGTTCTGGGCCCATTATACTGATCCCAGCTGACTCGGACCCTGGGCAAGCGGGGGCTATTATTATTTACATGATCAGTGCTTTGCAGCCAGGTCTGAAGAGCAAATATCAGTTCTCTGCTGGCGTGAACAGGCAAAATTCCATTGATGTGACTTACACTGGAGTCATCTGTACCAGCAGAGAATTTGGCCTTTTAACTTCTTTGTCCTAGAAAGCTTATAAACTGCCCCGTCCTGAGCAAACTTGTCTAGCTGCTCTGCTACCATGCCCCAGCCATCCTGGAAGTTAGCAGAGAGTCCCTGATCTCGGGACATAGGTGTCCCAATTCAGTCTCTGCTTTGCAAGAAGTAAGGAAGGAGACAGATATCTCAGGGCACCAGTTAGTCACTGTTTGGTAATGTACCTGTTTGGAGCCTGTTGGCAGGGTGGCTGCATGTTGGGATAATTATATTGTATGATTTTACTTTGTAAAGACAGTGTCTCCGCGCAATGATTTACCAGGACAGCATAAGATCAAGGAAATGGTGCTGAATATCTCTGGGAGCATCGAAAATCCTGACGTGTAAGGTGCTGAGATATATACATACACATGCAACACACACATAGTGTGGCCATGCTCCTTGGCCTTCCTTGGAGCCACCCTGTAAGTGCCAGCAGCCCAGTCTCTGTCCTGTCCTGCTCTAGTACTGGGATGAACTGGGAGCAGAGCTGTGCAGCGGCTGCTGGCAGCTGGCAGGGATGAGGAAGGAAAGTGAATACCTGCCACCTGCTGTTGGCGTGCCTGTCACAGTGACACGTGGCATCTGACGGAGCTGCCCGGAGGGAGAGTTTGTGTATGCATGTCTATTGGGGAGCTGGCTCGGTAACTAACAATCAAATTGCTCCCACCTTCTCCTCCCACTATGGTCATTGACCAATTCAGGGCAAACAGCAATGTTCCAATGCTTCAGAAACTGGATGCTCTGGGGGAGGCAGCCCAGGGACCTGGACAGATGCATTTCACCACCCAGGGCAAGGTGTGTTCTGGGGGTGGGGACACATTTATTGCCATTTCCCAAAAGTGCCTGCTCCCTGCACACACACACGGCCAGCAGGAACCCGAGGGCACAGCCTGCGGCTCCATGGACTTTTACCCTGCTATGCAAACAGTCAGGCACCTGATATGAGTATCAGGTGGAATTTCATCCCGACAACATAGTGCAGGAACAACCTGCAAACACGTCTTCTCTCCCTCCCCCAGGGCCATCCCTTCCCAGACCTGTTCCTCCACCCCTAGCTGTCCGAGATGTGTCACCTCTCCTTCCTGCAGTCCCACTGCTCCTCCCTCATGGCTGCATCACTGTTCCCTTGGCCCACACAGTCAGCGCCCACTCCCCTTCCAGCCCAATGCCCTTCCTCACCCTCCCCACACCAATGCTCACACACACAGACTTGCACACCTGCCTGTCAGACACACAGTGTGATTAGCCTGCTATCTCCACGCCCATGGTAGGATGAGGGCAGAGGTGCCAACAGGGAGTGATAGAAAGACCTGTTCCAGTCACTGACTGGTGTGTGCCAGTGAGGGAGAGACAGAGGCTTTGCTCTCCCCACCAGCTTTCACAGCTAACCTGGTTCGTTGTTAACCCAGGCAATGCACAGCACCAACATTCAGCTGCAAGCCTGGGCTGACTGGAAGGAACTTAGCTGCTTTGCTGAATTCTCTATTTGCATAACTCACCCCCCACCTCAAACCTCAGTGTGATTCCCCCTTCTCTTAACTTTTCCCTGCTCTTGTCCCACCAGTTGAGAGGAGAGACAGCTCCTTGAGATGCTCCAGGTCCAGGCAGCTCTGGGGAATATGTCCCTGCATTGACTGTACCTTCCCAACCTCGTCCCACCAATGAGACCTTCAGAGCTAACTCAGAATCTCACCACTGGCAGATACCCTCTAGAGCAGATACTAGCCCAGGTTCTCAGAAGCTCCCATCTCCTTTACCCAGCTTGCCCAGCCCCTCCTCGGGTGTGCAAGGATGGACCAGTGGTTAAGGTGCTAGACTGGAGCTTATGAGCAAGGGTTCATTTACCGGCTCTGTCACAGACCCCCTGTGGGTGCGTGGGTTGAAAGCCCCACACAGCTAGTGTTGAATAGCTGTTCCACGCTAGTGCCCCTTTGTGGGGATTAGGTTAATCTGCTTTAGCACAGAATAAGAGTGTCCACACGAGGCCAGAGTGCAGAATAGCTATTGCACTTTAAATTTACCCCTTAGCTCTTTCATGGAACTTCCTTGTGCATTCCCCATGTAGACAGCCCTTAGTCTCCGTGTCACACTTCTCTTGCTGTTACATGAGGGAGACAAATATTTTATGGCTGGAAATTGAAGCTAGACAAATTCAGGCTAGAAATATGGTGCACATTTTTAGAAGGGTGAAATGGACCATTGGAACGATTTACCAAGGAGGGCAGTGGTTCTCCATCACTGAACATTTTACATCAAGATGGGCTGGCTTTCTGAAAGATCTGCACTCGTCCAACCAGGGGTTTACTCAGGCCTGTGTGAAGCCGGAGGTCAGACTAGATGGTCACAGGGGTCCTGTCTGGCCATGGAATCTGAGTCTGTGAATAGCTGCTGTGATGCTATTCTGCTTCCACCACCCTGGTCATGTTCCCCTCCCTATACTGCATTGACGTCCTCTGTTCTATATTAACCTCATCGTGTCCCCTGGAGCTCTGCCCACATCTCCCCCTTCACCTCTCCTGCTTCCTGCATTCTCCCTCGCCACCTCGCCACCCCATCTCTGCACCTCCAGCTCCTCCATGCACTAGGCCAGTAGTAAGCTCCCTCTAACATCCCCCATGCTTCCCCTGACCCCAGCTGCCAGACCCACTTTCACTGCAAGGTGGCTTTTCCATGCCACGTAGGTGTTCCCACCTCTCTCCATGCCTCTGGGGGAGGGTGCTCTGTTGCATGTGGCCCTGTTCAGCGCGTGGGGTGAGAGAAGAATAAAATGCACTGCTGATTAATACTGGAGAGGAGTCCCAGGCACAGTCAGTGGCTGGAAAGGGGTTTTCAAAGGCACTCAGCCTTGCCCTAACTTGCCATCGTCAGAGCTAGGCCCCGTGCTGAATCCTACAGACAGCTCCACCCCAGCATGCCTCAGTCAGGATCACGCTCTCCAGGGCTGCACAGCCGCAAGGCCCTGTGTTAATATGGATCCAAAATGACTCCTAACCATCTGCTCCTCCTCACGCCAGCACCTCTCCCCTCCCTGCTCAGGTTACCCCAGAAGCTCTCTGGTGCTAGCAAGCTGGGTGGGTGGGAGGAGAGGAAGGTGAGGAGGGGCAATGTGACCCTGGAGGAAGGGTGAGACAGAGAATGGAAGCAGGACCAGGATGTGCTCCCAGAGCCAGACGTTGCCCCTTCGCCATCCCTTCTCCATGCTGCAGGGCACCAGTGCCAGCTCCTCCATGAGCAATCTTGCATCTTTTCTCTTTGTTTATTGTTCCTGACTGGGGAGGGCATTCGTCCTGTTAACCGTCATAAACAGAGATTAGAAGTGAGGCGACACCTATCAGAGGCTGCCACGTTTAGGGGTGGCTGGTGGCCTTGTTCTTTGTTCTTTCCCTTTGCCCCCGCTGCCCCCGCTGCCCCCACTTCCACAAGATTACAGCCTTCAGGGAGGGTCCCCCAGGCACAGCAAACTGGCCCGGGAACTGGGAGCCAGAACACTAGCTGCATGACAGTCCCGACCCACTGATGGAACCACCTGATTCTTGCTAGGGCTGAGAGGCACGAAATCCCTGTGCACTGCACCCAACATGTGCCCAGATGTGCTAGGGGCACTGGGCACTGACGTGCCCATATGGGCCAGGGACACTGGGCACCAGGGAAGGGCCTGGATGGGCTGGAGGCACCAGGCACGGGTGATTTGCCCACATGGGCTTGCGGACATAGCACACTTCACACGTACCCCTGGTGTTAAGGCCTGGAAAACGATCACACTAAACACCATAGAACCCTTTATTAATGTGACATAGACCCTTCAAAACGAGTCAACAAAGGGCCCCTGCGCAGACAGCACTAGACTCAAGAGTGCTTCTCCCCCAGCCCTGCCATCAATCTCGGCATCGGTAGCCAGGTGATTGCGGGGATTAACTTGGCTGGGAGCTTTGCTTTTTCCCCAGCCTCCACCAAACCCAGCGTGGTGAGGTGCCTGCCCAAATCCGACAGCTGGCTGGCCAGGAGCTGTGCTGAGATGGTCTGCATCCTGCCGGCAGCTGGGGATGGCAGCGTCTTCCTTTGCTACCCGGAAAACTCTCATTAATTTAGCTCACATCACGTGAATCTGGTACGGAGCTTCCTCCAAGCCTGTGCTAGATACTGAGACCGCGGGGGCGGGAACTGGCTAGCAATAAAGTCACGGTGGGCAGGGTTCTTGCGCATTTTTATTTTTAAAGCTGTTTTTTAAAAAAGAATTCCACCTTATATACAAAAACTTGAGCTGAAGCCCTGAACCAATATTAACCTCAACGTCTTGAACCCTCACAGCAGCAGGCAGGGGTGTCCAGGGGGCAGTGCTCACGTGTCGTGGGAGGTGAGGGAGCTAAAACTGCACCGGAGGTTGGCTGCAGGAGCGGGGCTGGCCCTCTGTGTCATCACTGAGGCCTCAGTTTCCTTCCCCCATTGGATCGCTTGCTCTCAGGGCTGGAAGGTTGTGGGGTATTCACCTGCAACCCCCAGCAACCGATGGGCTCAGTGATGCTGGGGGAGATGCAGAGTGGGTCTCATCCAATCCTCAGACAGAAGTTGCAATGGCTTGTTATGATCCCCACTGAGTTCCAGGTGAGAACTCTGCACCAACCCAAGAGACAGACCCAGAAAAGGCCATCCCAGGTTTTATACAGGGCCCAATGTGTGGCAGGACAGGACATCTGCAGAGGGTTCTGATTCACTTCGGTGGTGGCAGAGCTGGAGATGCTCAAGCAAGCTGCTAGTTCTTTACCTTGGTACTGAGGCCCAGAGCCCGAGCTATAATTAAGGAGTGCCCAGCAAAGCTCAGGGTGGGGGTTGCGAAGCTGGACACAGTGCTCCCCTGCATATGGCAGCTGGGTGCAGAAAATGTCCCCTGATGTAACAGGGTTTCTCTACATGGTGCCACAGTCCAGACTATGGGGGCGTGAACCGTAGAGCGCTCAAACGCGCTGCCCTCTAGCTGTCCCACGTAGACCCTGCTGGCATGAAAACAGGGCCTAGTTCACACTGATGTAGTCCCGTTTCAAACAGGATGACATTAACGTGACCGAGGGACCTTTGAGCTCACGCCAGCGGGGTCTTCACAGAGCAGAGAGAGCTCAGCGCATTAAGAGCACTCTACAATTCACACACAGACTCCCCCGTGTGCGGATTCTGCCATCATGCAGACAAGCCCTTTGAGCATCCTAAGGGCTAATGTAAGTTACTGTGACTGCCAATGGCCTCAACGGGCCAATGTGACAATAGTGGCTCAGGGGAAAGAAGGGCCATCCTACCCATGCACCTATGCGGGCACCTGGGCACGGAGGTGGTGTGGAACTCATGATGCCAGCTGTACACCACCTGAGAATTCTCCCTGCTCTGGGTGATCTTCCTGAGACTGGATGCCAGCTGTATGCCCAGATTGCTCTGCCAGTGCACTGGGGTCTGGACCTTTGCCTATTTATTAACCAGAGTCTCCCAGGCATCTGGAACATAGTGCAGATGAGTGACAGGCGCAAGGGGCTTTGTAGCAAGAAGAGGGCAAGGGTGGTGGTGGTGAGGAGAACAATGGAGGAAAATCCAGAGGGCTCTGAGGTGTGCAGGACTCCACTGAGGTGGAGAAATGAGAAACAACCATGCTCACTGTCTTTGGAAAACCACAACCTTTACAGCATCTTCATGGAGCCTGCATTTCGCTACCCCTGCAGATGCCACTGTGTGTGCTGTCCCCTCACATCCAAGGGTTGAAATCCCACCTTGGTTACCAGGCTGGTCACATACAAACTCGATGCTGCAATTGCTGTTTTCATTGTCAATGACCATTTCAATTCTCAGTTCTGCGCGCTGTAGCAAGGGATGCTCTAACTTCAAACACTCCTTCCCTTTGCACTTTTATCCTCCTCCACTTATTGGCTCATGTCACAAGCTGCAATAGAAGAACTACTCGTAGCTCCTGAAGCCTCCAGTAGGACATGCTCTGTGACTAGGACCAATATGGGCAATAAGAGGTGCCCAGTGTAACCAGCATGACCAGCAGGAAACTCACAGACTATTGTGGAGAGTGTCATTGCACCACACTTGGCCAGGACAATCAATCCCAGCCTTGCATCACTTTTGTTATAACCCCATTCTGAATTTGCTTGGTCACACAATTCTCAGATATGACTTCCAATCCCCTCCTCCCCGCCAGCCTTGATGCTGCCCAGATATTAAACCCCAACACAACTACAAATACTCTTATGCTCAGCTTGTTCTCCTTACAGTTCAGACTGCTCCTACAGAAGGACAGATCTGCAGACCAGATATGGAAAGCTCTCGGCATTTAAAGACCTCTTAAGACAAGAATGAGCTAGCTCTGGCAGTACCTGCAGTCACCCTTCATCTCTGGCTCACCCCAAAACCAGGTTATTTCTTGCCATTCGCATTCCATATGGAGAATTATTCTTGATGCACCTTGGAAGGCGGGATGACTCTGTTGCCCAGTGGGTTTAGGAACTGAACTGTCACCTCTGAACCCAGCTTTAGCCTTTGGCTTGGAGCCCAATAAAATAAATGTGGGCAAAGGTGGGCGGGTGGTCTCAGCCTGGCTCCTTCTGGACATTTGGCCACTTTACAACTCAATCCCTATGCACCTGAACCCAGATGTCAGCTGTTCAGGAGACATGCAGGACTGGAATAGCATTGGCAGAGATGTGTGTAGGGAGCTTGGGACTACAACAGGGGGTGCTACAGCAGAGGACAAAGGTATGTTAATGGAGCTCCCGCTCCTAGCTCAGTACTAAGAGCCTGTTGTTTAAAGGAGGCCCAAATTCACCCAGTTTAAAACAACCACCTTTCCTGGAACAGTGCTTACCCCACCTCTCACTTTCATGCCTCAGACTTACAATAACGCACTTGCTCCACAGAACCTTCCTAGCTTGTCCCCATGTCCCCTCCGCGCTTCTGTTCCCCCTTCAGGCAACAGCTGAGTGTCTTCTCCTGGCTAATCCCTTCACTCCTGTCTCCTGTGTGCTCCTCACCCCTACAGAACAGCTTCCACTGCTTCTCTCCCTTCTGCCCCTGTATGGATGTGGGGGATGCTGGAGACTGATTCAGAAACATGTTCTCAGCAGTACATCTATCTAGTGTTCAGTCCAGTCTTGTTTGAAGAGCCCTATTCTGCCTGATGTGCCGAGGGGAAGTCATTCCTGACGAGTCTCCTGAACCTGCAGCCAGGAGCCCAACCTATTCCCTTCCTGCTAATGACATTTCCTAGACCCCATTGTCTCCTCCCATCCTCCAGATGCCCCCTCTTGCATTTGATTATAAATATTTGAGGCCAGATCAGTGTTTCTTTCCTACCACAGAGTAACAGTAACTAACCTATTGTTTTATACATAGAACTGAGTCCATGACACTGCCACAGAAGGGTCATCTGCCATTAAAAATATCCTCCAGATAGAAAGGAAGTGGCTTTGTAGGCTCAGCCCTTACAGCATCATGTCTTTGTGAAGGGAATGTCAGTCTCCAGAGCTCCCCACCTGGTTCCACTCTGCTGCACAGCACATCTAGCTGTGTCTTGCAATCTGCTGGCCTTAAGGCATGAATTCTTCTTTGATAGTCATTGGGGAAGAGGAGACCAGGTTGGTGGTGCTGCTGCAAATGCCGCCAATGGGACCAGGGGTGCCAACGGCCGGCGGGGTGGGAGTAGTGGTGCTTGTGGGTTGCGTTTGCTGCTGCATCTTCTTCTTGTTCACCTTCCTCTCCTTGGCTCTCCGGTTCTGGAACCAGATTTTCACCTGTAGAGACGAGATGAGAGAGATGGACAGGCATGGTGAGGGGTGGGAGAGAGAGAAATAGGGAAAGGAGCAGCAGGAGAGAAGCAGGCAGTATGAAATATGGCAGTGAGCAAGGCCAGGGACAGAGGAGGAGCGAGCATTTGGGAGGGAAAGAGCGTGTGAGGTAATGAGGACGAGAGGGTTGGAGGGAGTCAGTGCAAGGAGTCAGTCCTGGGCCGGGTTAGTTTTTCTGTCTTCACTATTGTTCCTCTGGCATACACAGGATGGAGGGACTTTGCTACAGGGGGCACCAGGGAACAGGGTGACCATATTTCCCAAAGGGAAAATGGGACATCACGCAGGGCTAGCCAGAGCCCCTCCCTGCCAGCCCATGTGGGGCTGGCATCGCCACTCTCCACCCCGCCTCCACCCGGAACGTTCCTCCACACCCCGCTTTTTTGAGAAAAAGTTGGGATGGCCAGGACAGGGCTTAACAAAGGGATTGTCCCAGCCAAACCAGGACGTATGGTCACCCTAGGTTGGAAGGAACGAGGAGCCATGGTGCGGGGGTTGGCAGGGAAGTCTTTGTTTTATGAGTTACCTCGCCACTTTGGGCCTGTGCCCAAACGTGAGCCGCCCACCCCCCCAGAGCGCCTGATTCCTAACCTTGCTCCCTATCTCCTCTGTAGCTTTCTCGTTTCCCCTACAGCTTTCCCAGCTTCCTCTGCTGTTTTATGGGATCACCCTAAGAGTGTGGGGGGGTGGGGGGAGTTCAAAAGCTCTCCACTTTGGCCTAACTGTGCACTCGGGAGTTTTACCGCTGACTTCAATGGGTGCAGTTAGGCCTAATAGCCAAGGCTGCCTGCATCAGCACATACCACAGGACAACGCAGGCACCACGTCTCACTGCCTGTCCGCTTCCGCCCCGTCTCAGCTGCCAGGGATGGGGCTGGCTGGAGGAGCCCTTTGCCACTGGCAGTGGTTGGATAGTTACCCATCTCCCTCCCACTGACTGTTGCTGATGGGGCAAGAGGGAGAATACCCGCCTTGGGGTCCAGCCCAGCCCAGTGAGTCGTGACTAGCTCAGCACTGACCTGCCGTTCGGTGAGCCCTAGCGTGGCCGCCAGCTCTGCTTTCCGCCGGATGGTGATGTAGCGGCTGTAGTGGAACTCCTTCTCCAGCTCCAGGCGCTGGTGGTCTGTATACACCACCCGGTACTTGTCTTTTGTTCTGGTCTTGCCTAATGGAAACAGCAGAGAGGACCATGTCCAGTGACTGGAGTGGGGACTTGGAGTTCCAGATGGCAAGGGATGTGTGTGAGGGCATTACCCCCAGTGTAGTCCACAATGTAATGCCCTGGATCGCTCGGTACCACTGCAATGCCTTGATAACCAGAGGGTAGGGGAGACATCAAGCCCTTTCAGAAGGGATGCTGAAATACTCTGCCCAGCAATTGCCCGAGTCATTCCACCAGAGATTCCCACAGACTCCTACCCGCTGGCAAGCCATCGCTGGAAGAAGAGAGCTGGCTGGGGCGTCCAAGAGAGAAATGACACCATAGACTGAGGAGGAAGCTGTGCTGTATCTAATTACACCCGAGGAAGAGACGACACACATGTTATGGCACCAGAGAGAGACAGCGCACCAGAGTCAGGTGTTGGAAGGCAACGATGGACACTGGCTAGGAAATGGAGAATGAACTGGCTTTAAATGAAGCCTGAGAATGCAGAGGAAACTGGAGTCCCTTGGCCATAAAACTCCAAACCCAGCCTATTGGAAGAACGTCAGGTGTGATTGTTTTAAGATGCATACACTAGACGCCGGGGAGGGAAAGCCTAGTGGAGTCTAGGGGATGTGGCAGTGGACTGGGAATCAGGAGACCCACACTCTGTTCTTCTCTCTTCCACTAACCTGCTGTGCGCCCTTGGGCAAGTCATCTTTCCCTGCTCCAGGCCTGGGTTTCCCCTCCTACCCTTTGTCAGTCTTGTCTACAGAGATGATAAGAGCTTCAAGGCCAGGGCTGTTTCTCACTATGTGTGTGTACAACGCCCTGCACAATGGGCCCTGCATTTGGTTGGTTTCTGGGTGCCAGCTTCCAGAGGCAACATATTCCTGTGCCCCTTGACTCTTTCCCCCTTTCTCTGCTGCATTAGCCCACCTGGTTTTGCCCCATTGCTTGGCCAGCCAGTGTGGGTTTGTTTGATTTTCCCCCTCCACTGCTGAGGTGGAGGTGAAAATGTTTTCCACTCTGGCTGGCAAAATGATTAGGGCGGCTCCTGCAGCTGCAGGCAAAGAAACCAAAGCTTCAAGCTCTGTTCCTGGATACCTACCCGGGACTTCTAGCAAGTGACCCCAGCAGGCAGTGTACCTAAGGATGGAAGAAAGCCCTGAATTGCTCACCATGGCCCCGAAGGAATAGTGAAATATGCTCTGAACACACTTGTCACTGCCCTTGGGACAGGGCAGTGCCGCTTTTTCAAAGGTCAGCACCTAAGCTGTGTCTGCAGATGTGGGTTTTGTGCACAAAGCAGATGCAAGGGCACAGTTTGCAGGTGCAGCTTAGCTGCCCACCTTTGACCAGTGTTTAGTTAGACAAAGCGTAGGGCAAGTTACTTGTTTGTTCATTGAGTGAGTTAAATATGTTCTTTGGGGATATTTACTGTGAATCTCTGCATTTGTTCACAAACATTTTTTTCTGTTACTCCATTGAGCCCATTGGTTTCAATCAGGAGTTCAATAGGGCTCTTTGTAAGCAGCGGATTTGATGTGAATGTGTCGATACATTTCACATATAACACTGGAAAGGAAACTGAACTGTTCTTCAGATCCATCACGTGGTAAGCATGTTATGTGAAACTTGATTTTCTTTAGAGATGGCTGCTAGGCAGTAATAGAATGATGTATAAAATATCTAGAGCCTACATACTGTACTAGAAATGATGATTGATTAATAATAAAAGACAAAGCAGAGATGGAGCCCCAAACCCCCAAAGTCCACAGCTGGACCCCACACATTGCTTTTCAGCCCCAGCCACAAGTAATTTAATCCCTCTGTATAACTATTTTCTGCTAAATGGAAAAATAAAAGTAAATGATACACAGGTCTCCCACATTAGCTCATTCAGTGTGGCACAAATATTTAGGGATAATATGCAAACCAAAAGTTAAAGAGTTAACAAAAATATACAGTAAGAGAGAGGGCTGGTCCTGGGACATCCCGTGGGATTTTGCAAAGTAAGACCTAACTCTAGGCACACAACAGCATAATGGGATGTATGCGTCAAAGACCAGGGGTCGGTCCTCTATTTTGCTGATCCACAAAGGTTTTGTCCGACAATTCTAAGGGTCCAAAATCTAGGGTGTTGGCGTTGTTAGCATTAACTACAGATGTCTGCTGAGCAATCCACATTGCTACCAAACAGAAGTCTAATTGCAGCCGAACATTCAGCTCCGCAATACCACGGGGCTGCCTGAAGATAAATGAGTCATGCACAACGGCGTCCTTGTGTACCGACAAGCAGTGAGTCAGAAATACAGCAAATAGATACAACACAGGCCTTTGATGGTCCCGCCATCTCACTTCTACATCCCTGGATTAGTGGACATAGGTCTTTTCTTTCAAGACGTTTTAAGGAAGAAGTGGATATACCCACATCATCAAGCTTACTAGTAAGAATGTCGTGATTTTCACCACCAAATACCCAAGAGGAAAGGCAACAAGCACAGCCATGAAATTTTGTTTCATATCCAGAAATCAATAAATTCTGTTCCAGAATGGCAGGAGGGCCATGATGGTGTTTTCAGCTGCACAGTCAACATCCTCCTGCTTGGGAATCAGTCCATTTGTCTTCTTGGAAAACACAGGACAACAGATGTAGATGCCTGCCTTTTCCTAAACTTTTGCCAAAGAGATTGGAGCTGTACCAGGGAACAGTGGTGCAAATGCAGAGCAGCTCAATGAATTTCCATTGAGTTGCTCCAGATGTACATCAGTGTCACTGAAAACAGGGTTTGGCCATGTAATTTTTGACCTACAGAGGTTCTCCAGAGCTTGACACAGCAATAACTAAGAGATTTCCAAAATTCAAGAAGGTAATGGGCCAAAATCTGCTCAGTTGCACTGGTGCAAATCTGGAGTCACCCCACAAAAATCCGTGGAGTTACACAGGTGTAAATCTGGAGTAAGAGAGGGCAGGACTATGTTCGAGACAGATCATGTTGCATGGTGATTGGTGGTGCCAAAGCATGGAAAGCCTTTTCCATTCAGAGGACAGTATATTGTCACCTCCCTGTTTTTTAATTTGGAAAAGCATGTGAGTGTGTTAAATATGTTATTGGAGTGTCAATGTAACACTGTAGTAGTGAAAGGAAACATGAAGCCATTCCAAACTAAGAAAAGTGTTTGCAATAGATTACATAAATCATCACAACCAGTCCCCCACAAACAGCTACCAGATACTTTTCTTGGATCACTTTAATCAGCAAGACATCCTTATACGGAGGGCCCTGTTCTCAGGTTCCTTGACACCCCTGCATGGCAGAAAGCAGCTGGAAGCCTGGTGGATACAGCCCTTCTGAAGATTCCCTCTGCACAGGGGGAATCTGTGAGTGACATAGAGAAAATTTAGTACTCTGTAGCATCCCGTCCTGGGACAGGGGACCTGGCCAAGGGGAAAAGGGCATGATAAGGGATGTGAGATGCTCACTAGAATCTCTCAAGAGGGGACTTATTTGCTTTAGTTTTGTTTGTCTTTATCCTTCTTTAATAAAAAAAAATGTCCCTTTCTCCTGATACTGGAAGATTCTTGTATGGTTTGTCAACTCCATCTCTCTGTGGTGATGGCCATCGGTCACGCTTGGTAAGACTGGCGTAGTGAAAAGGAATCGGGGAGCTATGTATGATGCTGTGAATACCGCAGCTGTGGAAAGTTCAGGTCTGGATACCAAGATCCATTCCTACAGAGCAGGACAAGATAACGAGCTACAAAGCCTTTCACTTCAAGTTCTCTGGTTCACATCTAGCCCAAGACACTAACTTTGCCTTGCTCTAGAGCAGTGATCCTCACACCTCAGTGATTCAGGAGCCAAATTAGCCACCAACATTACCCAACAGAGCCACAGTCGTGTGAATTCCCTGTTCCATTTACTGGAGTACTATCGATTCACACGTAAGCAGTATGCCAGGGGAAATGTTCAGTATAACATAGTAAAAGCGTCCTGATTGGTTAATAACTGAGACTGGTTAATAATTAAATGACCCGGCGTTTTAATATCATGTGCTGCAAACAGCTGCAGGAGACACATTTAAGAGCCACTTGCAGCTTGGGAGCCTCAGCCTGAGTATCACTGCGCTGGAGGCATGAGAACATACTGTTATGCTGTCAGACAATTCTAGGTGTCCAAAAAGTTGCAGAGCTCCCCTAAGTGAAATAAATGGTGCCTGGTGGACAGGTAGCAATGCAACCACAAAGAATGGGCAGCATGGTATTCTCATTGGCATGGAGACGGGCCTGTTGACTCACCCCAGGAGGGGTTGCTCCAGGAGAGGACTGGGCCGCATTGGCGGATAGTGGAGGAGAACTTGAATTGCCGCTCCAGTGCTGTGCCCATTCCACCAAGAGACGGCTCAGCCTTCCCAGGCTGCCAGTCGGGAGCCTTTCCACAGCACTACTCACATCCCTGTGCCAAGCTCACTGTCCCCTGACCCTTTGGGGACCTGGTATTTGCCCAGACTGCAACACCATCTTCGGAGAGCTAGAAATACAAACATACAGCCTGCTTGACTGCTAGTCTATTTACTATGCCCAACACCCTGGCATCTGAATGCCCATTAAAAAGATCAACATCCATTGCTCACGTGAAAATGTCCTAGAGGATCTGCTGTGGGACAGGCTGATTTCTCTTATTATTAATACCAGCAACCAAAGAGGAATTGGCCAGATTCCTATTGGCCAAAGGGAACTTAACCTGGCCCAAAGCAGGAGAATTAGCAGCAGCAGCAATGGAAGCAGCAGTGAAAAAGGTGCCAGATTTGCACGCAGAGCACAGAGACGATCCCACTGAGTCAGTGAACAAAATGCAAAGCCAGTGGCAAGGGACTGAAAAGGTTCCATTGTGAGTTGCTCATTTTGCATCAGTTTGGGAATTTCAAATGACTCCAAGTCATAAATGCTTCAGGACGGGCACTTGGCCTTTTCTGGCGATCAGTCAGCTCCTGGCGCTCAGGAGGGTAGCCCACAAAAGGAAGAAAGCAGAAGGGGAGCAGGACCCAGAGGAGAAGGTACACACTAAAAAGGAAGAAAGCGGGACCTTATGCCCATCACTGTGGTATCTGAGTGCCTTGCAGCTGATGCCTGGATGGCAAACCCAGGCAGATAAAATATTAACTGGTCCCTCCCTCAAAACCTTCCCCTAAAGCATGAACAAGCCCATTTCTGAGGATAAAAAAATAGGAGTGTGTGATTCTGTCCTGTTTTAGTTTGTGAGCAGCAGCCTGGGCACTGCCTGCTGTTGGCCCCATCCTCGGGTGGAAGGCACCAAACGGCAATGGAAAGGCTCTTCCTGGTAAGGGTGGGGCCGGGTGTTATTACACCACCTCACCTTCCCAAGGCTTGGTGTTGATTGTACTGGTGTTTGAGGGTGGGCACATGAAGCTAAGCCCCTCGCCCCAGTAGGGTCTCCCTGTGCACTTGGAACGCTTTGCCCAGCAGGTTCCAGCCACCGAGTTGCCCCTTTTGGCCTCTCTGGCTTCCTTTGCTTGGGAGGGGAGGGCCCGAGGTCTCTGCAGAGCACACCAGAGAAGTAATCGCTGGAGTGGAAGACGCGATGCCCCCCCCCCTCAGCCCTACCCAACTGGATTGTACCCTCACTCCAGGAGGCCTCAGCCGGCTGGGTATGTCTCGTCCATACCTTCCCCATCTCAACTAGATAGGGATTTTTTTAAAATAGATTCTTTCATGGAAAGAGGAGAGGAAACAAGGGTGAGCATCATCAGAGGGCTGCAGCTCTGGGGCTCACCCTGCGCCATGGCACAGAACCCCAGAAGGAAGAGTCCTCAGGAGAGATGTTGAGGACAGGGTCATCCTGCAGAGTGATTTACGAGGGATCCGCCCACTGGCGATAAGAGGGAGAAACGGCAGCCACCACAACAGGTGGTGTATGAGCGTCCAGACAAAAAGCAGCTGCTTTTCTAATGAGTAACCAAGCCCAGACCAATTTACTTCCTGCTTCCAGTATGCAAATAAGCCAAATGCATGAGTGTAAGCGTGTGTCAATATGTGCATATGTGTGAGCGCATGTGTGAACCCGAGGATGTGCCTGCGTATAGGCGCATGTGCTGGGAGACAGCTGATCCTGCTGGGACGTGACCTGAGGACCCTCAGCTACAAAAGCAGTCGCTCTCCTTTTCAAGTGGAAGCAGGATTTCCATCACTGTACCACTCACCGGGGCTTTTGTGTCCTCTCTCTAGGCCTCTGGCTGAGGAGGTCATTGAAGTGCGTGTCCTCAGCAAACAGGCTAAGCGTGTATTTGTGCACACAGCAATGGTTGCTCACTCCTGTGTCAGTGTGTGTTCAGAGGTACACATATGGGCATGTGGGAGCATGGGTTTGTATGAGCACCTACGTGGACAGAACAAGAGTTGCATTTCATATAGCACCTTTCATCTAAATAATAACGTGCACATGTATGCAGCCTTGCTTTAGAGGATCTCCGAGCAAATGACAAGCACCAATTAAGTCTTCCAACAACTTGGCAAGGTGGGTAAGAGCGCAGTGAGTCTGCAACACCGCCAGGCATAGAACCTAAATCTCTTAGAACTGGGCATTAGCCACTAAATCACACATAACAGAAAAGACCAAATTTGATCATCATGTTCATCCCTTGCCAGTAGAAGGGAAGCAAGGTAATAAGACTGGCTCACGTCACATCAGCTCAGAAGAGAGCACCTCAAGTGGGCACTTGGATAATTTTTATAGTGATTTTATTCTGAAAGCCACTGAACAAAACTCTAAATGCTGTATGTGATGGAAACCGCGCATTCGGTTGCTACTATTACTTCAAGCCAGCACCTCTAGTCCCAGTGCCCTACCCCAATTCCTCCTGCAAGACTGAACAATCTGGTGACCACTTGAGAAACGTGTTTCAGTGTGAGAGTAAGTAGGTGTCATTGTGCAAAAGAGAGATTTATGTTTGTGTGTGCAACACATGGGCAAATATAGAGCAAGACAAACACAAGGTTGAGAAGCGGGGCCTTATTATATTATGGACCCACCATAGCAAATCCATGTTTATTGTTGTAAGACAGTTTGCATTATAAATCTGATTTTCCCCTCTAACTTCCACAGATTATAGGCCCTTTCCACCTGAAATGTGCATCTATAGTCTCCTGCCTAAGTGGATTTTTGGTGAGGTTTTTTGCAATTTGTGAAGTGGATCGCACCAGCTGTGTATCTGAGATGTGACTTCAAAAACTACTGATAAAAGTTTTGAGCTAAGATTTCTAAAAGCGTTGCAGTCACTAGATGCCAGAGAGAACTAGTGCACAGATATGTATTAAACTGTGCCTGGTGGATTATTGAAAAGCTATTAGCTAAGCAACTGGAAAGTGGAACATATTGGGGGCCATTGCTCCATGTATTCTCTGCAACAGCGATAACTTTTATGAGGAATTCTGTGTCTCTAACAACTCCTGCAGGCAGAGTTTGTGGACAAAGTAATCCTAATTGCTCCAGTCTCTAAAGTTACAAGCTGGGTAGGTGCATCCTGACATTACCTGTGCAGGCATCCCTGGTCCTGAAATTTATAAATACTGTTCATTCATTCTTCAGGGTCCATGGCGTAATTTACAAGCTCTGCCGGGATCCTTGCAGAGTTAAATTATGGAAGGATTCCTTCCAAGTTTATAAGCACTGCCGGGCTTATATGAATTTATAAACACAAGGAGTCCTGAAAAAGTTATAAACTCCGCATGATCAGTGAGGTGAAAACCAGGGCTTCTACTCATGCAGAACATATAGAAGATCCATGGGAATCTGACCTTTAACTCTCTTTGCCTCGACTGTAACAATTCCTAAAAGTTTTCTCACATTAAAGGGTTCATTTTTAACCACTCAAAAATTACAGAAATTTCCAAACAAAAAACTTTAAGGCATCAATATTGGTTTCAAATGAACATGCCACATAGCTATTTATTTAAAATATCACTATTAGAACAAGGCTGTGTGTGGATGGAGTGGGGGAAACCATTGGGAAGAGAGGAAATAAGACTGAAAATAAATGTTTGAAAGTCAAGAAATGAGATGGTGGGTGAATCCTGAATGTTCCATGAATTTTAGCAGGAATTATTATTCATCCGAAAGTCCCTGCGGGAAATTAGTCATTTGCTGTTATTTGCTGTTCACCAGGTCTCATTAATTAATTCTCCTCTTTGTTTCAAATGTTTCAGTCATCTAATCAGGTAGCTGAAACAATACCATGTGACTTGAGTGACCAATCACTCACCACAAACATTACTATTAATTTTGTTTATTATGTTAGGGCCTAGGAGCCAGAGGAGCCAGAAGAGCCAGGTCCTCCCGTGTGGTGCTTACAATCTAAATAAAGCAGCAAAGGTTGCACATTCAATCCAAAGACTGCCAGTGATTCAGCCCAACTAATGGTCAAATGCAAATACATCTGCTGAGTTCTAAAGTGGATTGTCGCAGATTTAGAGGCAGAAGAAAAGACCAAAATAGTACTCACAATGAACAATTCAGCTACCTTTGAATACAAATGCAGAGTTGCAAACTTAACTCTATCTTTGCAATGCTTTTTGTCCATAACAGCAGTGCGGACGCTGCTGCCAAACTCACCTCAGGGCCCAAGCCCAACTGTCTACACAGTTGTTTGGAGGGCCATAGCGCAAGACTCGCTGTCGTGGGTTTTAGTGAAGAGCTCCCGGGATCTTGCACAAGCCCGCTACAGCGGGCCATACCAGGCTAAGTGTAAGAATCGTGCCTGCATGATGCAAGCCTGCAAGGATCATGCATGGAGTATGGATGCCCCCCACCCTCCCCGGATGCAGAATTTTAAATTAAGACACAATGCCCCGGGGTCCCAATGCTGATGTTGTTTAAACTGACAGCACGGTGCTCCCGTTCTCCAGAGGAAAGTCCCATATAAGGCAAGTGCTCCAGTGCCCCGGGTCCCCTCAGGAGCCACAGCAGCAGGGAGGATGGGCTTTAATGAACAGCTCAGAAGCCACAACCAAGGTCTCCAGGAGCACTTTCCACTGTGCCATTAAAAAGTGGGCATGTGCCAGCTAAGGAAGCTTACAGAGCCACCTGCAGTGTTGCCTACAGCCACCCTTCTCTTCACCCCCTGCTCTCCAACAAGGTCTGAGGGGGGCGTCAAGGCCCCCACACTGGGAGGTTGAGCCAATTGAGGGCTGTCTTTTGGGGAGCTCTCATGCAGACCCCATTGCGTACCATGGGACCTGGCCTCAGGTGTCTGAGAGGATCATCATGAATTCGCTCCCACTCCCTGACATCACATTCTCACTCACCACCTTTGCTTTCCAACTCCCCCCATTCTTGAATGAAGCCAGCCTCTCCTGACAGTCTGGCCACGGGCCTCCTCAGGCCTGGCTGGAGCCCTTAACTGGCCGCTTGAATTTTTGAAAACGTTATCGCCGCCGCTCGACAATGTCCAGACAAGTCAGGACGGCTTGTTTTTATTCTTTCTCTGTCCTATCACTATAATGGCAGGCCTGCAGGGAGCCGTTCAGGAGGCCAGTGGGAAGGATTTCAGCACCAGGATCAAGAAAGGGCCAATGTCTGTGTGGGGAGAGGGTATCATTATATTTGTTAATATGTAACTCTAATAGCCCTCACCTTAGCCACGATTAGATAAGGGAGCAGCTTTAATGTGCTGTGCAAACCAGAAGGGACTCACTTCTGAGCGTGTGCACTGCAGACACACGCCCACTCACACATGGCGGGGGGGCGGGGTGAACAGTAAGTTGGGTCCAGATTCTGAGCTGCACTCAGCATCCACCTGCTGCACTGCCTTCCCACAGATAAGGCCTCGTGGGCTCTGTCTGAGATTGCGCTCGCTCTGAGACAAGGAAGGGAACGCCGGCCTCAGCTCCAACACACAGCATGTCCCATTATACCACGTCTCATCAGAATGCACCTCTCTCGCCATCTCCCATCAGACTGGGATTGGCTGCAGCTGGGTTTAGGAGCTGGGTCATGCAGCCCCAGACAAGGCGCACTTTGTCGCTCCCTCCTAGCAGGGGGAGAAAGGGGAAATAAAAACTTCTGCCTGCTTCCTCTATTCCATACGCTGGACTTGAGCAACCTGCGTGAGGCCAGCAAATAAATGAGGAAGTCCAAAGTCACTGCTGGGGCTAGAAAGCAGAGTTTGGCCTATAGTGAAGTCAAGGCGAATGGAGGATCCCACTTGCTCGCGCCCAGAGAGGCAGTAGTAGTCAAGCCTTTTCCCCCAGGACTGACCTCCTCTTCCTGCTTCAAGAAAGAGTCCTCAAGAAGGAGCCCATGAGACTAGGCACCCAAAAGAATACTTTGGCATTGAATTGATTGTGCAAAGAACAGAATGATCCAAGGTGTTAGGTCTAAACTCGAAGGAATGGGCAAATATAAGGATGTTCAGATTAGGGCGATATTAGGAACAGGAGATCCAGGAAATATTTGGGAATATTCTGCATTAAAGAGTGACGGGCCAGGGTGTGAAGGCAGAAGCAGCACTGGAGGAGCAGGCAGAAAGCAGCGGAGGAGTGAGACTTGTATTTATTTATAAGAGGTGGCTGTTTCCTTCAGGAGATGGTTACCGGAGATCCAGCCAGCCTTGGGGGAGTAGGGCACAGCTGATACAACAAATGGGAATGGCTAAGAGGTGGGAACCATGGTGTTGGCAGCTGGATAACAGGCATTTGGCATCCACCGCAGCAGCAGGAGCAGCACAAATGCATGCAGAGAGGACAGGAGAACTGTAAAATTTTATGATTGTTATGGACTGATGAGCACAGTGATAGAAAGAGACACTGATTGGAACAGGTTGTGTTGTGTCCCTATATAGTGGCTGCTCCACATAGAGGTCAAGAGTCTACTACTGCTACTGGCTAATGGAGTTACTCCTTTAGCTGACATGGTAAAGGCTGGTGTTTCTGGTTCTGAAGGGTCAGGATTATATGCTCATTGACAGCCCCTGGTGGGGACCCTCTCACAGGGGAGAGCACAGTGAGGGGACTGGGGTTGGCAGTTATTAAACCAAAGTAATTAACACTGGAAACTCCAATGATGGAGAATGACCTAGAGAAATGCCAGCTGGTGGACATGGTCAGGAGGACAGAGCCCTGAGTCCAACCATTTATGCCTCAGCGTGTAGCACTGCTGCTCAGCTCTGCACATGTGGCTTCACTCATCCACAGTTCAGACGAAGACTGTAGGTCTCCCTAAATCATATGAATAACATAATAATAGACTGGTCCGTCTCTGAGCCTCAGGAGTCAAAAGTCAGAACCACCCAAAACTAAACAGGCAGAATGTGTAGCAATGAGCCAGGCCATCTGTCTGAGAAGGGCAGTGGGGACAATGCCCTGTGTTGGATGTGTGGGGCGTCTGTATCCATCTCTTCCTAATGCTGCCTTCTCTGCCCCTCACCCTGCACTGGCTATGAAGAGACTGAGAGTCTGTGGAACTTCTGTCTGTCCCCATAAGGATCTTCTCTCTCTCTCTCATGTATCTCTTTCCATAGCATCTAGCTGCCATTTTTGTTTTAATTTTTTTAATGATGAAAATCCATATGTGTCCAAATACAATCATGGCACAAACGTCGACAAATTACACCTCTCACCACCTCTGTGAAGTAGCTAAGTATCTATTATCTTCCCTGTTTTACGGATGAGGAAACTGAGGCAGCGAGGCAAAGGGACTTTCCTAAAGCTACACCACAAATCAGTGGCAGAGTCAGGACTGGATGTCAGACATGATGGACTCCAAACCCTGTGCTGGCTGCTCCTGCCTGCACTGGCTCCAACTTTAATCGATGTCTCTTTTGTAGTTTTGAATAGGAGCAACCTGTGGGTTTTTTTCCCTGATCTCCTACATGAAGGCTGCTCAGTAACCTTATGCGAAATGATTGACGGTCCCAGTTCAGTTCTCACCGCGAAAGGGCTCCCCTCGCAGCTAGAAATAATGGTAATTGCCTCCTAGTTCATAGTGTCCCCAGAGAGGCCAGGAACAGAGCAGGAGGACATGGGACCCGGGCTACGCGTCATTACAGAAACACAATAATCATAACGCCCCACCCTTCAGGCACATTATCTAATTTGCTAATGAGGTCGCACAGGGAAGCTGTCACCCATGGAGCTAAGTGTCCCCTGGCTAAAGAGCCATCAGTCCTCAGGGCAGTCAAACTAGCACATTCCACCATCACTAAACCCACTTTGTCTGAAGGAAAAGAAAGGTTGAAACAACAGCCTCCATATGAGAACCTGCGAGCCCCAGTAGTACCTACCTTCCCTATTTCTATCCACCCTCCTTTGTCTTCCTTGTATTTCGTCAACTTCAGACAGGAGCTCATGGTAGCTCCTATGGGGTAGGGGAGGAAGACAGCCAAATGCATGATAGTTGAAGGACACTGATCTGGCTGTGAATCAACAGGATGGGTTTTCACAAGCCCTTTCTCAGCCTCCCAACACAGGAAGTGGAGTAGCAAAAATATAGATGGTGGATGAAACACTAGGGGTGTAATCTATCTTTCTGAGGGGAAGGAGATGTCAGGTCATAGGTGTGGCCAACAGCAGGGGTAGGAATACTAAGAAAGCCCCTCTAGTCCCAAGTGTCCAGCAGACAGAGTTTTACTTGTTCTAGCAGAACTTTCCCATCCACTGAATGGGAAAATTCCAACATCACATGTGGGAGTTTTCATAGCAAACAAACTTTCATTTCATATGCATTAGTATTACTCCTGGGGGAAATCTGTGCCACTGGGCAACGCGGAATTTGGCAGAAATTAATGTTGTGTGTGCAGAATTTCCTTTCCTCCACAGAATTGTGCTGCCGCCATTATGGGTTGCTAGACCCAGCACAGCCCAGCTCGCACATAGAAGACACTTCTCGGGGGAGGGAGTGGGAGCTAGAGGGTTCCTGCTAGCTGCAGTTCCCAGCCTGCCCTGACCTGGGACTGAGTATCAGGCTGTTTCTCCCTCTGGATCCCTGGGCTCTGAGGAGGAGTGGGGTAGGGGGCTGTGGCTGGGCTCTGAGGGGGAGAGGTTTTGGGTATCTGGCCCCCTGGCTGGGCTCTGGTGCGTAAGGGAGCAGAGGAACAGGAACAGGGTTGTCATAGGGATTTCTTTAATGCTCTACTCTAGAGGGAATTTTTTTGTTGTCTCTATAGTTTCAGACATACTTGCTGACAGGTATTTTGAAATAAATTACCAAAATAACTGAAACTGGTGTGATTATGTAGTGTTAGTTTTTGACAAATAAAATTTGCAGAATTTTGAATTTTTTGGTGCCGAATGCTCCCAGGAGTAGAGCACAGTATCCATCTAGTCAGGGAACAGAAATAAAGCCATGTGACTCATCTTAGCAGACCAATCGCAATTAACCACTACATCTCCCGGGCTAACTATTCACATAAAAGCGGCTGCAGTCAACTATTATTGACAGAACTGTAGTTGATTTGATGGCTTTTCTCTGAGTGGGGGAAAAAATGCTTCCAGGAATGTGAATTATTTCCCCAGTTTTGTGCCTATCAGAAAGCGGTTGTCAAAAGCCCCAAAGCCAGGCTTAGTTACAAGTTAAACAGAGAAAAACCCAGTCCCTCATGACTCTCACCGTAACATTAGAGGGTCTCACAGGATCAAGAATGTGCAGACCAAAGCCAGCATTTTTTAATACAATCCACAAAGAAAATCAGGATCCAGCCTAGGAGATGGAAGAACAGCTACAGTTTTCTATGTCACTCATCCCTAACCATCACCCCCCCTACCCATTTGATGGAAAAATGCGCTGAAAATGGTGCTTTCTCTGAAATGTAGGTGGATTAACTGTTAGGAGGACATTGCAAGCAGACCTAGGCCATGTATTTCACGCAGACTCGTCTCTCCCCTTCCAATTCCTCAGAATTCAGCATTGGTTTTGGCACCTGGCAGATGCTTTTGATTGCTCGCCCAGCTTTTCATTAGGACGCTGCTAAGCCTCTCATCAGCCGTACCTGCTGTGTAATGTCAGATGTGGGAAGGTAGAGCTGAGGCAACAAACAGATTAGCTGGAGGGTGGGTGTATTATGTATCAGTTTCTCATGGTTCGCCACACTCTGGCTAATGAAGCATGGGCCCAGAGCCCCAGCCTACCGTAATCCAGCACCTCTCAGGATTTTGCCCCCTGTGTCAGAAGGCACAGTGCTCACGAAGCAGCTGCAGACAGTCCCTGAAGATACTAGCTCATCTTTACAACATTTTCTGCTCTTTTCTCAATTTCTTTTCAGCTCCCAGGCTCTGCGTCACAGTCAAACTATCCACAGAGGGCCTGATTCTCCTCGTGCTTATAAATCAGGAGCAACTCCATTGACGTTCACGGAGTGACCCCAGTGTAAATCTGGTGTGAGAGCAGACTCGGGCTCCCTTATCACCGTGAAAGCACAGTGTTGACAGAGCAGGAAGGTGGGCATCCTTGAAGGTTCCCCCATAAGAAGCCTCCTCCATTGGCCAGAGGTTTTAAGTGTCCCTTCACTAATCTCAGGGTATTATCTGGCCTGGCCTGTCACGTAGGTATCTTTAATGTTCAAGGGAAGCCCTTTTTTGTTCAAGGAAAGTCAATTCTAAGAAAGTTTGAAAAGTCTGTACCTTGGACAGACGACTAGCTACTCAACAAATCCCTGAGTTAATAATTTAAGGGTGGCGGGGGTGGTTTGGGTGTGTACGTGCATGCGTGTGGGTACATAGTGTGTGTGGAGGGAGGGTTAATTGTGTTAAGGACTTTAACGATGGTGCATCTTTTACTGAAAACGCCCCCCCCACACACACACAATTTAGCAGGCTGAGTGAAATATACTGACCTCCTCAGATGAGAAAATTCTCCTATTCAAGAAGACATTAGGAATAGCTGCAAAAGCACCATCCCTGAGACATGCTCTGCAGCAGCATTTCCAGAGCAAAACTTTCCACCACAGCTCAGTAATTAGGATTTTTTCCCCTCAAGATTTTGGGGTTAATACCAGAGCTGAGCAAATAGCAAATAGGGGAAAGTTCTGAGAATACTTGTTTGAATTCTAGATCCATTTTGATTTGATTTGATTTGACTGCACTCACAGCAAGTTTAACATTTGCTTTCCACCAGCATTCAAGCGCTCAAATTTCACTAACATGAACGTTTGCAAAAAGCACATTTTTTTACACTCATGTGTGCACCAAAAAGTGAAGCTTTAATTGTACAATCAGCTGCAACATTTCACAATCACACCATGTTCACGAGTTACACAAATCCTAGAACAGAATCCATGCCATGCACTTTATGTAACTAACCAGTGCCAGGTGAATTTCGAAGTTCAGCTCTGAAACATTTTCAGCAAGCCCTTCCTAAGCTATTTCTAGAGTGAGGTGAAATTCACAAGGAGGCTTGCAAATAACTGAATCATAAGCAAGCACAAGACTGTCACGCTCTGCTTGTGAACATTTTATGAACAGAAAAAAGAGGTGTTGTTCGACAAATAATTTGTTAGGAATGATCTGTTCAAGTCTTTTGAATACTTGGTTTCTTAACTAAATACAACAATTTCCCAACAACACTTTCCCTGAAGTCTCTCAATTCTCTTGCACTGTACAGACAGCTAGAACCTCCCCCCAAATAGTTTGATAGTTCAATTGGAGGAGAACATGTAAATATTTAGCAATAACTATATAGAATGTTCCCTTATGTAAGGCCTGTCCAAAACTCATCGAATGACTCAAACAGAGAGTTTCCATTGGCTCCCTGGGCTTTGAATCTCTCCATTGGATTTACACCCCTTATTCCCACATGAAGTTTGATGTTATCCCAGTATTTTATTACCTAGGAAAAACTCTTTCTCAGCAGTGTCCGGGCTATACTCGTAGCTGTTTATTCAAGGAGTGACAGAGAGGAAGGTGTAATTTATAACCTTCTGAAGTATTATGATTTATAGCACTCATAATGAAACTATTGATATTTACAGCAAAAACGTTGTGGTATCAATTTCCTATTTCTTTTGCAGCAAGGTGGGTAGTTAATCAATCCCAGGCTGATTAATGTCCAGTTTATTGATTGCAATAAAACAGTTCATTTAAGCATTTCTCCCTTATCTGTGCCTAACCTGCCTCTCGGTTGATTACTCTTTGTCTTAATAAGGAAAGTTTCTGAAGCATTTGCCTTTTTTAAAAAAGAATGTCCCAGAAAATCCCTTAATATTTTATTTCCATTAGATATGAAGGACCTGATTCTACAAACGCTCTGCATACACAAATGCCTCTGAAAGCTGGGCTATATAAACAATATCTAATGGGTGCAGTGCTAACCGATTGAAGTCAATGGGAGTTTTGCTATTGATTTTGGTCGGGATTTCACCCAAGATCTCCCTGCAGGATGAAACTGCAGATTCTTTCTAAGGCCATGTCTACATCTAAAGTTTTGCAGCGCTGGTTGTTACAGCTGTATTAGTACAGCTGTATAGGGCCAGCGCTGCAGAGTGGCCACACTTACAGCAACCAGCGCTGCAAGTGGTGTTAGATGTGGCCACACTGCAGCGCTGTTGGGCGGCTTCAAGGGGGGTTCCGGGAACGCGAGAGCAAACCGGGAAAAGAGACCCGCTTCGCCGCGGTTTGCTCTCTCGTTCCCGGAGCCACCCAGCAAACCGCAGGGAAGGAGATCTGCTTGCTCTGGGCTCCGGGAACGAGAGAGCAAACCGGGAAAGGAGACCCGCTTCGCCGCGGTTTGCTCTCTCGTTCCCGGAGCCACCCAGCAAACCGCAGGGAAGGAGACCTGCTTGCTCGGGGCTCCGGGAACGAGAGAGCAAACCGGGAAAGGAGACCAGCTTGATTACCAGAGGCTTCCTCCTTCCACGGAGGTCAAGAAAAGCGCTGGTAAGTGTCTACATTGGATTACCAGCGCTGGATCACCAGCGCTGGATCCTCTACACCCGAGACAAAATGGGAGTACGGCCAGCGCTGCAAACAGGGAGTTGCAGCGCTGGTGGTGCCCTGCAGATGTGTACACCTTCAAAGTTGCAGCGCTGTAACTCCCTCACCAGCGCTGCAACTTTCTGATGTAGACAAGCCCTAAGAATCCTGCTATACTTACTCAGGTAAAAAATCCCATATGTGGAGTGCTTGTGCATGGAGGAGAGGGACAGGAATTCTAAGCCAATTTTTGAACAAAATGAACTGGTACTAGTGGATATTGTCTGATTCAGCAGCTCTTTCCCGGGGAAAATGCCCATTGACTTTGCTGGGAATTTATCTTGTGTGAGGCCTATAGGACTGACTTCCCTAGTAAGGACTGCAAGAGTGGGCTTGTCATTAGGAGCTAAGGATGCAGTGGGCAGACACAGAGCTTCTTTTACACCCTCCTGATTTTAAACATGGGCTGGGGGCTGGGGTGGGGTGTTTCCTAATATGCATTGAAGGAGACAATGGCTACTTTATTTGGCCTTTGGTGTGTATTTAATCTAAGAGATATGAACTGAGCAACTCATGATATTTTTCACAATTCAATCAATCCAATTGTCATTTAACTCAATCAGAGGTGCTTTCAAGCCCCATTTTATCTTAATTCCACTCCTGGGTGTAAAGTTATTAAACAAGGTTCACCCAGAGAAGATGTTTGTTGGTTTCTTTCTCCCTTTATCAATTGTTTCAAACATTTGCCCCTCCCAAGTTTCTCCTCCAAGGGCTGACCCGAGAGCCCAAAATGACCACGTGCAGCCGGCTTCTCTTTTGATAATGGAGGATAATGGATAATGGAGTTTTGGTAATTCCAGGATCTCAGGGAGCACTAATCAGAACAGGAATAAATCAATGCCCTAGTAACTGGGGCTCTGGAGTCATCCACCCAGATAGTAATATCATGATTCACTCATCACCTGTCCTCTCCAAGGCCTCTATTCTGCATTTGCTGAATGTGCCTATGCAGAGCCCAGGGGGAAGGCAACAAGCTGCAAAACTGGGCACAGAATACTACAGAGAATTCACATGAGCTCTGCTCCAGTCAATTAATACTATACATACAATTAATTCAATTAGGAGTCCTATCGTGTAACCAATTATTGTTGCTGCAGTGCCTTTAACCTCAAAGTGTTTCTCAAACGATGTACTTAGAGGCGCCCCATGAAATGCAACCACCTCTGGGGCAGAAATGCACAAGCAACTCTGGCACAGTACAACAGCGCTGAGGGGGTGGGGCCTTTTCGGCCAAAGATATCTGAGCAAATGCCATTCCCCCTGAGAAATGCCATCAGATTTTAGTGTCCACACAGAGCAGAGAGGGTCTCATACGAGAACACCACACCCTGCCACCTTGCCCAGATTTGAGACCTTCCTCTACCAACCCACTCGGGAGAAAGAGTCACCATGCCTATCCTGGGCCACAGCTTCATTCAACTCACTGACAGCTGCACCCATCCTGCTGTAAGGGGGAGAGGGCATCTGACCTGGTCTACATATAGTTTTTGTAGCAACATAACTATTTCAGTTAGGAGTGTGACTTTTTCCTGAAATAATTACACCGGAGTGTGATTACACTGGAGCTACAATTAAAGCAGTACAATTTTGGGGTGAAGACAGTAGCAAGAGATGACAACACAGCTCAGCAACTGGACCTGGGTGGCAGAGGAGAACCCACCATTGTCATCCCTCATGACAGCCCATTTCCCTTGGCCTCAGGTCTCCTGCATGGCAGTGCAGAGCTCTCTCTCTATCCGCTAGATCATTACTCTATCTAGTCAGACCATTCAATCGTGTCGGAGAGGGTTGTTGTGTCAAAACTCTGAAAAGCTGCATAAAACAGGAAGTGCAATATTTAGATCACAGCCAAAGTGAGACACGGATCATGTCTCATTTTGGCTTCTATTTTATTCAAGTTCTTATACCACCCCCACCCCCATGGCATCTGGATAGATGAATGAAAAAGATCTTCAGTACTGGTGGATCACATTCTAGCAGGGATATATTTCCAAGCTGAGGGGCTGGTAAAAGCACTGAGATTCATATGATTTGTAAAAAAGATCCCTTTTCAAAAGGACACCTCCAAAAGTCTCTTGACTATGAAGAGTTTGGTGCCTGAATTTTAACCCAGAACAATTGGATGGAAGTTAGTGGGAATTTGTGGGTGCTGATCAGTGGCCCGACTGGACATTATTAGCCTGATTTTCAAATGCGATCCCCTGCAGCTCTCATAGAAATGGATGATTGCAGCTGAGTGCTGGGCAGTTTGGAAAATAAAGCTGTGCACCGATTACCCGAAGCAACTTCTGAATCAGAATCTTCCCTTGCTAAGGTATTTACACCATACTGTGTCATATTCAAAGCCAGGGGCCATGCCATGCTAATGTGACACTAACTGCCACTATTTCAGGAGGAAATACCATTTCTGTCTAAACTCAAATTTTTCAAAGTCCTCTAATTTTTTTGTTGATTTTTAAATTAATTTTTAATTTCTCTGGCATTTACTGCTGTCTCAGCTTCTGTATTACCCATTTGGCCCTATCAAAACATTCAGTGAAGATCATTTTAAAATGATTAGCAGAGGAATCAATCCAGTGACACGTCTATGTGCTCCCAGATATGGCCAAATTGGTGCAGATTATATTATTAGTGTGTAAATGAAGATTTTTAATATTACCGAGACCCAGTACTAGTGGGGGGGGAGGGCGGAGCATCCTAAAAATCTGTACTCAGATATGTAGAATTTATACACAGATTGATCTTTCTCCCACTGCAATAAAGGGCAAGATTCCTGCTGATTTCTATAGAGCAGGATCAAGCTGTAAGCTGTCTGTTCTGGCCCAGATCTGTACAGCCCTGCAAATCCACAGATTCTCGCTTTATATCCAGATGCAGCTATCTGCAGATGTGGATCAGATGCGGATACAAATACAGAACTTCCCCTATTGCTAATGTTGAGTAGTACCTTACTGAGCTACAAGCCCCAGGAGAATTTGAAAGTCCACAATGAGTCTCAGCTGTATTACCACTCGTGGAGCAAATAAGGCAATACTCAGTCTAGTAAGGTTCCTGGATTCGACCTTCCACTGTCATCTTAGTCAACTCTGAACCAGATCCAAACCAACCATGGTAGATGCAGACATCTAATGCACAAATGGAAAACCAAGGATTCCCCAGTGCACGAGTGTGACTCCCCAGGACAGACCATCGAACATACCCTGATGTAGCCATATGGCTTGATCAACTTCCGGGGAAATTGTAGATGCTGCTCAACACCACCCAAAGGAAAGAAGAAGTAAGGAAGACAAAACTGGACCCCTTGTAAGGGCAACTTAAGTGATGGACTGGTCTACATGGGGAAATTTACCAAATTTGGTCCAAAGCTCACTCTGGGCAGATTCCTGTGAAGCCAATGCCAGTAGGATCTGCTCCTCTGATACATATTTTTAATAGGAGTCTCCTTTGAGTTTGATACTGTTGCATCCTTGGGGCTTTGGGGTCCTCACACCTGATGATGATAACCCCCATCTGAGGGGCAGTGAAATGTAGCTGGTGGCCTTCCAGGTCAAATCTGGCTCTCCCCATGTCCACTGAAGCCACCCACCTAATTGTCATGGGGCTCTGGGATCATCTGGGGAGCAGGATTTGACCCAAAGGCAGAGCGGAGAAGGATAAAGCGGCTGGAGATGCGGGGCCACTCACACCCTGGCCCTTTCCAGCCTGGATTTCCCACTCGTGCCAGAGACCTCCCGCGTTGGCGACGGAGGTGGGAGAAGGCCCCTGTGCCGCAGGCTGGGAGGTCCCCCAGGAGCTGGCTGGGCCAGTCCCCTTGGCAGCCTAGGGCCGGGTGGGGGGCACTGGCCAGGCCTTGGCCGCCCCGGCAGCGGGAGCGGGGAGATGTCTCTGGGGAGAGAACTTGCCCCGCACCGACCCTTCGGCTCGGAACATCAAAGCGCCCCGCCAGCCCCAGAGCAGGGGTGACAAAGGCCGAGGACAATGGGGCTGCTGGGCGCCCCGCGCCTTCCTGCAACTCGGAGTCACTCCGGATCTGCATGACAAAGCGCAGCGCTTGTAAATGTGGGCTGCCCCCGCTTCCAGCCCCCCTGCCTTAAACAGCCGCGCTGCCTTTGAACTGGGCAGCCGGGCGGCCGCGGAGCGTGTTCATTTGGGTTTGCCTGGGGAGAGACTTCCACCTCCCCGCGCCGACCCCCAGCCTCCAGCGCGGTCAGGAGTTCAGCTGCGGCCCGGGGCCTGCGGGAGAGGCAGCGAGGTGCCGCCTGGAACCAGGAGCCGCGGGGCCTGGGGCGCAGTGCCAGACTGCACCGGGAGGCAACGGGCCGGGAGAGCTGGACACACACACACACCCAACCCGCCCCCGACACACGACCCCCGACCCCCCCCATAACCCTGCACACCTCACACAAACCTCCTCTCACACAAAAGCCCACAACCCCTACACACACCGCTGTCTCACACACAACCCCCCACCCTTGCACTTCCCACACCCCAACTCCCCTATGGACTCCCCCTCTCTCACAAACCCCTCCAGCTCTCCCCTCGCCCACACAACGTCTCCCACACACAGAGCAGCAGGAGGAGGTGGGGGGAGAGCAGAGCAGGACACCTCCAGTGACTTGCCGCGGGCTCTGTCCTGGATCTCCCCGCGAAAGGGTCTGAACCATCAGAAACCCTCTTCCCTCCGCCACGTCTCTTGGGGATGTGCGCTCCCAGGTCTCCAGCCCCTGCCCTGTTCCAGGGAGACAGGGAGCCTGGGCCTCGGGAGGGGCACCCAGACTGTGCCTAGAAGCCTGTTGCTCCCAGGGATGAGCGTTTGGCATTTCTTAACTACACCCGAAATGGCAAAACTAGAAGCCACTGGGCCGCCTGGGATCGAAGCTCGCTCGTTGATAATCCCAAGCTCCTGATAACAGAGGGAAGGAGGGGGAGTGGGCTGTCTGGATCTGATCCTGCATGGCTGCATCCCCTGGACGCCCCGTACCCGAGAGGATTGGGGCCCTCGGAGAAGAGCTTTCCAGGCTGGGAAAAGCCAGCCTAGCACCAGCATTTCATTGCCGGCTTGATAAATGGGTAAAACACCCAGGCCCTGGAAAATTTGGCCCTGAATTGGCCCGTCTCCGAGGACCACTGGGCTGTGGATCAGGTCCTGGGTGTTTAACAGAATAGTGTCACCTGAATTTGGAGCTAAAACCCTTTGGCTTCCAGTCCAGGCGGGCCCCAGACAGGACCAGGGGCTGACCAGGTGTCTTTGCAATAGGTTTCTCCTTAGCTGCCACACCGGGGATGGTGATATTGAGCTGCTGGGACTGTCACTAGCACAGAGCAAGAACAAAGCGGTTTTATGCAGCTTTACTAGGCAGAGGGAAATGCACGTTGGCTCAGGCCCCATATGGGCCAGCTCTGGGAAAACGCTGCTTAAAGGACCCCCGGGAAGCTGAGGCGTTGCAAGCGAGATTTTAATTATCTCCCGAAGTTCAGACGGACAAAACCACCGATATGAACCCTGTGCAAATACATATAAACGTAATTTACAACCCCTGCGCTCTCCGAAATACCCTGGCACGCTCAGGTGTCATTGGCCGGAGCTTGGCAGAGTAATGCGCATTTGAAAACTCAGCTTCCCCCACGCCGAATGCTGCCCTCCCTTCCTGGCATTGTTGGGGTGCAGGGTTGCGCCCCAGCTCCGACCTAAGCAAAAACACCCCCGAGAGGCGGGGGGGGTAAGAAAGTGGGGGAGTTTCCTTACCACTGCTGCTGCTGGTTGGAACGCTGCGCCTCATCCACTCATAGGGGGTGCGCCTTTGCGCATTGGGGGAGAGCTGGGCCACTGAGCTGTTGATGGGTGGAGGTAGGAGTCCAGAGCCTGGAGGCTGAATTGGATTAAAATCAGTGGGGCTGAATCCAAGCTGCCCCGGGTTAGCGACGGAAGAAGCGGCTCCAGGCCCGTACGAATGCCAGTCGTCCTTGGTGGGCGTGTATGGCGAGCCCCAGGCGCCCGCAGGCTGCCCATGGTGTGGGTCACTGTTAATCCCTGGCACGTGATGGTAGCTGGCAAAATCCGAATATTGAGGGGGCGCAGGCACGTAGTTTTGGGGGTTGAGGTTCAGGCTGGGGTGCCTGACCGGGTTAGGGTACATGTTAGTGTCCTTATCCAAAAGATAGCCCACATACATCATCCCCGGATGGCCCTGCGCGCATAATGTGCCTCTGCCGCTCTGCAGGCTTGGCCTGAGCTCCCTGTAACTCGGCTCCCACTCCTTCCTGATAAGCTGTTCACCTGAACTTCTTGGGCAGCTTTCCCCCACTTCGCAAAGGCACCTCCCTGACGAAAGGCTTTTATTGGGCCAACCTCTCGGAGCATTTGCATTGAAAGGCAGGTTTGCATTTCAAAGTGCAGGAATCAAAGGGGCAGGCAGTGGGGCGAATTCAAACGGTCCAGATTGCTCGCCAGAGAGGAGAAAAAAGAAGACCCACGAGGTGGATACGTCTGAGGTGGTGGGTGGGGAAAGGTCGAGCGGCTCCAGGAAACCCAGAGACCCCCGGGCTCGAGGAGATCAGCCCAGAGAGCGCACTGCTGAAGCTTGGAGAACGTTTAAAGTCTCCCCAGCCCGAGCGCACGTGCGAGCATTAGGGCAATGGAGCCGAGTCCCCTTCTGGTGGCACCAGCACTGTTAGGGCCTGACCCAAGGCCTAATGCAACCAGTGGCGTCTTCCTAATGCAACCAGGGAGCTCTGGGTGGGAGCCCTTCATGCTCCCCTGCTCCGGGGATCTGTCAGCACCTTTCCAAACCAAACACCCGCCCAGACGTGGGTTTATTTCCCTTGCGAACGACCTGGCACTGACTCTGGGTCCGGGTAACTCCGGAGCTACTGGGGAAACATTGGGGCTTCTGCCAAGAGTCTTATTTTCCAGCGGCTTGCTGGGGCTCCTGTCAGGCCAGGCTGGCTTGGCTGGGGACCCGGGGAATGCGCACCAGACTGTCCTGTCCCTGGACGGACCAAACTGGCCCCATTTTAAACCCACCTGTTACAAAGCTACAGGGTCTAAGCGCAGCCAGGATCCCAGTTTATTTTTACCCGCAAAAAACTCCCCGTTTCTGGCCTTTTGCCTTAGATTGCCATGTTACCTCCCCGATACAGCAAGGGCTGGACTTGTATTTAGAAAGACCTTGGCCTCCCCAGCGCCAAACTACGGCCTCCTTATTGGAAAGCCTCTTTTCCCGACTGAGGCAAGGCCAGGCTGCCGGTGCAGGGCCTGGCCTGGCTCTGCGGGCCTGGCTCTGCCCTGTAGGGCTATTGGAGGGCGAACAGGCTCCAGCCACGGGATCTGACCGTGACTTGACGGAGGGAGAGAGGGAGGGATCAGATTCATCTCCGCGGGTGAGAGGGGAATATTGGTGACCCCCCCCCCAGCCAGGCGCACTGCTGGACACAGTGCGCTCAGCCGGTTCACCCCCTCCGCTGGTGCTGGGACACCCTCCGGAGTGGGCTGTTCATTGCCCGTGTCACCCCTGGCCCAGCCCCTCCAGCCATGTGCCCGAAGCTTGCGCCCGGGAGCCCCCGGAGTCTGGCAGGCTCCCCCCCCCCCAGCCTCCCCCCTTTCCCCTTGCTGGGGCAGCTCACAGCTCAGCTTCCCAGCCTGGCTCTTGTGCCTGGGGAGGGAGCACTACATGAGAAAATCATAAAATGCAGAGCAGGGGCCCCTGGCCCCACTGCCTAGTTGCACCCCTCCTCCCCCTGGGCAGAGAGCCACCGCCCAACGCCGCTTCGTGCGCTTGGCCAGCGGCCGGACAAGCCAAGGCCCCCGCGGGCTGAAGTCTCCGTAGTGTATGTTGATGATGAGAAACGCCCCGGCTCCGCTCAACCCCTGCCCCAGCTGAACCCTGGGGTGGGTCGCCAGGGGACCATGCGCGGAAGCTCATCCCCAGAAGAGGAGTCTCCCAAACACGACCCTGGCCGGCAAAGCGCAGCTGGGCTCCGGCTCCAGGGCGCTCCAGCCCCGGGCAAGCTCCGAGCCCTTCAGCAACAACCCCCCACTCCCCATCCGCTTTAGCCGGAGAGCAGCCCCTGCTCCCCGCCCCGAACCTGGTCGGGTGGATTGGACGGGTGAACCGGAGTCCTTGGGCTGAGAGGGGGGTGGGGGGTCTGGCTGGCCCCTCAGCAAAGGCTCAAAGTGCAGCGGAGACCGGGAGGAGGAAAGAGACGAGGGTGGGGGGTGTCAGAATGAAATAAACAAGGTGCCTCCGAAGCACATGGAGGCTCTGTCTGTCGCAATGCCAATGTCATGTCACTTATCTAGCCAGAGAGTTTTAAAGACAGACGGGACCATCTTCATCTACTCTGACCTCCGGCACAGCCCGGAACCTCGCCCAGTACCCCAGGCTATCTAGGGCAGTACATTTCCTGTTGGGTACAGGGGGTGCTTTACAAAGCAAGAATCTAGATACTGGCCATTGGCTAGTTTGGAAAACAAAGTCAGCATCCCTTGTTCCTTTCGGCCTTTCTTTTCTTCAGCCAGTTGAACTCCTCTTGGGATTCAGAGGTTTCATGTAAGCACCTCTAGAGCCTTGTGACTTAGCCTCTCAGCCTTCAAGCAGAAACACTATGTCCAGTTCAAGCCCTTGTTTTGTACCTGGCCATCCCGTTTTTTAAAAATGCCTTGGCAGCTGGAATTTGACCCTCACTATCTTGTGTCTCAGAATGAATTTTTCCGCCAGGGTGAGAAAGAAATGTTTTCTCAGCCTTTTATTTTTTTTTTCAGTTTAAAAAGTTTGTATTGCTTTTGAAAACAGAAATAAGAAAAGAAAATAGGAACTATTACATTATATTATATTATATTATATTATATTATATTATATTATATTATATTATATTATATTATATTATAGGGGTTGGCAGCCTTTCAGAAGTGCTGTGCCGAGTCTTCAGTTATTCACTCTAATTTAAGGTTTTGGGTGCCAGTAATACATTTTAAACGTTTTTAGAAGGTCTCTTTCTATAAGTCTATAATATATAACTAAACTATTGTTGAATGTAAAGTAAATAAAGTTTTTAAAATTTTTAAGAAGCTTCATTTAAAATTAAATTAAAATGCAGAGCCTCCAGATTCATGGCCAGGACCTGGGCAGTGTGGGTGCCACTGAAAATCAGCTCACATGCCGTCTTCAGCACGCGTGGCATAGGTTGCCTACCCCTGTATTATATATTATATTATATTATATTATATTATATTATAAACCATCCATACATTTTTATTATATGAGCACTAAATCTGTGTGGATTTCTCTCTCTCTCTTGCAGCACTCTGCTATCTACAAAATGGTTTCCTCCAGAATGCTGATTTGGGGGGCAGCTTGTTCCCAGCCCAGCACAGCCCTGCTGTTGATTTCTTACCCACATTTGAAAAACAAAACCACACCGGGCCCCTTTGTCATTTTGGCACAGACAGTGCAGAACACTGGCATTTCCTCCCTTTTTTTAGTGTCATAGATTGGAAGGCCAGGAGGGACAATTACGATCATCTGACCTGCCTCCAGCATGACACAGGCCAAAGATCCTCACCCCGTAATTTCTGCATCAGGCCCATAGCTTGTGGTTGAGCTAAAGCAGATCTTTTAGAAAGGCAGCCAGTCTTGATGTAAGACTGTGTGTGAAGGCTGATCCCCCACATCCTTAGGTAAATTGTTCCAATGGTTAATTTTACTCTTCCTGTTAAAAACCTGCACCTTATTTCTAGTCTGCCTTTGCCCAGCTTTAGTTTCCAACCACTGAATCCTATCACTACCATCACACATATTAAATTATTCTTTTCATCAAGTCCTGGTAATGTTTTTCTAAATCCGTTGCAATTATTCAAATGAGAGAAGCAAGGAGATTCCCATCTCCTACAGTGACCCTGCATCTGCTCTTAGCAAAAACAATGGCAAAACGCCTATTTATTTCAGCTGGAACAGAAGGGGGCTTTGAATGGGAGCTTCTTGGGGCAGAGACTGACATTTCGGTCTGTGTTTGTACAACACCTAGCACCCTGGGGTCCTGGAAGGGGCAAGGCCTTTAAATCCATGGGCCTTTTAAATTGCACCCGGAGCTCTGGGGCTCCCGGCTACTGCTACCCCAGGGCTCCGGCTGCAGGGCTCTGATGGTGATTTAAAGGGCCCGGGAGTCCCAGGCTCTTTAAATCACCGGTCTAGGGAAGCTGCCCCCTGCCGGTATGGTCGTCTGCATAGCGGCTCTTGCCAGTATGCCGGACCAAACCAGATCAGCTTACTTTCACCTCTGGTCCTAGCCCATGATTGGGGGTCCTAAGTGCTACCATAATACTAAATACTAATGCATCATTCTCGGGCCCCAAATGGAAAAGCAGTGCCATTGATACGGATATAGGCAGTGTAGGTAAGATTAACATGTAATAGGCTGGAGATTGTAATCCAGGAATGGAAATTTAGCTCCTCAGTGGAATATTAAAAACCATGGCAGTTCCAATCCCATCTAAGGTTACGCAGGAGGGACACTCTCATATACCCTTCAGGAGCTGGTGTGTGCAGTGATCACTTCCAGCATGGGAGCAGGCTCTGTGGCAGCCACTCCTCTGTCTGCTGTAGTGTAATGTGCAAAAACTGTTCCCCTCCCTCCCCCCTCGCATGATCCCTTGTTGTCTGTGATGTTATCACCCTTCTAGTTCTCCCATGGCCCAGAGCATCCTGCCAAATGGACCAGGCCTGGCATTTGACTCTAAAAAATAAACAAGACCAAAAAAAAAAAAGTGGAAAATAGAAATCAAACCCTGCTGGGCCCGTTTAAAAATGGAATAAAGCAGCAGCGAACAACACAGAGCTGTTTCTCGCCCTCTTGCCTCCAGCTGAACAGATGGTTATTTGCGTGTTTGAAGGTCCAGCCGGTAGGATAGGATCAGGGCAGAGAGTGATATAAAACCCTGGCCTGATGGACAAATGGGATTTCTCCCAAGCACAGGATGGGGTCCCAAAATATGTAGGGGTGAAGGAGGATTAAAAGGATAACAACAATAATAACATCTTAACTTTGAGAGCCCCTTTTATCTAAGGTTCTCAAGGTGTTTTACTAAATATTACCTCCACTTTCCAGGTGGGGAAATTGAGGCACAGAAATGGTCAGTGACTTGCTCAGAGCCAGGCAGCGAATCAATGGCAGCCAGGGACAAAACCCTGCCCTCCTAATTTTTAGTCCATTGTTCTAACCACTGGATGCTGCTGCCTCTCTCCCTTCCTCCACATAAACGAAGTCCTTCCCAAAGGTGTCTTAACTCAGCTATGTTTGCCCAGGGCTTTGTGCGTCCCAGAGATGCTGTGGAAATGCAATTATTTATTTGCTGAAGGTGGGATTTTCCAAAGGGCTCAGCTTCGACCTAACTCTGTCCTGCTACTAAAAATAGTTCAGCTAAATGTGAGCGCTAAAGATGGGCCAGGCCCCAGCCCAGCAGCAGGCCCCAGCCCCAGAATGGTGGGCCCACTGGATTGCATTGCAGATGGAGTCCCAGCATGTCTGATCCTGAGTTGTTGGTTTTTTTCATTTTTCTCAGCCCTGATTCAGTCTGAGATCAGGCAAAAATATTTCATTTGCTTGGAAACCCATTTTTATCTTCCCCTGCTGGGGAGCTGCGCCAGCCACATGCGCTCCCTGCAAAAGGGTGAAAAGTCCAGACTGAGATTAAAGGGAAATATGAGGGTGAGATAAGGGCCAGGCCTGCAAGGGGAACTGTGCAGCTCAGTGTCTCGCAGGGGAGGCTGATGCGACAGCAACTGGAAATGAGCTCTTGGCAACTGGAGCCTGAAAGCACATTAGGTGTTGCTCGGCCTTCAAAGCATGGAGTCTGACCCCTGCCCTGGTAGAGCTGTGCAGCTCCTTTGACTTCAGTGGAACTGAGGGGCAAGATTGTTCTAAGTACAGTTCAGCCCAAAACAATACTAGAAAAGATGTGCCAGCAGATCTTGTTCCACCCCAGCCACAGCGTCCCTGGAGACCTGGGAGGGTCTCCACAGAGAACAGGATGTGGCCCTAGACTGTACCACCACCTTTTCCAGGGTTTCTCCACAGAGCACAGCGGTATGGTACACATCCATCCCTCCAATGCCACCCCTGCCATGCTCACCGACTCCTCTCCATGCCCAGCAACCCTTCCCACAGCATAGACGCCAGCCAGGGGGAGAAGCTATTGCAAGGTCTGAAGGTGGAGGACAGTGGTGCAGAGATGGCTGAGCCCACCCTCTGTGCAGGTGTCAGGAGGTTTGCTTGTGGAGGGACCTCTCCATACATGGATCTGGGGGCGGGGGGAATCAGAGCCTGATAAGGAAAAGATCATGGCTTGACAGGTGAAGGGTACAAAAAAGGGTCCCAATTTAAAACATGTAAAACTTTCCTCAAAGAGTTTTTTGTTCTGGTTTTTGTTTTGTTTTGGTTTTTTCGGTCAGAATCGCAGCTCCATGGAGTTTAAGGCCAGGAGGGACCATTAGATCATCTAACCCGACCTCTTGTATAGCACAGGTTATAGAACCTCATCTAGTGATCCCTGCACTGGCATGTGGCACACACAGAATACACAGTGGTGTGGCCTGGTACACAGGCTTCATCGGGGCTTGGATGCGCTGTGTATGCTAGTGGGTTCCATCCATCATGCATAAGAAATGTGACCATCCAAACTCACGCAATAACCCCTGCACCATTGTGTTTGCTCTCTCTCATATCTACAGGTTAATTGACTGGTAGGTAGGACAATTCCATTTATCCCAGATCCTAGACTTGCTAGCAGCTTTACTTAAACCCAAAAGTCTGTGCCCTCTTCCTCTTTAAGCTCTTTCATGCAAAGAAGCCCCCAGCTCCCTCTCCTTTGCCTGAGATTAAAGTCCAGGTTGGACAGAGTAAAAAGAAAAGAAAATACCAACTAAAAGAACGGTGGGACAAGTGAGGGAACTTTATACACTGTTAGACAACTGCTGTGTTCCTCCCCAGAGGTGGCTGCATTTCAGCCATAGGTGACGTGGTGCCTACATAGGGCTGGATTCTCTCCTACGGCTAAGCTCTACTCAGTGCATGGGAAAGATGGGGGGTGGGGGAAGTGGTTCAGTGAGCTGGTTATGGTGGCCTATTCCTGAAGGCTGCTGTGTGCCAGCCCTAGCAAGAGTTAGAGCAGCCAAGGGGCTTGTTTGAGTTACACCCCTGGCCCAGAGGCCCCAACTTTTACCAGCGTGCCCCAGCTAGGAACTGCAGAAGTAACCTCCAGGGGGAGAAGGGGACTGGAGAATGTATTTTAAAGGGATGCTAAAGGGATGCGGCAAACCTCACTGTGCTCTCACTCCATCTGAGGAGCAATTAATAAGACTGGGATTTTTAAGATACGAAAAGAGACAACTAAGGAGGGATATGATAGAGGTCTATAAAATCATGAGTGGCTGAAGAAAGTAAATAAGGAAGTGTTATTTACTCCTTCTCACAACACACAAACTGGAGTCACCAAATGAAATTACCAGGCAGCAGGTTTAAAACAAACAAAAGGAAGTATCGCTTCACACAATGCACAGTCAACCTGTGGAACTCCTTGCCAGAGGATGTTGTGATGGCCAGGACTATAACAGGGTTCAAGAAAGAACTAGGTAAGTTCACGGAGGCTAGATCGATTAAGGGCCATTAGCCAGGATGGGCAGGGATGGCGTCCCTAGCCTGTTTGCCAGAAGCTGCGAATTGGTGACAGGGGATGGATCACTTTATGATTATCTGTTCTGTTCATTCCCTCTGGGGCACCTGGCATTGGCCACTGTCGGTAGACAGGATACTGGGCTAGATGGACCTTTGGTCTGACCCAGTAGGGCCATTCTTATGCTCTGTTCTCCTCTCCCTGCAGTTAATTCCTTCGGCAGTGCCTTTTGTTTCTTCCCACTGGCCCAACCCCGATAGCTGGGCTTGGGTCACAGGCAGAAAAAGGAAAGAAAGCTACTTCCTTCCACGGCGCTGCTCACGTTGTGTCCAGAGACCAGGATCCTCCCGCCTGGATGCAGGCAAAGCTCCCACGGAAGTCAAGGAGGATTTTGCTCTCATGAGGCCACCAGTCCAGGCCACAAATCTCCTAATTTGTAGCAAACATAGACAGGGAGAGAAGCTGGCAGGTGGGAAAGGCTCGGAAGCAGGGGCTGTCCCCAGCAATGGCCTGGGGCCTCAGGCAAACCTTCCTGCCAGACTCTAGGAACATCAGTGGCTGTGGGGAGCCAAGCTCTCTGCTTGGCATCGTTTGTGATCAGTTTCACGCAGGCCCCTGGCCCCGCAGCTGGGGAGAAGCAGGCGGAAGCTAGAGCCCAGCGCCCATTTGCCAGGTGCTGGCTAAGGACGACTCCTCCAGCTCTGCGTGAGTTCCCTCTCCAGGGAGTTTACCTTGGTGGGAGGGGCTGGGGGGCAGGGAGAAATGATTGAGGAAGACAATAGTGCCAAGACAATGGTGTCATAAAGATCCAGGATGATAACGTCTCTTTCCCCTCCATTTTATTGCCGCTCAGGGTTGTGTTTGGAAAAGTTTGTTCAGGAAAAACAACAAGCCCTTTGTGGGGCTGAGAGAGAAGCTCGGTCTATGGCAGGCTGCGCCCAGCAGACCGTGGATCAGCCATTCGAGGGCTTTCTATGGTAGCTGGTCCACACAGCTCTCCTGGGTGAGAAAGCAGCAGCCCCCTTGCGGGGAAGGGAATCAGAGCAGCTCTGATTTGGCCGGTGTGTGAGACATGGAGGGGCCCTGGACCAGATCCTCAGCTGCACTGCGATGGGGGGAGAGGACATAGGTGGCCTTTCTGCTCCCACCCCATCCTGTGGGCAGCAGCATCTGGTCTGGTTCACTCTTGGCACAGTTGAGTACAGCCTCCGAGCTTCTCTAACGAGCTGGCAATAAAGGCCTCCTGGGGGCCAGAGGCAGGAACACCAGCTTTACCTCACCTGGGGCTTTTCCTGGGGCAGGGGCATCCCTCTGCCACCGGTTAAGCCAGCTCTGCACCCCTTTTCTGTCATGGCAGCAGTACCTAGGGGGTGGAGCTGGGGTGAAGATCTGGTGCTTAGAATAAAAGGATCCATGCTAGAATCCTGGGGGCAAAAACGTACCAGGGTCCTGCAACCTTGGGCAAGGGACCCAGCCTTAACCTTCTGCTTGCATCCCCCTGAGCGCAGATACAGCCAGAACCCACAGGCCCAGCTTGCCTTGCCTCTCTCACCCAGTGCCTAGCCCAGAATGGAACGAGTTCAAGGTGCCCACTGCCCTGGCCTCTGTGGGCCTCCCAGCTCTGTCTGGCTCTGCCCAGGCCTGGCTCTGATGGGATCCAACAGGTGAGCTGTACGCAGTGCCCTGAGGACCCCCAGAGTCAAGTCTTGGTCCATAATCAGAGGGAGCAGATTCCCTGGGCAGAAGCCTTCTGCTGGGAAGCTCATTTCCAGGATCACACAGCCCAAAGCCCTAAGGGGCCACAAGGGCTAGGAAGGGACAGATGACAGAGGTAGCCTCTCAGTGAGCCCGGGCCAGACCATGGAGGGCTCCAGAGCTCACAGCCAGTCCCCGGGAGGTGCCTTCTGCTCACACATTTATGCAGGTGTCAGCCCAGGAGGGGTGTGCTCCCGTTGTGTCTTAGACCTCCTCCCCTTTTCATGCCTAATGCATTGATGGGAAGGGGCTGGGTGAAGATTTTCCTGTCTCGAGGGGGTTCCTCTGCCTCTCTGGTTACCACTAGCTCATCCCTGTGGGTTGGGGGCATCTGGGCCTCTGGCTCATCCAGGGGCTTCTGAAGAGGAGCTCAGGTGCATGGTAAATCTGAGTGAACCTGGGGGCCTTGGGGATTGTAAATTCCTGTCCGCTCCCTGCCCCCTTCCCCTGCCACTGGCAGGCTCCTGGTTTAAAGCAAATCAACTCTAATTGCTGCCCCTGTTTGAGCTGCAGGGTCAGACAAGTTTTGCCGTGGGACGCCCAGAGCAGCAATTCGTTTGGTTCCAGTCGTTCAAGGGATGACACCCTCAGACTCCCCTTCAGGGCCCCTCAACCCCTATGCAGATTACTCAATCCAAACCCTGCTGCAAACAAACTGTGGATGAAACAGCTGAGAAGCAGTCGCCTCTCCTCAGATTAGAGGTAACTGACTCAAGAGGGAATGAGTCAATTGATTGTCCCATTAATCGGTCAAGGCTGGTCGGGGTGGATTGAGGCAGGATCCCAGGATATGGTGCCACAGTGAGGACCAGGGGAGGGAGATCAAGGCGTGCACAGATCAGGGAATGAACAGGGAGGAAGAATCTTTGCAGGGTCTGGAGGGAAGGACATGTTTTTTGGGTGGCCCCGATGTTTGGCTGGAGGCATTAATCCAGCACTGCTTTACGGCATCCACTTATGGCGAAGCCCCAAATTCCTGGTCCCTTTCCACAGTGGTGCTTTGCTTCGAACTGGTGCTTGGTCAGGCTGAGCGCACGGAGACAATGGTTCTCCTGGGGCAGACGGAGGCCAAGCAGATGCCAGGCCCAGTGAGGCAGGGAGGAGTCCACAGCACCACAGAGATCCTAAATCCAAGACTTGGGCTGGGTTTTTCTCTGATTTATCTGTGATCTAATGGCACCACCTTGTGGAGCCAAAGGTGCAAACAAACCAGAAACCAGGGCAGCGAAAAGGTAGGAAAGCTGCCGCCAGCGCTGGATTGTGACACTGGCACAGAAATCATGCAGTTAGAAGTGGGGTGAGGATTATACCCCCCGCCCCCATGTGATGTGAGTCAGCATTGATGGGAGAAGAAACTTATGTGACAGACAGAGGGGGCAAAGGGTTAAATATCATCACAACTCCATGAGCTCGTAGGAATTTCACCAGGCTGCCTCCACTACCCAGAGCTTCACTGTGGCAGCAGGTGCAGAACTCAGAGCACCAGCCCCTGACATCTGAAGCTTCTCTATCGATTGTAGACATATAGGGGCTATGAGACACAATTGATTTTCCGATTGCACCCAGCAGAGGGCAGTGGTACATGCGCACACACACACACACACACACATACACACGCACACACTCTTTCTCCATGCTGGGCACAAGTCCTTGACATGCTGCTGTCATATCACAGACTCTTCATTGACTCCTCTTGGCTTTTGCCTACAGTTTTCTTGCATCAGTATCTCTAAAAATTCCAAGGAGGTGCCGTCCCTATCTGTACCTAAAATGCCCAGGTTCATCTTCCAATGGCTGGATTATAGATTCAGAGCTCCACCCCAACACTGTCACACCCTCACTATGCCTTTGCTGTTTAATCTCCAGAGACAAAGGGCACTCAGAACAGTCAGCCCAAATGAGTTTATTTTAGACGCCGGGGAAAGCAACAAGCCCAAGAAAGAACATAAGTAAAGTCTCCCCAAAACAGGACAGTGCATGAGTCCTCCACTACAGGCTAGATCTGAAACTGAACACAATGTGGCAGCTGCCTCCAGCAGGTGGCCAGAGGCTGGAAGTCTAAAGGGCATGAGACATGGAAAGCAATCACAGTAATTTGTAGCTATTGTATGCACACCTCACATAGCCCTTGGTCAGGGGCTTCGGATATCACGGCCCATTCACGACTGAGATGGCCAGGATAAGACCAATTGGAATCAAGTGTGATCATAGTTTGGGCATGTGGACGCCTGTCCCCTGAGAACTGAATGCAGCCCCACAAGCCAGGATTAGCTGGGCACTGCTGACCTGGCTGATCTGCAGATAAAAAGGCTCCAGCTCCTATTCCCAGTCCCTGAGTCTGCAGACGTCTATCACGAGCCCAGTGCCCTCACACTACCCCACTAAGCTTTGTCTCCCGCGGGATACTTGGTGTGTGAACAGAAAAGAAGTGACTCCAAGACTGAACGTGACCATGAGCCTAGCCTGGCCCGGCTCTGGGCTCAGAGCTGCTCCACTTCACTGACGCGGTGTGTTATCATTCTCGCTTCCCTTCCGTCCCTGCGCTCCTGGAGTCTGCTGGGACCCAGCGAGACAGCTGTCTCTGGGCTATTGCAGGGACTGCTTTGGGGCCACGTTTGCAAAGCAGCTCGGCCCAATGGATGCCCAGTGAGCTGTGAGCTCTGCTGAAAATGGGCTGGAACAAGTCGCTCCCAGCAGCAGGCCTGTTCTCGCAAGATTCCCAGGCTGGGCTAGCAGTGGGGGCGGGGGCTAAGACTCAGTGGAAAACCACCTTCCACTTCCCCCCTGCAGTCCCCAGCAGAATCTCCATGGCACTGATGTGCGGGAGGAAGAGCATGGCCAGGCAGACGGGGCGCAAAGCCAGCACCGCACGCACCTGTCTGGGAAGGACGTCACTGGTAGTAGGCCAGTCAAACCAGCACAAGATAGAGCTTCTCTGTGGGGACAGCAGGGTGTAGGCAGCTGGGGAAAAGGGATGGCAGCCTGGTTCTGAGCCAGCTGGGAGCAATGCTGCTCACATGGGGCCCCTAGGTCCTTGGCGTGGGTCTCCTGACTGCCCTGCCCCCTCACCGGCCCTGCCTTCCAGATGTGGCAGACCTTGGGAAATCAATGATCAGAGACCTCTGGGGGAACACAGGTGCCTAGGTAGGCAGAGGAATCATTTTGCCCACCTCTGGGGTGGAACTCAGCCACCATGAAACAGCGCCTCGTGAGACTCCACAACAGCGTAGGGCATGAAGTGGAGGCAGGAGAGCACCTCGATGTGAACTGCAGGGGGAAGAATTGAATTGCCCAGACTGGAGTCTGGCCACCAGCGTTCACAGCCCTGCTCCTGTGAACAAATCCTGAATGACTGCAAGCCTCCCTGGCTAGACTCACCCATCACCAGGGTCTCCGCGAGTGGCCAGGACTGAGGTTTGAAAGAAAGAACCAGCTGGCGGATTGTAACAACCCACCAAGGATAAACGTCTTCAGGCCAGTTCCCCATCCGTGGGGACAATTCCCTAACAGCCCTAGGCTGTGGAGCTCCGGCAGGAAATCCCACAGCCTGAGGCTCGCACATTCCAGCGTGCGCATGAGAACGGTGTGTCTCTGCTGCGCCGAGGGCCTCCAAGCCAGCCCCCGCTCCCACCCCCAGCCAAACCACGCAGAGCGCATTGTTCTCATTCCTGAGGCATGTGGCTCCGGCTCTTCCTTTCAGGGAGCTGGGAACGGGGATGGAGAGGAAGGCAGAGTGTGGCATGCGTGTGCCTTTGCTTTCAGTGGGCTCAGCTGCCCTGCGAGGTGGGCTCCACATCCCTTTGCCTTCACAGGCCTGCAGCTGCTCTTTGGAGCAGAGGAGAAAGGAGAGATGCTGAAGGGACGTGGGAGCAGCAGATGGTCAGAGCTGGGAGCATTAATAAACAGGGACGACAGGCAGGGGGAGCAGGGAACAGCCATTTCTCCTGCCCTGCTAAACACCAAAGGAGACTCCCATGCTTTGCTTGGGTGAGCAGCACCCTCCCTCTGCTTGGATGACATGCTGAGAGCGCCCCTTCCTGGCTCCATCTCCATAACCCCTGCTAAGGGCCTTCGCTTGCCTCAGTGGTTACTACTGCTCCCTCTGCTCCCTGACACTGCTGTCTCTGGTGCCATCCACGGGCCCCATCCAGGCCAACCAGTTTTCAGAGTAGCATATCTCAGGGCTCTGCCGAGAGCTGTCCTGCCCTCCCCAAGTGTTGCACAATCATGAGTCCGGCCGCAAAAATCATGAGACTGGCTTAAAAGTAACAAGAGTTTCTTTTTGAAAGTGGAGCACTTTAGGGAACACGCAGGTCCTGTTTTCTGGTTTTTCTCCACAATCACAAGGGCAAGAAGCTTCCCTTGTTACAAAAGGAGCATTGAGAGTCTCGTATGTTTACACAACTCCCAGAGCTGGAGCTTTATGAAAAATCCTAAATACCCTCAAGATAAATTTGCGAGCGTTGGCTGCGCTGAGAGATTGCCCTGATTCTTATGGGTGCACTGCTGTCAAAGTGGCCTTCCCCTTCTAAGGGCTTATCTACATCACAAAGTTGCAGCGCTGGTGAGGGGGTTACAGCGCTGCAACTTAGGAGGTGTACACATCTGCAGGGCATCACCAGCGCTGCAACTCCCTGTTTGCAGCGCTGGCCGTACTCCCGTTTTGTCTCGGGTGTAGAGGATCCAGCGCTGGTGATCCAGCGCTGGTAATCAAGTGTAGACACTTACCAGCGCTTTTCTTGACCTCCGTGGAATAAGCAGGTATCCCAGCATACCTGAGGAAGCCTCTCCTTCAAGCAGGTCTCTTTCCCTGCGGTTTGCAGGGGGGTCCGGGGAACGCGAGAGCAAACCGCGGGGAAGCTGGTCTCCTTCCCCGGTTTGCTCTCGCGTTCCCCGAACCCCCGTGCAAGCAGGTCTCCTTCCCTGCGGTTTGCTCTCGCGTTCCCCGAACCCCTGAGCAAGCAGGTCTCCTTCCCTGCGGTTTGCAGGGGGGTTCGGGGAACGCGAGAGCAAACCGCGGGGAAGCTGGTCTCCTTCCCCGGTTTGCTCTCGCGTTCCCCGAACCCCCCTTGAAGCCGCCCAACAGCGCGGCAGTGTGGCCACATCTAACACCACTTGCAGCGCTGGTTGCTGTAAGTGTGGCCACTCTGCAGCGCTGGCGCTATACAGCTGTACTAATACAGCTGTAACAACCAGCGCTGCAAAATTGTAGATGTAGACATACCCTAAGTCTTCATCCTGGCGTCCCTTCTTCCCTCGCCTCTGAGGTATATGAAGCAGGCCTCTCACTGGAGGATAGCGGGATCAAGAATTTGGAGCATGACACACACTGTTCTTGGCATTAGCATAATTTACTCCACTCCATAGGCGTGCACAGCCTTACAAAGGAATAAAGGCCAGATTTGTGCATGTGATATAGCCAGCCACACACGTGTGCCAATCAAGGGAGGCTTTTTTTTTTGCACACTCATTCAACTGTGCACGTGCAAAGTAGATGTGCAAATGCCTGTCTACAACTGCAGACCTACCCGGGTATTGCAAACCAGGCCTGTGTAACAGGTCCCCGCCGTGAGGACTGGACTGGACTGTCTAGGCTAGACTTAAATCTAATCTCATCTACGTCATCACTGAAGAGTCCCATGGGCCTTCTCTCTGGATGCTGGTTTTTCTTTTTCTACACCCCCACTTCCTTCTCCCCTAGGCTGTTGCTTCCACCCTGCACACCCATGATGACTGGGAAAGCGGTGAATGGCTTTTCCTTCTGCCAGCATCCCCATGGAATTCACGGAACTGGCCACAAGAGGGCAACAGGTGCGTTCTCCCAGGGTATGTCTACATCTACAATTTTGCAGCGCTGGTTGTTACAGCTGTATTAGTACAGCTGTATAGGGCCAGCGCTGCAGAGTGGCCACACTTACAGCAACCAGCGCTGCAAGTGGTGTTAGATGTGGCCACACTGCAGCGCTGTTGGGTGGCTTCAAGGGGGGTTCGGGGAACGCGAGAGCAAACCGGGGAAGGAGACCAGCTTCCCCGCGGTTTGCTCTCGCGTTCCCCGAACCCCCCTGCAAACCGCAGGGAAGGAGACCTGCTTGCTCGGGGGTTCGGGGAACGTGAGAGCAAACCGCAGGGAAGGAGACCTGCTTGCTCAGGGGTTCGGGGAACGCGAGAGCAAATCGCAGGGAAGGAGACCTGCTTGCACGGGGGTTCGGGGAACGCGAGAGCAAACCGGGGAAGGAGACCAGCTTCCCCGCGGTTTGCTCTCGCGTTCCCCGGACCCCCCTGCAAACCGCAGGGAAAGAGACCTGCTTGAAGGAGAGGCTTCCTCAGGTATGCTGGGATACCTGCTTATTCCACGGAGGTCAAGAAAAGCGCTGGTAAGTGTCTACACTTGATTACCAGCGCTGGATCACCAGCGCTGGATCCTCTACACCCGAGACAAAACGGGAGTACGGCCAGCGCTGCAAACAGGGAGTTGCAGCGCTGGTGATGCCCTGCAGATGTGTACACCTCCTAAGTTGCAGCGCTGTAACCCCCTCACCAGCGCTGCAACTTTGTGATGTAGACAAGCCCCCAGAGACCTGTGGCTCAACGCCCCATTCGCCTGGAACAGGGTGGGGGAACCCCAGACTCTAGCAGATGAGTGATGCTAAAGGGGCAGGGCTGTGTGTGCGTGTGTGTGTGTGTGTTAGTATTCTCAAAGGTTGCAAGTAACAGTCACTGGGCCCCTGGATCTGCCTCTGCAGCCTCTTTCTATATGCACCAATGAAGCGAGGGTTATCCTTAAAGACCTCAGAATTTCCCCTGGGTTAGCAAGAGTGCTGGTTGCACATTCCCACTGGGCTAGCCTGGGGGGAGGGTACCCGTTCCCACTGGGTTTGCCTGGGGGGAGGGTATCTGGGATCCCTCTGCTGCGAACGCCTATGGTGGCTGGGTGTCTCTGATCCCTCTGCTGCGAACGCCTATGGTGGCTGCAGTTTTTGGGATGCGGACACTTGTCTCATAGGCACTGGATTGAGGCCCAGCCATTGATTTCATACACAGGCTCATTTCACATTGAGCAGCCAGCCTTTCCGAGTCACTCCTAATTCCCTGCAGCAATAGAGTCAGTGGGACCATGTGTGTGTGGTAGGAAACAATCCTTCTTCCACCTCCATCCCTACTGATCCCTGTTACTTACATTGACCCTGCTGCCATGGGCAGGGCAGAGTTGAACCCTGGCCACTGAAACTGGAGAACGAGGGGCAGGAAGCTAAGGCGGAACATGGGCCTTATATCTGCTCTGCGTCAAGGACCAGGGAACAAAGCTCCAGACCAAACAGCAGCTCCCAGCTCTTCCTCTACAGCCGGTGAGATGCCTGGTCCTAGTTCTGGCTCGGGTTGGCAGCAAGAATACCTGGGACTGGACTGGCCAGACTCAAACTGGCCCCTGCTCTGTGGCTATCCCAGCAGGCTCAGAGAAGGGGCTCACCTGGAGATGGGGAGACAAGGCTACCTTTGCTAGACGTCTCCTGTGGAGGGAGGGGAGTCCTTGTCATCCCCGTGAGTGTCAGGAGCCTCTGGACGTGCAGGCATGAGGAAGAACCTGCATTGCTCTTCGGTCTCCAGGGAGGGGCCCAGGGAAGCAGGACTCCTTTAAAGCCCTGCTAGAGGAAAGAAGGGACAAACTCCACAGTGGCTATCAAAACCAACGGCAAATACCTGAAGGGTGACCATGCTGGTGTCCTCAAGGCTTCCACTGATGCAATCGACCCCTCCACCCTCTGGGAATATTAAAATGCACTTTAGCTCTCAAAAAAAAAAAAAAAAGAAAAAGTAAAAGGGCCGGGGGGGTGGAGGTTAAAGGGAGACAATGGTGTGGTTGGAGGCTCAACAAGGAAACAATGTAGGGCCCAGCCCACACAGGATGGGAGTGGCCGGGAGTAGCGGGCTCAGCGTTTGCCCTGGATTTTGTCTGGCTTGCCAGGCATTGCACTAGCTGAGCTTGTGAGGGGTTAAATATTCCACAACGTAAGTGGCTCCAGATGTGTTGGAATGTCTGGGGTGACCGGAAGGAGCTGCTATTATTATTCACCACTGGAGTTTGCTGCTGCTGCCTCCGAGAACAAGGCTGAGCCCACTGAGTTACCAGGCAGATCCCCAGAGTGAGGAGGGCTCAGAGAGCAGGAAGGGCCGGGGCTGGGAGCTCTCTGCAGTCATCCGCAGGGAGAAGGTGGCATGGGTCTGTCCAGAATCAACCCCCTGCTGCTAACTAGGGCTGTTTCTCTCTGAACATCAGGGGCAAAGTGGGCATGAGGTTCCTGATAGCATGGGGGAGAGGGTTCCACAATCCCATCAGGCTAGTGGGATGCTGCACCCCAGTGTTTGCGTCTTTGTGGCATGTTGTCACTGCGTCCCCCTTAGGACAGGGTGATGCAGTGTCCTGGTAGAGTGACGCTGCCTTTGAAAGCTCTTTGACTGCCCTGCTTATTGGGCCAATGGGATGCAGAGTGGGCCAATGACACTGAGGAGCATCCTGCCTTTTACAGGGTGGCTGACAATACTCAGGCCCACAAAGGAGTTAATATGCATGTAAAGCTCCCACACAGTCCCTGGCATTGTACAAATCCTCATTACCCTCACTCTGCCCCAAGAGGGGGCGGGATGCAGAAGGGGAGTGCTGGATGCCCTTGTTTCAGGGAACCGCTTTGGTGCCTGGCCGTGTGATCGCTCCCGAAACCTGTTCAGAGCTTCCTGCCTGCCTGAGCTTCCTTTCAAAACTCACTGCTATCACTGCAGAGAAAACAAACCATTTACTCGTTCGTCTGGGCACCGTGTGGCATCCATTTCCACTCGTCCATCAGCCCCATATACCACAGCATGAGTGCCCTACAAGCACTGATCATGAGCAAGTGCTGGAAAGTGGCCTTGAGAAGTCCAGGCAAAAATCCTTTCAAAACCTGGCTCACAATGTGTTCCGTGGGAGCTGGGTGCTCAGCCCCACTGGCTGGAAGGAATGCTGGGTGCTGTTTGGGGACTAACCAGACGTTATTCTGTGCACCCTGTGGCCAATGACAAAACTTTACAGCTTCTTTCACACAGTCTGAGGCTTAAACGCCCACCCTTTCTTTACCTAAATCTGCTGGGAAATTGGCAAGGCCCAGGCCCATCTTCTCTTTCTTAAATGTTGGAATCATTAAGTGGGCCATCTCCCTCCTTTTGTGGCCTCTATTGCCTTACTATTCGAGCAATCTTGTGCTGTCGCTGAACCCCTTCACACGACAAACCCAGGTCAGAGAAAAGGCAGTGGGAGAGGGAAGCTAACAAATTGCTGCTCCTCTCCATGGTGGCAAAGGGGCAATGACTGTTGTCAGGATCAGCCCCAGATTGTGAGTCTTTCATTGAGAGGCAGAGTCCCTCTCCATAGGCTGGATTGGAGGTGCAGTCCAGCTGTCCGTCAATTCTCTCCTGGGGGCAGGAATTGGGGAAGACCAAATCCAGGTAGGTCTTATGCACTAGGGACTTAGCTCCTTGTGTAGCAGCACCAGTGCAAATCCCTAGTGTAGACAAGCAAACCTACTGTGAACCACCATTTGCACGGTGCAGCTTGCTGTGCTTTCCAGCAGCATTAAGCTGCCCTGCTGCAAATTACAACTGCCAGTGGCTGTGCCTGCACTAGGGTGACCAGACGAGAGGAAGAAAATATTGGGGCACATGCGGGGGGGCATGTCCACCAGTGAAGCGGAAAAAAAAAGCCGAATGCTGCCGACGGAGTGAAATATCGGGACAAACACCTAAGTATTGGGACAGTCCTAATTTTATCAGGACGCCAGGTCACCCTAGCCTGCACTCCCTGCAGCAGCACCGGCACACTCCAGGAAGCCACGGCCTAAGATCAAAGTTGCTAAACCCCTGGAGCAGTGTGGCCAGAAGCCCCTTAGATCTGTAGACTGGAGCAGGAAATAGAGGAAGGCAATGAGAAAGGACTGAACACAGAGCAAGCAAACCCAATCCAGCCAAAAGAACAGACAAGCTCCCCTTCCCCCACACCCACCCGGGGTTACTCTGGTTTTCATGCTTCCTTAGAACAAGCCTGTCCCAGGAGCCTCTTTAGACCAAACAATCTTTGCTTCTGAACAAAGCAACCTTGGACACACACTTGGGACACATCAACAACGTCCAGTTCTCATAACAATGTTCCCAGCATGCATCGGGGCCTCCTTAGTGTGACTTTGTCTATGTGATTTTAAGCTTTTTCCCAAAGTCCCAGGGTAATAGGCCAATGGCTTTGAGCCCAGTTCGGTCTCTCTCCCCTAGGTAGACCAGTGCCAGCTGCCTGCTACCACTGCATGGGTGCCAGCTTTCACGGCACACAGGGAAGGGCACTGAAGATTCTCGCCCTGAGTTCATTCTGGATGGGAGTGGGAGCTAGGGGATTCCTCAGGAACATGTCAGCCATTTGGGGGCCCAGCACCCCAGGAGTAGACAGCTCTCCTGGCAAATAGTTTGTGACTAAAATCTACCCCATGCCCCTTTCCAAGTCACTGGTAGCACAGGGCTGGCCTGTGGCAAGCTGAAGCCCAAATCTCCAGGGAGCTCAGATATTCTGATCCTGGAAACTGAAAGGGTTTCCCTACACAGAGTCTGTTTAAGGGCTTTGCAAATACAAGCAGAACCCCAAGCATTGCCCCCAGCTGGCTTCTTTTGAGCCTGCTCAACTAGAAAGCTTGGCAGGGACCTTATAGACGTTCACATCTCAGTGTTACCTGGTGGCACCAATGGGCAAGAAAGGCAGGGTCAGCAGTGTGCCACCACTGGCAGGGGGGTTTGACAGGGTAGGGAACAGCAGAACCTGCACCCTAAGGTCACTGGGTTCATCCATCCCAACCCCGTTTCACCTCACTACAAGCACATACAGCCCAACCACCAAGCAAGGAGATCACCCCTAAAGATTTATGACTTCCCTCTGAAGAACTATGTCCACAGGAGCTGGTGCCTCAACGCAGGGACTCAGAAGGAACCAGCAGCTGGGGTAAATCAAACTCTCTTAGAAATGGATTTCCAGCAAAAATGGCACAGGAGAGCTATGTGCTTTCACTCACCCTGAGCTATGCCACATTCTTCCACTAACCCAGCCCAGCCCACCCTGACCTCATCAGCAGGTCTCTGCACAGGTAGGTGCAAGAACCTTCTCTGCATCTCCTGCCCTCCAGGACAACCTCCCTTGCACCCTGTTCCTCACTTCCCTCTGTCTCTTTTCAGATCTCAGCTGCTCACATCTTTCCTCCCTGGCCTGTACCTCTGGGTGCTATTGTAATGGCGTTATCTGCTCATCACATTGGAGTAGCACTTGGGTGCAAGATACTATCCAACAGACAGTCACATTGTATGGTAACGGCCTGTGGTTTGAACTTCCCTCCCCTCAGCAGCCAGATGAGCTCTCTGAATAAACAGTCTGTACTTGGATTTTCATCAATGGGAAGACAAGAAACCGGGGAGATAACCCGGAGATAAAGAGCAAGGGTCTAAACCGTTTCGGCTCACGAATCATTAGCCAGCTCTATTGTAAACACATCCCCCTAACGAACTAGTAAATGATGACTCCCTCCTGTAAACACAACAGCTCTTAGGCCTGGACTACAACTGTTTTTGTAGTGATGCAATTATGTTAACTAGGGGGGTGATTTTATTACTTTGGCCTGGTCTAAACTCAACATTTCCACTAGCAGAGCTATGTTTGTTAGGGATAGGGGGTTTTTTTAACCAATATAAGCCCTAGTATGGGCCCACTTATACCAGCAACAAAGCCCTTTTGCTGATATTGCTCATTTTGTTTGGGGAGCTGTTACAGATGATACAGGCAAAAGACCTCTTGTGCCAGAATAAGGCGTGTCGCTGCTTGGAGTGAAGACCAGGCCTTTCTGCAGAAGACGAGCCTCTGAAAGTGGTACTAACACAACCCCTAATGCTGGTGCAGTTACACCAGTAGAAAGGTGCCTGAGGTCTCATTTATACTAGCACGTTGTACCAGCAGACAGACCTGTGTCAGATAAGAGTGTCAAAAAATCATGCCCCTGGCCAACCGAGCGGTGCCAGTAGAAGCTGCAGTGTAGATGAAGTTACCCCAGTAAAAAAGTCCATTTGCTAGTAAAGGCTGTTCCATTGGGGAAACTGGTATAAACTAGAGCTTTTTGGCTTGATCAGCTGCATATCCACTATACCAGCAAACCCTTTTACATGTAAACAAGCCATGACTCAGCAATGCCATTATAAGTCCCTTTCATAGAGCTATAATTGTGTCCACACTAGAGGATGTAGCCAGTGCTTAATTTGGAATGGAAGAGGTGCTGGGGCTGATGCGGCAGGCCCAGGGGTGCCGGGGCTCTGAACTGCCAGGCCCAGAGGTGCCAGGGCTCTGAACTGCCAGGCCTGAAGGTGCAGGGAAACTGCCAGACCCGGAGGTGCTGGGGCTCTGCTCTGGCAAGCCCTGGCACAAACTAAGCCCTGGGTCTAGCGCTTTATCTACACCAGCCTGGTTAAAGCCATACAGCTAATGCGTGTAGGCAACCACTAGAGAAATGACTCCATGACAGTGGCTGAGTCTGGGCCCTCACGACAGTGGTTCTGTCAGGCTGGAGACGCTGTGGCAGCCCTCAGGGGGCACCCGCAGTCCCTTTAAGACAGGCCTTCTTTAATAAAACCATGAGTCAGCGGCTGGCATGGGCCTTGGATTTTCTAAACATCCCCTCACATCCTGAGAAAGGGGGAAAATGGAAAGCGGGGGGAGGTTTGAAAAAAGGACAGGGAGAAAGGCCAGAACTGAAAGCAGACACAGAGAGAGCGGAGCCCATTCTTGTTTCAAGTCCAAGGAGGAAAGGCAGGGCAGGGTGCTCGTCTCTGCTTTTGTTTTGCTTTGAGCCGGGAGCTGCGCAGAGCTCAGGTCCAAGCCCACCCCCCGCCCCCCGCGCTCTGAGTGAAACTCCCCCTTGGAGCTCGGATCCTTTTTGTTTGTTTTGAATCGAAAGTTTTGGAAAAGGCTCCAGCTGGCAGGGGGCGGGGGCAGGACGGGAAGAAGTTTTAAAGACGGCTCCAGCCTTTTGCCTATTGGACCAAAGCCTCCCCCCCGCCCCCCAAGTCCTGGGCTTTTCCCAGCTGTATGTCCCCCCACCGGCTGCGGGTTGTTTCTCCGCAGCGCGGCACCGAAGGGCCCCCAGGCGCACGGCCCGCGGCGATGCTCGGGTCCGCTGGGATGCGCTAGAGGCAGAGCCAGGGCACGTCCAGGGGCGCGGGACCCCCCCGCGGAGCGCAGAGCGGCCGGAGCCGGGCGGAACCGAGCCGCTGGGGCTGGGCAGGGCGCTCGGGAGAAGAGGCGGAGGGAGAGGAATCGCTGGAGGCTGGGGAGCGACCCCCCGCACGGTAAGCTGCGCGCCCGGGAGCGCTCCCCTGCGCTGCGCTCCGCTGGCCGGGAATCCCGTCGGGCGAGCCCCGCTGGGTCACGCTCAGCCCCCCGGCCAGGAGCAGCTTTCGAGGGGAAGGGAGGGGAAGGGAGAAGAAGGGACCCCGCTGCCCAGCCTGGAAGCCGCCAGCCCAGGCAGCTGGATTCGCACCTGGCCCTCGGTCCGGCTCCTAGGACGTGCTGCCAAGCGCCCAGCTGCCGGAGACGGGTCGGGAGGCGAGGGGGCTGCAGGGCGGCGCAGCATCCCGGCCGGGGAAGGGAGCTGGGGGTCCTGAGCTGGTGGTGCCCGGGACAGGAGCAGAGATCAGAGCCGCGGGGAGGCGCAGCCCGCATGGCTGAGCGCAGGGGCAGGTCCCGCAGTTAGACCGCAGAGAGCTGGGGAAGCCGGGCGGTTCCTGCCTTGCTGCTGGGTCCCTGCAACCCTGTGCAGTCTTGTGTTGTTCCCATCATTAGGCCCCTGCCCACTAAGAGCCCTTTGCTATTGTAGGGCAGGGACTGGGCGCTGGAGACCAAGGCTCTGGATGCTGGAATAGTGTCTAGGTAGATTGGGTTAGCGGGACAGACCGATTCAGACCCCGGGGGCCTTGGGTCACTCCGGTCAGCCTTCCCCAGGGCGTGTCCATACCGGCACTGCTACAAATCTGGCTGGCTTGTCCCAAGGGCAACACGCGCCTCAGGGGCTCATGGCTTGGTTCCCTGATGAGCCTTGTGCGCAGCCCACACTGATCCGGGGTGGCAGCAGTCGCAAAGCTAAGCAGCATCTCTCCAGGATTTGGTCATCGAAAGGGGAACGATGAGGCTGAGAAATGCCTCTGCAGCAAGACAGGAGGGCTCAGGAGATGGGTAGTGGCCTTTCACCTCCTGGGCATTTATTTTGCATCTGTCCCAGCAGGATGGCTGTTTAGTGCTCTCTGGGGTGTGAGTTGTGGTCTTCATCCAGTTCTTACTGGAGATAGGCACTCGAGTCACAAAAAGCACCAGCGCCCGGGACATGCTTGCTGGTAGTTTAAGCTGAGAGGCTGGACGCTGAATGGGCCCCAGAGACTGAATTACAGTCAAAGTCACATTGGTGGGCACTGTGGGGGGAAGCATGTACCCACATGGCCAGTACGCTGGTACTCGAACGCAGGGGTGTCACTCTGGTTCTACAGAGTCCGCTGAGTTATGCTTTTAAGTGTGGTCTTTGGTCAACAGCTACAAAATTCAATGTAGTCTCGCCTGGCTCTGGAGCGCAGCAGTGCTCATCCGAGTGGGAGCTTTGCAAAAGACCAAGGATTGAAGGGAGGCCCTTCCGGAGTAATGGCAAATTTTAGGCCCTGTTTCAGGAAAGCTGTGAAGCATCAGCTCCAGGCCCCCCTCCCCGACTCCCATTTCAATGGGAGTCAGGCACTTGCTTCAGCGAGAGAGGACCAGGGCCAGGAAAGGCAGCTATGATGTTCTGAAAGCGAAGGAGGCAGGGCTTCCTGAATGAATAACAAGCCCTTGGGTGGGGCTGATGGGATGGTGGCCACATTTACTCTCTGTCCTCACATCAGAAGGTTATTAATGCAGGCTGGGACTTTCCAAGGGCTATGGGGACTGGGTAACATGGAACAGGTGTCAGTCGCAACCTGCAATTAGCCAAGGGAATTAGTGCCTCCTGCAGGGCAGAAAGCCCTGGGTAGGACAGCCATGCCTATGACAGCGCTGAGATAAGGGCCTGCTGGTTATCAGCCCAGCAGCAGGAATGGGGAGCATTTTTTTTTTGAGCCATATCCTACAGCCCTCAGGTGTGTGGGCCTCACTCACACAGGTAAGGCTGGGGGGCTTGTGAGGTTGTGACTGTCTCAGGTGAAGTTTGGTTCTTACCTACTATATCTGAGCATTGCAGGCTCCACTCTGCCCTGAGCTACCCCTCCATGGCAGCGAGGCTGCACAGGGGCGGGTGGGAGTCTGCTGCTGTGAGCTGGGGACTGGACCAAATCCTGGCTCCATTTGTTGACTTTGATGGAGCCCAGCTCTGACCCGGAGGCCGCCTGAAGGCTGGGATTGTTCTGGCTTTGTCAATGTCACCTCAATGAAGGCCTCTGGGAGTTTGTTTGTTTAGTTTAAACAAAGGGACCCAAAATCCTAAAGAGGATCTTTGAGGGGTTTGTATAAACCCGGTATTGTTTCCCCAAGAGCTGGAACCACTCCAGAAAGCTCCTTCTGCTCTGCTGGGCAAACAGGACATAATGAGGCTGGTTTGGGTTGTTATTCCCCACCTCCCAAATGCCTAATTGGGCTCCCTGAACCAAACACCTCTCTGGCCCCCTCAGCTTCCAACCCCCCGAGCAGGGCCTGCCTGGGTCTGGAGCTGCAGTGTCTTTCTGGAACTGAGCAATATATTGAAACTGAGCATTATTATTTTGGTTGCGGTAGCACTTGGAGGCCCCTAGTGAGATCCAAGCCCCATTGTACTAATGTGGCACATACACCCAGCAAGAGCCAGGAGAGCTCCCTGCCTAAGCAGACCAAGAAGGTTTTAGTATCCCCATTTTACAGATGGGGAACTGAGGCCCAGAGAGTCAGTGAGTTGCCTAAGGTCGCAGAGGAAGCCTGTGGCAGAGGTGGAGATTGACCCGAGATCTCTCCTGGGCCTTGAGCCAACTCTTCAGCCACAGAGCAAATTGCACCTTGCAGTGCTGTGCTGCATGGTGTGTGTTGAGAGCCCGCACTGCCCAGTGAAGGGGGCAGTAACCAGAAGAGGAAGGACAAGGGACAGTGTGGAGGGAGAGGAAGTGCTAAGGTCATGGGGTGGAGCTTACCCTCTGAAAGATGCACAGGTGCTACCAGTCCATTGCCTCTCCCTGCAGCACAAACAGGCAGTATGTTCCACTTCCAGGATGCTGGAGACACAACTGCTGCTCCTCCTCCACAGTGCAGAGCGCTCCCTGCTGGCTAGGCACTGCCCTCCTTCCCAGAGGGCTAGATCAATGTCAGAGGTCAGTAAGAATGAGGATGGTTACATAAGGAGTCAGCAGATTGTCACTGAAAGGGCCACTGCAGAAAACAAACCCCGGCAAGTCCCCATAAGAGATGATGCCCCCAGGCAACTAAAATTCAGTGAGAGGTGGTGTAAATGACGTACATCCCTCTGTGGTGTTGGCTTTCCTATGCCTGTAGTGTACCCAATTGCTATGGCATATGCCTGCCTCCGAGCATCACATCCGCCTACACCCATCACGCCAGCTGTCCTACATCCCTGGCTGCGCTCACCTCTCCCTAGCACTAGAGTACCCAATATTGTGCCCCTGGAGAAAATCTGGAAGTGGGGGTGGGAACAGAAACAAAGCCCTGCTGGGAGGGTGTGCAGATCGGTAAGTGCACTTGCACATTGTACCTGTATATTGGGAGCAGAGACAGGCCTGGATCACAGACCTGGTTCCCAAGGCACCTTATGCCCACATCTCACCAGGAGAAGAGGAGAATCCTTAGTTTCTGTCCCTCTTACCAAAGAACTCAGGGCAAGATGAGAGAAAGCTAGAACATTTTGTCTCTGAGTGGGCACTGGGCAGGAAGCGAACAAGCTTCCCATGGTTCCAACACCTCATGGAGCAGATGGACTTTTTGCCCTGCCCAGAAGGGGGTTTATCCCCTTACTAGTGGCACTCAGTAGCCAGAGAGCTGGCAGACAACCTAAGCCAGCTGATCGATTCTGCAGGCCTGTCTCCTGCTTGCCTGCCCTCCACGCTGGGTTCTCTGCCTTCATATTCTTGGCACTTTAAGGGGCTGTGACTGAAATCTTAATGTTACCGAGACACAGTAATTGGCACCAATTAAATTGCTACATTCATGTTTGAATTGCTTTAACTGGCGAGACACACTGTCTTATTTATACAAAAAATACATTTGCTTGTGGGTTTCTCTGAACTAAAGCCAGGAGAAAATACACCATCGCGAGCCGCTTTTTCTGAAGGCACATTCTCCCCTTGCAAATTGGAAGTCACTTCAGTTTCAATTTATTTGCCTGGAAACTGGTTGCAGAATAGAAGCCCAGCTTGTTTAAGGGATTGGGAGCTTCGACCACCTTTCAGAGCTCACCCACCCCCCTTGCACACAGCTGCCAAGCTTTTCTCCTCCAGTCTGGGAGCTTGTCAAGAGAACATGGATGTGGCTTTATTTAGGAAGGAGAATTCCTCCAGGCCTAGGAACACATATTGATCGTTCTCAAGGCTGTGTCTGGAGGGCCGAGAAGGGAAGGTAGATTTGGGGAGGTGGCTGCAGCCAGAGACTGTGGAAATCCAGCACAGATTAGTGTCCTCTCAAAGCAATTACCCACTGTTCAGGGCAGGGCCTGTTTGCCCAGCCCCTAGAGCAGTGGGACCCAGATCCTGAGTGAGGCCTCAGGGCATTAGAGTGATAGGATGAAGAATGGAATGCCAGGGTCCCAGCTCCCTTGCCCCTGCACAGAGGCCATGTCTACATCTAAAATTTTGCAGCGCTGGTTGTTAAAGCTGTATTAGTACAGCTGTATAGGGCCAGCGCTGCAGAGTGGCCACACTTACAGCAACCAGCGCTGCAAGTGGTGTTAGATGTGGCCACACTGCAGCGCTGTTGGGCGGCTTCAAGGGAGGTTCGGGGAACGCGAGAGCAAACCGCGGCGAAGCTGGTCTCCTTTCCCGGTTTGCTCTCTCGTTCCCCGAACAAGCAGGTCTCCTTCCCTGCGGTTTGCAGGGTGGTTCCGGGAACGCGAGAGCAAACCGGGAAAGGAGACCAGCTTCGCCGCGGTTTGCTCTCGCGTTCCCGGAACCACCCAGCAAACCGCAGGGAAGGAGACCTGCTTGCTCAGGGTTCGGGGAACGCGAGAGCAAACCGCGGCGAAGCTGGTCTCCTTTCCCGGTTTGCTCTCGCGTTCCCGGAACCACCCAGCAAACCGCAGGGAAGGAGACCTGCTTGCTCGGGGTTCGGGGAACGTGAGAGCAAACCAGGGAAGGAGACCAGCTTGATTACCAGAGGCTTCCTCAGGTATGCTGGGATACCTGCTTATTCCACGGAGGTCAAGAAAAGCGCTGGTAAGTGTCTATATTTGATTACCAGCGCTGGATCACCAGTGCTGGATCCTCTACACCCGAGACAAAAGGGGAGTACGGCCAGCGCTGCAAACAGGGAGTTGCAGCGCTGGTGGTGCCCTGCAGATGTGTACACCTCCTAAGTTGCAGCGCTGTAACTCCCTCACCAGCGCTGCAACTTTCTGATGTAGACAAGCCCAGAGACACCAAAAGAAGAGGAAACATTTCCAGGTTATAAAGGACAGGCTCCCTGGCCCCCTGCATCCACGGAGAGTGGCAGTTCCAGTGACTTATGTCTCCATCACCTCTGCTGGAGCCATGAAACTACATTTCTAAAAGATGGACGCTCTAGTGGTTGGGCTCCCAGCCCCGCCCCACCCTACTGCTGGAGAATAGGTCAAGAGCTTTGCTTTGATCACTCCCTCCTCCTGCAGCCTAGAGCAGAGCTCAGTGTGTGCTGGGACATCTCTGGTGCCCCTAGTGCACTGGGATCCTTGTGGAAGTACCTAGCACTTCTCGCGGGTGGACGTCCCTTGCTCTCTGCCATGCCTGCTGCCCTTCAGGCTGAGCTTGGCATTGGCAGGACTGGGGACACGTTGCTGAGAGAAAATCTCTTCGACTCCTTTGAGGCCTTTCTGAGGGTGTCCCCAGCAAGCAGGGGTGGACCGTGTACGTCAGGGGGACCTGTGAGAGCGGCAGGTTCCCATCCCTGCCTGTGCTGCATCACCCTCCTGGCAGATGCACCCAGGCTTGTTCTCTGCCACTCTTTGTCTGTCCCCACTCACTCTCCTGTTTGCCTATTAGAAGCCCCTTCAAAATGTTATGATTGTAGGGGGGGGCCCTCTGCAGCTCTGCGCAGCTGTATTGCAGGGTCTGACCTCAGCTTCCTGCTGAGCTGGCAGGAGGTTTGCTGCTTGGCATTTTGCAAGAGAGCAGAAATCTTTGCGTGCGGCTGTGACTGTCAGACCGCCAGGCCTGGAATGAGGAGGCCTTGGCTCTCCTTTCCTTTTTCCTATCTGTGGCTTTCGGATCCCAGAAAGACAGAGAGGCAGCTCCCCAGGAGCGGTGCTGGTGGCAGGGATTGATGGGAATGGAGCTGCTGACAAGCTAATTGTTTCAGGGGCTCGGGGAGCTCTGGCTTCAGGCCGGGTGGTCAGTGGAGTTACACAGGGGATGAAACTGACCCTGGTCTCCCTTGTGTGAAGCTGCGGGAAGTTTTTGACCCACTAGCTACTCAGTGAGCAAAACCCTCCTCTTTCATTGTGTGACTGCAATGTTCCAGTCTGACCCATGGGTGTCCCAGAAGGCGAGTCACCAGTTCCTCATGGAATTCTCCTCTCCCCTCCAGCTGCCCCCCCCCCCAAACGTCCACCTGCCCCTTAGAGGCTGCCCAGCCCTGCCACCCTTACATCCATTGTGCTTTGCCAGCTTCTCCAAGGCAGTGACACAGGCTGAATGGAAAAATTCCCCCAGCTGGCAGGAAATCTCAGCCCCACTGGTTTTGAAGCAGATGGTCCAAAGCACGAATGCCTCCACCGGTATCACTTTGTGTGTCTGCGGCACCTCCCATTAGGGGATCTCCGAGTGCTCCAAACACTATCGGGTGAGGCCTCACAGCATCCCCACCTATTTTTCCACATAGTGGCACCAAAGCACAGAGAGATCCAGGGGCCCCATTCTCACACTTGTGCATGGGCCTGACTTGTGTGTGCACCCCCCAGCCCCCACTACAGCTGCACCAGTGAGAGGTGTTTGCACACCCTCTCCCATCACACGGATCAGACTTCTGTGTGCACGTCCATGTTGCATTATGCTTTTGTGACGCTGGGCAGAAGCCACTTGCTCATCGTCGCACAGGGAGTAAGTGACAGAGCAGGGCCAGTGCCCAGATCTCCCTGAGTCCCACTCTGAACGCTTTAACCACAAGACCATTCACTCCCACCCCTTGCCTGTAGCATTTAGCCTAGCACTTCCTACCCTGTGTTATTTTTTTCTCTGGGCACCACCAATCAATATGTCAGCTATACTGCATAGCTCAGCAAGGGCCCTCTCAGGACCATACCTGGTATTCGTCTTCTGCTCCGTTCCACTCCCTCCTTTCTTGTCTCTCTCTAAGCTGCTGCTCACTGCTGTGCCTCTGAGCAGAGGGTCTACACTGCACCCCAGTATGTCCCATGAGTATCTCCACCTGCCTCTTTGCACTGAGACATATTATTATCGTTAATTATTTGCATTACAATAGGCCCTACCGGCCCCAGTATGTCAAGCACTGCACGTCTACAGAGTGAGGGACAGGCCTGGTCCCCAGAGAGCTTACAAGAGAGGCAGAACACTTTGGGTCAGCAGCTGTCCTAGTGGCCTATGTTTGTACAGCACCTAGCACCGTGGGCTCCCGGTCTGTTACTGGGGCTTCTAGGCTCCAGTGTGATGCAAATTCTAAAGAGTGGGAGGGAAAATAGAGGCACAGAGAGGGGAAGTGACCCTGCCCTAGGTCACTGGCAGCCTAGTCTCCTGGTTCTGGTGCACTATCCACTTAGCCATGCTACAGGAGAAGGAGAGCGGGAAGGGGTCGCTCACATTCCACTGACTGCACCTCCTCCTGGGCCCCCTTCCTGGCTGCAGCCTCTGCAGTCACAAGGAGCTGCCCTGAACACACTTCCACAAATAGGCAAAGTGCCCCCGAAACCCTTTCCAAGAGATTCCTCCCCGACCTCAAATCTGGAGAGCAGCTTAATCCTGGGCACAAGGACAAGAAGCTCCATAACTAAGCGATTAAGCCTGGATCCTTCGCAGATGGTGGAGAACAGAAGATCAAACGCCTTCATCAGAGCTGTTTCATCTCCGTGCCTGGCAGTGACTGGCTAGAACTGCATTTTCAAATTAGAGGCAGATTCATCTTCCTTGGTTCCCTCTGCTGTGCTGGTAGCTGCTCACTGCATGATGTGGGTTTCACTTTTGGGGCTTAGAGATGTCTCTGTCCTTGGGCTTTGAGGAGGTCCCTGATTCCATTCAAGGAGCAGGTGTTGAAAACTCAGAGAGGAACGTGAGTTCTCTCTGTCATCATCTCCTGCTCCATCCCCCAGGCTCTCTCTGTTTATAATTAGTAAATAATTGCAGCCAGTCAGTACATGGGTGGCTCTCCGGATCCCACCCTGGCTTAGACTTCGCCAAAGCAGCCATGCTGAAAGGAAGACTCCCACGCACCAGGAGCATGGGTTTTTATCTCTTGTATTCCTTAGTACAGCATTTCCCTCTAATTACTGCAGGAGGATAGATCACAGCTTCCTGCAAGCCGCAGAATTATTTGACAGTGAGAAAACATCTGTCTGCCCCACTAAAGCCAGCCAACTGCACAGTCAAGAGTATCAGAGACAGCATCTCACCTTTGTCCCTTCCTTACTCACCACTTCAGTCTGATGCCCAGCATCTCCTAGCTCCCTTTTGACAATAGAGTGGATGCAGTGAAGACTGCACTGAGATAAGATGGGGGAGAAGGAGGGGAAGAGACCCGCAAGGAGATGAAAGGGTGGCTGCTCCGAGCCCTGATAACAGGTCACTTCCTCTGGCATGAAGCTCTGTGGGTCTCTCTGGCTTGTCTCCTGCTTGGGAGAGTTCAGTGCTGGCCTTAGCACACTGGGATGGCCTGCAAAGCTGTTTCTAACATGCCTCCTCCCTAATTACAGCTGACTGCTGTTCTCTCCCATCACACCTCTATGCACCTAAATGAAACAGGCTCATTGCATCTGAAATGCCCCTGGAGGAGTGGAAGAGGGTCTCTGAGCTGCTCCTAGCCTCTGGCTGGGAGGGAGCTGGAGCCCAGTTGCTGGTGCTGTGGCCAGTCTTAGTTGCCAACTTTGGGGGCAATGACCAATTATCTAAGTAAGCTACTAGGCTCCCACTCAGTGGAGCAGTTTTGCACTTCCTGGTTCCTCTCATAGTTACTGTTTTGCAAACACGAATAAACCAGCACAGATTTTCTGAGGTTGTCAGGACTAGGCGTGGGTGGCCAGAGCAGCAGCCAGCAACCAGGATCTGTGCCGAGGGTCAAAGTCAGGAACCAAGCAGGACTGGAGCAAGGCTGAGAGGAAGACAAGCTCAGGAGCAGTCACAGCTGCAGGCATAAACTGCTGCTGATCTTAAAAGCAGGCCTGCCTGCTCCCCTCAGTCAATCAGGCAGACCGGCTGCAACCCAGCTGAGCTCATTAATCTTTCTGCAGGCTGGGCTGGCTAGTCCTTGGGCTCAGCTGAAGGCACTCCATCCTGATGATGGCAGGCAAATATTCTTATCCCCAGCGAGGGAGCTGGAGGAGAGAGATGGAGTGACTTGACTAAGGCCACAGAGGGACTAGTTGTCAGAGCTGGGGTTAGACTGCCCCAGCCCCATGCGTCATTCAGTGCTATTGAGCTGTTCCTCCTTTCTGTTACGTGGAAGCAGATATTTTTGCATATATCTTTAGTATGGACCTGACTGTGGCTTTAAGCCATCGGCTGCAATGGAAAAGGACAAACAGGGTCAGCACAGAGAGCTGGAGTCCCTGGCAGAACTCTGACCGAGTTACTATGAACCATCAGGAGCAGGATCTCCCACTGCCATTGACAGAGTGCTGCATGTATCCCCTTGCCCGCCTCCCTGCTGCCGCCTCAGCCCAGCTGGCTGGGGTACTGTAGGGCACCAGGGCTGTTGGCCCCATCCCCACTTTACCTCTCCCCATGTCCTTTGGAGAGGTTAGTTCTTCTGCTGTCACAAGCCCAGCATGGACTCCTCACCCATGTCTGGCTGGCCCAAGCAGGGGCACAAGCAGTGGGTGGGAAGGTTCCTTGTGGGCCCTCCCCACAACCCTCTTGTGCACCTGCAGATGGCCCTGGGTGTGTTGAAAACCAGTGAGGAAGACAGGAGGGGCCTGATGTCTCCGTGGGTTGTGTATTGGAATTGAGTGACACCCGGGATACCCAGGGCCCGATTTCTTCTAGCCAACTACGGAGCTGGATAGCGACTGCTCTTTGGCCTTGGGAGGTCTGGCTAGAAATCCTAATTTAGGTCACCAGTGAAGCAGGATTTCATGGCCTCAGTCGAGTCCCCCTGTAGATGTCAGCCCAAATCACAGCTAGGGTGACCAGACAGCACGTGTGAAAAATAGGGACAGGGAGTTGGGGGTAATAGGAGCCTATATAAGAAAAAGACCCCAAATTCTGGACTGTCCCTATAAAATCAGGACATGGTCACCCTAATCACAGCGCTGCCACCCAGACTGGCCCCGCTTCTCAGGCTTTGGCTGTCACTGCACAGAAGAAGACCAAGATTGGAATGAGCGGAAGAGGCCGTACGTCCTCCATCAGTCACGAGCAGTGGCAGAGCTATGCTGCCCATCTGCTTTGCTCTAGATTTGCTGTGTGTGCTGCCCCTTTTCCAAACAGTTCCTTGTCTCCCATTCTTTGCCCCTGGACCCAGGTGAATCCCCAGCCCCTCTTCCTGCCTGACCCGGCAAACACTTTTTCCCACAGATAGTTCCACATGCCCTTGCATTCAGGAATAGCCTTGCAGATTCCGGAGCCTGTTCTTTATTTTGAAGGCGGAGACAGAGGAAGCATGCGCAGCCGAGTGGGTGATGAATGTCGACCCTCCGGGACAGGGGGATTATTTATAACACTGGCTCCTCTCCCAACAGATGTTTTCTTTTATTCTGAATTTATCTAAAACAGGTCATTCCTTTCCTACTTCTCCCGTGGGCCTGATGGAGAGTGGGGCAATGAGCAGGGCATGACCTGATCCCAAACTCCGACCAGGTGATGCAGTGAGCTTCCTTGAATGGACACGTAACCACACGGGTGTGTGATCACATGTGGCTATGCTCATGCACATACACAGCGGGCCACTCACTGAAATACCCTCTCTCTCACACACACACACGCAGCAGGCATGCCAGCACAGCTTGCACACTCTCGCAAGGACAGACAGGGTAGTCACACACGTACACAATACATCAGCAGATGTATCCACGCCAGCTCAGAGTGATCCTCCGAGCTAGCCCCATTTTATGTTACTCTGAATTGCTGACAGCAGAAATGCTGAGTCACACGACCAGGGTTACACATGGTACAGAGAGGAACCCCGCATCATGTCAAGCCTCCTCCCCCTCTATTTTTGCATTGTGTCCCTCATCTTGGGCCTTTGGTAGAGGCTGTCAGGCCAATGAGGCAGCGGTGGGCACTGGGCGTGGGAGCGCTGTGTTTTGGCAGGAGGAGTGCAGGGCCAGGACTGAGTTACTGCGGGAGATGCACCGGAGAGAGAGCACGGGAGGCAGCTGGGTCCTGAAGGAAAGGACCATCTGGGTTGCTCTGGTGTATTCTGGTGTTCAGGAAAGTGAGGCCCGGATAGTAACAAGGCTAGAGCCAGGCTAAATATGGGCCTACTCCAAAGGTGATGGAAATCAATGGGAGGCTCTCCACAGACTGCGATGGGCCTGGGAGCGGGCCTGCTATGGGCTGGCTTCCCAACCCACTGCCAGTGTTAAATCCTTCCAGCCTCGTGCTGCTCGTTACCGGTAATGTCTCTTCCGGACTTTCTTCTTTTCCCTTCGTGTCGAGAAAGGGCTGATACTTTAAACACCAGAGAGTTTTATTCCTGGGCTAATTTCCATGGTTTTTCCTTTGCATTTGCATTGATTATCTGTAGGATTCACCAGCTTGTTTAGACGGGAAATCTCTGCACATGAAACCAGTAAAATCAATTATTAAAAAGAAATGAATTGGGCATTCAGGAAACTAAAGGACTGATGTCACTCACATGTGGAGCTGGAAATGACCATGCCAGCTCCCATCGTGCTGCTCCATCTCCCTCCTGATTCCCCACCCTCATGCAGCTCCAGTGCTGAGCCTCTTCTAGATGTCCAAGGCCACTGGAGTCATTTCCCAGGGGACTCAAGCCATGACTAAGATGAGGCCTCCAGCTGTGAAAGGCTCGTTTATGCATCCAGTGTGCCACTTAACTCCTCCACGCTCCTAGTCTTTCTAATGCCTGTGACAGTCTGGGGCCAGCTCTTTAGCTGGTGTCAACTGGCGTAAGTCCGTGGTAAATCAGTACAGAGCCATTGTCTTCAATGGAGCTACATAAGTTTACATCGACTGAGGATCTGCCACTGGGTGTTTAACTCAAGGGTAAAATTTACTAGGACCAGAGTGGAGAGCCTTCCAGTGCAATATTCGCGCATGGAGCTGTACATTGGATGGATCATGTTCGTCTGTAGCGTCACTTCACTGACCGCCGTGAAGTCACTCGAAGGATGGATTTGGCCCTACCTAGGTAACTAGGATTCTTACTAAAAATGTTCATTTTTGGTATCTAAAGTCAGGCACCCACATCCATCTCTGGATTCTGAAATTAAAGGTACCTGAATTTCAGCCCACTGCTGCCATGGACTTCAATGGGCTCTGATAAGCAGGCAGCTTTCATTTAGGTGCCTAAATATGGATCTAACAAATCCATAGGCACTCAAGTGTGAAGATTTCGGCCCTCAAGTGTGACTCCTTTTATGCTAGCTACGCTGTCTGATCAGGGCATGCAGTGAAAGTCACACGTATGTAGGGGCCACTAACGGAAGGGAATTTGGAAGGGCCGCTTGTGTATAATATGAATCTGTCTCTGAGCCTAATCTGCTCATTGTGAGCAGATCAAGGAGTGTTGGAAAACCCACAGAGAGGAGTCCCTGTTTGTTGAGGAGGCAGGGTAGCCTAGCAGATAGCACGCTGCTGTGGGTATCAAGGGACCTGAGTTCTATTCCCACCACAGCTACTGACCTGCCGGCTGACTTGGCTGTGTCTGTGAAATGGAGATAATGCTACTGACTTCCTTGGTAACGCGCTTTGAGATCTGCTGAAGAACACAGCTACATAAAAGCTGGATTTTACTATTGTAGCTGTGGGGTTTTCAGAGGTTGTTAGAGGAAAGGCTTGCAACATCCTGCTGACTTCAGCAGGGGAAGAGCGAGACTGGCATGTACTAGATAACCACGCAGGGCCTGATTCTCATCATTCATACCTGTGCAAAGCGGGCTCAAAATTTCCCGAGCAGCCTGGCAGCAAGTTACGCCCACTTTGCATTGGTGCAAATGGCAACACAGGCTGTGAGCACTGGCGAATCAGGCCCAGTCTGAAAGGCCTAGGCTGGAGCCAGGAAGCTACATTTCAGCGAGTGTGTATTTACCACGCATCTCTTGGGACTTTCCCCCAGCCCCCTGGCTTGGTTTCAGATTTCATACCTCTGTGTTTTATCATCGGTTGTTTATGGGCTTGGAAAGACAGTCTCTCCACATGTGTGCGCCTCCTAATTCCAGCCATGTGCTGGGAAAAGGCTCTCTGATGATAATCTGGCCTGTGAGTAAATGCAGTGTCATGGGAGCCTCTGGACCCCAGAGAGGGGATGTTGCAATTGAGGACAGTTCCAGCCAAAAAACACTCTGGTTTATTTAGATTAAAGGGTGGGAAAGAACTGGAGTCACGGAGGTGGGGTGGGGGTGGAAGAGACAAGGCAAAAGAGGAGACTCATTGCAAAGCCATGGCGAACGAAATATTTAGAACTCATCTTGCCCTGTTGAGGAAGAACAGTGGGTCCTCAAAAGTGAGAACCCGTAGAGCCCCCAGTAGGGAAAGCCTGGCAGGAGAAAGTCCCCGGTGTGGATGAATGGAGCCAGTACACGCTGGTCATGGGATCCTCATGATGCTTTTCATTGCACGTGGGCACCTATGATCTCACTTACTGACTCAGATACAGAGAAACAAAGCAAAAATAAAGTCTGTTTTACTTCCAGCTAATTTACAACAGCTGCACTTGGCCTGCTTGGCAGAATTTTGGGTCCAGCAAAGCATTGTGGGAGATCCTGGAATCGCAAGCAGGCTGGGACCTCATAAAAAAGAGCTAGAAATAGAAAATGAGAGGAAGAGAAGTGGCTTCGCTTTAGTGCCTGAGGCCTGGCTTCTCCTCACTTCTCTGCTCATTTCTTTGCCTTAGTTCTGCAGACAGTAAATATCAGATATCAAAACCCCTGATGGTTTGGGACCTGGTTCTGGGGTCCTTATTCCAGCAAAACACAGCTGATTAACGCCCCCTTTATCTGCCACTGTCTCCAATGGCAGGTTAGCCTGAGGAAGCAGGGGTGGTTTGGGCCCAGCAGAAGACTTGGGATTGAACGAGGAAGACAATAAAAGAAAAGGATGGGGCGACCCTTTGCCAGAGGGCTTGGACTGCCTTCATGGAAGTGTGATGGCATGGATTCTAGCTATGGCTGGATTCTAGCTATATTTGCTGAGAGGTTGCCATCCATCCTGATTTTCATGGGACAGGAACAGTTTAATGGTTGGGTCAGAGTTCACCATCCTGGTGGGTGGCATGCAGGGTCCTTATTGTCTTTCTTGGCCCAGCATGGCAGGGCTTGTTGTCCAATGCTCCTATGTTGCTATCTGTGCAGAAGTTACCTTCCTTCAGCCCATTGGCCGCTCTCACTATCAACCTGCCCGATTTGTATGGTGGGTTCCCAGTATATTTGTATTTTGGGGAGCCCTACAGGATCATCTCATCTGCCCTACCCCCAAAAGCCCGCCCTATGGGTTTCATATATGCCACTCCAAACCTCAGCTGCAGGGGGCGGTCGCTCACCAGAATACTAGGTGTTCTCTCCCCTACCCCTATTCCCCAGAGTTCAAGGTCACTGCTTCCAGAATACCTCCTGCCCAGCAGAGTGAACTTGGGACTCCAGCTAGGTTCCCATGTGGCTGTAGCCCTCATGGGTGTGAGGAAAAGGTGGACACATGACCTTAGTGCACCCTAAAGCAGGACTGGTGCTATTGGGCACACAAAGGGGACATTTGCCCCTGCCCAAAACTATCTTCACGAGGCCCCAGATTATTGTCAGAAAGGCCAAAGTAGATCCAGAATTTTCCAATGTGAAGCAGTGGAGCAGCAGCAGATTGGGCAGTCTTCCTCCTTTACTATAAGTCATGGCAAAATACTGACACAGTGGTAACATTTTACCTTTTTAAGTCTTGCAATCCAAGATTTGTCAGGGGTCTCAGTAGCCTGGAGGGTTGGTTAGTTGTTTTGCAAATAGAGACATCCAGGGGCCCCAAAATACCCACTCCCCCAGCAAGGGGATCCTTGAACCGGCCCTGCCCTAAAGGCTCAAAAGCTAGAACCCAAGAGAACCCTACATTTATTTTCAGTCTCATGCATTTTAAGCCAACCTCTTGATTTTGAGGGGGGGAGGGGCAGACTTGGGCGGTACTGTGTGCGATGCTTACTTCATTCATGGTTGCAAGAGCTGTGAGATCATGAGTGCTGGAGACAGGGGGAGCAAAAGGGCCATTGCCACCCCACCTTCTAAATGGAGGGGAGGCAGATCCCCCTCTTTAGAGAACCCAAACTCAGCAGGGCACAAGGAGGGAGAGGGGTCAGAGGACCCAGGCCTTCCCCACTACATTGGCCTATGACAAGAGCAGGTGGTGTAACGGTGGAGCCTCTTCCCCATGGGCAAGACAGAGGGGCAGCTGGGCCAAATGTGAGTGAGTAGCATTGTGACCTGGCTCCCAGGATCACAACGCCACTCAGATGTGAATCAGAGAAAAGATGATCTACCCAGGCGCGTCCAAGTCCCTGTGCTAGTGCCTGAGCCAGCCTGGCATGGAGGGCTCTCCTAGGGCATCACGGCACTGCTCTCCTGTTCGCTTCCTACGGGCCTCTGCTCGTCACACAGCCCTGGTGAGCGCTGAGGAGCAGCTGCGAGCAGGCTGCACCGGGGCTGAACTGAGGTCTGGTTCTGATGGCGGCCGGTGCGCCCTTCACTATATCATGGCCATGCTCTGAGCATTGCAAGCTCCAGGCCTCTAGGCTGTGTTTGCCTTCACGAGCCAAGCGGGACACACGGCGTCTGTGACGCTGCCTTGTTTGGAAGGCAGCCCACTTGCCTTGGAAGAGGCTGCTGGAGCATGTGTGGGGGCGCGCATGCAGGGCTGCTGCTCCTTGTGGGGGTACCCAGAGTGGAGGGAGGGCTTCATTCCTCATCAGGAAACAGGTTGAGTCTAGACGCCCAGGGGACTGTCTGCCTGGTACCACACTGCTGGCTGCTACCTGGCCTCATGCTGCCCCCCTCCCCCAACTTCTGCAGTCTTCCGTGTGCCCACGTGGGAGATGCTTCGCTGGAAGCTGTTGCCCTGTAGAAGCACTAAGGACTGGCGTTCAGAGCAGATGCGCTACGTGCTAGTGAAGTCAGCACAATTTCTCGTCCTGTTACTCGTCCCATAAAAAGAATATCCATGACGTCACCCCTGAGCCCTCACAACCTACCTCTAGCGTTAGCAAAGGCGTCTTTGGCTTAATAAAATCCTTGTGCAAGATCACTGCCAAGAAGGGGTGGAAATGTCATGAATCAGTGTGATCCAGTACTAACCTGATAACGCTCCTCCAGGTAATGTTGCAACGTGGTCAGAGATGGATAACATGGGCACATGGAGTCTCCAAGAAAAGGCAGAATGTTTTCCCCAGACAGAGGATGTACCAATGACTAACATTAAGCTGAGCGAGGAAGTGGACCTGACCTTGTTCCCACCGCAGGACTTCCAAAGCAAGTTCATTGCCCTAGAAGATGTGACTTTGGCTGAGCATCATTTGCCAGAGGGCGGTTGAGAAGCCACAGCTGCAACCAGCCCCTGCAGACAGGAAGCGAGGGGAGAATCAGTCCCCTGAGCGCTGAGAAACAGCATGCTCCAGCGGATAGGACCCAAGCCTGGGATTCCAGAGAGGCGTGAGTCTATTCCCAGCTCAGTCAGTGACCTGGGGCATGTCATGTCACCTGTTTGCCCTTCCATCCTTTGGCTGCCTTGCCTAGTTAGGTAGTCGGGTCTTCAAAGCCTGGACCTTGTCCACGCACAGCGTAGCACAGAGGGTTCCCAGTCTTTGTTGGGGACTGTAATATTAACAATCAATCCAAAGAGGCATGGTCAAAGGAGTTCTTTTTATTCCATCACCGCATGCTGTGCCCAGAAAAGCAGCAACCTAGGGCCAGGGCTGTGATACCATGTAATAACTGCGCCATGCTTGGCTCTAGACACAGTTCTCAGACCTTCCTTTTCATGGGCTTGTAAACTGGAAAGCACCAGCACTGCCCCTGTCCTCGATCTCCTCCGGCTTGCTGGGCAGAATATCTCCACTGATCAATAGGAGCAACCCCCGCCTTGCGCTTGCTGACTGCAGACACATAGGGAAGGGCCTGACGGGTTTAGAGATGAGATAAGATATGACAATCATGGCATGGTACAGATGCATAGAAGAAGGTAGCTTTGTGTCCTGGTCCCATTTTGTCTACATCCCCAATGCTTGGATTTAGTTCAGGGGTCCTGGTTCGGGCCCATCTCAGGGTAGCTGGGGGGGGGGGGGGTGTGGATTAGAACCCCAGATTTCAGGCCTGTTCCAGGCCTGTCATTTTGGAACGAAGCACCGAGGCTTTGGGACACTTTTCAGCACTGGCCTACGGGGGTGCAATCCCACTGACTGGACCGGAGTGACAGCAGCTCGGTGCAGAGGAAAGCTCCTGCCGTTGCTGCTGCCTGTAGGAGCCAGCACAGGGCTAAGCCCCGTGCAGCAGCAGCAGCTGACAATGTGCCTTTCAGTGAGCGAAGGGCCTGCGTTTCCAATCCAGCCTGGGCTGCGTCCCAGAGCCAAGTGACCTCCCCTCTCCTCTCCCAGCCAAATTCCTCTTTTAGAATAATAAACAGTTCAGCTCAGAAAACCTCCCCTGACAGGCTGCTAACGATTTCCCTTTGCACAGCCCTCTGGGGCAGAGATGGGGAGGCCGGGCAGCACTGGCATGGTCAGAACCATGTCTGTCTCCCCTGTGGGGTGGGGGAGGACTATGCTGATGTTTAGAGAATTCCAGTCTGGCTGGTTTGAACCCCACCCTGTCGCCATTGGGTGCTGGGATGAGGGAGGGGAGGAAGGCTACTTGCTGTAAAGTTGGGAGGAGTCCGGTGCCCCGCTTAGCAGGGACAGTCAAGTTGGCGGGGAGGAGAGAAGCAAAAGCTGTGTCCTAGCCCTGAACCAAGCCAGTGGATCCCCCCACTCTCCCTTTCCTCCTGCTCCTGGTTGGTGCAGAGAGCCAAGCCCTGGAGTGGGAGGCTGCAGCGGTTCATTCCAGGGGCCCCGGTGGCAGTGGAATTTCCAAAGACACCTCCTGGAGCAGGGTCACTAGGTAGAGCGTTGTCTGTCTGGGGCTGGGAGAGGAGAACAGCCTTTCAGCTGCTCCAGGCCAGGGCAAGAGAGTGTGACGTTTGGGTTCTGATCCGAACTGCTCCCCACAGCTGGAGGACAGAGGGGATATGAAACTTCATGCACCAGGACTTCAGGCAAGTGGCCTCTATTAAGAGCCACGATGAGAGATTCATGGGGAGGAATTACCGCACACCTGCCTACTGACTGGGAAGGGCTGTCCCTTACTTTGGAACATCTGGTGCTGGCCTGGGCTAGGACCTCAGGTCTGAGCTAGTCTGGCAATTCCTTTACGTCTGCCTTCTGGTCTCTGAGCACTTGCAGCACACTCAGATCACAGGAGCAGCCTTTTCATACAATCATAGAGTTCAAGGCCAGAAGGTGCTGCCAGACCATTGTCTGACCTCTTGTATAACACAGGCCACTAAATGTCCCCGCCCGCACCCCCAGCCACTCCTGTACGGAGCCCAGTAACCTAGATTAGACTGAAGTGCTGCAGCCCTCCAGACACTGAACTAACTAGCATGCCCCAGCTCAGAGAACAGGCTTTTCTCTGCAACCAGGAGGGCTAGAAACTTGTTGGGGTTTCGATAAAAGCCGAGGGTCTCACCCTTATTCCAGGAGATGAGCTAGGAGGAAAGAAGCAAATATCACAAGGATCGCAATATGCCTGCTAGAGCTGGCAGTCCTGCAAGCCACCACAACGCCCACTTCCTGAGACACTTTCCCAGCTCCAGATGCAAAAGTCTGGGGCTAATTATTTGGGTTAGGTTTGAGGAGGTCAAACCTGACAACATTTGATGGGATCCATGTGTCATGCACGGAGCCTTTGGCTGGGCAGTAAAGCCTGTGTGTGTGTGAGAGAGAGAGAGACAGAGTGCCATCTTTGTGACAGCAAGATGAATCTGGATAATAAAATACACTCCAGCCTCCAGAAAGACGCCATGTAAATAAAAACCAAACACACTCCCTCAATGACAGTGTCTCCTCCTCTCCTTTCCATCCTCGAGGCCAAGGAGAACATGCCAGCTGTGTAGTGAAGCAACTGGAGAAGATATTAAGCATTTCCTGTAAGATGGGAAGGGTCTGTGCGCGCCCCTCACTCTGCCAGGGCGGATATACAAAGGCGAGGTCACTGCAGTCAGTGAGATGTCGCCATCTGTACGCCGTACGGGAAGCGTCTCCGATGGAAATGCCTTCTTGCAAACAGCAGGTTTATTAAAACCTGCTACGAAGGCAGCCAGAGGCACAAGAAGGAGTCTGCTGACAGCGCTGTCCTGACCGCTCTTTGGGCAAATGTTACTGGTGTTGTTTCAGTGTTGAACTGTGTTCTGAGGCCCAGTTCCCGACACCTTTCCTGGGAGGATGTAGCTGGTGGATTCACCAGTGGTCAGGCTGGATCGGGTAGTGTTCTCTATTTTCATTAGTGACTTGGATAATGGAGTGGTGCGTATGCTTCTAAAGCAGCGTTTCTCAAATGTGGCCCCAGGGGTTTTTCTTGTGGCCACAACCTCTTGGGCAGTGGACGAAGGGGGGTGGAGGAGGAAAGCATTCACCCCTTCCCTGGGGCCACCAGTAAGGGTTGAGCCCTGCCTCCTTCTGGAGCCACAAACACCAGCGGAGCAGACAGTCGGTGTGAATTCCCTCCTTTTTCAGGGGCAGTGGGGCTCAGGCTTCCAGATTCAGCCTGGGGTGTTGGGTGGCAGGCTTTGGCCATGGGGCTTCAGGTTCCAGCCACAGGGCTTCGGACTCTATCCCCTGGCCGAGGGGCTTCAGGCTCCGTTCCTGGGCTCACTACCGCCCCCATCACCCATGGCCCCAGCTGCCTTCCCCAGCCTTCCATTGCCCTTGGCCCCCTCTGCCTCCCTACTCACCTCTCCATTCAGAGCTTAATTTGTCCCCCAGCTTGCCAGAGCTGAGTAAGTCTGCCATGATATTAACAAACCGACAAATATCAGCTTTCACAGGAGCAGACTTACTAGCGAGCAAGTCTAAAACAAAAACAAAAAACCAGCAACAAAAACTCCCAAAAGAAACAACAGCAACAAAAGAGAAGAACATGCAAAGCACCTTATTTTGTTTCTATTCTGTTTAGGTCCACTAAAGAATAGAGACTACTGTACATTATTTTTATTACTGAGTCTGAAAAAAACTCTACATAAATAAATTACAATGATTTGGACAGGGATACGTGCATATTTATTTGTTTTTCCTAAAGTTAATTAAGTATTTTAGGAAAAATTGTCAGTGTCCACCAGCCAGAGTTGGTGGTCACGCTCTGAGGCCACCAAAAAATTTCTTGTGAGAACCCAAATGTGTGACAATACCACGCTGGGAGGGGCTGCAAGCACGCTGGAGGACAGGATTAGGACCTTGATACGTTGGAGAATTGTTCTGAAATCAACAATGTTAATTCAATAAAGACAAGGGCAAATTACTACACTTGGGATGGCACAATCAAATGCACAATTACAACCTGGCGAATAGCTGGCTAGGGGACAGTACTGCAGAAGAAGATATGGGGTGATAGTGGATCACCAAGTGAATATGAGCCTGCAGTGTGATGGAGTTGCAAAATAGGCTGATTATCATTCTGGGATCCATAAACAGGAGTGTGGTGTGCAAGACATGGGAGGTAATTGTCCCATTCTGCTTGGCACTGGGGAGGCCTCCACTTGAGGACGGTGTCCAGTTCTGGGTGCTGCATGTTAGGAAACATGTGGACAAATTGGAGAGAGTCCAGAGAAGAGCAACGAAAATGATACAAGGCTTAGAAAACCTGACCTGTGAGGAAAGATTTAAAAAACTGGGCATGTTCAGCCCTGAGGGGGAGTGGGGCGGGGTCCTAATAACAGTCTTCATATATGGTAACTGACATTATAAAGAGGACAGTTAGCAGTTATTCTCCATGTCCACTGGAGGTAGAATAAGAAGTAATGAGCTTAAGTTGCAGCAAGGGAGATTTAGGTTAGGTATTAGGAAAAATGTCCTAACTCTAATAGTTAAGAACTGGAATCAGTTACCAGTGGAAGTTGTGGACTCCCCGTCATTGGAGGTTTTTCAGAACGGGTTAGACAAGCACGTGTCAGGGATGCTCCGGGTTTACTTGCTCCTGCCTCAGCGCTGGGAGCTGGACTAGATGACTGCTCAAGGTCCCTTCCTACCCTACACTTCTATGATTCTGTGTCAAGTAGCAAGTAGTACCTTACACCATGAGTGACCCCCATTGCAATCAAAGGAAATACTCATGGAGTAAAGTGCTACTCAGCATGAGGGATGCGGATCAAAGCCGGGCCCCAGGTGAGGTTAATAATGATCGTCTTTAGATCCTCTTTAAATCAAGACTGGATGTCTTTCTAGAAGAGCTGCCTTAGCTCAAACAGAAGCTACGGGCTCAGTGCATAGATTGGGCCCTGTCTTAACACAGGAGGCCAGACTAAGGCCCCTTCTGGCCTTAAAATCTGAGTAACAAACCTTGTTGAAGGTGGATTGTGGAACAAAATCAATTGTTTGTTTTTACCTTTACTGCACAGTTAAGAAATACAAAGATGGCTAGCTAGCAATCTCTCTATCCCCTCTCTGCTGCGGGATTAGGGCAAGATTCTTGGAGAAGTTGACTAGTGATTTTACAGAAGTTTGCAGCCTAAGCAACATCTCGCTCTTCTCCACAGAGGTGTGTCTACTAGCAAAGAAAAACCCAGATGACTTGGGATCTCGGGCCTCAGGCTCTCATGGCCAGCAGTGGGGCTGTTTCATTGCTGTATAGATTTCAGGCTGGAGAGCTCTGGGCACTCCCAACCCACAGGCTCCTAGAGCCTGGGCCTCAGCGTGAGCCCAGAAGCCTACACAGCAATGAAACAGTCCGAGCTCCATGAGCCTGAGTTGGCTGTATGGGCTGGACATGGGTTTTTCTTTACTCTGTAGACATACCCTAAGTGCACTGACTCGCTCTCTGGGAAATATACCTCTGAAAAAGCAGGAAAGAAAGAAAAATAAAGCTTTGGGGAAAGTTGCTGAATAAGTCAGCAACCTGGCAGGATTTGCTGGTAAATCAGTTCTTTTCAAGCCAAAGCAAGAGAATAACAAAAACAGTGGATGACTGCACGTCACTGCAAAACCATTTCCCTCTAACGCCAAGCAGACACAGGCACAGCCATAGGGACAAGATGCAATGCCTCGGTGCAGTACCTAGAACGAGTGTCAGCGACATTTTGTGTGCCACTCCTGCAGCATTATGTCTTTAGATACTGGCATGACAAAGAGACACCTGATCAGGTTCACACGGTTAATGAGATCACAAGCAGGGAGCTGCATTTGCATTTGTCTCTTCATTAGCTCCAGCTCAACATTCCCCCGTGCTTTGCGAGGTGGGTGGTAGTGCCGGTGAGAGGTGGTTCAGCCCATTACAGTGGTCAGGCGCAACTTTGAAGTTCAGGTCTGGATCTGAGCTTTCTCAAAGTTCAGAGGTGCTGGATCCAAGGCCCACCTCTTGTTAACTCATCAGGTAGCTGTGCCTAGGAGGTGGCTTGCCGTTAGGGATGGGGTTCCATGCTCTGGGTCTGTTCAGTATTACTGCCCCTTTTGGATTCAGTGGCCGCACGGGGTGAGATGGTCTGTGTGGGCTCCCCCCTGTCACAGAGAGTTTTCCCACCAGGGTTTTTAGTGAGGACCCTTGTACTGTATCTGAGAGCAGGAGGAAGGGTTTGGTCAGACTCCCAGGTATTTTGGACCATGGCATAGTGCAGCGATTCGCAAACTTTAGCAACCCAAGGACCCCCATTTTGATTTAAAAATTTTCAGGGACCCCCTACGCCACCCCTTCACTGAGGCCCCACACCTGCCCTGCTCCTTCTCCGAGCCCTCATCCCCTGTTCACTCCATCCCCAACAACCTCTGTCGCTCGATTTCCCCAACCCTCACCCACTTTCACCAGGCTGGGGCAGGGGGTTGGGACGCAGGATGGGGGTGCGGGCTCTGGCTGGGGGTGCGGGCTCTGGAGTGGGGCTGAGATGAAGAGTTTGGGGTGTGGGAGGGGACTCTGGGCTGGGGCAGGGGGTTGAGGGGTGGGGGGTGCGGGCTCCAGCTGGGGGGGGTGGACTCTGGGATGGGACCAGGGAAGAGGGGTTTGGGTGCAGAAGGGAGCTCTGGGCTGGGGTTGGGGTGGGGAGTGCAGCTCCACGAGGGAATTTGGGTGTGGGATGGGACAGGGGGTTGGGGTGCCAGGTCCTGGCAGTGCTTACCATGACTCCCGGAAGCAGCTGCCAGGATCCACGCAGAACCAGAACAGGTAGGGAGTCTGCTTGGGAGGGAGGGGGAAGAGTTGAGCAGTGGGAGTCCACGGACCCCAGTTTGACAAACAGTGCATAGTGTCCATCTCTCTGGGCATGTACCTCTGGGACTCACCATGGAAACCATATGGCACTAGCCCACGATAGCAGAGGGAGACTGACAATGCCCACCTTTCAGATACCACTGAAAGCCCAAGAGAACAGCAATGCTGGGAGATGATCCAGCCACCCTCTCCCCACTCCACCTTCCTGAAAAACTTCCCTGCTGTCCATGTTTGAGGAACCAGGCTTCCTCCAACAGCAAGCGAGGGGGGGATTTGCAGCCTGCACTGTTTGCTGAATAGGGTCCCAGTTCCAATGGATCTTTCTCCCACTTGTTTTTCTCCAGGGCCCATCCCTTTGTTTCCTATTGTCTTTCCTCATGGTCAGTGGGGACACCTGCTCCTCCCCACTCCTTTCATCCATTCTTTTCTTTCACTTTTTCAAATATTTGTCCCAGCATCTGCAGAGATAGATGGTTGTGCTGAAACAGGGAAAAAGCCTCAGCACACGGAGCTCACTTGATTTCAAATGTCCCATCACCTATACTGCACAAGGATGCCTGAGCCAACAGCTAGGCTTGGTAGAAAATTTACCATGATCATTTTTTTTCGGAGGGGAAGTCAGGATTTTAACTAAATGAAAATGTGTGTGGTAAGGTCTGCTTTCCTCCGAAACTTTCAATATTTTGCAATAAAACCCAAACCACCCAAAATGTATTTGTTTTTCAACAGAAAGTTGGATTTTTCAGGAGAAAAAGAAGCCAGGGTCCACCTTTCTCCCCTACCCTTGAGCAAGGGGAGAAGAGAATAAGGAAAGAAGGGAGAGAGAGCGGGGCTCTGTGGCTGATCCAGTTCAAAAGAGTGAGATTTCAAAACAAACAAACAAAAAAAAAAAAACAATGAGCAAGATGTGACTCATAGACTTTAAGGTCAGAAGGGACCATTATGATCATCTAGTCTGACCTCCTGCAAAAAGCAGGCCACAGAATCCTACCCATCCACTTCCATAACAAACCCCTAACCTATGTCTGAGTTATTGAAGTCTTCAAATTGTGGTTTGAAAACCTCAAGCTGCAGAGAATCCTCCAGCAAGTGACCCATGCCCCATGCTGCAGAGGAAGGCGAAAAACCTCCAGGGCCTCTGCCAATCTGCCCCAGAGGAAAATTCCTTCCCGACCCCAAATATGGGAATCAGCTAAACCCTGAGCATGTGGGCAAGACTCACCGGCAAGCACCCAGGAAAGAATTCTCTACAGTAACTGAGATCCCATCCCATCCAACATCCCATCACAGACCACTGGGCATACTTACCTGCTGATAATCAAAGATCAGTTGCCAAAATCAGGTTATCCCATCATACCATCCCTTCCATAAACTTATCAAGCTTAGTCTTAAAGCCAGATATGTCTTTTGCCCCCACTACTTCCCTTGGAAGGCTGTTCCAGAACTTCACTCCTCTAATGGTTAGAAACCTTCGTCTAATTTCGAGTCTAAACTTCCCAGTGTCCAGTTTATACCCATTTGTTCTTGTTTCCACATTGGTACTAAGCTTAAATAATTCCTCTCCCTCCCTAATATTAATCCCTCTGATGTATTTATAAAGAGCTAGCATATCCCCCCTCAACCTTCTTTTGGTTAGGCTAAACAAGCCAAGCTCTTTGAGTCTCCTTTCATAGGACAGGTTTTCCATTCCTCGGATCATCCTAGTAGCCTGTCTCTGAACCTGTTCCAGTTTGAATTCATCCTTCTTAAACATGAAAGACCAGAACTGCACACAGTATTCCAGATGAGGTCTCACTAGTGCCTTATATAACGGTACTAACACCTCCTTATCTTTGCTGGAAATACCTCGCCTGATGCATCCTAAAACTGCATTAGCTTTCTTAATGGCCATATCACATTGGCGGCTCATAGTCATCCTGTGATCAACCAATACTCCAAGGTCCTTCTCCTCCTCTGTTACTTCCAACTGATGTGTCCCCAATTTATAACTAAAATTCTTGTTATTAATCCCTAAGTGCATGATCTTGCACTTTTCACTATTAAATTTCATCCTATTACTATTACTCCAGTTTACAAGGTCATCCAGATCTTCCTGTATGATATCCCGGTCCTTCTCTGTGTTAGCAATACCTCCTACCTTTGTGTCATCCACAAACTTTATTAGCACATTCCCACTTTTTGTGCCAAGGTCAGTAATAACAAGGTTAAATAAGATTGGTCCCAAAACTGATCCCTGAGGAACTCCACTAGTAACCTCCTTCCAGCCTGACAGTTCACCCTTCAGTACGACCCTTTGTAGTCTCCCCTTTAACCAGTTCCTTATCCACCTTTCAATTTTCATATTAATCCCCATCATTTCCAATTTAACTAATAACTTCCCATGTGGAACCGTGTCAAATGCCTTACTGAAATCGAGGTAAATTAGATCTACTGCATTTCCTTTGTCTAAATAATCTGTTACCTTCTCAAAAAAGGAGATCAGGTTGGTTTGGCACGATCTACCTTTTGTAAAACCATGTTGTAATTTGTCCCAATTACCATTGACCTCAATGTCCTTAACTACTTTCTCCTTCAAAATTTTTTCCAAGACCTTACATACTACAGATGTCAAACTAACAGGCCTATAGTTACTCGGATCACTTTTTTTCCCTTTCTTAAAAATAGGAACAATGTTAGCAATTCTCCAGTTGTACGGTACAACCCCTGAGTTTACCGATTCATTAAAAATTCTCGCTAACGGGCTTGCAATTTCATGTGCCAGTTCCTTTAATATTCTTGGGTGAAGATTATCTGGGCCCTCTGATTTTGTCCCATTAAGCTGTTCAAGTTTGGCTTCTACCTCAGATGTGGTAATATCCACCGCCATATCCTCATTCCCATTTGTCATCCTTCCATTATCCCTAAGCTCCTCATTAGCCTTATTAAAGACTGAGGCAAAGTATTTATTTAGATATTGGGCCATGCCTAGGTTATCCTGAACCTCAACTCCATCCTCAGTGTTTAGCTGTCCCACTTCTTCTTTCTTTGTTTTCTTCTTATTTATATGGCTATAGAACCTTTTACTGTTGGTTTTAATTCCCTTTGCAAGGTCCAACTCTACTTGGCTTTTAGCCTTTCTCACTTTATCCCTACATGTTCTGACCTCACTAAGGTAGCTTTCCTTGCTAATCCCGCCCATCTTCCACTCCTTGTAGGCTTTCTGCTTTTTCTTAATCACCTCTCTGAGATGCTTGCTCATCCAGCTTGGTCTGCAACTCCTGCGTATCGTTTTTTTCCCCCTTCTTGGGATGCAGTCTTCTGATAGTTTCTGCAGCTGCGACTTAAAGTAATTCCAGGCCTCCTTCGCCTTTAGATCCACAAGTTCTTCAGTCCAATCCACTTCCTTAACTAATTTCCTTAATTCTTTAAAGTTAGCCCTCTTGAAGTCAAAAACCCTAGTCCCAGATCTATTTTTGTTTATCCTTCCATCTAGTTTGAACTGAATTAGCTCATGATCACTCGAACCAAGGTTGTCCCCTACAACCATTTCTTCTATGAGGTCCTCACTACTCACCAAAACCAAATCTAAAATGGCATCCCCTCTTGTTGGTTCTTCAACTGCTTGGTGAAGAAATCCATCAGCTATCACATCCAGAAAAATCTGAGCCCTATTATTGTTACTAGCACTTGTCCTCCAGTCTATATCTGGGAAGTTAAAGTCTCCCATGATCACACAATTCCCATTAGTGTTTACTTCATTAAAAACATTAAAGAGGTCTCTATCCATATCTAAATCAGATCCCAGCGGTCTGTAGCACACCCCAAGCACTATCTCAGGGGAGGCTCTAGTAGCTTTCTTTCCCAGTGTGATTTTTGCCCAGACAGACTCGGTCTTATCTATTCCATCACTTCTTATTTCTTTACAGTTAACCTAATCGTTGATATACAATGCTACTCCACCATCTTTGCCTTTATTTCTGTCTTTTCTAAACAGCACAGAGCCTTCAATACCTGTACTCCAGTCATGACTACTATTCCACCATGTTTCTGTTATCCCTATAATATCCAGTTTCACTTCCTGCACCAGTAGCTCTAGTTCCTCCATTTTGTTACCTAGGCTCCTCACATTAGCGTACAGACATCTTAATTTTTGCTGTTTGGCTTTACTGACATTCTTTACCTGGTTAGTCACAGACATTCTACCACCAGCATCACCTGTTAGACTGGTGTCTACACTACCCTTCCTCCTTATGTCAATTCTTCTGTCCATGGCTGTATCCTCTCTTTGTTTTCTTCCCTCTCAAGGTTAAATTCCGGCATGCAGATTACCTGGACATCTCCCAACCATCTCCCCAAAATTCCTAGTTTAAAGCTCTCTTAATCAGTTGGGCGAGCCTCCATCCTAGAAGTCTATTTCCCTCCTTACTCAGGTGAAGTCCATCCCGAGACAACAGTCTTCTGTCCATAAATGCTTCCCAGTGGCCGTACATCCCAAAGCCCTCCTTACAGCACCACTGCCTGAGCCATCTGTTGATCACCATAATCTTGTCACACCTTTGTTGCCCTTCTCTAGGAACCGGCAGAATCCCACTGAAGATCACCTGAGCCTCAATTTCCTTAAGCGTCTTCCCCAGTCTGGCATAGTCTCCCTTGATACGTTCCAGCCAGAATCTAGCAGTATCATTCGTTCCCACATGAAGGACAATCAACGGATTCTTCCCCGTCCCCGTTAGGATCCTTTTCAGCCTCAGGTCCACATCCCGTATCTTAGCACCCGGCATACAGCACACCCTTCTGTTCTCTGGATCAGCTCTAGTTACAGGCCTGTCTATTCTTCTCAGTAAGGAATCCCCAATCACGTAGACCTGCCTTTTCCTGGTGACAGTGTGATTCTCCGGTCTATCCCCTGCTCCCACTGGCTGCAAGTCCTCCCAATTGCTATTCTCCCTTGCAATCCTCTGCAACCCTTCCTGTATCCTCCTCAGGCTCATATTTGGTGTTGTCTCCATTGACTCCTCCCCTCTTCCTGTAGGACTAGCAGCTCTTCTCTTTTTCCTTGCCCTCTCTCCTTCAGTGACCACCTGCTGTGCCGCTTCTTCATTTTCCAACTCTGCAAACCTGTTCCTGAGCAATATTTCTCCTTCGCTGGCCCGTCTTTAACTCTGCCTGGTTCTCTTAGTCACATGCTTCCACTGTCCACCTTCCTCACCCAGCAGTCTCTCCTCAGAATTCTTAGGTCCTGCTTCCATCTGCAAGTCTGAGCTTATCCCTTCAGCCTCCTCATGTCTTTGCTCCATCATCTGCTCAAACTCCCTTCTAAACTCGACCAGAGTTTCCACCTGCATTTCCAGTCCTCGGATCTTTTCTTCCATCAGCTGTATCAGGAGGCACTTCATGCAGACAAAACTCTTTCCAGGATCATGTACATGCCGCAGCTTCCACATCCAGTCATCCTCATTGTATCTTTCACTGCTGCCTCTGTATCAGTCATAGCCTTCCCACCTAAAACCTGCTAGTCAAAAAAAACAAAACAAAAAAAAACAAACACACACCCAACAGGCACCCAAACACTGGCAGACCACCACTCAGTCCCTTCACTAGCCTGTCAGCTCCTCGGCCTAGGTCTCTTAGTCTCCCCCGCAACCTCCCCTGCAACCCATTTCACTGAAACACTCAGCAAAATCCCTGCTCACAAGAGATGCTTTAGAATCAGCCTCTAAGTGACTCCAGAACGAGGGAAACTAGGTAGGCCTGCAAAGAGTGAGGGATAGAGAGAAATTCACATTGGACCATGGCCTGAGGTGACCAGTGGCCTCAGAAGATTAGAGGGAAAGATGAGACTCTTGGCATGCTGGCAGCCAGCGAGGGATGCCCTGACACAGCCCCTGTACAGTTTTCTCCCAGTGGTTTCACGGCCAAGGCCCTGTCTGTGTGTTTGGAAGAGTCACTTAGAATGCCCCAGGGATAGGCTTCAGCAGAGGGGAGTCAACAGCCAAAGTAATGTCAGAATAACAAAATGGGTCCTTTTGCCTGGTGTATTCCTCTGCGGCCTGATAGTTCTCAAGAAGGGGCTGGGGGAGATGTTGGGGTTAGGGCCCCCAGCAAGGGGGACCCCAGGAAGCTTGAGAAGGGGAGTAAACTCCACAAGTCTGGAACGTCATCATCCAAGTCCCTTGGAAACATGAAATAAAAGGTCCTGCTCCCTGCAGACCCCGGGGGCTGCACTGAGCTGGTCTGGGGGCTGAGCGGGGGTGGATAACAGTGTAGTTAGGAGTCCTTTCTGATCTTGGTATCGTTGCACTAATTCTGGGTTGCTTTGGACAGGATGCAGCCTGCAGTGCAGCTTAAACCCACCATGCTGCTTCCATCTCTGAAGATGCTCCTCCTCTTCCTCGCAGGTGAGCGTGTGGCTGGGTGTGAGGATGACTCTTTGCTAACGTGTGAATTCCTCAAGGACACTTCCTGCTACGGGGATAGAATAAATGGGGCAACAGGGGGCAGTGGGGCTGGGATGAACACACACACCTGTGCACCCACCATCCCATGCATAGACATCCACACACATCCCCTAACAGGTGACAAACACTCATACCAGCATCCCTATTTAAAGGGCTAGTGTCACACATTTCTGGCCCAAAATGGGGCCTAATTTCCTTCTCCTATGGGGCTTTGATGCATGTGAGCTGTGTCAAGAGGAGGATTCCAGGGGCTACACGTGTGTCTCTCACATGTTTTTGGGGTGCTCTGCCAGCCTAGGGATGAACAATTCTTAGAAGCTGAGTCAGGACTCAGCTGCTATCACATGCAGGGGATGAGGCAGGTATCCCCACAGTCATTTGCTGCAGGCTCCCCGGCTCACTGAATCTTCCCTCCGAGGTACATGCACAATAGGGCAAAAACTGGGCTTCAAAAATTGTTCTCCCTCTTCACTGCTCTGGGCCGGTGAGGCGCTTGTAGCTCAGCCTGGGACCTCACCTCACCTGCACCCCGCCTGCCGGTGGGAACGCAATGCTTTAGGAGCCCTGGGCGGGAGGGTACTGGGTGGAATCCTGTGTGTGCCCTCCAGTTACAGGGTGCTCCTTCCGCCAGGGACACATGTGCAGGGACAAGTCTGAGCAAAGAGCGCAACTAGGAATTGCTGACGGGGAGTGGCACAGGAAGCAATTCAGGAAGAAGTTGCCTTCTGTATCGCTTCCAAAGGATTTCCTGGAAAGTTTATTTTTGCTCCTCTTTTTTATTTTTTAAATAACATGGTCCAACCTCCATGTCTCTTCCCACATGGCCTCGTGGGAACAAAGCCGACGGAGAGGGAGCTCCCGAGCAGTCCAACTGTCACAGCTAACGCGGGACCCTTCTGGGCCTTCACAATATGCATCTGAGACCCTCAGTGAGGAGGGAGTGGGGAAAATTGCCACAGAGCCAGGGTCATTTCTGTGGCACGTGCACTGTTGGCTATAAATACAGCTCTTGGACTCAGCGTTTCTGGGGCAAATAGACAGTGCAAGGGGATTCATAGGAAGCCCGGCTCTCAGCAGGCTGTGAGGGGCCCTCCGGCTGCCACCTGGCCAGAGTTTCACAGCACTGTCCACCCCAAAAGACTCCCCCCCGACCCAAGACTCTGAGGGCAGGTGTAAAGGCATCACGCTGTTAGATGATGCATTTGGCTCAGTGCACAAACTTTTAGCATCCAAGTTTTCAAAGGCTGGCGCCTGACTCCCACCCAGACAGTTTGCACACTCATTGGCTGTACCTTCTCATCCAGAATTTGCACGTGAAAACTGAGCTCTACAGCCCCTTGGGGTGCACTGTTACCTCATACACATGGGAGGTGGTCATTAAGGTACAGCGCAACACTGAGGGTCGAGAGGACTTGGGTTCTATTCATGCTGGGCCTCAGTTTTCCCATCTGTAAATGGGGATAATAAAACGTACCTACCTCCTAGTGTTGCTGGGAGGCTAAATGCATTAAAGAGTGTAGTGAGCTTTGAGATCTCCAGAGAGAAGTATTCATTTGGATGGTATGGTTATTGCTGATGGCAGATATGACAGGTGTGTGCTGGCCGATGTGGGAGCTCCATTCAAAACGTGAATGGTTGAGGGGGGCAGTGGTTCTGAAGCCAGCAAGAGGATTTTGACACACGCTGTCAATCAGATGAATAGGAGTTGTGTGTCTAAATCCCCTGGTCGGTTCTGAAAACTCCAGGCTGGGTGGCAGCAGCCAGCGTGTGTGTGTGTATTAACAGCTGCAGTGAAGCCAGCAGAGGGAGCTCCCATGTTGCTGTATGTATCTCAGCAAATGGTGACAACAGGTTACTTAACCTTACAAACCCAATACTCCTGTTCTAGGTCCTGACCCAGCCTCCACTGAGCTCAGCAGCTCCATTGCCCCCCTCTTGTTTACCCCCTGCGCCCTCTCCTAGGTTTGCCAGCCGCCGTGTCTGGAAGCAGCAAGCTGCACATTTCACCCAGCGACCCTGAAGTCGTCCTCAGTCTCTTGAGCAGCTTCTCACTGACGTGCTCGGGGGAGGCCGAGGTGGTCTGGGAACGGGACATGCAGCCCATAGCCACAACGGCGGAGTGGAGAGACGGGACCTTCTTCAGCACGCTCACGCTCTGGAACGTGACAGGCCTTGACACGGGGGAGTACATCTGCACCTACAACCAATCCCAGAACCAGAAGCATCCGGAGAGACAAGCCGTCTATGTCTTTGTGCCAGGTAGGGGACAGAGCACCCCCATCCCCTCTCTGTGTGCATCTCTGGGGGATGGAGGCCAGTGGATGGATGGGGCTGAATTTGAAGATGGTAGAGGGGGGTTCCTCTGCTCTGCAGTAGGGCTGGCGGGGACGACAGGACCTAAGAGAATGAGCGACATGCATGGGAGGTTGGAGTCTCCTATCTGCATCGAAGTGCCCCTGCAGCCCCCCCACCCCTGGTGCAGAGGCCTGGTGCAGACCGTTAGAAGTATAGTGGCCCTAGATTAAGGGCCCCAGGTGGGAGAAGATCATTGGAAAGAGAAAGTGAATGAAACTCGCATCTTGGAGAACAAGGTACGCACCCCCAATGAGACGTATCCCTAGTAATAACCCCAGCTGCTTCGGGAGAGAAACGTCCCAGGAATTCAACACATCCATCTCCAAGCAGAGGTGCTGTCCCATCCCGTGGCTAGTGGGCAGTTGCAATCAGGACTGAAAAGCAAGATCTTCTCCTGTCTTTTGTAACTGGATTGCCTTCCCCCTTTCCCTTCTGCAGACCCGTCCACCGTCTTCCTCCCCTCAGGCTCTGAGGAATCATTCATCTTCATCACCGGCTACAGCGAGGCCACCATCCCGTGCCGCGTGACTGACCCCCAGACCACGGTGACTCTCTATGAGAAGAAGGTGGAGAACCCAATTCCCGCGGGCTATGACAGGCAACAAGGCTTCAAGGGGTTCTTCGAAGACAAGACCTACATCTGCAGGGCAACGCTGGACGAGCGGGAGGTGGACTCTGACCCATATTACGTCTACAGAATCCAGGGTGAGCCAGTTCTTAGGTCTGTGCCAGTGGGATGGATCAGAGGGGTCTGGGTTGGGCTGTCTAAGGCAGGGGAAGCCAAACTTTTTGGCCTGAGGGCCGCATTGGGTTTTGGAAATTGTATGAAGGGCTGGTTAGGGGAGGGGGCGTAGCCCAGTCCCTGCCCCCACATCCACACACACCCTCGGGACCCCTGCCCCATCCACCCCCCCCACTCCCTGTCCCCTGACCGCCCCAAAACCCCTGCTGCCCCATCCAACCCCTCCTCTCCTTCCTGACTGCCCCCCCCCCCGGTATCCCTGCCCCCATTCAACCCCCCTCTGACCGCCCTCTGACTGCCCCACCCCCATCCACACTCCCATCCCCTGACCACGCCCCGAATTCCCCTGCCCTCTATCCAACCCCCCCTGCTCCCTGCCCCGTTACCGCGCTGCCTGGAGCACCAGTGGCTGGTGGCGCTACAGCCGTGCTGCCTGGCTGGAGCCGAGCCATGCTGCTGCCACCACCGACACCACCGCGCAGCACAGAGACCGGGTCAGGCTGGGCTCTGCAGATGCACTGCCCCAGGAGCTCGCAGCCTTGCCGCCCAGAGCACTGCGCCGACGGCGGGGCGAGCGAGCTGAGGCTGCGGGGGAGGGGGTCAGCGGGGGAGGGAGGGGGGTAGCCTCCTGGGGCAGGAGCTCGGGGGCTGGGCAGGAGGGTCCCGCAGGCCAGATGTGGCCCCTGGGCTGTAGTTTGCCCACCTCTGGTCTAAGGGCAGCTTTAGCCTCTCCCCAGGCTAAATATCTCCTTTGGCTATCCCTCGATGCGAGGATGGTGTCTGCCGAAGGGGGGTCATTGGTGAGTTTTGAAGTGGCCGAGGAGCCCAATTCTTGCCCTGCAGATTTCCTCACAGAAGTGGCAGGTGTGGTCTTGGAGGAGATGTCGTTGTTGGCTGGAGCGTTGTGCCCTTTCTTTCCTCCTTTGTCACTCCTCTGTCTCATGAGCACGTCTGTTCTCCTCCAAGGGAGCTGTGGCTTGGTGTGTGGGGCGGCGCCACCATGTGCTGCTCCACGCCGAGTCCTCCCGGTTTGCTGGGTTGATGCCTCCCTTTATAAGGCTAAATACAGACTCCCTGCCTCAGCCTAGCACCATGGTCCCAGGGCTCTGAAAGCATCTGGCTCATCCCTGGGTGAGGCTGATGCTGCCCCTTGGGGAGTTCCCAGCGCACAGTCTGCTAGAAGTCTGCGGCTCTGCTGGAGAGATTCGGGTGCTGCTTTCTATGGGCTACATTTTGCCCTCGTTCACCCCAGTGGCTCTCCACTGGCTTTGCCATAATGAGCATGTACCATGGTAAATAAAAGCAGAATCCAGGCCTCTGGGCTCGCTCGGTCCTGAGTTTCTGCCACAGCGCTCCAGCAGCACCCCCAGGGAGAGGAACAGGCTCTCCTCTCGGGACTGCAGACCCCCGTCCTTCCCGCCCTGAGCCATTCCTAATGACAAGCTCTGACGGCAGGCGTAGTGCTCAGCGTGGGCCCATGCACTCCTTCCCTGCAGCTCCAGCTCCTGGGGAAGGGAAGGTTCTCACAGGGCAGTAAAGTGGGCACAAGGTGGAACATGTCAGAGCCACGCTGGATTCCATCGAGAACATGGCTTCCTCTTTGCCTCTCCCCACAGAATTCCCCTGGCTCCCCAGAGGTCCCTGGGCTCCCCAGGATCTCTTTAAGATCATGTCCCTGCCCGACTCCAGAGTGCTGGTCAGAGTCTGGGACGTTCTGCCATTGAACTCAGCTGAGATTGTAATTCCTGTTCATTTGTATTTGCAGTAAAGCCTAGTGGCCAGAGCCCTGTAACGCTAGGCAGTGCATGGCCGTCTTTGCCCCAGAGAGCTTACAGGCTGAGTAAAAGACAAGAGACACCAGGTGGATGCAGACAGATGGGGAACAAGGAAGCCATGAGACAATGATGGGAGGCAGTGGTCCCAGCATGCCACCTGCCTAGGGTTTGGCTCTCCCAAGCATTGATTCAGCCCCCTGCTGTTTCACTCCCTCCTCTTTAGTCTCGTCCCTCAATGTTTCCATCAGCGCGGTGCAGGCTGTGGTGAGGCGAGGCGAGAACATCACCGTGATGTGCACTGTGAGCGGCAACGAAGTGGTCGATTTCAGCTGGTTTTACCCTCGCCAGGAGGTGAGTGCTGCAGCCCGCGCTCTGTAACCGGCCTGGAAGTTCCTCTCCTTGCCTGGTCTGGCAGTATCATCATTGCTGATCTCGTGGGGCGGGGGTCTCCTCTCTCCCCTGCGCAGGCCGGTAAGGCGGTGGAGCCTGTGACGGACTTCTTGCCTGGATCCAGCCATGACATCCGCTCCACCGTGACCATCCAGAACGCAGAGCTGGAGGACGCCGGCACCTACATGTGCCATGTTTCTGAGGTTTACCACCAGAATACAGACAAGAAGGACATTGAGGTCAACGTGATCGGTGCGTTGCCACACTCTCGGGGCCAGCTAGCTCTGGGCACAGCTAGCCCTCCAACCTCTCTCTCCCCAAGCCACACACACCTGGATTCATTCCTCTTCCACATGGCCCTTGCAACCCCTGCTCTCAGAAAGTCACTCACCCCCTGCCCCACAAGAGGCCTAGAATCATCCCCTCTTGCTCCCACATATAGGAGAACCCCAGCATCTTACTTATAGCCATGGGCAAGAGACAATGAGCTACTCATCCATGTTGGGCCTGGGAGCTCTGAGGCCCCTTGAGATATGGCTGGAACTCTGCTGCAGCCTCCCTTGGATACAGGAGCTGACTCAGCTAAGCGCACTCGCCTAGTGTCCCTGTGTGTGTAATTCCTCTCATCTTTAACTGGATTTTATTGGGTGAAACCTTCCCCTTCAGAATAACAAACTCCTCCCCTGCTGTGAGCTTTGCTGGCTCCCTGGAAGCTCTCGGTCTCCAGAGCACCCCTCACAGACCCTGGAAGGCCCATCCTCCAACTAAAGACGGGTCTGAGACACAAAGATTGGATCCAGATCAAATTGCCCTGAGATTTCAGGGGCATTGGGCCATCTCTACCCTTAACAGAGACAGATGTGTATCCATGTGGCAAGTAGCCAGATCCGCCCCCTAGGGTGACTAAGTGTCTGGTTTTGGATCAGAACTCCTGGTCAAAAAGGGATCCTGGCGGCTCCAGTCAGCACCACTGACCGGGCTGTTGACTGTCCAGTTGGTGCCACTGCACAGCAGAGCTGGCAGGCTCCCTGCTAGCCTCCATGTCGTGAGGTTCCCAGGAAGCAGCGTCATGTCCCCCTTCCAGCTCCTACACGTAGGGGAAGCCAGGGTGCTCTGCATGCTGCCCCCACCCCAAGCACCACCCCCGCAGCTCCCATTGGCTGGGAACCATGGCCAATGGGAGCTGCAGAGGTGGCACCTGCAGACAGGGCAGCGTACAGAGCCACCTGGCAGTGCCTCCGCATAGAAGCCAGAGAGAGAACATGCTGCTGCGTCCGGGAGCTGCTCAAGGTAACCACCACCCTGAGCCTGCACCCCTGAGCCTCCCCCGCACCTCAAATCCCTGCCCCAGCTCTGATCCTCCCTCCCACCCTCTGAACCCCTCAGTCCCAGCCCAGAGCATCCTCCTACACCCCAAACCCCTCATCCCCAGCCCCACCCCAGAGTCTGCACCCCCAGCCAGAGCCCTCACCTCTCCACCCCAACTCCCTGCCTCTGCCTGGAGCCCCCTCCCATACTCCATACCCCTCAGGTCCATCCCTCATCTGGAGCCCCCTCCTGCACCCCAAACCCCTCATCCCTGGCCCCACCCCAGAGCCCACACCCCCAGCCCTCACCCTCTCCCTCACCCCAGCCCCCTGAGCCAGCACAGTGAAAATGAGTGAGTGAGGGTGGGGAGAGTGAGCAACAGGGGGAGGGGGTGGCCTCAAGGAGGGGTGGGGGATGGGCAGGGCCTCAGAGGTTGCGCGGGATGGGGACAGGGCAAGAGTGTTCGGTTTTGTGTGAGTAGAAAGTTGGCAACCCCACCCTCTCCCACCCTTCTGTCTCCCATCAGCCTCCCTGCTCCTTCTCCTTTCCTGGGAGCAGGCCCTGGGATGGGGGTGCTGACCCTGCCCCTCTCTGAACCCTCTGCAGAACGTGGCTTTGTGAGGTTCCACACTAGTCTGAACGATGTTGAGTTTGCCGAGGTGCACAAGAGTCGCGCCATCCAGGTGCAAATCGAGGCCTATCCACAGCCAACCATCCTGTGGCTGAAGGACAACGAGACCCTGAGGGTGGGGAACAGCAGTGAATTCGCCATCACCAGCAAGAACCTGTCGGAAAACAGGTGAGGCGGCCCCTATGAGTGGGACACAGCTCCCCCTAGAGCCCCGTGATACAACTGCTCCCATCCTGAGTGGAGCAGGGGACGGGAATTCTCGGTGCCCAGCCAGAACTAGCCATCTATGTGGTGGGGGATCCTCCACATTGATCCTGACTCAACCGTTTGCTCTGCGATTTCTGTGCAAACTTCAGGGTTTGGCTGGAAGGGAGCAACTCACCCCAGTACGCCTGTTGGGCAGCAGGGACTGTCTTCCCATCTTCACTACTCTGGAATCCTTTTCCCTCCAGGTACCAAACCACTCTGACCCTGGTACGAGTGAAGCAGAAAGAAGGGGGATTCTACACCGTCCGGGCATCCCATGAGGATGACACGCAGGAGATGTCCTTCTACCTGCAAATTAACGGTGAGGAGGCAGCACCACCGGCCTTTGAGACACACCGGGTTAGAGAGGGTCCTAGCAGCTCCCTCCACAGTTCACAGCAGGACACAAAGACCCGGCTGCTTTGACAGCAGCCTCTTTGGGTCATTTGTGTCAGGACAACAGGTGGAAGCAGACAACACCCTCACTCTAAATGTCTCAGATGAATTCGCCGCAGGAAGCAGAACTAGGCTCCGCGTAAGCCAGGGAACAGGATTGGCTCTGTTGCTATTGAAACTAAGCAATACTATGGCCATATGCGCACAACAATCGAAGGCAGGTGAATGCTTCACATTTGATTCATCAGGTGGCAGTATATACTGCCTGTGTATGTTCCTGCCTAAAAACGGCCAAAAAATGCCAGTTGTTTTTTGCTGGAAATTTTGTGGGAGAAAAGTTATGGAGGTTTGGGGTTTGTTTTTTAATTTTCCAGGATTTTTTTATTTGTGTTTCTATAAAAAACACCAGAACCCCAAACGATTTGTAGTTTTCAAAAACCATTTCCAGTCAAATTTTCCAGTTTTCAAAACTCCCGCAAAGTGTTTTACCAAAACGTATTTTCATTTTGCTCAAAAAGCCTTTTTTCAAAAAAAGATGTTGCTGGAAACCTGTCGACCCTCCTTAGGCATTCACAGTGCGGCGTGACTTGGGGGCTCGTCGTGAAGTGGGTGTTGGTCTAGCAGATACAGCGGAGTGGAGTTGACCCCACTTACACTGGGTCTAAATTTGCCCCTGAAATCTCAGCCCATCTGAGGTGTTGAAGAGTTCCCTGCCAGTCCCCCACCAGCTAAAAGGGCAGTCTGGGAGGGAAACCTACTGCCCACACCGCCCCAGCTCACCCTCTGCCTCCAGCAGTGGAATTCAAGGGAGGGGACACCCTCATTCTCCATTCCAGCAGCTGGGGGCCCTAAAATTGTATAGCTGTTGCTGAAGGCACTGTTGCTGTGTACATGACCACCAGCCCAGGCCCCTCCTGGGCCCTCTGCAGGGTGGCTACTTACTTCATTCATGTTCTCTAGCATGGATGGGTTCCTGCCCCCAGGCAGTCTCTCTCCAAACACACAGTGGGACCTCACATGGCTCCAATAGGGGGGCTTTCCTCCTGCCAGTGAGATCAGCTGTCACCCACGTTTCATGACGGTTGCTCCCCTCCCGCCGGCAAAGCAAATGGCTGACTCTCTCTTCTTCCTTCTCAGTGCCCGCCAACGTGTTGTTGCTGAAGGAGAACAGCAATGCCAGCAGTGGGGAGCAGACGGTCACGTGCTTCACTGAAGGGATGCCCCAGCCAGAGCTCATGTGGTTCACCTGCAGCGACATCAAAGGGTGAGGGGGCCTGGTGACCTGGCGCAGGCATGGAAAAGTGTGTAAAGCACCTCTTGCTGGGCGAGGATGGGACTGACAGTCGGGGGTGTCCTCTCACCCAAAGCTCCTGGACCAGGCCCTGTAGCACTTCCTGCTGTGAGAAACTGGGAACTGGGCATCTCTGGGCATTTCTTGCCCCGTGCTCAGACCTCCTACACCTCGCTTACTGTGTCGCCTGTTGGGAAAAATTGGGACTGAATTTATTGAGTAATTGATGCACTTGTGTGTCTAGTTAGTGCTCCATAATCTCAGCCCTGAAGGGGTTTAGATCTCTGCCAGTGGGGGAAAGGAGATGGATCTTGGGTTTTTCACCTCAGTTATTATTTGAATTACCTAGTGCCTAGCAGTGCCAGCCACAGATGGGAAACCCAGTGCATTAGGGGTACAGACACATAACAAAAATACAGCCCCTGCCCAAGAGAGCTTTCAGTCTAAGTGAAAGACAAGAGACAACAGGTGAATATGGACAGATAGACGGGAAGCTGTTGGCCAACATGGTAGGCAGTAGTCGCAGCACATGTGAATCAGGTCCTTTAGGGGCTGACCTTTGGCCTATTTCCGCAGACTGGCACAGCTTGTCCACACCAGTCCTGAATTTCCCAGTTTTATTTTCTTTGAGGCCCCTCAGCTCATTAGTGATGATGCAAGAGACCAAACAAAGGGATCTGTGCTGGCAGTTCTAGTAGAGACAAAGCAACAGGAAAGTCAGCGGGGCAGGGAAGCTCACTGGAGGAAGAGCTGTTATCCCAGCATTTGCGGGGCACAGGGAGGGTCACGAAGAGCTGAGATATAACAGCTATAATACAGCATCCCACAGCGTCATGCAGCCGGGATAGTTTCATATGTGTGGCTTTTTCAACTGGAAGGTGCGGCACCAAGGAGCAACCCACCAGGGTCCTGGAGAACAGCTCAGAGGAGATCAACCTGAAGACCAGCTCCATGTACCATGAGACTCTGAAGGTTTACAGAGTGAACAGCATGCTGCAGCTCCGCAGGGTGGACGAACCGCTGCTCATCAGATGCTCTGTGCAGAACCTCCTGGGCAATAACTTTCAGGACATCACCCTGGTCCCACATGGTGAGTTGGCTGGCACCCGCTCTGTCCCACGTGTGCAGGTCTGCGTGCCATGGGGTCGAAGCTTAGCCCAGGCCAGGGGACTATGCTGCCCCTAGTGTCTGCAGCCTGCACCTTTAGCTCAAGCAGAAGAGGCTTCTTTATGGAGCAGCGTAGCTGGAGGCCTTGGTGCCCATTGGATGTGACCAACAGTCCGTGCTACCTGCATGAGGCAACTTCAGTGTCTGGTATGTGCATGCTTTGCCTATCTGGATAAAATATCCCTGTTCCTCCCCTCCCTCTCCCGGCTTTTCAACCTGCAGGGCTCCTGCCTCCTGCTTTGGAGTCTGTGTCCGAAGGGTAAAGTTTACATATCCCTTTCTTTGCACAATCCAGTTGTAATGTCCTCTGTCCTGACACCGAGCAGTAACATCAGTGTAGAAACCAGGAGGGGGTGGATGTGCCAGAGCCAGACCCCATGGAATCAGTGCGAAGGGAGAGCAGGGTGTTTGCACAAACAGATAGCAAGCGGGCATCACCCTTAGTGTATTTCACCAGCATTCTTGTTAGCAGCTTGTTATCCAGGCTGCAGGCATTATGGGGAGCCACATACACACATTTATAGGCTGTAAGAGGGCTGAGGCCAGGCCACTGAAAAAGAAACTATGCTCTAGGCGAACAGGTCAGCCGGGCCAGCTCCCACCAAGGGCGAGACTGCTGTCTCCTACTACCCATGGCTCCGTACACACCCATGGCTCCATACAAATCTCCTCCAAAAGCCTCTGGGCCCTGGGGAGCTCTCCTGCAGCAAAGGGGCTGGAGTGTCATCACTAATTCCTTCCCACCACACCCTGATGGAGAGGCGCCCCCCTACCCGTGTGTTTGTGCCTCTTTCCAGGACCCCTTCGGGTGGTTAGTTCTAGGGACAGGGAATAATCATCCAGGGTTACCCTGAGTCCAGCAGAGAAGGGAGAGGGTCTTCTCTGGGCATCCCAGGTGAGCCCTCAGCAGGGTCATCCCTGGCTGCTTTGGATCAGTGAACACTTCTCATGGGAGTAAGGGCTTGGTAAAGCCAGCCAGGGGACACCACAAATGCCTGGCTAAGGATCACTTTCTGTCTGTTTCCAAGGGATGGCCCAAAAGAACCAAGATGTGCCCCAGGCCCAGCACTGGCTGCCGGGGGGTGAAGTCGTCCGGGGAGGTTTGGAGAGGAAGGGGGGAGCAGGACTTATGGGACAAGATAGGGCGAGGTCTCAGAGTGGGGCATTTCAGATGAGGCACTCTTGGCTAGTTTCTCCGAGTGGCTGCCCTGAGCTCCGCAGGCCACGTTGGGCTGGAGGCATCTGATTGTTTTCCATGTGGTTCTTGTTGTAGGCTTGCCCTTTAAGGTGATCATCATCTCAGCCATCCTGGCCTTGGTGGTGGTGCTTGCTTTCATCTTCCTGGTGATCCTCGTCGTCCTGTGGCTGAAGGTCAGGGCGAGCACCATCTCCCTCTTTGGGAGGTCTCCTTCCTTTGATTACATGCACTGAGAGGGCCTGGCCGGGCTGTGATGGGCAGCTGGGGAACAGACCTCTCTTCTAGCTCCTTGGTGCAGGGCTGGAGCCCACCAGGCACAGGCACCAACTCTGTGGGTGCTCCAGGGCTGGCACCCATGGAAAAAAATTAGTGGGTGCTTAGCACCCACAGGCAGCCAGCTCCCTCCTCACCCCAGTGCCTCCCATCTGCCGGCAGCCCTGCTGATCAACTCCTCCCCCTCTTTCCCAGTGCCTCCTGCCCGCAGCGATCAAGCGGTGTGCAGGAGGCATTGGGGGGGAGGAGGGAGGAGCAGGGATGGTTGGGGGTGGGGGCGGAACTAGGCGGGAAGAGGCGGGGCAGGGATGGGTGCTTGGGAGAAGGGGTGGGGTGGGGCAGCATCTGAGTGGGAAAAGGTGAGGTAGAGGTGGGGGGAGCTTGGGGGAAGGGGTCAGGTGAGGGCAGGGCCTGAGGCAGAGAGCAGGGGTTCAGCACTCCCAGGGCCTGGAGGAAGCCGGCATCTGTGCCACCGGGCTTGGGCAGCCACCGTGAGCTCTCTGGTGTGACGTGCAGCAGCAGACCTCCCCTCTGGCCATAACGTGCGAGGAGTGTCCGTGCGAGAGCAGCTGTGACTGCACAGCTGGGATGTCTCCCTGCAGGGACTGCGGGAGGCAGAGGGTGCAGGGTCACTGTCTGCAGGGGACACCTCCCAGCACAGCCCCTCTCTCAGCTCCCTCTTCTCCCCTCCCTTCCCCTTCTCCAGAAGCCTCGCTATGAAATCCGCTGGAAGGTGATTGAGTCGGTCAGCTCTGATGGACACGAGTACATCTATGTGGATCCGATGCAGCTCCCCTACGACTGCAGCTGGGAGCTCTCCAGGGACAAGCTAGTGCTAGGTACCGTGTGCTCAGCAGGAATCACTGTGGGATGCTCAGTGAAAGGGATGTAAAAGAATGGGGCACAAATCCATGACCCCACAGAGGGAGAGCAAGCCTCCAATACCAGAGGGTGGGCCTGTGGCCAGGGCCAGTTGTGCAGGAGGCGTGCGACAGATGCGCTTTCATGGGATGTGTGTCACCAATCCACCGACGCTCTTAGCATTGAGAGATGGGGCATGGGAAGCACATCCAGATCGCTCCCAGAGCCTGTGTTCCTTAGAGCATTTAGGGGAATTCACTGGGCTACTGCCTGCTTTGGGGTGGGAAAGTGAGGCACATTCAGCAGGGCTGGCAGGTCCGGTGGCCCTGCCTCTAGGCTATGCTTCTCTCTCCGCTCCACCTGAACCATAGGCACTGCTGTGCAGATCAGAGACAGGAATTCAGCTCGTCACTGCAGGCCTAGCCTCTTGGGCAGCATCAGGGTGATGTTGGCTGTGCTCCCGGCACCGGAGGCAGCCCCAGAGGAGGGGAGCACACTAGCACGTGTGGGACCCTCCATGAACCCACGTTCAGCATTGAAGAACCGCCTCCATTGTGGGAATAACAATGTGAGCATTCCCCATTGTCCTACAGCCCTTTACCTGAGGAGCTTGAAACCCTTCACAACCGCTTGTGGGACTGGGAGAGCAGGACCGGGTCGGAGAGCAGGGGGCATATGGGTGGGGTAGAAACATCCAGGATTTTCCTTGGGCTCAGGAATTTTTGGTAGGCCTGGTGCTGACATGCATGGGGGAACACAGAGTGGGGGACAGGACCAATTAGAAATCTCAGGGCTGATACATCCAGGCCCTGGTCAAAATGCTTGCTGAACTGTCAGAAGGAAACCAGGCAGAATAAAGCATCTCTGAGAACGAACCTCTGCGGGTATGGAATTGTCAAACAGTGCTACCCCTGGTGACCACATCTGGAATAGCTACAGTTCTGTTTGGGAAAGGAGCCTCAGGCTTTTCCTCTTTATTAATGTGCTTCCCAGCAGGCGGAAATCAGCCTGGCACAGACATCATAACTCCCAGCTACCGCCATTCCCTGCTGCGATTGCTGTGGGTGTGCGGTGTTGCTGTCTTTCCAGTAAAGGGACGCACACTTTCTGAGCAGCTGCCTTGTGGGCCCCTCCTGTCTGGCCCTCTGAGCGTTGCCGTTGCAGCTGAAATCTGCATCTCCCTGGTGTTTTGCTGCAGGGCGCACTCTCGGATCCGGAGCCTTTGGCCGAGTGGTGGAGGCAACGGCCCATGGCCTGAGCCATTCGCAATCCACGATGCGAGTGGCCGTGAAAATGCTCAAATGTGAGTTTCCCACCATCTCTCCCCTTCGTTCACTGCCACTGTATCCCTCTTCTGTCATTCTCCTCCACTGTGTCCTTCCCTCCCGCCAGGAGACATTCCCTCCTCCTGCATAGACACCAGCTGGGTCAGTCATTTGTTTCACCTCTCCCAGCCCTGCCCATGGGGGGACCAGGACGGTGCTAGCTATAGGTCTGTTCACTCACAGATGATTCTAGCAGGGTTCTGTGGCCACTGCCTGGCATGGACAGGGATTTATTTTAAAGCACCACTATCTTTCTTGCCTTCTCTCCAAAAGGCAAAGGTCTAGGTAAGCAGGAATCAGAAGGAGTTGCTTATGTCAGTATCAGGGCCTGGCTAAGCACTCAGGAGCTCCCGGTTCCTAGCCTTGTTCTCCAAGCACTTCTCCTTCCACAGAACCACTGCTGTGTATGTTACACCAGTTCTTTGGGGGCCGTGCATATGTCAGGGTCGTGCTCTCATCTCTCACACCTCAGCATTCTTATTTCATCTTACTGATGCATCTGTTTAACAGCTACCGCAAGGAGCAGCGAGAAGCAGGCCCTGATGTCTGAGCTGAAGATCATGAGCCACCTGGGGCCTCACCTAAACATTGTCAACTTGCTTGGAGCCTGCACCAAAGGAGGTACCTGTTCCCTCCCCTGCCCCTCCCCTGGACATGATCCCCCTTCATCACAGCTGGTGCCTGTCCCCTCCCACTACTGCCCCAAACACTAACATCCTGCTTAGAGGCCACCACCCTTAGCATGGTCATCAGGCTGAGCTTAGGTGGCCCATCTGTGCACATGGGCCTGCTGCATGAACGGGAGAAAACTCTGCATGAGTTGCAAGACTTCACTCCTCTCTGCTGTGTGTCCATCCCCCTCCAGCAGCAGGCATAAGAAAATGATCTCCATCCAATTTCCTTCCAGCAGCATGACCCATGAGAGGGGCCAATGCTTTGTGGAGAGCCCAGGTAGCCAACGGTGCTCCAGACTCGAAGGCCAGTGGTCCTGCCTGCTCTCCATTCATCTGAGTGTCCCAAATCCCCAGAAAAGCAGTGAGCCTTCCTCCCTGGGGCTCCCTGAGCCCCTTTACAAGTGGTTGTGAGACCGTGCAGTGACCTCTTTGCAAAGGGGTTGGCAGTAAAGCTGGTCAGGAATTTCACTGGAAAATGCCAATTTGTCAAACTGAACCTGTTCTCAGGAAGAAGCCAGTTTGGACAAATTTTTCAACTAAAAAGAAAATGCTGAAAAGAAAAGTGTAGAAATTGTTGACATTTTCACAATGAAAGATGCCAATTTTCTGTCTCAAAGTGACTTCTTGTTTTGAAATTTAAGGTAAGCATAGTCAAAAAATTGTTTGTCAATAAAAAATGGTCAAAACGGAAATGAAATGTTTCAGCTGACCCAGAACCAAACATCTGAGGGGTTTTTCAGTTCATGACAGTTTTCAAGATTTCAACTTTTCATCTTAATTCAGGACAGGAAAATTTTTCTTATTTTGAAAATTTTCACAAGACAGAAAACGCATTTTCCACCCAGCTTTGGTTGGTAATAAAAGGACAGTCCTGGCCTTGAGCCAGCAAAGCTGCCCCAAGCCCACACCTGACTCAAGCGTTCTCCTTTCCTGCAGGCCCCATCTATATCATAACAGAGTATTGCCGCTATGGAGACCTCGTGGACTATCTGCTCCGGAACAAGCACACCTTCCTCCAGTACTACACTGAGAAAGCAAGGCGAGAGATGGAGGTGTATGGGAATGCCTCCGAAGAGGACAAGGTGTACAGGTGCCTTTTTTAAGAAATAGCCTTCTCAGGAGCAGCAGCAGGTCTATAAAGTAGGGGGGGCCAATGGCGATCAAGACTATGGCCCCGCCCCCGGGTCTCCCCTTCCCCCAAGGCCCCGCCCTTTCTCCCTGAGCCCCCATCCTTGCACTTTGACTTCCCTGAAGGCCCCACCTTTGCACTGCCCCTTCCTCCCAAGACCCACTCCCTGCTCACTTCTCTCTAGCCCCTCCCATGTCGCTCAGCCTTACCAGTAGACTGTGGGAGGACTATCCTCTCCCACTTTTAAAAGTGGGGGAGCCATGGCCCACCCAGTTCTGGCGCCGCTGCCTTCTATTTCCTTTATGAATGCAGCCATCCTAGCCAGCCATAGCAGGGTCCTGTCCTTTTGGGGCACTAACCCCTAAAGATTATGTTCTCTTGTTCACACTGGGGAAGACTAGTGACTTATGGATAGGCTAACCTATGAAGCAGATCTGCAATACATTGATTTCAATGGAAGTTAGGAACCTAAATACCTTTGCGGATCTGGGTCCCGCCCTGGAATTTTTCCTCTTAATTCTTCATTTGCAGAACAGGCCCTGTTGCGCTCAGTGCCAAAGTGGGCAGATTTAGCGCAGCCTTGTGACAGCGTTTTTTCCCCAGCTGAAAAAGAGGAAAATAGTCCTGTTACTGTCCGGCTGCTGTAAGAGGCGTGGGAATCTCTGTGTGGATTGACTGAGAGGCATTGCAGATGGATGTTACAAAGCAGGGTTTTGTCCCAGCGCATAGAAACAATAGTGAAATGAGACAGGCGGTCAGTACATTGATGGAAGCTCTTGCAGTTTCCATTTCAAGTCAGATGAGACAATAATAAATGTTGAACAAAAGAACGTTAATCTGGGCTCAGTCTTCAAATTAAGGCCTTGAAAATGCTAGCTGCAATTTTGTGCATGCAGCAGTTTTTCACAGGGGAATTTTGGCAGGTGCAAAACCTTGGATTTCTGCATGCCAGTTGCATTTGTGCACTCTAAATGGATTAGGGTTGCAAGGTGTCCGGTTTTCAACTGGAATGCCCGGTCGAAAAGGGGTCCTGGCGGCTCTGGTCAGCACCATTTACCAGGTCGTTAAAAGTCCGTTTGGCAGCACAGCAGGGGCCCAGGGATAAGGCAGGCTCCCTGCCTGCCCTAGCTGTGCACTGCTCCTGGAAGCTCCCGGAAGCAGACGCCAGGTCCCTGCGCCCCCTAGGCGCTGGGGTGGCCAGGGCCCGGGAAGCTCTGCACGCTGCCCCTGCCCCGAGTGCCCGCTCCGCAGCTCCCATTGGCTGAGAACTGCAACTAATAGGAGCTGTGGAGGCGGTGCCTGCAGAGCCTCCCTGGCCATTCATCTGTCTAGGGGCCACAGGGACCTGGGAGCTGCTTCCTGGGAGCCACAGTAAGTGCTGCCAGGACCCCGCACCCCCTCCTACACCCCGCACCCCTCATCCCCAGCCGCATCCCAACGCCCACCCCTCAAGGCGGAGACCAGACCCCCAGAACACCCCAGTCCCCTCCTGCACCCCAAACCCCTTATCCCTGGCCCCACCCCAGAGCCTGCAACCCCAGCTGGAGTCCTCACCCCCCCACACACACACCCCAACCCCTGCCCCAGCCTGGAACCCTCTCCCATACCCTGAACCCCTCATTTCTGGCCCCACCCAGAGCCCATACCCCCTGCACCCCAATCCCCTGCCCAGAGGCCTCTCCCGCACCCCAAAACCCTCAGTCCCACCCCCACCCCAGAGCTGCACCTCCAGCCAGAGCCGTCAGCCCCCTCCCACACCCCAACCCTCTGCCCCAGCCCAGTGAAAGTGAGTGAGGGTAGGGGAGAGCGAATGATGACGGGAGGGGGAAGGGAACAAGCAGGGGCGGAGCCTCAGAGAAGGGGTGGGGCCCTGGGAAAGGGACAGGGCTGGGGTGTTCGGTTTTGTGCGATTAGAAAGTTAGCAACCCTACAACTGATAGTTACTATTTAGGCAGTTAGGCCCAAAAGGAGACCTCAAGTTTTGTGTACGGGGTTACCATAGTAGCACAGGCAAATGGGTAATTAGATATGACACTGTGATGGGCTCTGTCAGGCCTTCTCTGCTGCCTGCTAGAGGCTTTGGGTCCTGGCAGCCTGGCCCAGATCTTCAAAGTCTCTGGACTCTTTTGCTTAAGGAAAACCTGCTCAGGGCCAGACTACCAATGAGACTTAGTCCTCCCGAGGCCTAGAAGGGCCATGAGGAGACACTGACCAATAGGGAGCCAGCAGGCCAGTTAAGAAGGCTTGCCCGTGGCGGAACTGGGCAGTGCTGAGTGAGAGAGGGACAGAAGAGGAAGTTCTTAGTCCCAGCCCAGAATACTAGGGGTGGGGGAGGCAGGACAGCTCAAGGGCTTGGCTTCCACTTAAACACTGTAACTAAGCAGTCATCTCTTGTGTTTACTAGTTTAAAGGCACAGAGCCAACCTTGAGTTTGGTTTAGCATTAACCATTTAAAGACTGCGCTCACTGCAAGGGGTGTTTTGCTGCAGCCCAGCTGCCCGCCTACACACAGGCACACAAGAATAAGCAGGCAAATTTGCACATGCTTCTGCATACAGACCACAGGCCTCCCTCTAAGGACCCCGTTAGCCTGCACCAATGTGAGTTGCCTCCCTGTCCAAAAGCCCACGTGGGAAAAAATGCAGGCACCAAGTTGCAGATGTGCTTAGAGAGGCTGGGCTCAGGCCTTATAGGAGATGTGGCCCAGTGGTTAACTAAAGAATGAGGATTTTAAAAACTCAGTATGCGTGGCTCCTGCCACCTCTCCTGAGAGAAGAAGGCAGTTCAATCTGCAGAGTCATTCATTCCCAGTGCTTTCAAAGGTACCAGCTGTCATAAACAGATAGCTAAGGGTTAATAGAACAGGAGTACTTCATGTCTCTTTTGCCTGTAAAGGGTTAACAAGTTCAGTGAGCCTGGCTGTCACCTGACCAGAGGACCAATCAGGGGACAAGATACTTTCAAATCTTGAGGGAGGGAAGTTTGTGTGTGTACTGTTAGATTTTGGTGGTGGTTCTCTCTGGATTCTGAAAGTGACCAGACATGCAACCAGGTTTCTCTCCAATCTCCCTGATACAGGTTCTTATAGATCCAGAATAGTAAGTACTAGGTGATAAGGCGAGTTAGGCTTATGTTTGTTTTCTTTATTTGCAAATGTGTATTTGGCTGGGAGGAGTTCAAATTTGTATTTTGCTGAAAGGATTTTAATTTGTACTTGTATACTTAGGCTGGGAGGGTATTCCCAGTGTCTATAGCTGAAAGACCCTGTACCTATTCCATTTTAAATTTACAAAGATAATTTTTACTGTTTTTTCTTTCTTTAATTAAAAGCTTTTCTTGTTTAAGAACCTGATTGTTTTTTTATTCTGGTGAGACCCCAGGGGACTGGGTCTGGATCCACCAGGGAATTGGGGGAGAGAAAGGTTCATTTCTCTCTGTGTTAGGATTACTTTCTCTCTCAGGGAGAGTCTGGGAGGGGGAGAGAGAAGGAGGGGGGAAGGTGGATTTTCCTCTCTGTTTTAAGATTCAAGGAGTTTGAATCACAGTGATCTTCCAGGGTAACCCAGGGAGGGGAAGTCTGGGAGAGGCAACGGTGAGGGAAAGGGTTTACTTTCCTTGTGTTAAGATCCAGAGGGACTGGGTCTTGGGGGTCCCCAGACAAGGTGTGGGGGGACCAGAGTGTACCAGGCACTGGAATTCCTGGTTGGTGGCAGCGCTACAAGTACTAAGCTGGTAATTGAGCTTAGAGGAATTCATGCTGGTACTCCATCTTTTGGACGCTAAGGTTCAGAGTGGGGAATTATACCATGACACCAGCGCTCCCCCTAGCCTCACCTCGGGTGGACCCCTCTCCTGTGGAGAGAGAAGGAAATCCAGAGTCAGATTTTTGCCCTTAGGCATGTGTGGATATGTGCATACAGTTGTGCACACCTCAGATATGCAACAGATTTCCAAGGTGCATGTGGAAAAGGGGCATTTGCTCACATGTGGCCATGCAAGTGCCAGTACCTGCTTCGTGCATCAGAATTTGCACCCACAACTCAGGCCTGAGCAATGATACGTGTGCCATTGTCCATGCCTTACGTTTGGAATTCTGGCCCTCCGTAACCACAGTACCTGAAATTAAGCCTCCCTTCTCTGAATCTGAAATCCACTCCAACCTTTCTCTTACACGATCTGTTCTGAATGGTTTCTTTGCTTCCCCATTCCAGTCTCACCTCCTTCTCTGTCGAAAGCGATGGGGGCTACATGGATATGAGCAAAGATGACTCTCTGGACTACGTTCCCATGTCTGATATGAAGGGAGAGATCAAGTATGCTGACATTGAGTCTTCCAACTACGGCACCCCCTACGAGCTGGACAGCTATTCCCCCTCAGGTAACGGGAGTCTCTAGAAGGGAGGAAGATGGTGTTCGTGACAGAGTGACTGGTTTCCTTCCCTTTAGGAGCTGGTTGGGATGTGAGCTGATTCCCCCAGGGTCTGCTGAGCCAGAACAGTGCTGGCACAGTTTCTCCTACACTGAGGCTCTATAGAGGCCTGAAAAACCCCAGACCAGCTTCTGTTCCCACAGACACAAGCCCCAGCTTTAATCTGTGTGGTAACAGCCGTTGTGCCTTTTTCCTCCCTCCAGCTCCCGAAAGGACGGACCGCGTGACCCTGATAAACGAGTCCCCACTCCTCAGCTACACAGACCTGGTTGGGTTTAGTTTCCAGGTGGCCAACGGGATGGAGTTCCTTGCATCCAAAAACGTACGTGTGCCGAGTCTCCAGGTGGGTTTGGCGGGAGTTGACTCTGAAAGGGAAGAAATCAAAGCTCCTTGTTGGTGTGTGACACGAAAGCCCTCTTGACCAGCCAAACCTTCAGCTGGGCTTCACCAGGAGCCGACTCTGCCTCTTTGACAATGCTGCCTCCCTCAGGAGAGAACAGGCCTTTGCATCAAATAGCCACTGATCGCCTTGACTTGCTGGCACTGTCCTGGGGCCTGTGTAGCCATACTACATGTTAAAGTAGGTCTGGCTCCAATCAGGCCAAGCACTGCCTTCCAAACCCCCAGCCTGCAGCCCCTGTGAGCCGCTTTCCGCATGGTCCTGGTGCTATCTGGTTTCCTTTCCTCAGAGCCAGCCTAAGCATCCTCACCAGAGGCCAGTGCTGTGCCAATGAACAAACAGCCATCACTAGCACACTCACAGCCTAAAGGCTTCTGGAAACAGATGTGTCAGTGGGTATTAAAGCTGAACTGCCAATGAGGAGAGAGCTCCCGGGGTCTCCAAGGCTAATTCGACTGGCTGAGCTTAGGTCAATTGTCAGTGTAACCAAAGCTCTATTGTTTGTTAGGAAAAGTATATAGCTGGGGTGTGACAGCAATGGGGACAGCCCTAGAGAGAAGCCTAGAGTGACATTTCTGGTGCCCCCATGAGACAGGCGGGTCTCCCAGTCCCTTTCACATGCCTGGCCAGGCAGCTTGCATTAAATGAGATGCCAGGAATATCAACTGTCGGTGCTTCAGTGATGGATTGATACTGGAGAAACCCTTTTTCTTTGCTGGTGCCAGTGCAATGCTTGAGCAAATCCAGTGAACATGCTATGCCCGGGGTACATGAAGACGTAATCCAGGCTGGCCTAACTCTGCTGCTCCTAGACTCCAACTGTCCATCTCCAGTCTGCATCATTGCTCGTTTCACTGATCTCTAGGAGGGGTTGCTCTGGTACCATGACAACCTTCATGGCACCTTCTGTTGCTGGGGTTCTGTGGCCCGGGTCCCCCATCTAATGGCACCCTGTCTTCTCCCCTACAGTGTGTGCACCGAGACCTGGCAGCAAGGAACGTCCTCATCTGCGAGGGGAAGCTGGTGAAGATCTGTGACTTTGGCCTGGCCAGAGATATCATGAGGGATTCCAACTACATCTCCAAAGGCAGCGTGAGTCAGGGACCCAGGTCCCCTCTCTTCCTGCCCCTTCCAGCAGCCACACACACACATCTTGTTCTACCAGGTGGGAATTCTCTTCCCAAGGATGGGGGCAGAACTCTCACCTGACTCTCTTGATCCTCTCTGCCTCCCCAAATAGTCCAAACAGTCTATTATCCTGACAATAAATCATAGAATCATAGAATTGGAAGGGAGCTCGAGAGATCATCTAGTCCAGTCCCCAGCACTCGCCCAGCTCTGACAGGTGTTTGTTAAAAATCCCCAATGATGGAGATTGTACAACCTCCCTAGGCAATTTATTCCAGGGCTTAACCACTCTTACAGGAAGTCTTTCCTTGTGTCCAGCCTAAACTGCCCTTGTTGCAATTTAAGCCCATTGTTTTTGTCCTATCCTCAGCGGTTAAGAAGAACAATTTTTCTCCCTCCTGCTTGTAACAATCTTTTAGGTATTTGAAAACTGTTATCATGTTCCCTCTCAGTCTCCTCTTCTCCAACTAAACAAACCCAATTTTTTCAATCTTCCCTCATAGGTCATGTTTTCTAGACCTTTAATCATATTTGTTGCTCTTCTCTGCACTTTCTCCTATTTGTCCACATCTTTCCTGAAATGTGGCACCCAGAACTGGACACAATACTCCAGCTGAGGCCTAATCAGACAGAGTAGAGCAGAAGAATTACTTCTCTTGTCTTGCTTACTCCTGCTAATACATCCCAGAATGAGGTTTGCTTTTTTTCAACAGCATTACACTGTTGATTCATATTTAGCTTGTGATCCACTATGGCCCTCAGATCCATTTCCGCATACTCCTACCTAGGCAGTCATTTCCCATTTTGTATGTGTGCAACTGATTGTTCCTTCCTAAGTGGAGTGCTTGGCATTTGTCCTTATTGAATTTCGTCCTATTTACTTCAAACCATTTCTCCAGTTTGTCCAGATCATTTTGAATTTTAATCCTATCCTCCAAAGCACTTGCAAGCCTGCCCAGCTTGGTATTATCCACAAACTTTAAAAGTGTACTCCCTATGCCATTATCTAAATCACTGATTTAAGATACTGAACTTAACCAGACCCAGAACCAACACTCATTATGCCCTTCCAGCATGACTGTGACCCCCTGATAACTACTCTCTGGGAATGATTTTCCAACCAGTTATGCACCCACTTTATAGTAGCTCCATCTGGGTTGCATTTCCCTCGTTTGTTTATGAGAAGGTCATGCGAGACAGTATCAAAAGCCTTAGGCCATGTCTACACTTACAGTTTTGCAGCTCTGGTAGTTACAGCTGTGTTAGTACAGCTGTATAGGGCCAGCGCTGCAGAGTGGCCACACTTACAGCAACCAGCGCTGCAGTGTGGCCACATTTACAGCACTTGCAGCGCTGTTGGGAGTGGTGCATTGTGGGCAGCTATCCCACAGAGCACCTCGTCCCATTTTGGCGCTGTGGCTTGTGGGAAGGGGAAGGAAGTGTGAGTGTCTTTCCGCTTCCTGTTCCAACGCCCCGTGGTGCTTTGCTACGCATTCCGAGCAGTTTGGCGGCATTGTGATTCTACAGCGCTTTTTCTGCGATTTTTGTTATAAATGGAGCCTGAGCAGCTGACGACCTTATTGATGAATGTTGCTAGCACATCACGCATGGCAGTGGAGCTATTCCTTCAGCTGCAAAGTGACAGTGACAGTGAGGAGTCAGACGATGATATTGAATCGCCTCACTGTGAAGACAGTAAATTGCTTGTGGCAGTAACAGACGTGCTCAGCTCCGTGGACCGGCGCGTTTGGGCTCGGGAAACCAGCACTCAGTGGTGGGATCACATCGTCCTGCAATCCTGGGATGACGAGCAGTGGCTGCAGAACTTTCGGATGAGAAAAGCCACTTTCATGGCACTGTGTGCTGAGCTCGCCCCTACCCTGCGGCGCAGGGACACGAGATTGAGAGCTGCCCTGCCAGTGGAGAAGTGGGTAGCTATTGCAATCTGGAAGCTGGCAACTCCAGACTGCTTCAGATCGGTGGCGAACCAGTTTGGAGTGGGAAAGTCTACCGTTGGAATGGTGCTGATGCAAGTTTGCACAGCCATTAATTGCACCCTGCTAAGAAGAACCATGACTCTTGGGAACGTGCAGGACATAGTGGATGGTTTTGCAGAAATGGGGTTCCCTAACTGTGGAGGGGCAATAGATGGGATGCATATTCCTATTCTGTCACCACCCCACCTGGCATCAGAGTACGTTAATCGCAAGGGGTATTTCTCCGTGGTTCTGCAAGCGCTTGTGGATCACCGTGGGCGTTTCACTGACATTTACTCAGGATGGCCTGGAAAGGTGCACGATGCACGCATCTTTAGGAACAGTTCCCTGTTCAGGAGGCTGAGGGCCGGGACTTTTTTCCCAGACCGCAAGATCACAGTAGGGGACGTCGAAATGCCCACTGTGATCCTTGGAGACCCCGCTTACCCCTTAATGCCCTGGCTCATGAAACCATATACAGGGAAGCTTGACAGGAGCAAGGACCGGTTCAACTACAGGCTGAGCCGGTGCAGAATGACTGTGGAGTGTGCTTTTGGCCGTTTGAAAGCACGTTGGCGCTTTCTTTATGGGAAGCTAGATTTGGTGGAAAGCAGCATCACCGCTGTTATATCCGCGTGCTGTACCCTCCATAATATTTGTGAAGGGAAGGGTGAAAGATTCAGTGAGGAATGGACCTCCGAGGTTCGACGCCTAGAGGATGAGTTTGCTCAGCCAGAGAGCAGGGCTAATAGGGAGGCCCAGGAAAGGGCTTCAAGGATTAGGGATGCTTTAAGGGAGCAATTTGATGCTGAGAGCCAACAGTAATGTTTGATGCATTTGATGTGCTTTGCTTTACCTTGGTGTATAATATTTACCACTTCCAGCAATAATATAACGTAGTGAAAAAGAAAAAAAACCTTTATTCAACATACAGTACATAACAGGCAAGGGGGTTGGGGTGGTGGACTGTACATTCACAGGTTTGAATATGTCCTATTTTGATCACTATTCAATGTCTGCTGCACTTCAGGATTACTATGCTGCAGAATAATGGGGGTGGAGTGAACAGGGTAAGAATTATAGTTATCAGGGCTGGTAGGTGATCGTACAGGTGTTGGGGGCAGCTGGGGATAATAAGGAACTGGCTGCTGGAGAAAGTTGTTTTGTGGAAATACTGGGGAACAAGGAAGAGGGCTTTGGGAGGGCTGTGGGTTACAACGGTACATATTTGTCTGCATGGCTACAAGAGACTCGAAAGACTCAGTTTGGCGAGCAAGGAGGCTTATCATCTGCTTTGTGGTTTTTTTGGCAGACAATTCCTTTCTCCTGCTTTCTGTTTGCCTCCATTCATGTACACTCTTTCTCCATTCATACATCTTCTCTCTCCATTCCTGTGTCTTCCTACTTTCTCTGTTGTAGTGGCTCATAACAGATTTGATCAATTCGTCTTTTGATTTTCTAGGATTCCGTCTCAAGTTCTGCAACCTACGTGAGGCCGGTGATCCGGCTGCAGTAGTCAAGGTCACTAGAAAAAAGAGAGATAGAACCATGTAATACACAAAGGCTACATTGTTTATTATCACACATTGAAGGACTTTTTAGACTTTTGGTAGCATCCTTCTCACATACCTCACATAACACAGAGAGGGCAGGCAAGCTAAGTCATGGCGAGCAATGGGGTGAGTGGTTTTGCCCCGATTTCCCCTTGGGAGTGGGAATTGACCAATGGGTCACTGGGGTTTATCATCAATGGGTACAGGAGGTAGCTGGTGTCCTGAAGAGGGGACAGTAGTGAACAGGAAGGTGGTGAGCTGCTTGGGGGGGGGTGTTCTTTGGTCCGCGTTCACGCTGTCCTGCTGGTGGGGGGGGGAAGCACCGCGGTGCTGGATACCTGCTTGGAGGGGGGGTGGGGAACACAGGAGCACACCACGGTGCTGGATGCCTGCTTGGAGGGGGGTGCATAACACCGGAGCACACTGCGTGGATGCTTACGTGCTGGGAGGGGGGGTTGGGAACACCGGAGCGCACCGTGGTGCTGGATGCCTGCTTGGAGGGGGGGTGGGGAACACAGGAGCACACCGCGGTGCTGGATGCCTGCTTGGAGGGGGGGTGGGGAACACCGGAGCGCACCACGTGGCTGGCTACGTGCTGGGAGGGGGGGGGGTTAACAACAGAGCGCCATGGGCTGGGGAAACGCCAACCTGGCGCCCTGCACTCAAGTATCCCTAAACTCTCAACAGGGTTTCCTACTGCCAGACATATCACTGCTGCGTGTTACCTGGGAAGAGAGGGAGGGTCTTCTACAGGAATGTGGATACCGCCCTAGCCCCTATGCAGCTTGCCTGTGTGCAGCCATGGTCCCCCCACCCCTCGCTGCACAGTGGATCGGACGAGTTAGCCTGACCAGGACAGGGACCATGGTGGCTCTCCCGATCAATTTGAGAAAGCAAATTGCAAACGCTCTTGCTGCAACTTTTCGAGAGATTACTGAGGCAGATTACGGAGACGTGATAGAGCAAATCAATGGGCTATTCCACGTTTAGGCATGCATGCAGGCAGCCATAACCAAAACCCTCCTCTCCCAAAACATAAAAATCTACTTACCCCGAGCACGATCCTCAGCTTCTTCCTCACCATCAACTTCCAGCTGCTGCGACTGGCTAGCCTCCTCCTGGCTTGAGAAGAGCTCCTGGCTGCATGTGTACTGGGACTCCGGGGTGTCTCCCTCCATGCCAGTAACCTCACTGTCACCGTCCTCTACAACCTCCCCCACTTCTCCCTGCTCTGAACTCTCCATCGTGCTCCTAGGATTGGCAGTGGGGTCACACCCAAGTATGGCATCCAGCTCCTGGTAAAAACGGCAGGTCGTGGGGGCAGCTCCTGAGCGGCGATTTCCCTCACGAGCTTTGCAGTAAACACTCCTCAGCTCTTTAATTTTGACCCTGCACTGCAACGCGTCCCGTTCATGGCCCCTTCTCATCAAGGACTGCGATATCTGCCCATAGGTATCATAATTTCTCCTTCTGGAGCGCAGCTGTGCTTGCACAGCCTCCTCTCCCCAAACACTTATGAGGTCCTGCAGCTCTGCATTGGTCCATGCTGGGGCTCGTTTGGTGCGTGGAGGCATGGTTGCTGAGTGATTGATTGATTAATTGCACTCCACACCTGGCTGAGCAAACAGGAAGGGGATTTTTAAAATTCCCGGGGCATTTAAAGGAGGGGTCAGGTGAGCCCAGGGCAGTGGAGTTTGCATGATTACCAGAGAGGCTTCTAAGGTATGCTGGGATACCTGCTTATGCCACGGAGGTCAATAAAAACGCTGGTGGGTGTCTACACTTGCTTACCAGCGCTGGATCACCAGCGCTGGATCCTCTACACCCGAGGCTCGACCGGAGTACAGCCAGCGCTGCAACCAGGGAGTTGCAGCGCTGGCCGTGCTGTGCAAGTGTGTACACCACCTAAGTTGCAGCGCTGTAACCCCCTCACCAGCGCTGCAACTCTGTAGTGTAGACAAGGCCTTACTAACGTCAAGATATACCGCATCTGCTGCTTCCTCCTCCATCCACAAGGCTTGTTACCCTGTCAAAGAAAGCTATCAGGTTGGTTTGACACAATTTGTTCTTGACAAATCTGTGCTGACTTTTATCACCTTATCATCTCCTAGGTGTTTGCAAGTTGATTGCTTAATTATTTGCTCCATTATCTTTCCGGATACAGAAGCTGACTGGTCTGTAATTCCCCAGGTTGTCCTTATTATATATGGGCACTATATTTGCCCTTTTCCAGTCTTCTGGAATGTCTCCCATCTTCCATGACTTTTCAAAGATAATTGCTTATGGCTCGGATATCTCCTCAGTCAGCTCCTTGAATATTCCCCTGCCTCTGAAATGGCAACAAGTGCTAAGGGTAATTAGTGCCGTTTGCATCCCAGTTCCCAGCGTGCTTTGCCTTGCAGTGTTACATAGTGGTTAGACTAGATAGGCGGGGACCTGTCCCCACCAGCCACGGAGGAGGGGGAGCTGTGGGTGCACTGGTCCCCCAAGTCAGGGAGAATAGGGGGAGATTTCCCTCTGCCCCCCTTTACCCCTCTTACACTAACCCCAGCTTTACCTCTAATGGAACCACATGAATGTGCTTTCTAGGGTCCTATGCAGGAACTTAGAAAACAGCACTAGTAACCGCCGATGAATACAGCCCCTCTTGTTCAAGGACCCCAGAGCACGGGATCACCCCTCACCCTATCCCTGTGCGGCTAGTCGCTCTGAACCATCCTTCATATTGAGAGGCTGGGGCTTGGAGAGTCAAAGCTGCATCACCATGAGTCACTTGCAGAGCTGGGGATGGGATCCGGATCTTCCGACTCCCAAGCCCCTGCTCTAACCACTAGACCGCACAGAAAGAGGAAGCGCTTTTCTGCAGGCTCACATGTGAGTGCTTTCAAGGAAGGAGATTCGGGTCTTTCAAATCGAAATGGGCCCTAGGTTCCAATGAGCATCCTCCAGGATGTTGTCTTTGTTTTAAATTCCAATAGGTGAGGCAGTGCTGGGGGAAGATGAATAATCCCTACCCCATCACATCAGCAGTTTTCGAGGAGCTTTACGAAGGAGGTCAGTGTTATTACCTCACTTTACAGATGAGGAAACTGAGGCACAGAGAGGAGAAGGGACTTGCCCAGGGTCACTCAGCAGGTGAGTGGCAGAGCTGGGGCTAGAACCTAGGTCCTGAGTGCTAGTGCAGGGGTTGAGCCACCAAACCACAGTGGAATCGTGTCAGGGCTCCTCTGTTCCACTCTCCTTCTCTTGCTGAATCACTGCTAGCCAGGCAAAGCTGGGAGTGGAGAGCTCGGCAGGGGTAGGTGAGCTGCCCTCGTTGCTTGGAAGCCAGAAGCAGCCAGTGTAACACAGGAGCCTTGGCCACCCACTCAGTTCATGGGCAGGGGGCAAGGCCCCGCCTTTTTTCCCTCCACAGCAGGGCTGGGGCTTTCCAATCCAGCTTTGCTGCCGCTGCTGTTCCTGATAAAATAGGAAATGAAACCAGCCCCCTTCGCAATCCTTCCTGGGGATTATTTTTGATACCAGTTGCGCAAGGAAATCCACATCCAGCACAGGGCACCACGCAGCTGAAACTGCACGCAAGCTGATAGAGCCAGGCGAGTTTCAGTGCAGCACAAGCAGGGCCGGATTGGGCCAAAGACAGGAAACACAGAGAGAAGAGGAGTAGGATCTCTGTCTTGGTCCTCTCTTCCTGGCTTCTTAGAAATCTCCAGTCAGGTCCTGTTCTGTCAGCTCTATTCATAGTAGGCTGACCAGACAGCAAATGTGAAAAATCGGGACAGAGGATGGGGAGTAACAGGAGCTTATATAAGAAAAAGATCCAAAAATTGGGATTGTCCCTATAAAATCGGGACATCTGGTCAGCCTGATTCATAGTGATGCACATTTGCCAGGTTTCAAACATCCAGCTTAGACTGGGATGGGTGGAAAGTCACCCTGTGACTGCATTTCAATGGCCTGGGGTCCGCTGAGTCAGTAGGCTCAGTCGAAGGCTGGGTGTCCGTGTCACAAAAGCCTCCATTGCAGCAATCAGGCTTGTTGTCTGAGACGAGAATGGATGTAGAAATTGAGCTGGTGCCTGACCTGAGAAGGCAGCTTCTCCTGGTCAGAGCTGAGGTGCACTGGAGAGCGAACGTGAGGGACGCTCGTGTTGCAGCTGCACCGGGGGACACTGGGGCCTTCTATCCCCGGGCTGTCATTTTGGCTCCTTTCAGCAGCTGCAGGTCTGTCTCAGAAAGCCAATAGCCATTTGGCCAGGCTGGTGTAGTGGCCCAGCAGGAGAACTCCTCCCTGGAAGGGAGGTGGCTTTGCAGGGCCAGAACCTCTCCATGATGGTGTGAGTGGGGGAGAGACCTCAGCAGGGGGACAGCAAGTGTCGGTACTGAGTGGAACTGTGAAGGGGACTGCAGTTCTCCTTGTCCCATCTGACAAGGGTCAGTGTAACACCTGCTCTGGGAAATGGGACTCAAGGCCCTAAAGGAAACAGTTGATGCAAAGTGCTTGAGAGTTGCTCCAAGGGGCTCTCCCTCAGCCTTTGTAAACTGGGCTCTCTGAAGAGTCAAGGGGAAGGTGTCCAACTTCCCTGCTTATTGGTGCAGAAGTGAGCTGTCCCCAGAGGCTTGGCTGACTCATGGGCCTAACCCATTCCTGCTCTCTCTCGTCCTCACAGACCTTCCTGCCTTTGAAATGGATGGCACCTGAGAGCATCTTCAACAACCTCTACACAACCCTGAGTGATGTGTGGTCTTTTGGGATCCTCCTCTGGGAGATATTCACTCTGGGTAAGTGCCCTGAGTATCACCTTCCTTCAACAGAACACAACCTACCTTCCAGGACCACACGGGTCCCACAGGACTTGTCCCTGAATCTCCCTCCAGTCCCACTGTGGGAGAAAGATACCCATCCCTGAGTCGCGTCCCACCCATGCCCAGGAGTGGTCCTCTGTGACAGAGCCTTGTCCTATCACACACTGACTCACACAGGACTGGTAATGAAGGTGGGATAGGAATGGTGAACAGACGAGAGGGAGGGTGGTGCTGGTGTCATAACAACACTGACAGTGTGGTGGAGCCTCCCCGTTAGCTTAATTTCTAGCTCTTCTTTCTCCTCCTAGGTGGGACTCCATACCCTGAACTACCCATGAATGAGCAGTTCTACAATGCCATCAAATGTGGCTATCGAATGTCTAAACCCACCCATGCTTCCAACGAGATGTAAGTGTTCACCGTGCACGTTTGCACTAGCCCCATCTCCTCAAACTGGCTCCATTACCCCTTCCGCCATCTAACTCTTTGTGGTGTCCTTCTTCCCCCTGCCCCAAATCTCTTCAGTTATGACATCATGCAGAAATGTTGGGAAGAGAAGTTTGAGATAAGACCTTCCTTCTCTCAGCTGGTGGTACTTATGGGGAATCTCCTGGCAGATGGATACAAGAAGGTATGTCCCAGGAATGCTATGTTGGGAATCTGGGGAGGACACTACTATAGAGGAAGGAGGCTTCAGTGGTTAGCGTACTAGCCTAGGGCTTGGGAGACGGGTTCAAGTCCCTGCTCTGCCAGGCTTCTTGTGTGACCTTGGGCAATGAATCTCTCTGTGCCGCAGTTCCCCATCTATAAAATGAGAAGAATAGCACCGCCCTATTTCACAGGAGTGTTGTGAGGATAAATACATTAAAGATTATGAGGTGTTCTGATGCTATAGTAATATGGGACATGTAAGCACCTTAGTTAGATATACCACAGGCATTTCTTCCTTTGTCTAAATTAAATGTAACCTATCCTTGAACTATACAGAGTCTGTATGAGAAATCAGCCCCATTTTACAGCCAAACATATTCAATACTTGATGATACATCTTTCAGATGAGCTGGAGAACTGAGGCTCTGACAAATTCTGATCTATAAGATCCCCAGGTATTTTGGGGAGGGAAAGGGGTCTTAATCCCATTCTCCAGCATATGCGTCGACTCCGTGGGTGCTCTGGGGCTGGAGCACCCACAGGGAAAAACCCACTGGCAGCCAAGCTCCACTCGTCCCCTGAGCATGCCACGTCCACGCTCCTCCCCCTATCTCCCAGCACTTCCCACCCGGCCACCACCAAACAGCTGTGAACATGGCTTGCTCAGGGGAGGATGCGGAGAAGAGGCAGGGTGGAGATTTGGGGAAGGAGTTGGAATGAGGGCAGCTTTGGGGCGGGGACCTTGGGGAAGGGGTTGAAATGGGGGCCGGGCCCCATGGAAGGGGTGGAGCAGGGGCAGGGGGAGGGAGGTTGAGCACACAGAGAAAGAGGGGAAGTCGGCACCTATGTTTCCCAGGGCATATGCCAACTCAAGCAATTACATTCTGGCAACGTAAATCCCTCTTGCAGTTCAAACTGGACACAGCAGTCTTATTCACTTCCTGCCCTAAATGCTGTGTAGTGTTGCTGTGTGCAGTTAAACATTTGCCTTTACTCACAGGTGGCTGGACTTTGGTGGCAAAGTGCTCCCTGTGTATAGTTTGTTTGAGATTTGGTAAAGTGCTTCGGGCTCTTTCGGGGTCAGTGGTGATAATGAAATGTTAACTGTTTAATTCATAAGGCTTGAAATACATTTGCTGGTCAATTTAGAGGAAAAAAATGAAAAGCGACATTGTTTCCAGCAATTTGCTGTAAAGATCAATTTGCCATAGGAAAAAAATCAGCAGCCTTTTGTAAAGTGACATTTCCCAGCGTGGCTAGGCATATTGGTAATACCCAGAGTGGCCTGGATACACAAAAGGAGAGGGACAAGTGTCAGGTGTGAGCATTGTCTAGTTGTTGACGCCCAGGATTGGGGCTCAGGAGATCTGAGTTCTGTTCCTTGCTCTTCACCAGTGTTCTCGGGTCACTACATTCCACGTGCTTCCCCAATTGTCCAGCCATCCGCGGGCATGCCTCGGATTTTGGACACAGAAGGCTTGGTTCTCCTCTCACTCACGCAGACATAGAGCACAATGGAGAACAGCAGTATTACCCTGATAGCTCAGGTGGTTCGCCCAGAAATGGAGCCGCTCAGTGAATGCTTGGAAATCAGCCTCCTCTCTCCCAGGGCTGCCCTGAGGGCTTCATTAACTCGTGTCTGGGAAGCACCGGGCGATCCTGCAGTGGAGGGCACTGTAGCTGTGCACCGTGTGGTGCCTCCAGTGGGAACAGGGCCCAGACCCTGTAGTTTCTCTTTATATGCCTGAGGATGCCGGCTTGACCCCGGTTAGTGCAACCTCCTCTCACCCACCTCATTTCTTTTGTAACCTGCCCCGCGGGAGCAGAGGTACCAACAGGTCGAGGAAGAGTTCCTGAAGAGTGACCACCCGGCTGTTCTGCGCACAAGGCCCAGAATCCCCGGGGTCAGCAGCGCCGGGCTCACCCACAGCTCTGGCACCGGAAGTGTCCTTTATACAGCCGTGCAGCAGGACGGGGGGGACAACGATTACATCATCCCCCTTCCTGACCCCAAGCCCGACGGAATCGACGACGCCCCTCAGGAGGCTTCAGTCAGCCGGGCCAGGTAGCAAACACAGGCCCTTTCATGCTTCCCTCGAATCTGATCTCTGTCACCACTGACTGTCCTGAGACCTAAACAACAAATGCTTCACATAACAAAAGTGGAAGCAGGAGGGTGTGGTCAGGTAGAAAGGGGTCAGGGCTGAGGGAGGAAGAACAGATAAAGCAGCTCCAGGATCAGCTCCCTTCACTCTGAGGATCCTTAAATCTACCCACAGCCTGGCCTTTCCCTTCACAGCTGCCCAGTTCTATCTGCACTGCCAGCTGGCATTCAAGGTCCTCACGCCATGCTGGGCTGGGGGCCCAGGGAGAGGCTGGACAGCACGTTGTTATGTATACACAGCAGGTAGCGCTCCAGGTGTGCACAGCCCATGGGGCGTTGATGGCTGCACAGTGTGCCCATAATGGGGGTGAATTTAAGTTCCATTTTGTCAATCGTTCTGTGGGAGTTGGAGCCTGTCTAAGATGGAGGATGGCACTGGGCCGCTGTGGGGCGTAGATAGTAACTCCTTGTGCCACAAGAGAGCCAGCCGTGTCTCCCCTAGCAAGTGGGCCCTTGCTTGGGACATCAGCGATTACAGACAGCACATTTATTTCTCTCCTTTCTCTCCTCCCCCTTTAGTTCTACTCTGAACGAAGTGAACACAGCGTCCACAATATCCTGTGACAGCCCCCTGGACCTACAGCAGGAAGGGGAACAGGAGGAACCTGACCCAAAGTCAGGCTGCCAGGAGCCAAGCCCAGGACACCACGACATGGAAGAGAGTTTTCTGTAGAAGGGGCAGGGCTGATGCTACCCCACACCCTACCAGTGAGACCATCTGGGGGGCAACCAGACTTGGTGGAGAACCTGGATGGGTGCTTCTTTATCCCACCCTCCGCCCCACCTCCCAGGACAACGTGGACCATAGAGGCACCTTTCCCCTCCCCCAGCCTCACTGCCACACTCCACCCCATTGATCAAGCTACTGAGACGAGGTGGGTTCTCCTCACAGACAAACCTCTTCTCCTCACAGTGAAGTCTGCAGTGCTCCCAGACCAAGGGGCAGGGCTCCAGTGGTCTCCAGAGGAGATGCTGCCGTTCACTCCATTTGTTTGATATCCCAGCCTCTTTTCCCGCACCCCGGTGCAACAGGTGGCTCTGAATTGCAGTGTCCATCTGGACCGAAGCTGCCTCTTTGATGTTCTGCGTATCTACCACGCTCTGGTACAACTGCCATACGTGGCTGGGCTGGACAGACAGATTCCTTGCAGCTCCCTGGTGGGGTGTCGGGAAGCCGATAGACCAGGCCACAGTCACTAGAGAACAGGATCATACTGACTGGATTCTCTCTCAAGCACAACAGAGCTATTACAGCCGCTGAGGAGAAAGGAGCCATGGAGAATCCAGTCACGTTCTTCCCCTCTTGTCCTCTCCAGCCTTTCTGAGAGGAATGCGGCACCACAAGCACTGTGGTACAGGTATTAGCACCCTTTTCCTCCACCCCTAAGGAGGTGTCATAGGCTGACCCTCTTTCTGGGTTCCTAAGGGCCTGCCAGGAATCAGGGATGCTCTGATAATGACTCTGCTGTGGCAGCAGCAGCACATTCCAGTGTTATCTTCCTCTGTGTGGACTCTAAGCCTAGATAGTCTCCATATCGCTCATTTAAAGGGAACAAATAAGATCTCTTAATTCACTAGCCAGGGCCAGTATAGGAACAAAAATGGCTATTCATTAATCCCCTAGTGCCATGGAACCTATCTCACCTGCTGGGAAAGTCTCTCAGCCCAGCTGGTTCCTGAAACTTTGTTTTATCTTTGGAAAGCAATGGTATGAAGTTGATGTTACTTTGTTCATACGAGTTCCCCTTTCCGTGCCGTCGGGGTCCCTCACATGAATTGCAGCCTCTTGCCCTAGGTGAGTAACCAGGCTGCATAAACACAAGCCCAGGCGGTCCAGGGACATCAAGAGAGAGAGAGAGAGGTTGTGAAGTCATCTAAGAGCTGTATAGGGTTTATGGTCCTGCCACTTACAGTCTTTTTGACTGTACAAATACATGGGGGGAAGCCAACTTTTAAACAACAAGCAGTATTTGTGTTTGCCAGGAGTAGCCATTCTCATGCTGACAGGATCCATGGAGCCTTGCAGGATGGTACATTTTGGGACTCAAGCAGAGGAGGAAGGATCAGGTTGTCGGATGGGAAGTGGGCCTACGACAGGGACTTTCTCTTAGAAAGTGGAATGTAAAATGGAAATGCTGGAGACCCCTCATCTTGCATCAAACCCCTCCTCTACCCCATTGGCAGGGCTGTGACCTGTAGTACTCTGAGCTTCCACTCATTATTTGAAGAGTTAAACCAGGTGGAAAACAAGGAAACCATGAAAATCCCCCAAAACGGGAAGGTTATGACAATGTCTTCAGCTTGGAAACCAGCATTTTCTGCCTTTTGAATAGCATCAAATTGCTTAGCACCCTTTTCCTCCGCACACGCAGCTCCTTCTAGCTCATCCACTTCCCTGTCCCTCTCACACACACGGTGGCTGTGCTCTTATTAACAGAGATGATTGGAAATGTTCAAATTTTCAATGACGTTTTTTGTGGAGGTTTGTTGGCCAGTTTATAGAGCCGTCTAAGACTGTCCACCGAAAAGCATTGACAATTTTGGTGTGTTTTCCAATCAGCTCTCATTAACGGTGACATATTTGTAAAGTTAAAGCAAGAGGAACAGGTACCTGTGGCAGGGGGGTTATGTTTTTAATAAAATGTGAAACTAAATATAGCACTGTTAGTGGTAGCCAGCCAAGTGCAACTGCAATACAGAAAACCATGGCCGGGGGCATTTCTCTATTTCCTGCAAATATGATCAGATTTCTCATATCCCATCCTCCTCAGGAATCATTCTGTGAATGGCAACTCTTTTCCTATACACGCATCCTCTCGATCGTAGTGCAAGATCCATGTTCAGTGGACATGACTCAAGAAATGCCCCAAACCACAGGGAAGCAACAAAACATAGATCCTCGGGATTAGCCCACCTTTCCTCGGTTTCTTGGGTGCTCTGTAGGGCACAAGCCACCAAAACTTCAGCCAGATGAAGGGACACTCCTCTTATCAACCTCCCTGGAAGGGATACTGCTTTTATCAAATAGTGTCATGCTTTTGTCCCAGATTTCTAAAACCTCTCAATCTGGGTGGATTTAATAGATCCCTTCTCTGGTCAGAGCCTTTATCCGCCAGGGCAGATTTCTCTTTTTATGGTGTCCCATGCTACTACTTGAAATAGAACCTGTGATTTAAAGAACCCATTAGCTCCCGCCCGCACACCAGCCCTAAGCAAAATTTAGCTGTACAAATCTGACCTTGTGAATCTGGGGCTAGGGGAAGTCTGGCAAAGGTGTGCCGGTGCTGAACACTGTCTGGCTACTTCCAGCCCCTTGTGGGCTTGACATGAACAGTTGGATTTGCCTTCCGGTCCCCTGGGCTGGAAAACTTTTTGGTTTCACCTCCTGCTGCGAGCGTGCAGTGACTCGCTGCCTTGTGTCCGAGTGAGACACCCACTCGGATAAGGGCAGACAGTGCTGACCAGGTGAGCCTCCCCCAATCTGAGTCCAGCTGGGTAGCCTCAGTAACACCAAGAAGAGAAAACCCTTTTCAAAGAAAGGAGTCTGCTTGTTTGAATTCCCCACCAGCCAATGGATACAATGGTGGCAGCTCCATGGCCAAAGTACACCTACCCCCTTAGAGTTGCCAGAAGAAATTCTGTGGCCAAAACCTGCCAGGGGTTAAGGTTCACACCCTCTCTCTCTTTCTCTTTGCTTCTGAACTCCCCACCCGGATCCATCAGACTTCTGGGGACAACAAATGTTTTAACCCATCTGTTGCCATCAATTTTGTAGCCATAATTTGTCCTGAAGGGAACCGATTCCTCTAGGGTTTTTATTTTATATTGTTACTATTTGTTTGTTTTTAGTGTTGGGGGATGGGTCCAGACTGAACCCCTTTTCCAAGGACCCCAAATGATGGTGTCTCCAAAACCCCAAAAGGGAACCCAGTGCTGCAGTTTGGGCCCATTGCCGGTATATTTTTTTAACTCCTATTTTAATCTGCAGTCATTACAAAGTTATCCGCTCCAATATATGCACTTTCCTCCTGCCAGTCACAATTTCTGTGCGTCCAGGGGTCTTGCTACACTACAGTGTCTCTCTCCATATTTAAGATGCTTCTCAGACTGACATGTTTGACTATTTAACGTTTGTCATTTTTGGTTGGGTGGGTTTTATGTAAGGAGAGTCGTGTTTAGTGTTTTGCATCACATTATAAAGTCTGGAGCACAGTGGACTTTACTTGGAACTGAGCTGTCTCTATTCACCCGTGCGGGGACCAGCAGGTCCTTGGTGGAGTCGGAGCAGTGAGACGGGAGCTAGACGTGCAGTGGCAAGGAGCAATCAGTAGAAAGTTGGCCAAACTGATGTTAAAGACCCACCTAATTTAAGATTGCCAACTCTCTGGGTGGTACAGCACCAACAGGCGGGGTGTATCCAGGGTACTTGATAAGTGTCGGATGGAGATCCTGAGGAACGCCATGTTATGTCAGTACACAATCCTGGACTAAGTAGGGGAGGGATATCTCATAGCTGTATCGTTTTGGGAGAGATTTGCCACATCCCAAGCACTGGGGAGGGAGGGGAATCCGTTCCTTGTTCCGCTGCACAGAGGTTAGAAAAAGAACTAGACTACCATATCATTAATCTATCTCCTCCTCCCAACCATGCAGGGTTGTTCCCTACAGGATTCCTGCTCCAGCTGACTTTTAACTTGACCCTCGCCCTTGCCTCATAGCAAGCCAGGTGGCAGTCCCAGAACAGGTGGGGAGCGAAGAGTGACTGGCCAGCTGCCCCCACTCTTCCCCTATAAAGGGAGGGGGAATTTAAAGAGACAGAGCCTTCATTCTGACCCTTCATCTTCCCCCACATCAATTGATGCCAATCCCAGCTTTGCCAGTTTTTGCAAAGGGGTTAAAATATTGGCATAGGCTCACACAACTGCCACACACGCATGCAGGATACCAGGGAAATGCTCTCCTTTCCCCACTTAAGACAATGCTAAGAGAGTGGTTGGCTCCTGACCCTGCCCTACAGCGCTGGCAACCCTAAATATGACACAGTGGTTTATCTGCAATGTTTCTATTCAGACAGCAGAAGGGCAACTGATCTGCAGCTTTTACATCACATTGCTGCAGGTGGCAACTCTGCTCCATGACCCATGGGACCAAGCTGCTGCGGCCCCTGGATTTCCAGGCCTGTATGGATACTTGCTTAGGTCAAGCCTATCCAGAAACCTGGGCTGATTCAGACAGGTCGCTGACACAAGCCTAACATAGCATGTCTCAGTGATGTGGCAGCAGCTGGGAATGTAACACATTGGGAGGGGAGAGAACCATTAATGCAATTCTGCCCAGTGAAATCAAACTGCAGTGAAATGAGCCACTCATCCCCGTAGCATGTCTCCTGGGCTCCTCCTCCCCTCACTTTCAAGCCTTGTTATAGGCTCAGCAGCTTCCTTCCTACTTGCAGTCATTTCAGACCTAGCACATCTCTAGTTGCTCTAACCTTTGTTTCAACCTTCTGCGTTTCTGAAGGTATTCAATGGGTAAGAGACAAAGTGTGAAGCACCAGGTCAGAACCGACGCAGAACATCTGACACAGGCTGTCTCTTCGGTCATGCCCTGGGCTTCAAGTGGCAGTGCTGGAACGGAAGGGAACACCCTGCAGGGAAGGGACAGGGGATTAGGAAGCAGGTCATCTTGAGCCGTGATTGCCTGATGGAGAGTTAAATGAAAGAGAATCGCATCTTTTGCTTGGGGCCACTCAGCAGTGCCATTTTTAAAGGTGAAGTTACACTGATGCTGGTAGTCTGTGCTCACGCAACCTTGCAGTCATGATCACCTCCACGCCTTATAGACAAGGAATGGTGGGGAGGGGCCTGCCCGCCAAGCAGATTATCAGCCTCAACCCATTTGTTTCTCTCTATGGTACTTTTCTGGGCCCCATTACAGGAGTATCTGTGCGCATCACAGTCTTTAATGTATTTGTCCTCACAGCACCCCTGTGGGCCAGGACAGTCCTCGTATAGGCACTGTACCGAAGGGAACTGATTCCCAGAGAGGCTAAGTGATTTGTCCAAGGTCACACAAGTGATAGAGCAGGGAAATGCACCCAGGACTACCAAGTCAGCACCCTCCCCACTGGACCAGTTAAATGGAATTCCCAGTTTCCCTTGGAGGAGCAACACTGCACTCAGAGACCCCAGTGTAAATCTGGAGTGCCAGAGCGCAGGCATGCAGGAGTTCTAGGTTTGCTCCTGAGTTGCTGTGAAAAGAGCTTGGCCAGACGTGATTCGTTCCCTCTAGACTTGGGGGATGAATGAAATTGAGGAGCCAAGCAGTGGGAGGGCATATGACACAGGGGACTGGTCTGTCTCACCCGCGCCCCATTTGCTGTTTCCCTCTTTATAGACTGCACTACCAATTCCAATGCATTAGTGAGTTTGCCCATTGATTTCTCTCCTCTCAGCCCCTCTCTCACCCTTGCACGGTACAATATGGATAATCTGTTGGGATTGCACCTTTTTATAGCACGTTATTAGGCCTGTGTGGAATCTCTGAACAGAACAGCGCCTGTATTTGCATTTTTCCTATTAACCTCTCCTAAGCCATCATGAGGGAAAGACACGGAACTGCGTTCAAACTAAGGTACCAAAGAGTTAACGTTATCCTAGGTTTACAAATGTATTTGTAGAGCTCTTATTAGCCACATTTATACCAGTGAGATATTATTTTTTATGCTGTAAACTTTATATACATGTTTTTAAGGAAAGATTTTAAAATTAAAGGTGTTTCTTCTTTTTCAACTGTTTTCTTGCTGGTTCCTGATTCGTTTGCCTTTTGGGGAGGTTTTGGCTGTTTTTCTTTCCATAATCTCCTGTCTGGTTGTGTTTGTGTTTTGGTGGGAATGAAGATTAACTGTGGAGAGGCTAAGGGAGAGGAATGTTAATATGCTCTGTCGAGCTCCCCAGGCTTAGGCAAAGCTAAGCCATCATAGCGGGGCGAGATGGCCTATATAGCCAGCTATTGTGGAGGCAGATCGCCCTGCTCGAGTCCTTGAGTGCACAGGGGGTCAGTACCCTGAGTGGAGGCAGGTGAGTGGATGGATGCCATTCAGTAGCGTTTCGGGGAGATGTGCAAAGAGCTGGGCTCTAACAATTCCCAGGGAGGGCCCATGAGCCCCTCTTGAAGATTCCACCCCCTCCTTCTCCCCACCTGCAAAAAGCCTGTGTCACAGAGAGCTTCCCCAGCACGGTACAGCTATGCCAGAGAGGTAGGGTGATCCACTCTTCTCACCCCATCCACGGCTGGGCACGTCTCTGCAGCACGCCGAGTCCTGGTCAGCCTGTGAGCAAGGCACCCGGCATGGGACTAGGGATGAGCCAACAGCTGGTGTACGAATGCACCCAAACCTGCTGCATCGCTGGCTGTGGAGCTGGAGCCAAACCCAAACACTGGGCGTTCAGGCCCAGCCATCACCAAACTGGGCCTGGAGCCATGCTGGTCTCTCAGGTCCGTGAGGACAGTCACAGCTTATCTCTCCGAGTCAGAATAGGAACACAGGAATTGGCAAGGTCGATGTGGCCCAAGTGCTTCGGGGGTAAAAACCCAACAGTAGCAGATGTGGGGTAACCTGTCCTTGCCCTTACTGGCTCATCCTAATCCCAAACACCTGGAGCTTGGCTTAAACCCTGACGCGTGAGGCGTAATAGCTCAGAGAGGCCAGGCACAGTGCACACTCTGGGAGTGCAGGATTGAGAGTGGGGAGGGCGATAGCTGGGGCAGAGTGCCTAGCCTCGGAGCCTGAGTGAGAAGTCACGCTTGGTTTGGTTGGGTAGATATCTCTCCCACTCCCCTGGTTCTCCTCCCACCGGGGTTCACCCACCCTCCTCTCCTTCCCCACTGTAATGTGCAGAAATTAGGTAGTGTCCCTTTTAGTTGTTTGGGAGCCCTCCAGAAGAAGCAGGGTGGAGAAGGTCTCCCAAACTATTTAAAGGGACATTACCCATTTCGTATATACTCCTCACTCCAGGCTCCCTGCCTCCCACCCCGGCTTTCCCTCTCTGCCTCTGGAGGGCTTCTACAGTCCCCTAAAACCATAGAGGACAGTAGAACCCAGGCAGGCTACTTCCCAGGATAATGAACCTTGCTTGTTTAGCCTGACCAGTGTAGCCAAGGTCTCAGGCGTAGACTACAGCAGGAGACAGTGAAGTCGCCTGCCCTTGGCCGCTGGGATGGCCGGTCCTGTGCTCCTGTCTCTGACGTGAGTGTCAGTGCAGTGTTGGTTGCTGAACATGAAGCTGATGGGTTTCTGAGAAGCTCGGGATGGTTCTCCCAAGGAAAAGACAGACGGGTTTGTTCTGATTCATGTGGCAAGGCTGAGCTGTCACAGGCAGGCTGGCATCTTTTGTCCCTAAACTGAATCAGCAGGAGCTGACTCAGCAAGGGGGAAAAAAAAATACTCTTCTCAATGAAGACTGCAGCACGGTCCTGAATTCCCTGGGGAGAGGACAGCTGGAAAACAGGATGGGGGAATGTAGCTAGCTGTTACTGTGGGATCCAGTTCCCATTCCCGTCCCCGTCCATTCACTCCCTGTCCCCTCGTTGGATTTCAGATCATTTGTATGAACGCAAGCACTAAAGTGAAGCTACTAGTGTTACAGTGAACACCCTAATGCCCAGGGAAGATGCGACAGTCATCAGGAGAGCCAGCGTAGGTCTCGTTAGCAGAATACTTCACCTGGCCATGAAGTGAGAAGGAATTCCCTTCTTCTGTTTCCCCCTCCATGTTGTGGCAGCAGCAATGAAGCATGGTGGGGTAGTACTGGAATTTGGCTCATGCCCCAGTCCAAATATGAACCATGGAGTGTTGTCTTCCTTAGTCTGCAGAGGAACTGAAACAATCACTCTAATGCAGGGGTCGGCAGCCTTTCAGCAGTGGTGTGCTGAGTCTTCATTTATTCACTCTAATTTAAGGTTTTGCGTGCCAGTAATACATTTTAACATTTTTAGAAGGTCTCTTTCTATAAGTCTATAATACATAACTAAACTATTGTTGTATGTAAAGTAAATAAGGTTTTTAAAATGTTAAAAAAGCTTCATTTAAAATTAAATTAAAATGCAGAGCTCCCCCAACCAGTGGTCAGAACCCAGGCAGCGTGAATGCCACTGAAAATCAGATCGCAACCCACCTTTGGCACCCGTGCCATAGGTTGCCTACCCCTGCTCTAATGGGAAGTTGGCTCTGAAGCCTAATATGATTCTCAATATTGTTCATTACTCATTTCTGATTATTTTAGCAGAAGTTTATTCTGTTATCATGGGCATAGTAAGGAATTCCCCCCCCCACCGCCCCTTTCTCCCATCATTCCCTGTCTACGTTCTGTGCAAAATGCGTTACTATTTACTCAGGATAAGGCAGATGCAAACTGTTTGCAAGTTCCTACAAGTTAGTTGTTCATTAATTAGGCACCTGAGGTTATTAGTTTGCAAATTAATTATCCTGCAGACCAGCAGTTTTTAATAGGTCTGCACTGTGCACATGAGACTTCTTGTCAGTGATATAAAAATGGTGCTAATTTAGTCCGGCTGTGTGATAACACTGTCATGCTCTTCACATAGGATGTGCTTGGGCCTGGTGCCATCCCATCAGCCAGCAGATCAAGGTACATGATCATTCCCCTCTATTCAGCATTGGTGAGGCCTCATCTGCAGTACTGTGTCCAGTTTTGGGCCCCGCACTACAAGAAGGATGTGAAAAATTGGAAAGAGTCCAGCGTAGGGCAACAAAAATGATTAGGGGGCTGGAGCACATGACTTAGGAGGAGAGGCTGAGGGAACCGGGATTATTTAGTCTGCAGAAGAGAAGAATAAGGGGGGATTTGATAGCTGCTTTCAACTACCTGAAAGGGGGTTCCAAAGAGGATGGATCTAGACTGTTCTCAGTGGTAACAGATGACAGAACAAGGAGTAATGCTCTCAAGTTGCAGTGGGGGAGGTTTAGGTTGGATGTTAGGAAGCACTATTTCCCTAGGAGGGTGGTGAAGCACTGGAATGGGTTACCTAGGGAGGTGGTGGAATCTCCATCCTTAGAAGTTTTTAAGGTCAGGCTTGACAAAGCCCTGACTGGGATGATTTAGTTGGGGATTGGTCCTGCTTTGAGCAGGGGGTTGGACTAGATGACTTCCTGAGGTCCCTTCCAACCCTGATATTCTATGATGCTATGATTCATGGCCATAGCCAAAGCAGGAAGAGAAACAGTGACCCACTGACAGAAGGATTGCCCATGGGCTAGCTGAGGCATTGTGGGAGTGTCATTGTGATTATCTAGAGATACCTTCTGGAGGATGCATGCAGTGGTACCAGTGGACTTCAAAGGGGCTCCCCGTATAGCCCACCCTGTGCTGGAGGAAAGGTCTCCATCAGGTGGCTCCCTTGTGAGAGAGACATTGCTTAATTTGTGCCAAGGCTGAGCCCCGGCACCTCTGGGCCTGGCGGTTCAGGGCCCCGGCACCTCTGGGCCTGGCGGTTCAGGGCCCCGGCACCTCTGGGCCTGGCATGTCAGTTATTAATGTAAAAAAATTGCTTGAGCCTTGGCACCTCTTTCATTACAAATTAGGCACTGGAGAGGGAGGAGACAATAGAAGTAGAGGCCAGTGTAAAATTCGAGATGTTTTCTAGTTCTCTCAATGGCCTGGCTGCAAGAGAGCCTCATCTGTAATGCCTCTGCCTTAACTATCACATTTACAAGGAAGGGCAAGTAGCAGTAACAGAGGTAACAGGCCCAGACTGATTCGTCTCTTCATCTGAGCATGGATCGGACAGGGATGGGACAACAGGAACAGCTGAATGTCCTTCACGCACAGACAGTGGAAGGATCTGACCTGGCTGCGTGTCTTCTTGGATGCAAACCGTAAAACCCCTAAATGCAAAGATTTTGTTTGAGCCGCTAAACTCCCGTCGGCTACTGACACGCATGACCCCTGCATGATGCCAGGTGTCCATCCTCATGGAGACATCAACACTGAATCCTGCTCCCTTGGTAGAAGACCCTCCTCGATGTCCGCTTAGAGACTTGTCCAGTCACCTCTGACTAGGAAGCCTGTGAGCGTTTGCTCACCCAGTGAGCACAGTTACAAAACTTTCTTTGGAATGAGGTCACATTTTACTTACCAGGCTCAGGATTAACATGAATTCTGCAACCCCTGTGAATTAAGTTGTGGTTTGTTAGTCCTAGTTACTCATTTTTTAAGTAGATTTAGTAATGTTAGCGCAGGTCTGCTGTGTAATACAGTGCATTTAGTGTACACGGTGCAAATCCTCTGTCACTGCTCATCTCTGCTTCATCTCCTCCGAAGTGCCTGGAATGCCAGTTTTTCAAAGAACAGCATTGACACTGGTGCAGCAAAGAGTTATCCTAAGTCTCATGTGCGGGACCTGACTTGATCTTCCTGCTCTCTCCAGTGTAAAACTATGTAGCAAGATTTCATGATTTCCTCTGACTCCAGTAATTTAGCCTTAAAATTAGCAGGCACGCAGTTTCCTCGGTCACAGTGCCACTAGCAACACTGCACATGCTTGCCCTCCTTTGGGAGTACGCTGAATGAGGGGCATCCCTCACAGAGGATAGCTTTTCTTTCTTTCTTAAGCCTGTAGCCAACTTCTCAGTGGAGAGCAGTTCTCCCAGCCGCATGTCAGCTCTTGCGCCTGTGGTTTCCAGTGAGAGAAAGGCATATGTTCTCCACACACTGACGCTCTAAAGTGGTGCAGCTACGCCAGTGCCGTCTGCATTTCCTGGAGCGTGGCCTACCTGTGCTCTTTGGTGAGAAGGAGCTGGAGGATGACAATGGCCTGGCCTCCCAGTCGTGGCTTATGGAAATACCTCCCCAGCAATCTGTGTCTGAATGGAGCAGGAGGACAGAGTTCATTCTGCCTCTGGGATGTGGATCAGATAGTTTTGCCAGCACACACAACGTACCCTTTGTGATGGGGCAAGGCCAGATGGCTACAGTAAAGTACTGAGGAACAGGTACGTTAGCCCCAGCCTAAACAAATCCCTAGGACCATGGTAACCAAATGGCAGTTGCTCCAGGTTAATCAAGGCACCTGGGGCCAATTAAGATCTTTCTAGAAGGCAGTGGAGATAGCTACATTGATTAGAACACCTGCAGCCAATCAAGGCAGGCTAATCAGGGCACCTGGGTTTAAAAAGGAGCTCACTCCAGTCAGGCAGGGAGGAGCCAGAGCAGAAGAAGCGTGTGTGAGGAGCTGGGAGCAAGAGGTGCAAGGAGCTGAGACTGAGAGGGTGTGCTGCTGGAGGATTGATGAATTATCAGACAATCAAGCATTATCAGACACCAGGAGGAAGGTCCTGTGGTGAGGATAAAGAAGGTGTTTGGAGGAGGCCATGGGGAAGTAGCCCAGGGAGTTGTAGCTGACATGCAGCTGTTACAGGAGGCACTATAGACAGCTGCAATCCACAGGGCCCTGGGCTGGAACCCGGAGCAGAGGGTGGGCCTGGGTTCCTCCCAACTCCTGATCAGGCACAGGAGGAGTTGACCCAGACTGTGGGTTCCACCAGAGGGGAAGATCACTGAGGTGAGCAAATCTGCCAATAAGCGCAGGACCCACCAAGGTAAAGGAGGAACTTCGTCACACTTTTCAAATGTTCTGCTGCCCCTGGGGTCTGTGGACAGTTCTGAAGCTCTGGTTTCTCTTTGTTGGAATGCAGCAGCAGCTCCTTTGGGTTCACATTTACTTTTGTGTTCTTTGCCCCTCTGGTACGTTCAGCCCCTGGATGAGCGACCCTTACGCTCGCCTTCCCAATTCAGCAGTTCCGAAGATAATCGCAGTGAGCTGCTGGTGGGGATGAGCTCAACGGCTGCCTTTCTGGTTGGGGGCTTGATCTGCAGAGGTGCTGAGCACCCATATCTCCATTTCAAATCAGTGAGAGCTGCAAGTTCTCAGCACCTCTGGAAATCAGGACTTGAGGCTCCCACATCCCTGAGGGGGACAAGTGTTCTCCCAGAACAGGGAGTGGACTTGGAACTTTTGTTCAATGGGATGGTTGGGGAAAGTTGTCCTCTTCCTGCAACCCAGGAATGCCCAGCTCGGTCAGTTCTGATGGCAGCAGATGTGGCAAATGTGCCTATAAAGAAATCCAGCCAAGTACCAGTTCTGTTTCCTCTTTCCTCTGTGGTCCAGTACATCTGCGCAGAGCTATTTGCAGAGGGCTGCTCTGTTCATGGACACTACTACATGGAAGGAACCTCCGCACAGATGGACACATGCATTTTGAACACTGCTGAAGAACATGTAAGAATCTGGAGGGGGCCCCTTTAAGAAAACCAGCTCTCACCAGCAGCTCCTTGTGGGGGCCCACAACCCAGGCTAATGTTCCACAATTTACTGAGGAAAACCAAAGGGGTCTGTTTGCTTTTCCCAGATGGAATTACAGCCCCTTATGCATTGGCCAGGGGAGGCTTCAGAACAGTGGTTCAGGAGCCAAATTAGCGATCAACATTACCCAAAAGAGTCACCGCCATGTGAATTCACTGTTTCGTTTACTATTTTTATATATAGCTATATTATTCTCACAGCAAAGTGACTGGCCAAGTGTTCTACAATTGGTTAACAACATAGTAAAAGCATCCTGATTGGTTAATAACGTAGATTAGCTAATAATTAAATGACCCAGTGTTTTAATATCATGTGCGGCAAAGAGCCACCAGAGACACATTAAAGAGCCATTTTCAGCTCCCAAGCCTCAGACTGAGTATCGCTGCGCTATATGTTGAACTGGTTCCCAGGAATGCTGAGCAAGATTTGGTACCCTCAGTAAAATTGCTCTGTATGTGGAAGACCTGGCATGTGCTGAGCTGTCACCTCACACTGTGGACTGTCTATCGATAGTGTCCAAGCACATGTCCCATGGTGACCTTGTCTCTCTTCTCTCCTTGACTGGGAAGTCTTCTATGATCATGTTATGCTTCTGAGTGAAGCAGGGGTTCTTTACTGGCGATGCTCAGGGAGCCCTCATTACCTTTTTCTGCCACATCAGGATCCGTTAGGTTGCTCTGCTTTTGCCCTCTGGCTCTTTGATGCCTGTTACCTGGGTAGTAATGCCTGGCATCTGGTGAAATGGGCTCCAGCTGAACAGGCTCAACGCCAGCCTGAAATGAGGCTGGGCGATTACGCTGGGGTACTGAATACAGTGTGTTTAGGTGATGGGATGCCAACATTGCTACTGGAGATGGATTAGTATCAGCCATCACAGCTTAGGAGAAACAACCACCAGCAATAGCCCACATGGGCCAGCAGTTTGCTGTAGCCATCAGCTTCCCTTGAAGCCTTCCTAAAAGTGACTCTGTCACGTACGTACTGTAAGAACTTCATCATCTCTTTCCCCAAAGTGCCCATGACCAAAGTCACCAGAAGGGAAGAACCTGGGGTCTTCAGAAGCGAAAGCACAGTCTCTACTATAGAAGGTGAGTCTACACTAGCTTTTCCTCCTCCCTCCCAAATTTGATCTGGGGCTAACATGATAGGAATATTTTCAGCGTTAAGGGATAGGCCAGGAATAAGGCGATTAGCTGTCTGCATTCAGCAGCCTGTTGTAGTTGCCGGGACCAGCCACTGGGGGTGATATGATCATACACTAATCTAGACTATCACAGCTCAGGCATCCCAGGTCCACTGGCATTCCAGTCCCACCAGCGGTGCTTTACTTTGTTACCTGTGGATTTCACTGGTTGGTTTGCTGGTATTTTGCACATTCTGCCGTGGGCCTGTCCAGAGGGAAGATGTAATGGATGAGCCGTTTTGAGAGCTCGTTCCTGTTTCTGTAATGTGTTGGCCTGGTTTAGCTCTTGTTCCTTCTGATGAGTCAGTTCCCTCTGAGTTGGCCTTTGTTCCTGGAAAAAAAGAAGAGGAGAAACAGCCTTTAAAAATCCCCTCTGGCCTGGAAGACAGAGCGAGAGAATTAGCCCTTTTGAGCAGCCAGTCTGCATCATGCACCTCACCTGCAAACAGCCAGCTCTGGGATGTGACCTTCATTTGAGACAGAATCCCCCTCTCTGCCCTGCTCTGCAGATTTTAGTGGTGATTCTGCTTTCCTTGGCTAAGCCAGGAAAAGCTGCTGAAAGGAAATATTTTCCTTCTGAAAGCTGTCTTCTCTTTAAAACCCCCATGGACTTCCCTCACAGCCTCCAGGGCTAGCCAGTGTTAATTCAGTTCTGACCCAAATCCTGGACCCCCTGATCCACAAAGAGACTTTACATCTATGCTACTACGTAGCATTTCTGTGACACAGCTTTTCAGGGGCTCTCGTTACAAATTCTGATTATTTAGTGCCAAACCACATTTATGCCATTTCTGGTTTTCCCTTCCCCACCCCTCGCTGCTTTGTTCCTGCCAGACAGAAGAGTGAAGGGAGCAGATAAATCATCACCTTTGGTTCTTGCGCTTGATTAAGTGAAGCCTCCACTTAGCTATGGACAAGGTCAAATCAGCCTCAGTTTGGTTTTATGCTTTGGCATTTGCATGCAGTGTATTTCCTGCTGTGTTCATTTTAACACACTTCGATGTTAGCTTTAATTTGGTTTCAGTTCTCTTTCCTGGCTTTGAACTTGATTTGACTTGAACAGCTACTGTTATGTAAGAAGGGGACTGCTTGCAGAAATAGGTCATTAGCTAAGAGCTTGGCCGATAAATAAGTAATCAGTAATGCATAGATCGCACACCTATTTGAGAAAGGACGCTTTGAAGCCTCCCACTTGCATAAACAGGTCGTTTGGTGGCAACAGATTCAGCTGGACCAGCAAAGCCTGCACGGACAAACCCAGCGTGGTAACGATAAAAGATATTGGAAACTCTGTGGTGACCGGTGTCAGGGCCGGCTCCAGGCACCAGCGAAGGAAGCAGGTGCTGGGGGCAGCCAATGGAAAGGGGCGGCACCTCCGGCTCTTCGGCAGTAACGCTGTGGCTGAAGTGCTGCCGATCGCGGCTTTTTTTTTTTTTTTTGGCCGCTTGGGGCGACAAAAACACTGGAGCCGGCCTTAACCGGTGTGCAACAAACTGGTGGTCTCAGTCGCATGCCCAGTGGGCAAGTTCCCACATCATAAACCCCCATCAAAGTCAGCATTTATTGACTCCCTTCTTGGCAGCCTCAGCAGAGAGCATGAGCCACATCACCTGTCATTCACGGGGCTGATTCCTTCAGGTCAGGGCTGAGGCACATCAGGATCAGAAGACTCTTTCCCTATGGTCAGTTTATTCCATAGGTACCTGCCAAAGAGTTTCTTGCACCTTCCTCTGAACGCTGGTACTGACCACTAGCAAGAGCCCAGACTTGACGGGCCAAGGATCTGATACAGGATGGCGTCCCCACATGGGCAGTGCAAATGGGCGAAGCTTGCACTGCCCCTGTCTGTGCTTCATCTTCTCTATCGATCAACAGAGGACTGCAGCTTTCAGGCATGTCTCACAATGAGCACTGAGGCCCCTTAAAGAAATGTAAAGTTAAGAAGCGCGTTCTACCTCACCAGCACCTGTGGAATCCCCATTGCTGCTCATGGGTGTCAGATGCATGTATGGAGGAAACAATGAATCACTAATGGCTGAGCTCACATCTAGTGCTTCTCCACCCACCCTATCCTCTGGTCTGACCAGAGAAGCCGAGCTGCAGTCATGCAACTGGAGATGGTGCCTGGCTGAGACATCTAACTACACCTATCTGCCAGATTGTGGCAGCTGAAGGAGTTATTTGGAAGGATCTCATGGTACAGGTCACAAAGCATATTCCTAACCTCACTTTCCATAAACCTGCTCTGAGCCATGCCTTTGAAAAGGGTGTCTCATTATGGCAAGAAGGCAGACATATAATTTTGCAATGTGAGTGTCACCTCAGAACATAAGACTATATGGAAAAACCAAAATCCTTTCTTAAGCCCCTTCCATACAGGAAAAATACTGTCAGAGCAGAAGTGGGGCTGGAACATCACAAAGTTTATGGTAAATTGTCTCCCCTGCTAGGTGCATCAGAGTACCAAATAACTGACAGGAGTTTTGCAAGCCTGCCTTTCCCATCTCCAGGGTGGAGAGAAAAAAGCAGCGATGCTCCTTGCGTGCATTTGAGGTCAGGGGCGCTGGCACAATTTTTATAGTGGGGGGTGCTGTGAACCATTGAACCAAACTGTAAATCCTATATATAATGGAAACCACTTCAAGCCAGGGGGTGCAGCAGCATCCCCCGCATCCCTCATTCCAGCACCTGTGTTTGAGGTCTCCTGACATTTTGCAGAAGCATTAGCACAAGGATTTCTTTGACCATTTACAAGTTGCAAAGTGCTACAGAAAAAGGCAGCTGGTGCCATCTGCAGAATGCACCATGTGCTATGTATCGGGCCACATCCTCAGAGGGTGGAAATTGCCATAGCCCCATTTGACTTACTGGTGCGACATTGATTTACACCAACGGAGTCCCTGGCCCACTGACCGCACGTAGCCCCATAAAGCTGTTTTGCGCCAAGGTTCAACGCAGAACTGCTGCTTTGGCACATATAGTCCGTGGCTCTTGTTTGCAATGGTCTCGGCAGAGTGAGAAGTGGCCACAACTTCGCTAATGCTTGAGGATAATGCTCTTGCATGTGGCTCACTGAACTGTCCTACTGTTGGTGCTAGTGGGGAGGCCTGACCTAGGGTGCTTCTCCTTGCATTTAAAATGTACCTATATAAACCAAACAACACTCCTCCCATGCACTGGATGCCTGAAGCCCCTATGGAATAATGGCCTCAGGTACAACCTTGCTTCTACAAACTGAATCCTGAGGATTCAGTCCTTATGTGGACATCACTCTCTCTGATTTCACTGGGAAGCCGCAGATGAAGGCCCTCAGGGTTTGACTCTATGCGCCAGCACCTCCACGGCTGTACCCCAGTGTGCTCCCTGGCTTGACACAACCTGCTCTTGGTGCCAAATTGGCCCTGACAATCCCTTTGAAATGATTTGGGATTCATTTCTGCCGTGGTGGAAATGCAGTCGAATTCTCGACAGCTGGGCCCCCAGCCCTGCAGCTTACCATCGGGCTATTGCAGTGCATTGGCCTGTCCCTGCAGCTTACACTAGTGCTGTTTTGCGTCAAGAATTGTTTTCTGTAAAGGTCTGCTTCATGCTGCAGCTTTTCTGACAGTAAATAATTGACCCTTACAGACCCAGGAGGAGACAAGGATGGGAGGTGGCTAACCCAGGCCTGCGATGAAGGGTGGGTTTGGGGAAGGGCAGAGCGGTGTGCAGCGTTGTCCTCTGCCATTGGTGACACTGTATAACTCTCTTTAAAAATAAATAAATAAATAGGGATTTCCTGACTTGTCAAAAGGAGAAGTTTATCCCGGAGAGCGACAGCAGCAGAGAACAGTTGAAGACGACTCAGCAGCACTTCCCAGTCCAGCTGTCTCCATTCTACTCGGAAGGATCCATTGAGCTGAAGCATTTGTTCCTTCACCTGCATCACAGCATACCTGACCTGTGCTGAAGAGGCACCTGCAGCCCAGGGGAGATGGAGTCTGCCATCCTGGTGCTTCTGGTGGCAGCTGACATCTGGCATGGTAGGTCTGACAGCACCAACTGCAGAGCCAATGTGAGCCCCTGGCAGCTGGAAAGCAGTAGCATGTAGGATGTGGCTAGAGAGATACTTGCACGTTGGGGAGACTCTTTCTGCACAACCCACAGGTAATTGTGCAGAAAAGGAGAGATCCCAAGCTCCCTGGTCAGCGTTTGCTCCATCCTTTCTCCAGCAAATTCCCATTAAAGTCACTGGGCCAGATTTTTAAAGCTTTTTAGGACTCTAAAGATGCAGATAGACGCTGAGTGGGGCTTGCAAAAGCACTCGAGCACCTAACGGCTTCAGAAACACCTTTAAAAACCTGGCCCTGAGAGCTCTGCCTGAGTCAGGATGGAACTCAGCAAGGTTCTCTGGGTATAGTGCAAAGAGCATGCAGCCCTGAGCCCAAAAGGGAGCACAGCGCTCACGATCATACCCCCTGCCAAGCAAGGGGGGCCGGGCTGAAGCGGTAAAGCCCTTCATTCAGCAGACTGTTGCAAGGGGCAACTGCTGCAATGGTGGGAATAGGCAAGGGGTGGTTTGCCTTGCAGACTCATTATGGCTCATATATAGCACTGGGCACAAGAGAATGACTATGCGCTAAGAGCAACATGCCAACATTATCAGGGATTTACAGGACGATTTGAGGCTCGTAGGGCCAAAGGTATTTAGGGGCCTAAAGATGCAGAGAGGCACCAAGTGGAGTTTACAAATCAGGTTACGCACCTAACTCCCTTGACTTTTGTTCTGTCTGTACAGCGCCTTGCACGGGGGTCCCGGTCCCTGACGAGGGGTCCGAGATGCTCTGAGAATCCAGATAATAAATAACAATGAGAGTTAGGCACCTAACGTACTGAGGCAGCTTTGTAAATGTGTCTAGGTGCCAATCTGCCTGTATCAATCTGGTCCCTTGTGTCCCAGCTGTTAGAGCAAAGAGCTAGGAACCGATAGAGCCCCAGGACAGACCTCAGTTAAGCTGTGGGCTTGTTCTAGTAGTAACACCTGTATTGTTGTTTTGAACCTATAGACATACTAAGTGTTATTGGATGAGGATGGGCAAGCCTTGGCGGGGTTTTTTTCTTCTTGGGAAGGCTGTGTAAAAAGCAGGATCCTCAGTGAAAATCAGGTGCTGCATCTGAGGGGTGCTTATTCTCCACTCAGTCCCCCTCCGCTCAAGAGCACCAGCGATTCATTGCTATGAGGATGTGGGAGAACCAGCGGACTAGCCTGCCCTGGTTCCTGCAGATGCACTGTAACCTACGCAGGGGCTAGGGTATTGCTATGCTGTGTCAGCTTGTGTTTGAGGGTTGCAGCCCTTTGGTGATGCTGGTGGTGCATATAGATTAGATGCTCTTGTGCCTTATGACCAAGTGTTTCCACCTCCAGCTGTCTAGTGCCACGTTTCTTGCTCCATTATAATCTATTCCCATGGCAGCAACGTCTTTTCCGACAGTTTTTTTTTATGTCATCTCTTCTCCTTCCCTTTTCTGTCTTGCACCAAGTGGGATCCAGTCAAAGGCTTGTCTAGGAATACTGGGCTTTTTGTATCCCTACAACATGCCTAAGCCACTTCAGCCTGCTTTCTCTAACCGTTGTGAATACAGACGAATAAGGGCTTGGCCAAGGGTATTGTTAAGCCTTTCAGTGGAATGGGATGGGAGAGGAATACAGCAAAGTCTGGTCTGTCTAGTCTGATTTGGATGCTATACCCGTTCCATGTCACTATCTCTTTTCAATCCTCCAAGAGAAGCATGCAGGATTCTCCAGCCCAGATTAGACATTTCCAAAATAAAGTATGGAAAGGGGGCCCCTCTGGAAACTGAGTGTTTTCTGGTTTTGCATCTCAAGCAAGGGTGACATTGTGGGAGAGGTTCCCTCCCCAGCCCCCCTCCCCTGCTACGCCCACTTCTTTAAGGAATTGTGCAGTTCTTCCATGAAACTGAGCATCTGGTACTGTCCCAGGAAGACGGAATGGCTGGGAACCCTGGGCAGGATGGGATCTTGGATAATGGGGACTAGGCAGTTACCGGGGAGACACAAGGTTTCCTGGAGCCTAGAGAACTCTGTCAGGATCCCCACTGGAAACATGGACACGTTTACAATGTAGATCCACATTCAGGGGGTCCATAGCATTAGGGTTGCTAGGTGTTTCCCTACTGAGTTGCCCCATGAAACCTTTGGCAGCTGAGTTTTATCACAGTTATTCAGAAATCCCACAGCACCAAGAGTCTTGAAGCATCCCAAGGTTTGCGTGCAGCAGTATTATCCCTGCATAAGTCTCCAGTGGGTTGTATTTTGTTTTCTGTCTGAATCTGATTAACCTGTTTCTTGACTCCTTAGCTGTTTCTTTTGGCATTGCTGTGTTTCCCCCTGCTAGGTCATGGTACAGTTTCTGGGTCCCAGATATGCTATGTTTCTTTTATAACTTTGGGCCCAGTTCCCAAACGTGGGATCCCTGCCCCAGATCAAATAGGCAGGCCAAATCCCACATCAGCTGCTCAACTCGCATGCAGGGGCTGGTTGTTTGCATATCCACGTGTGGGATCTGGACCCCCTTTTAAGGTGCCTGTGTTTGAAGATTGGGCTGACCGCTCCAAAGGAGTTAGGCTTCTAATGTCTGTTCATTTCATTGGATGTTCGGAAACTAAATAGAAGTTAAAAGCTTAACTCCTTCAGAACATTCAGCCGTGAGTGTTTGACTCCTTGCATGCTGGGACGTGTTTACCAAGGGTCTACACCATTTTCCAGGGGGTCCTAACAAAGGCACGGAGTGCCACTTCACTGGGCATCCCCACAGGACATTGAGGGATGGAATGTGGGCTATGCTCCAGCTGTCCACAGATGTAAGGTTATTCCTGATTCTGGAGGCTTCCTGGCTATTAGAATAATATGGACTGGACAGCTGGGATGTGTGTGAGAGGGAGAGATTGGGCACTGAAGGATGCTGCAGTTGACTCTGGTTAGTTAGTGCCTTGGGAATTGCATCTAATGCAGGACACTGAGCCATGAGGCCCCATGCCCTTTCATTTTCCAACACCTGCTTTAAGTCCTGCTGACCTCTGTGTGAGGCTGGAACCTCCCTGGATACCAGCATCTGCCTCTGAGCTTACAGTCCCCGGGAAAATAAGTTTCAAAAAGAACAAGCAGCTCTGGCCAGATGAAGGGGTCTGGCTAATTGTCATGGCTGGGATAGGAGAGGGGGATGGGCCTCATCCTGCAGCTGGAGGTCATTGTTACACAACCGTGGTGTGGTAAAGCCAATGGCCAGCAGTTACCGACAACAATGAGGAAGTTGGTGGGTGACACTCTCCAGCTTCTTGTGAGATTGCATTCTGGTCAGCGGGAGAACAGAGGCCTGAGCCAGAGCTCCTGCCACGTTACCAAGGAGGGGGAGGGGGCTGATTTACTGTCCTAATGCGTCCCACCAGCAACTCTGCTCACACCCGGGTACTGGCCTGATGCAGGCCTTATCTGCTTTAATCAAAGCTAACTCAGGTATGTCTACATGTGCTGTGATGACACCTCCGCACTGCCGTGTAGACATTTCCTTAATACTAATGGCCAACGCTAAGTTTACCAAGCAAACCAGTTAGGTGATACAGAGACAACAAGGCACACTGATGGCTGGACAAGAAACCAACATACAAGCAGATCCACTCCCATACCCTCATACAGAGCTCTAGCACAGAAGGGAGCAGGAAACTGTAGCTATATGGAAAATATGGTTTCAAAAGGATTGTAAGATATTTCCTTTTCTGCTTGGGAATAAATGGGTTTTTTTCCTGTTTCTGTAAGAAGTCAAAAAAAGCAAGAAAAAATTCAAGAGGAAGAAAAGTCAAATATTCCATATCTCGTCCTTTCTGCTTTCTCATATGTGTAGCTGTGTTGGAATCTGTTGGTTGAGTTCCTGTTGAGTTAGACCACGTCTACACTAAGAGCACTTTGCCAGTATAGGAAGGGTTTTTTAACGTGAGTGTTTGTTCCTTTAAGATCTGGGGAAGGGGTTAGTGTCTGAGGAAAAGCAGAAGTGGGAGAATAGCTGGCTCCTGGAAGGGGCTTGCTGTGTATTGGGGGGGGGAAGCCAACCCCCTCAGAGCACAGATAGCCATTTGCAATGTGTTTCCTGTCCCCTGAAAGAAAGCCTGTCATGAGGGTGTTATTGCCGCTTTTTCCCCATAAGGCACTGATTCATTTTTCACTTCCCCCATCTCCATAAATACAGGCAGTGACTAAAAGAACTCGCTGACAAGATAAAAATAATGTGTTTCTCTCTGACAGCGATGGCTGAAGGAGGTTCCAGGTTCCCCTTTACTCAAACTGATGAAGAAGTTAGTTCCACAATGTCTCTTAAAGGCAAATAGGGCAACTCAAATTCAGGCCTGAAGTCTGACCCATTGCAAAATGGTGATCGTTAGGCTAGGACAGGGGTCGGCAACCTTTCAGAAGCGGTGTGCTGAGTCTTCATTTATTCACTCTAATTTAAGGTTTTACGTGCCAGTAATACATTTTAACGTTTTTAGAAGGTCTCTTTCTACAAGTCTATAATATATAACTAAACTATTGTTCTACATAAAGTAAATAAGGTTTTAAAAATGTTTAAGAAGCTTAATTTAAAATTAAATTAAAACGCAGATCTTATCAGTTTAGTGCAATGGTTCTTAACCTGGGGTGCACACACCCCCTGGGGGGGGAGAGACAGGCGAGATTTTTTTAGAAGGTAAATCATCGAAAACACAAATTTAAGCACAGACACGTAAGTACGACGACTTTGTGTAATCAAACCTATGTATTTATTAACATTATACATTTAACGATTACTGTAATATACAAAGTTTTCAACTTTTTAAGCTAATTGTAGTGTAATTTTTTATAAGAGGCGCGAGAACATATTTTGAGAACTCCAGACCATCAGCGGGCTGAGCAGGGCCAGGTGTAGTGTGTTAAATTTCTCCCCGTAGGAATGTGCTACTTATGGTGTACTACTTACGGCTGCCAGTCCTGGTGCTCCGCAAGTAGCACATTCCTACAGGGAGAAATTTAATGCAGCAGGCTGAGCCGCTCAGCCCACCGCCGGTCTGGGAATCCATCTGCTGGTTCTTGCCAGCCGGGGTCCCAGCCGCCGATCCCACTCAGCCTGCTGCTGGTCTGGGGTTCCATTCACCCAGGCCGGCAGCGGGCTGAGCAGGGGCAGTGGCCGGGACCTCGGCTGGCAGCAGTGTGCCAGTAAAAATCAGCTCGTGTGCCGCCTTTGGCACATGTGCCGCAGGTTGCTGACCCCTGTGCTAGGAGATCACGTGGCCTAGTGCATAGGTGCAGGACTGTGAGTTAGGAGGCCTGAGTTCCACCACTGGCCCTGCCACTCACTCACTGTTTGACCTTGGCTAAGTCACTTAACTGCTCTGTGCCTCAGTTTCCCCATCTGTAAAATGGGAATAATACTATTTCCCTTTATACAATTCTTTGAGTACTAAGGATAAAGTTCTATCAGATCTGGGTAGTTATCTGGCCTCTATCACCATAGTATTTGAGTAGTTATATAGGTACTATGTATGATTTTGTAATTTTCAAAATCCACTACTCCGCCACCAAGAAATTAGTTTCCCCAAAAGTTTTTGATACAAAATCAGTGCTTTGAACTCTTTCAATTGGCTCTGCACAAAATAGTTTGGCACATTTCTTTCCTGTTCTGTTCTCATGATAGCACTTATGTAGTATACAGAAAGAAGTAAACAGAAGAAAATTGCATTGATTGCTGCTGTATTAAAAATACAGGAGTAGGATTATGTCCCAACACAATTTGCATCATGTGCTTACAGCTCCACAGTGAAATTTACAGCCAAATAAATCCTGATCTATAGGAAAAGAACAACTTCTAAGACAGTAAAACAAAGAAACTCCAGAGCCTGGATTAATCAGCGCAAAAGAGTGGATTTTGCCACCTAAGGCTCTGAATGTTCTGACATCAAATACCCCTCCTAGCCTAAAATTCAAGCCATTGGAGAAGTAATTAAAATAAAAAGCCCAGCCAACCAAATCAGCCTAGAATCTCTGCTGTGCGTATGAAATGAACCAAAACTCCAGTTCTGGCCAGCCAGCCCAGTCTTTATGACAATTCTTCCTTGTGCCCTTGCTAAGATATTCCCTGCAAGGTGAGATGAGATCTCACCAGTTTATCTGTATGGCTCGTCGGTTGCTCACCCATCCTCTCTTTCTTGTTTGCAGGCTTGGCATCTCTGACACTCGACCCTAATGTCACGGTCATGATTGTGAACAAGGGAGCCCCTGTGAACGTGCACTGCTCTGGGGATTTCAGCGTGGAATGGGTCAGCACAAGACACAATATGATCGTGTACTCCACTGGCAATACCAGCACACTCAGTATTACCAATGCCAGTTACAGGCACACCGGCACCTATCAGTGCGCTTATACCAACAGCACTGACATGGAGCGAGCATCCGTCCATCTCTTTGTGAGAGGTAGCTAATGCCATTCCTTCACGTACTGCCACACTCGTTTCAGGGTTGTCTGCAAGGGATAGTTTTACCTGTTACACCGATATAATTATAGCAATACCAATACCATTAAACCAGTATAACCCCCTCCCCCCACTGTGGGCACTCTTATTCCCCCTTAAGGAGACAATGTGGCCTCATGGATAAAGCACTAGACTGGGCCTCAGAAAGCCTGGAATCAATATTCCTGGCCTCCCACTGGTTTGCTAGATGAGCTGGGCAAGTCATGTCACTGCTCCGTGCCTCAGATTTCCCTTCTGTAAAATGGGGATCATGTAGAGTCACCAGACAGCAAATATGAAAAATCGGGACAGAGGGCGGGGGGTAATAGGAGCCTATACAAGAAAAAGACCCAAAAATCAGGACTGTCCCTATAAAATTGGGACATCTGGTCATCCTAGGATCATGATACTGCTTTCCTTTGTAAAGTGCCTAGAGATCTGTGGATGAAAAACGCTATGTAAGAGCTGGATATTCCAGATAAGAGCTACTCCAGGATTAGAGTGGCTTTCTTTTTTCATTTTGCTTAAACCTCTCCCAAAACAGCATAAGCTAAACCAGAAGGTTCTCTTATGCCAGAGCATATACTGGAGAGACCTCGCTGGGACCTAGACCATTTTAAATTCACACCTTATATCATTATAACGTTCTCGTGTAGGCAGGCTTTGCTTAATGCTTCTAATACATTCCTCTAGAGCAGCGTTTCTCAACTGTTTTGGTATTGGGGACCAGTTTGCTGCCTTCCTAAACTGTATCAGGGGAAATCTCAGGGACCGGCACTAGTCTTTGGATCAGTTGTTGAGAAACATTGTCTAGTGCACACACTGGGGACTGTCCCCTGGCTTCTGCTGAATATACACTGCCAGGCATAGGGTTTGCTATCTGGGGTGCTGTGATGATGTCACGGTGCGCTGTAAGCCACGGTGCTCTGCTCCCACCATTCTGTGAAGGCATGCAGCAGGTCACCCCCTAGTGTAATATTGTGCCTGTGAAATGGTTGTCCTAATGGTTTCAAAAAAAGGGCTTACCAATGTGATTAATGGAAACCTCATTAGCCAATCAGCTCGCATCTTCCAGCTTAGCCTTTTTATTAATAAAACCGGCAGCCCTAGTTGAAAGGTAATTTTCACTGAGTGCCTGGTGCTTCTCTAACTGTCCCTCTCAGTCTCTGTATCACACACGCCATCACACCTGTACTTATGCTACAAATTATGTCCCCTCTCCTTAGGTATCATAGGCTTTCCCTGTCGTGCCAAATGAGCTGTAAAGAACTAAGGAGCCATGGAGTTATCAATAGGAGCAGGCCTTTCAGCGCTATAGCAGTTTAATGCAAGGCAGACAGAAAGCTGAACCTACACTGAAATGTACCTGCTGGAAACCCATCCCAAGTGTATGCACTTTGCTTGATTTCACTCTCTGGCTTTTCTTATTCCATTGACAGATCCCGAGAAGGTGTGGTATGTCCATAGCATCAGTGTCAGAGTAAGCGAAGGCCGTGATGCACAGCTGCCATGTTTGATCACTGACCCAGAGTATGGGTCCAACGTTACCCTGCTGAAGGATGATAATTCTCCAGTCTTACCAGGGACCGAGTTTTCTTTCAGCCCTCGGGATGGAGTAACCATATACAGTGTGCAGCAAGCTCATAAAGGATCTTACAGGTGTGGGGCCCTGATCAACGGAAAAGTGGAGAGGTCATCGAAAATCCGATTGATTGTTCTGAAAGGTAAAGGATTGGGTTTCTGATCACTCTTCCAGCAGTGCCTTGGGGAGGCAGCTATTGTTAACTCTGCCAGGAGCAGGTCTGGGGGAGCTCGTTTGGGGAAAGGTCAGACAAGTTAGAGATGGAAATGACCTACCGGGCCACGGAGGCTGGAATTTTCAAAGGAGTCTAATGGAGTTAGGTGAACAGTTCCCACTGAGATTCAATGGGATTTGGTCACCTAATCCCCATAGACACCTTTATAAAGCAGAGCCCAAGTCCATTCCTCTACCAGTGCTGGATTGTTTCTGACTGTGTATTGCCAAGACTTTGTCCAGTCTAGTTTTAAAAGTTCCCATTGATGGGGTTCCCTGGGAGACTGTTCCACAGCCTGACAGGACCCTTTTCTCTGTACTCTGTTTAGCACTGATGTGCTATTGGATAGTCCCGTGTACACTGCTGTTACTACATGAATAATTCATTTTATCGATGGATTCCTATTAATGTTGATAATACCCCTGGCACCTTGTTCCTCCACCTCCTCCTGTTTGTGTCATGCTGATCCTTGCACATGCCTCCAGCAGCTGGAAGGAAAATCTGTTCTTCCTACTGGCACACTGCAAATCCTGAGGCCTTGGTGCAGTTGTCTTGCAGATCAGCAAACAGGCAGATGGGACAGGGATTCCTTATCCTTTAAGCCTTTTGAGCCACCTCGTGGTGATGGCCCCGCCCTGAACGTGGTAGTGCTGGGAGGAGTGAGGATGATGATGGTGGTGAAGATGGTGGCAATGATGAGCGAAGGGATTAAAGTGGATGGTGGCAAGAGCTAAGCAGCCAAGTCCTTGGGGATTCTTCAAGGATGCAGAGGCCTTTAAGCCCTCCTGTAACTAATCCTTGCCCCTCTCTGCCTTTGTTTAGCAACAGAAAATCCGCTCTCAGTCACAGTGGAGCAAAAAGACCATGTGCGAATACAGGGGGAAAGTTTCCAGATCACCTGCAATTTAATTTCTCCTTCCTACAAGTACAACATCAAGTGGGTCCATCCAGCTCAGAATGTAAGTCGTTATCCTCTGTTTGTAGGGAGAATGTGATCTCTCTGGAAAATGGGGAGGGAGAAGCTGACCAGAGTCATTCCTGACTCTCAGAGCCTTCCATATGGTAGCAGCTGGCGGGAGCACAGTACTGAAGCTCATGATTAGATGTGTATTGTACACAAACGCAGGAGACCGAAGCACAGCCATCCTTTCTCTCTCTCTTTTGTTGCGGTGACAGTTTACAAAGGGTTAAGAGACACTTGCATACATTCTTGGTGGCTCACTGTACTAGAGAATGAAATGGGGGTTGCTTTATCGGGGTTCGCTAAACATGAACTGCAGTGCCTGCAAAATGACATGTAAACCCCAGTTCTCCCAGCCAGGCTTGCCCAAGTAACCCCATCAACATCCTATCTTAGAAAACAACAAACACGCTCAATGCGTACACGCTCCCCTAGAGAAGGGGAGAGCGAGGGAGATTTTCTTGTGTTGACTTTAATACATTATGGGTTGATTTTAATATTTTTCATACATAGATAAAACTTGGATGGGTGCATTTTAAAAACCTAGCTTAGATTAGATAAAATAGTAGTTCCTGTTTTAGAGTTCTTAATGTCTCAGTGTAGGCAATGATACAGTATTAGCACACAAAATATAGCAGTCTGTTCAGATAATGCAATGTAATCAAAGCATTGACAATGATGATAAAGAAATCTATATGCCTGTCTATGCTACAAGTATCGGCGCTGACGACGTCAATTAACTGTATCTGTTTGTCTCCACTTGTTTGCATTTTAGCCATATAAATTCTCAGACGAGGTCTAGTAGGGTAGAAAACGAGATGAAGGGCACAGTAATCACTAATCCTGACTTTTGTTCCAAAACAAATCAGTCTAACATCCCTTCCCTATGGCTGCAGGTCACCATCACAACCAACAGGACCTTTGAACAAGAGGTCTATTACGTTTCCATCACCCTATACATTCCAGCGGTGACAATAGGAGACAGTGGGCAATACAGTTGTGTAGCAAACAATTCTGCGGGATCCAGTAATTCTTCAACTGTGCTCCAGGTTGTAGGTGAGCAATTCCTGAATGGGCAAGAAAAGTGAGATCATGAAATGTGTGCGCATGTGCACACACGCACAATTTCGTCTCCCTTATTCATTTGTATCTAAGATCACAATCTCATCCCTACATTGGTTTCCCAATGGAGACTCCCTGATTAGACCCACATGGTTCAATCCCAGAACTTTACAGTGGATAGAAAAGGGAAGTCTAGGTGTCTTGAGGGAAAGGGGGTAGGTGCCATTATCCAGTTAGTGATCTGGTCGCTGGTGCAGTCAGATGCAAAGCCAGGGAAGATCTTCTCTTTTTCTACAAGTTTAATAAACAGCCTCTAAAAAAATTCATTGGACAAAGTCACCCCAGAGACCATTGAAACAAAAGCTGACTGCATGTCCCACACTAGGAGACGGTGGGTCTGTGCCCCCTTCAGGGGCGGTTCCAGGCCCCAGCACGCCAAGCGCATGCTTGGGGCAGCAAGCTGCGGGGGGCGCTCTGCCGGAGCCGCGAGGGCGGCAGGTTGGCTGCCTCCGGCGGCTTGCCTGCGGAGGGTCCGCTGGTCCCGCGGGAGGTCCACCGAAGCAGCGGGACCAGCGGACCCTCCACAGTAAAACTGCCAGAGGCAGCCTACCTGCCATGCTTGGGGCGGCAAAATCCCTAAAGCCGCCCCGGCCCCCTTCCTGTGGCAGATCCACAGAAGAGAATAAAACTCTAATGCAGATGCAAGTTGAGAGAGCAACTTCTGCAGTTCAAAAAGAGGCAGCTCATCCTTTTAGCTCTGAAGCTCCTGGGTTCAAATTAGCTGATGACCAAGGCAGGGGGTTGTAGTGCGCTGCTGGGGGAAGGAGAGCTCAGATCTAAATGTGCTCCCCAGACAAGTAGAGACCAGGGGCTTGGCGCAAGTGACGGACTGGACTCCAGGGGGATGCACAGGTGATCCAGCTTGCTAGCTTAGCCACATCACTCTTTAGCATAGCTGACTCAGCCAGTGCGTTCAGCTCCTCCCCATTACCAGCTACCCTGTCACTTAATCAGTTAACTTCAAGTCCTTGTCATATCAGCTGTTCCCTCCACTAGCTGGGTATGGCTCACACTTTATAGTAAGGTTCTATTTATAAAGTGTTAATGGATGGTTCATAGATGCTGTACGCTTGTTGCAGACATGAGTAGTGTAGGTCACACACGGTTATAAGAACACCAGCAGACAGTGTTAAAGATACTCACAAGCCATGGTTATGCAACCAATTAACCTGCTGGACTCTAACCATCTCTAGCAATTGATTTGCCATCTATTAATCCTTTATAAATGGAACCCTAATATGAAGTGTGACCTGGATACGCCCCAGCCTCTGAGAGTAGCTGAAAGCCCATCAGGAAAAGACAGCATTGCACTGAGAGTGTGTAATTTCATTGTCCCGCATCAGGCTGAGCTGTATCCCACCAGGAACTGGGATCAGCAAAGACTTCTCTGCGCCCAAGCCAGTCTTGGTGTAAAGGTGGGCAACTATGGAGATCAGTGGAGATGGGCTGAATGCGGGCTATGCCAGGGCTAAATGTGGAAGACCCTTGTCCTTCGCAGACACACCCACTGATCATCTTTGCCCTTTTGTCCCTCAGAGAGAGGTTATGTACGTCTGTTGCCCATGCAGAACAGCAGCCATGAAGTAAAGTTGGGAGGAAATCTGGAACTGCGGGTCTTGATTGAGGCTTACCCCAGACTTCGCAACTGGAATTGGACACATGAGAATCTTACCCAACACTCTGTGAGCACCCTACTCAACGACCAAATGGTCCCTGGTAACAACAGGTAGAGTATCTCCTCTCGCCTTTGTGCTCATCAGCTGAGTATTTCCAACACTGCCAGCTGGATCCTTTCCATTGGGAACAGGGTCCCCTACAGCAGAACCCTTCTAGGGGGGATTGTCTGGTAGAAAATTATTCAGTTTAAAGGGGCAAGGGGACTATCCTCCCTTATTCAGGGAGCAAAGCAGCCTTTCCTAGGGCAGCACCACAGGGGAAGTCCCCATCACTCTCATGGGCATTTGCTACTGTCGTTCATGTTTGTTCATTTTTTGGTTGGGAGGCAAAGAAAATGCAAATGTGGGCTGAGGACAGAATGGCTTCTCTCAATCCAAACAGACACTGCGATAAAGACAGCCATGTCTTTGTAATTCCCATGGGATGTGATGGGGCGGAGGCAGCCATACGCCTGCGTGTCTCCTATTGCATCAGCCCCTTCCATTACCAGGGGCTGCACACCACAGATCCACACTCAGTCCACCACCCAGAGCAACAGCCCCTATCCTCCACCGTGGTCCCAGCTGACTCCAGCTGAGACCGAATTCCCTAAGCGGCCTCTCCCATGTCCACTCGCACTTCAGCTCCACCTGCTGACTTCACCAGCGGCCATGGAGCCACTCACACAGGCTGGGGGATGATGGCCAAGGCTGGAGGCAGGTCAGAGGCAGATGAGATGTGACCAGAATCCATAGGAAAAGAGCTGGCTGGGACCTCACATGTGTCACTACACGCAGTGCCCCACAAATCCTGGAGCCGACCTAGACCACAATAGCACATTTAAAGAACAGAACTTTCTGTTAGTTGGGAAGAAATGGCTATTTCCCCTTTTGTTTCTCAGAAACAATTACCCACCGGACGAGGAACTGGAGCACTGAACTACGGAAAGAGCCCTCTGTCACTCAGCGTCAGGGTTCTAAAGGGCTGTATTGGGGTTCAGGAGCACTAATGGGATGGGATAGATGGTGGGGCAAGTTGAGTAATCTGGGGAAAGTCCATATTTTCAAAATCTGTGTGGCTGGCCATTCCCGGTCCTTCTCAGTTACAAACTGGAGACTGACTCTCCCCAGTGTCTGAGTTCTCTCTTCCACTGGGGAGGGCGTACTGTAACTTCTCCGGAGTTTGCTGTCTTCCAACATACTTTGTTGGGTCAGCACTATAGATAGCAAGGGAAATAGGGGAACATCACATGGGAAGCAAGCTGCTCACTTCATCTCCTGCTCCAGCCAGGGGGATGGTAAGAAGATATCGTTATGGAGGGTGTGGAGAGAAAAGTGTCCCTAACTTCTCTCCACATATATAGGGATTATAATAATGACCATCCCTCTGGGCTCAATCAAGTCATGTTTGCAAGGCCCTTTAAGACCCTTGGCTGAAGGTGCTACTATAAAAGTATCTTGCAAACTTGAATTGATTGAGTCCAGAGAAGTGTCATATTGTAATCTCCATTTCACAGACAGAGAACCTCTTGCCGAGAGGCTAAGTGACTTGTTTATGGTCACAGAGAAAGTCAGTGGCAGAGCTAGGAACAGAATGAGAGTCCGAACTTTCAATCTTTTGCTTTAGCCACTGGATTTTAACCTGTCTGGGTTGGCAATCCAGAAGTGCCAATGATATTACGTGGCAGCTGTTTACCGATTCCTGGTACCTTTCATGTAACTGTTTACATCACAAGATGCATTCAAGGTCAGTGGAAGCTGCATGTGCTTATCCCTTTGAAAATCAGACCTGGAGAGGGGAAAGTGTTCATAGCACTCCAAGGCTGGCACACTACAAGAGCAAGTGTCTAGTCCAGGCTCCTGGGTCAAGGCAGGGACAGAAGCTCCTGTGGATATGATGTTGGAGATCCCTCCTGCAGGTCTCTAGAGCCCAGCCAGCTGAAGATCGAAGTCTCCATAGCACTTTCCAAACAGAACAGAGAGTAACGCTGCTGTCCTGGCCAAAATCCTCCCTCTCGGAACAGGTCTCCTGTCCATGGAGAAGATTTTCATTGCCTTTCACAGGGGGTGAAGCAGCTAACTGCCACTGGTGCCACTGAAAGGCTCAATGTGGATTATTTCTAGGAACGCACTGGCGGCTGCAAATGTGCATGCAGTGGTTGCAGCAGCACTGCGCAGCATTGAGAGACCTGATCGTTTTTTAATATGCAGCTTCCTTCAGTTATTTTTATTCTCTCGGGCCAGGTACAACACCACGCTCTCCCTGAACCGGCTGACAGAAGATGAAAGGGGGCTGTATACATTCTATGCTGCGAATGATGCGGCCAATGCATCCGTGACCTTCAGCATCACCCTGAAATGTAAGTGCCCTGCTCTGTGCTGCTTCTGCCGTGCCACCAAATTTGCGAGACAGCAGATGGAAACCACGCAGCAGCCAACAGGCTAGTGGATAGCAAGGGGGTGAGCGGAGATGGTTCTTGCTCTTCCTGCCAGCAAACGAGGAGCTTACAGACTTAGTTCCAGGAAGGCAGCTGGCACAGGAACAATCAAAGCAGCCACGGAGAACATCAAAGCTGCCTAGTGCTGCCTCACTTATGCGGGTGGGGTGGTGCACTCGGGAGAGTGATGGTAACAATTGCCAGAGTGGCCCTCTCACAGTAATCATGGTGCTTTTCAACCCTGGCTCTCCAGGTCCTTTACAATGGTGGGTCATTTGTCCCTGTGCCACAGCCAGCAGTTCCAACGTACAGTGACAGTAACATGGCAGAGTCGGCATATAGGGATGGTGTTAAGCTTCCTACAGTACTGTATTTGGTGGATTACCCACAAGTAGATGATGACAAATATATCATTATATATTTATATTAAATACCAGGACTCACTGTACAGATCTTCCTACATTCATTACTGTATTCAATCCACAGCGTTGTTACGAATTCCAGCTTAGCAGAGGTGAATTTATCCAATGGTACTGCAGGGTCTCTGGATAGGCAGGGTTGTTGTAGCTGTGCTGGTCCCAGGATACTAGAGAGACAAAGGAGGTGAGGTAATATCTTTTACTGGGCCAACTTCTGCTGGTTAGATTGACAAGCTGTGTGTGGCTGGAAAGCTTCTCTCTCACCAGGAGAAGCTGGTCCAGTAAAAGATATTAGCTCCCTGATCTTGTTCTCTGGGTAAACAGATTACCAAGATACAGCACAGGGAAGGGGGAGTGCAGAACCTGGATCCTGAAGACCAGAACAAGAGACCAAAGGGAGCTCTTACGGTACCCTTCTTTCCCCCAAACACATAACATTGCCCCTGCCATTTTGACACTGCACATAAATAAGTGGGATTGAAATGTAGAGAGAGCTGTGTTCATATGACTTCCGTACCTAACACTCCTTTGCATTCCCTATTCAGTCCTGCCTGAGGTCCATCATGTCGGGACGGTATTCAATAACTCAACGAGCCTTCACTGTATAGCCAGTGGTTACCCTGCTCCACATATTGAGTGGTATCAGTGCCCTGGGCATGCAGACAGGTGAGAAACATCAGAGAGGCCTGGGAAGCCTTCCATTGTGCAATGCACCCAATCGCAATCCCAGGGCTCGTCGCTTCCTTCCCTGCCTCTGCAGTAGGATTCCCCGTAGATGTCATTTGTATTTGCTAAACTGCTCAGCACAGACTTGCAAAAGATACATGACAATATATCGGAGTTCTGTCCAATATAACAACAGAGAATTCTTTTGCTATTTAAAATAGATGTTTATAGATTTCAGCATCTGTCACTGGGTGCCTTGCCAACACTAGAAGGTGATGGGTCCCAGTTCCTAATAGCAGTGTCTAGAATCCCCTCTAAAACATGCTTGCTGAGGGGGGAGACCTGCTTAATGTGCTATTGCCCCAAAATCCAGCCCTGGTGCATCATTTGGGAAGAGACGTAAATGAGGAGCCATTCCCCAGACATGAAGCTGCTAGGGAAGGAGGTCGTTGGCACAATCAAGCTGATGCAGCCCATGCAATGAGCAGGGTTGGGGCCAGTTTTTTCATTCACATGCAGGGGCCCTGCTTTGCTGACCATCTTATCACCTGCATGCCAGGGGTAAGAGGGCAGTGTGGTGCCACCACTGAATTACTTCCTTAGGCAGGTCTATTCTCTCTGAAGTTGGAGGGCAACAAGGAGCATTGTGACCCCAGACCTCTTGTCTAGCCCTCTGCGATGAGGTAGCAATAGATTCCATTTGTAGTCAGGCGTGTTCCATGGAAATGTTTTCTCTCTCCTGCTTGGTGTTTCTGCAGATGTGACCAGGGAAGATGTGTTTCTGCAGCTGTGTCCAGACTGATTCAGAATGACACCAACCCATGGGTCATAAGCAAATTGCCCTTTGGAAAGGTGAAAGTAGAGAGCATCCTTCAGATTAAAGAGTTTGAATACAATGCTACCTTTTGCTGCTGGGCCATTAACAGCGAGGGGAATGACTCACAGATGCATAGCACAGGTGAGATAAATCAGAGCATTTATTATTTATAGATCATTAATCAATTTAATCCAGACCTCAATTAAAGATGGCTACAGGCCATTGGGGATCCAATCTTCCTGTACATACGTGCCAAATGCCCCACTAACTGCTCTTGTTGAGTTCCTTAAGAGGGCAAACAGATCAATCCTAATTTGAAGGGATTAAGTATGTCTCTTCTCCCCCCTGCCCTTCCCACCCCAATCCCTGATAACATACTGCTAAGGAGGACTTCAGTTTTCATTTCTTGCATCCGTGAGGACATCATTGGTGACACGGATAATTTGGGTTTGAATCCTCTGGAGTCTGGAGGGGATGATGGGTAAATCTTTAGTGCAGTGCCAGGGGTTTTAGCCATACAACTCCTTAGAACATCAATAGGAGATGCATGACTAATTCCTGAAATTACACCCAAAAGAGCATACCTGTCAGCATAAATTCAAACCTAATGAAATCAAGAAGAAAATATCATCATCTTGGATTACCTGGCCTTCTCTTGGTCCTAAGTGGCTCTTTTGGGGAAAAGACACGTCTTCGAGTTTAATCTAATCCATTCATACTGGCATTTCCAAATACTGGCATTTCCTTAGGGGAAATTTCATTTCCGACCCCATAGCATTATAGGTATGTTGGTAAATCCTGGATTTCTAAGGGTAGGTCTTGCTGCACTGCATGTTGTTCTCCTGACCCTGTGAAATCAGAGAGAAGGTAATGCACTAGGATAATTATCCCCTACATAAGGCACTATTATATAGAGACCCAGAGATTTCATCTCAAGACTTTTATTGCTACAAAAATAGGCTGCTCACTTAGGTAAGCAAGCAATGCCAATGACAAAAGAAACTGTTGTATCGGCACGTCCAATTCCAGTAGAGGGCATCAACACACACAGAGCTCAGACTGAAAAATGTGCCAAACCACTCATTTTCATGCTCAAAGCCATACCATGTTTCTCAGGTACTTATATGGATTTGCTAACTTACTTAATCCAGAGTGAAACATCCCATCTTAGACATCCCCCAAAATGGCCATTGTTCATCAGAAGGACCTGCTTTTAGTTGTTACATTTATAAGTAAAGTACTGACAAAGATCAAATGCATAATAGCCGCCTGTTTCCTACCACAGTGAGAATATTTTGTCCACTCCTTAGTGCATATGAACCATGTTAGCACTGGGGTAGAGTCACACAACAAGATGCTTGAGATGTAGATGGTAAGGTGGAGGTTAGTTATATTTCCTGGGTTTATTAGGACAGTTGGTGCTACTAGGACTGTATGACTGTCCTGATCCTCCACTAGTGCTTACTGTAACATAAGGGACATGCATCTGCTGGTGCTGATATCCCACATGCAGGCCAGGCCAGAGGTATATGCGAATGGAAGCACTAGACAACATTATGTATGGACCAGCCTGTGTTGGCCCTGGGCAGATGGACTAATAGGCTCCTTTTATTGTTAATCATTCTGGGTCAAATCCTGAGGTGTTTACTCAAAAGGATTTTACTCTGTCCTTATTCTGGCACATGCGCACTGAATATGGGTCTCAGGAGCTGTCCGTGTATTATGAAGGGCTGGGTGGTTTGTGTTATTCATCCTTGTTTTTAGTATATACTTTTTATATACTAAAAACAGATTTGTAGTACAATATCTTTTTTATCTTGAAAAATTAAGACCTCCCTCCCCGACTCCTTTGGGGCAGCACATCAGCTCTGGGGCCACCTCCATGTAATTAGGTACAGGGGGATTCTAGAGCAAATAGCTGGTTGGGTAAAATGCTAGCATGGATGATGCTCTAGTGAAATAAACACTTGAATGGCTGGTTCTCACTGTCTTTCCTTTGTTTCTCTAGAAAAAATCCGGATGCTCCCACATGAGCTCTTCAGCCCCAGTCTCTCCACCTGTGTGGGAATATTGGTCCTGTTTTTCCTGCTGTTCTTCTTCCTGCTGTACAAATATAATCAGGTCAGACTCTGATTCCTGTTCTCTGGAGAGAGAGGACTGTCACGCATGCATAAATGTCCGTATACTCAGCACTGCCCCTACCCAGCGATTCAGCCAGTGGGTTCACCACAATGGCCTGAGCCTCAAAAACATTTAGGCTCCATAACTTCCACTCCAAGCCATGGAAGTTAAGAGCCTGAGGATCTGTGCCAATGAGCTGACATCTCACTGAAGCTCCATTGGCTCTTAGCTGGGATACTGCAAGACCTGGGAATGATCGCCAGTCCCTGAGCCCATTGCCCTTGCCCTAGGCTCTGACATGAGAGCGATGGAAAAGGGAATTGAGGGTTCATTTTCTATTTGACATTATTTTCCTCTATTAATTTGGAGGGGGGAAATAATCTGGGCTGCACCTGCCCCTGCCTGGGGGCTAAAGCAAAGGGGGAGAGTACAAGTAGTATCCCCCACAATCATTTGCACCCACGCTGGGCACACTCTCAGTAGGGAGCATTAGCCCTGGACCTGGCAAACGCCAGTGGTTGTATCAGCCTGCTGGAAGGGGGCAGGGTGAGGATGGCGCTATAGATGAGCACAGCAGGCAGAGTCAGGCTATGCCCACTTAAAGGGAGGCAGATCTGCCCTTCTGATGCACACTGATCTAGAACCCCAGGAGGAATTCTAACTCTGTGCCTGCCTCAAGGCCCCTCCCCCACCACAAGAATGTGGCTTCAACCTGACCTGTCATTAGTCACTCAATACCAGTGGAAGTCTGATGCAAACCTCCAGAAGCCAGTCATGAATTGTACAGGCTTGTGGCACTGGCTCACAAATCTGTGCAAGATGTTACTCAGAGCACTGGGCAAAGGTGCTAGCTCCTGCGTCTCTGAACTGTCACATGTGAACTGTAAGAGTATTTTGCATGGGTCAGCTGAGGGCAAAACTTTGCCTTATCAACCAGAGTTTTGCAATTTTTTCCTCAGTTTCCCCCTCTCCCCACTAAGCAAAAAGCTATTTCCACAGTGAAAGTGGGTGCTGGGAATGCTAACACCCAATTGTCTCTAGTGAGACTTCTCTATTGTCTTCAAACAGGAACTGCCCCCGTTTTCTTTTGCTTTGGGGAAATCAGTGATAGAATTTTGGTAATAAACTACCAATTGTCCCTCCTTGCACAACTGCTGAAAACAGGATTTCTTTTTCCGTCAGAGTTGAAAGGTTTTTGTTTGTTTGTTTGTTTCCCCCACGGCTCTTCTTACAGGCCCTGCTGCGTTTCAGCAAGTGAGCATAAGGGAGCTTTATCCTCAGTTGAACTCCTGTTTGTCTGTTTAAGCTGATAATTAGCATGTAATCTCTTATCAAATGAGGAAAAGCTAGAAAAGGTGTCTTCCGTTCTGAGAAATCTCAGTCCCAGACAGAGTAACTGAGACCTCAGCTCTGGATTCTACCATCACTGGAAGCCCTCAGCCACCGATATGGAGAGAGGGGCCAGTGAGGACCTGAGCACAAGCACAGCACCAATGATGCTGGGAATTTAGGAGGGCCTTGGAACACAAAGAGAAACAGGAGGTGCTTCTGAAAGGATGCATCACTGCTGGGTTTCTTAATCCACCCTGGATCCCTGCAGCCTGAGACAATTCATGGGAAAAAAAATCAGCAATTCTCCCCGTGCATGTACAGGCTACAGTGAACCAAACCCAGGTGCACACCTTTGATGCAATGTAGGACCTACCCTAATTGCAGCAGTTTCTGGGGACTTGGACCTGCTGCCTTCTTCTATCATTAGACAGACCTTTGTGGGTGCAGGTGTTTAATCCTTAGACCTTGGATCAGGAAGAAGGGAAAACTGCCCAGCCAGGAAACATAGAGAACTTGCACTAGCCTTAGGTGGTGTCCATCTACCTCAGTCTTTCTCCCTTTCATGCCTGTGGCCTACCCAGCTCTCTAACCATCCACACGGGTGACTCACCTTTGTCTGCAGCTGCCCAGCAACAGCAGGAGGAGGAAGAAGTGGTGGAGGAGGAAAAATTTCCACATCCAGGAGCTTGGCCGCAAAGTGAATCATCGCATTGAGCCAGCACGCTCCACTCCTTCTGCCAGTGGACAAAGACAAGACCAAAGCCCTGCTGTGCAGACAGAAGAGATGTCTCATGGGGATGGACAGCACAGATCACTCTAATGCCAAACTGTTTCACTTCCTCTTTTTCCTTACATCACTCTGGTCTCCCCCATCCTTCTGACGTGATATTGACAACAACCGTTTCAAGCTGATGGCTGCTTCTGTCCACCGCCGAGGGCAGCTTCCCTGCCTGTTTACTTCTGCTGGAATCAGACACAGGCAGAAGAGGAGAAATGCTAAGTTCTATTTCTCTGTTTTAAAAGGAACAAAACACATGCCAGTGCTGTGCTCAGCGAAATGGAGTCAGAGCGCAAGGCGGTGCTGGTTCAGGAATGCAATGGGGAGGAAGGGAGGCCCCTTCAGGAGATTTCCACTGAAACGAAAGCACCTGCTATGCTGACATCTGCTGCCCACTCAAATCATCTAGAGAGGTGCTTCCTCCATTTGTGGGACACACCAGCTGATCTAGCACCATGTTCCCAGATGCTCTAGCCTGCTCATTCAGAGAATGAAAAGAGACAGACAGTTTAGGAGAACACTGCAGGCCCCCCTGCTGCTACTCGAGGAGGAAAATGGGAGTGCCAGCCTAAATGCCGACTTCAGCTGATGGAATGTGTAGTCCTTAGCATTCAACCAAGAACAGGGGGCAATCAGGTTTCACTACCAGCCAGAAGGACCCATGATGTAGGTCATAATGCTTAAGACCAGCCTATCAGCTTTCTCTCCATTCACCCCACATTCAAAAGCAAGAAACCCTAGATGGTATAAAAATAGGACTCTCCACAAAATCTATGGAGCTACGTGAGGAAAGCGTGATGCCCCAGGGAACATGGTGGGGGTTTAAAGTCATTGTGATAAGTTGCATTGGTTTTACAGAGCCTTGTAGAGCAGGAGAAGGAATCTTGATTAATCAGATTCTCTTCTTTACAGAAACCAAAATACCAGGTGCGGTGGAAGATTATTGAGGCCTGCGAAGGGAATAACTACATCTTTATTGACCCCACCCAATTGCCTTACAATGAGAAATGGGAATTCCCCAGGAACAACCTGCAGTTTGGTGAGAAACATTCAGAGCTTCTCTATTGTTGGTCGCAGATCCAGATTCTCTGATGTGCAAAGCTAAAAGGACGCTGACGATGTCCAAAGCCTTGTGTTCTCTTGCGTACAGGATTAGAACAATGCAATACAATATTGCCCCCATCCAAATGCTCACTTCCTCTTGCATGCAGAACTACAAACAATATTATCCTGCCCTTTCTGCAGCCTTCCATATGCTCTCACATACAGAGCTAGGGTGATATGATTCTGTCTTGACCTGTCACATGCAGGCTCACACATTCAGAATGAGATCACCCTCTCTAGACTTTTTCTGACATGTAGAGCTAGATTGATTCCATGTCTGGACATTCACTTCCTTACAATTCTGCCTCCACTCCCAGTGAATGTCCCATACATGTGGGCAGAGCTCCATGTCACTCGTGGATTCCATATTGCTCACGTTCTGCATCTTGCCCGGGTTCTGCAGCTGACATGTGACTAGGCCATCCGGAGGGTCTGTCCAAAGCAGTTCTTTTGAAAATCACCATCACTGGGTGGTTGGTTGGTTGGTTATTCTAAGCACATTTATTTTTGTAGGAAAGACTCTGGGAGCAGGAGCCTTTGGAAAAGTGGTAGAAGCCACTGCTTTCGGGCTAGGGAAGGAAGACACTGTCCTCAAAGTGGCTGTGAAGATGCTCAAATGTAAGTCAAGAGCAGAATGCAGAGCAAGGCACACTGAAAACACAAACACATGTGCATAAAATTTGGGGTGTGCTTGTTGCACTGGTTGCCAATAATGGATTAAAATGCATGTTTTTTAGGCACCATTTGTGGCAAGGCAGCCATAGCTGTCCTAGGCAGATATACATCCAGGCAAAGAAAGCATGTTCATCATTTTCTCATGCCTCAGCTCTTTTCTCCTCTCTCCCTCCCCTTTTTTCTATTGTTTTCCTCTCTCGTTTCTTCCTCTTTCATCCTCTTTCCTGCCTCCCTCAGCTCTCTCACCCTCTCTTTTCTCCTTCCCCCCACCTCTTCTCTTTCTGTCCCTACTCCATGTCAGACTTGAGGTAATCTTTTCCAATCTGATTCCAGCAACAGCCCACACAGATGAACAGGAGGCCCTTATGTCTGAGCTGAAAATCATGAGTCACTTGGGCCACCATGAGAACATTGTTAACCTGCTGGGAGCCTGTACTTATGGAGGTAGGATGAGATGGCACCATTCCCTCTAAGAGCCTCAGTAGACATCCTCCTGAATTCTGTTTTCAGTGACACCTCCACCCCCAGGGGAACACTAGGACCTTTACACACTTAAGTTGCTGACTCCTCCTATAGTCCCAAGGAGATGGTCTGTTTAGATGATCATAATGGTGGAACATTCCTGTGAAGGCTCTCCATGCTTATTTCTTCTTCAGGGAGCTCCTGCCTTCCTGAGCTAGCAAAGCTGCCCATCCTATTGCTTAGCCAGGCTCCAAGACTTAGGGACCATTATCATGGAGACCTATATCTGACCGCAGCTGCAGTCTCAAGATTATCTAACTTATTAGAATCTACCATTTTCACTAGAGATGGAGACTCGCACCAAACCGATGTATGTACTCATGCGCCTATTCACCCCCACACATTCAAGCATGCCATTCTAAAGAGGAAAGCAGGCCACCAGGAGAGAGAGGGAAAGGGTGCAATGAAGTCACCTCTTGGTGATTACCACTTCCTATTTTTTAGGCCCAATTCTGGTCATCACTGAGTACTGTCACTATGGAGATCTGCTGAATTTCCTGCGGAAGAACGCAGAGTCCATAATCATCCAGGACTCAAGCCTGGACTCCTCTCTGGAAAGCACAGCCGATTACAAAAACATCTATCTGGAGAAGAAGTATGTCCGAAGGTAAGACTCAGGACTGGAGATTGTGCATGCAAGCACTGGAACAAATTGCCTAGAGAGGCCGTGGAATCTCCATCACTGGAGATTTTTAAGAGCAGGTTAGACAAACACCTGTCAGGGATGGTCTAGATAATACTTAATCCTGCCATGAGTGCAGGGGGCTGGACTAGAAAACCTCTCGAGGTCCCGTCCAGTCCTATGATTCCATGTAGAATTCTAGTGCCTGACAGCAGGAGGCAATGGGAAGGTTTAATTGGCATGAGGTTGGGAGGTCATGGTAGTCACACGTAGAAATATTTCACTTAAAGTATAGTTAATTTTTTGAAAATCCTCTGTAAAGCCAGAATGCACCTGGCCAGGCCTTGGAGTGGAAAATTGTGACTGGCACATTTCAGAAACCTCTGAAAATTACTGACAACGATTTCCACACAAATGTGATTTTATGCTGCTTATTCATTCTCCCCCCTTGCACTCCTCATCTCAGTTACTGAGACAAAACTATTCCATTGTTTGCAACTGGTGTCATGTCTCAGAATGAGATCTAGCCAGTCACACTGATCTAGGAAATACCTTTTACAGAAGGAAAAGTGCATTTCTAGAAAGGGTAGTTACAATCTATTTCTTTGCTGAATGCTCCCACACACAATCTAATTAGCATGGGGTATATAGATCATTATTCACTTTTGCTCTGCAGTTCAGCTTTTAAAATATGCCAAACCTCACAGGTAACTTGGAAGTGTTTTCTCTGCCCAGCACCCTGGGGTCAAAGGATGAAAAGACAAATATAGCCCCGATTGTTTTTAACTTGTCCCCTCTCTGTTGTTCTCTCTGGTTCAGTGATAGTGGGTTTGCAAGCCAGTGTTTGGAGACCTATGTTGAAATGAGACCTGTGCCATCAGATTCCATGCCAGCAGGGGGTAAGTTACAAGGTATGGTTTCCATCTCCCATTGGGCTCTGCATTCTGATAGGCATACTGCTTGTATCATTCCCCATTGTGGGCCAGGATCAGTGCACTCAGCACTTGCATCTCTTGCCAGAAGACACTTCTTGAGTTAACCATAAAGAGCTCTTCTCTGTCCCAGGCAAGAATGCAGAGGAAGAACAGGATACTCGGCCCCTGGATCTATATGACCTGTTGCTGTTCTCCAATCAGGTGGCCCAGGGAATGGCCTTCCTTGCCTCAAAGAACGTAAGTGGCAAAGAGGACGGTGGCCCAGGGGCTGCCCACCAGGTTAAGAAAGAAATACAGTTAGCCTATAGCATAAATCATCTGAGGGACAAAACTTTTGTCAGCCTTGTGAACTGGGGTGGAACGTCTGTCCCTGAGCCTGCTGTGGATACATGCCCCTTCCATCCTGGGCAAGGGGGCTAGCAAAGAGGCCTCTAGTATTCAACTTCCACTTTTTTGGGATGCAGGATAATGGGGTTTCCTTGCTGATGTGGCCTCACCCAGTAGCCAGTTCAGATTTCATTCCATAATCCTGCCTATATGTCCTGGAGAGTGACAACTGAATTGTATGTGTATGTTGTGTGCCATTTTCACATCTCTTCCACTTGGCTTTTACATTAAGTGCAGGGCTGTGCAGAGCCTAACTCTTGCCCTATAGTCTTTTTTCTCAGGAAAAAGGAAAAGACAGTGACAGTTGAGATTTCTGCCTGAACCTGGTTATATATATTTTAAGAAAGAGCAAATGTACTGACTGTTCTCCATTGACATGGTCTGCGAAGACCCCATACATCTGACACTCCATCAACACGGCACCCAACGGCAAGGCTGAGTGATTCCAGGATATAGTATGAAGTGTTTCAGAAGCGAAGTGGAGTGAACTGGATTCAAAAAAGAATTTAAATAAGTTCATGGAGGAGAGGTCCATCACTGGCTATTAGCCAAGATAGTCAGGGATGTAACCCCATGCTCTGGGCAACCCTAAAGCGCTGGCTTCCAGGGGCCAGCAAGAGAAGACAGGTGGATCTCTCCAAATTGCCCTGTTCTGTGCACTGCCCCTGAAGTTCTGGCACTGGTCAGTGTCGGACACAGGATGTTGGACTAGATGGTCCATTGGTCTGATTCCATATGGCAGTTCTTATATTGATAACAAATTGTAGGAAGGGGCACATATAAAATGAGAGCACCTGAAATTGTAATTGCTGACATCTAGTATTTCCAAAGGGCTTCATCAATTCACCTGCCCTGCAACTGTTGGGTAGGCAATTACCACCTTCTTATAGGGAAGAAAGGCAGAGGTTTTGAGCGTTCCATCACTGTAGCAGGATAATTTATTTGGATGCTGTTTTGCCATCTGTTCTGTCCAGTGCATCCACCGGGACGTGGCAGCAAGGAATGTGCTAGTGACCCACGGACGAGTAGCCAAAATCTGTGACTTTGGGCTGGCAAGAGATATCATGAATGATTCAAACTATGTTGTCAAAGGCAATGTAAGTAACTGGGAGCATTAGCAAAGATAAGGTATAGGGCAGGGATTCTCAAACTTCATCACATCGCAACCCTCTTCTGACCACAGAAAATTACTACATGACCAGAGGAGGGGAGACCAAGGCCAGAGCCCACCCGCATTCCACAGCCCAGGATGGGAGGTCCAAAGCCCCACCACCCTGTGCGGGGTGAACTGAAACCCAAGGGCTTCAGGCCCAGGCAGGGGGCCTGCAACCTAAGCCCCGCCCCCCAGGGCTGAAGCCCTCAGGCTTCGGCCCCAGGTGGTGGGGGTCAGGCTTCAGCCCTGGGCCCCAGCAAGTCTAAGCCAGACCAGGCAAGCCCACTAAAACAGGGTCATGACCCAACCCATAGTTTGAGAACCGCTGGTGTAGGGTGTTTAAGGCAGGGAGGATGTGGTTAAGGACAGGTGGAGGAGAACAGGACTAGAATTGTGCAAGTGGCCAAGTTGCCCGAGTGGAACGTTTTGCCCTTACAGGCCCGTCTGCCAGTGAAATGGATGGCCCCAGAGAGTATCTTCGACTGCATATACACTGTGCAAAGCGATGTGTGGTCCTACGGCATCCTCCTCTGGGAGATCTTCTCGCTGGGTAAGGAAGGGTCCTTCAGAGTTCTCTTTGTATTTCACTTATCTCCACTTACCCAGACACAAATGTCTTTAGGCAATGAGATTGGGGAAGGGCTGAGTGAGAAACTGGGCTGTGGGAAGTAGGGCATAAAGAAACCTATTTAACACCAGCTGTACAAATTACTCATCCTTGTCAGTGTCTGTTACCATCAGCAACCTGCCACAGTAACTGTCCTTCTCGGACACGAGAAACTCAGTCCATGCTAACTCCTGCAACACCACTCCAAGGCATGTTGCTTATTGAGCTTGATTGCGAGCTCTCTCGTTATCACTTCTGCTCTAAACCAGAGCTTGTTTTCTGTTGTGGTTGCAGGTAAAAGCCCATACCCTGGCATGCTGGTGAATAGCAAGTTTTACAGCATGGTGAAGCAGGGGTATCAGATGGCGAGACCAGACTTTGCTCCGATGGAAATGTAAGTACAGCCGCCCGGAAATGCAGTCGCTGCCCCTGGCAATGCACAGGTAGCAAAGGAAGCAGGCACCACAGCCAGTGAAAAAGCTAGTGGTAGGTTATTCAGGGTACTGAGAGCCAAAGAGCTCTCCTGCTGGAAAGTTAACGATTTACTTACTAAAGCGCTACAGGTAGACTCAAGCCACAAAGTTTCCAGCCAGTTTGGGAGTGTTTGGTCTGGGATTTTGTGTCAGACTCACTCTGCTTAGAGCCTGTCATTTTGCTGCTGAAGATGGCGCATAATGCTACAAGCAGTAAGGCCATTGTCTAGGGATATTGCCGCTGGATATACTAGCGTGTAAGGATGGGGCTTTCTGGGAATAGACTGTAGTTTCCTTCCAGAAAGCACCCATGACATGACCCGACACCACCTTGTAAATATTAAGGAAATGTTTTTTTATCCCAGTGAATCCCCTTAACTATTGAAGGTAGGAATGTAAACATTCTTGCAGCCAGCAGAAAAGCAGCTAGCTATAATACACAGTCCACACTGGTAAAGCAGGGACACCCTGAATGTGTGGCTTCTGGCTCTTTAGGTTTCTAGCAGGAGTCTGTACTTTGCTCTCCCAGAGCAACTTCCAGCTGAGGAACTCAAAAGCACTTTACCAATATTTATTAGTTACCCCTCGCAAGCATGTAGGGTAAGTACACAAGAGAGGGTGAAAGATGGCTCAGGCCAAAAGGTCATACACCCCAGGGATGAAGTACATCCATCCCATTACAGCCCCCTGTGACAGCCTTGGGCACATCAGCATGCCCCTTGCTCAATGTGAGGCTAACACGAGATACTGCTGTTTGATGCTGCAGGTATCGCATCATGCAAGCATGTTGGAATCTGCAACCAACCCAACGGCCCACCTTTGACCAGATATGCCATTTCATTCAAAAGCAACTGGATGCCAACAAGGAACAGGTGAGACACTTTGGAGACTTAGGTGCAGATAAGTAGGGGGAGAAAAAAGATGCTCCTTTCCATCTGCCAGCAATCCAGGGCCCTGCCTTATCTGTCCTTCTCATCTTTTAATTAAAACACACTTTTTAGTGCTGGTGGAAAGCACGGAAAGGTATGGAACTGGAGTACAAAGTCCCCCAACTTGCCCTCACATAGGTACATTGGCAGCACTAGTTTTCCGACAGCATCCATTTATTTCAGCACTAGGGACCGCTAGTGAGTGCTAAGAAAATGGGTAAGCCACCTCGCTGATTCAGTTGAGGCTGCCAGTAGCCATGATGTTCTGTGATGTGGACACGTCTACATCTCCATTCATTTCACATGGGCAACTGGTGGCAGCAACTGTACTTTGTCACTCCTAACCTGGAGTGGCACAGAAGCAGTGAGGCAAGAGATGCCACCTCATGAACAGTATCCTGAGCTATCCAAGTGGCCCTAGAGGAAGCACTGATTTGCTCTCCAGGAGGCACCTAAGCAGGACATTGATTATCAACATTAGCTCCCTGACACTTAAACATGCCACACTCTTGCCTGGCCAGTAGCAGCTTTTAAATCAATTAAGTGCTAAGAAGGCTTAAAAAAAATAATACATCACTTAGTACTGTGCATAGCTGGAGATGGACAACAACTTCTCAGTGTCGTAGCCTCTCTGCTTTGCCAACTGGAGCACAAGTTACAGTCGTGCCATAAAAGAGACAGTATCAACAGCACATACCGTATTAACCGATTACGTGGGGAAACTTGAAGTCTAGTTCATGCCTTAGATATCAGGGTAGTGCCCAGCTCCTGTGCATTCGATCCCTACTGAAATCAAAGGCAATTCTGCATCTGCCCCCAAAAGATAAGAAAATCCACCAATATAAATCTATGCAAAAATGATGAGTCTCCTGGGTGTGGAAGCAGCAGCATTTTCGTTATGGCAAGTGATATGGAAAACTACGCCACAGCTGGGTTTAAGTAAACTCAAGGGACTGAAATCTATTTGCCTTTTCTTACTTCAAGGACTATACAAACCTCCCCAGCAGCTCGGAGGAAGACAGCGTGTGTGAGCCTTCTGGCTGCTGTGAAGAGTCCTGTGACCAAGCAGAGAGCAGTCAGCCTCTTCTGAAGAGCAACAATTACCAGTTCTGTTAACGTGTAAGGTCAAATTTGGATGGCTCTTCCCTCATCATTGCAAAGGGCTTGGTCCCTCTCTTGGCTAGAAGGCAGGTTCCTCATGCTCAGTATCTCCTTATCTCTGTGCTTTCTGAGGTGTGAAAGAATTACAGAATTCCCCCCTTGAAAGGGCATCATTAGAGGAGCTAAGAGCCAAGACTCATGTGTGATTCCTACAGTTATGTTGAAGCATGGCTCAAAGTCACCAGGAACGTTAAACATGATGCATGTATAGGAGGAGAGGATCAGATCCCCTTAGCGTCTCTCACCAACACTGGTGACATACAGGCCCATTGATGCAGTCATCCTGACAAGCAGTTCCTAACTCCATGCTAGTCAGTTCGTGCTTGGCTGGCTTTTGGCTCCTAAGAAGTTTCCAAAGGCCAGTTTTGCAGGCGGGCATGCATGCACCATGTATTGTTCTACACGAATATGTATTGGTATGCCCCTATAATGGAATCCTTGTTTCAGTATGTGAGTATGTGTGCCTGCAGGCACAAGAGCTTCAAAGTAAGCCTCTAACTCTGACACAGCCCTGCCTGTTACAGTGAAACAACCAGCTTTCTTCTTCACCAGTCTCCCTCCCTCTCCTCTAAGCACGTTACAAGATATCAGTTATAGTTGAAAGAGCTTCTCTAGCATTAAATGTGTGGCATACCCCACATCCCAGCTAAGTGAAGATGAGGATTCTGCATCTCATGTCACCCAAACTGCTGCTGACACACTCAGCATTAGAGATTTTGTTGAGAAGACAGTCCCTTTGAACCATTACTGCTCCAGAGGGAAAATGTCCCCAAGTGAAATTTAAAGAGAGCATGGCTGTACTTCACAAGAGGCCTGGGATGTAAATCCCCATCAAGGAAGGAATGGCAGCTTTTTATACTGATCTGGAAACAGCTCAACATTATACACACACTATAATGTATGTTTGAATTACTGAACAATTAATGTAGCAACTCAGCAACTACTGCCTGTACCACAAAACCCTTATGGGACTCTTTTAATGTAGATATTGAGAATGTTATACAAGATCATTTTTTCATAAGCTAGGGCCCTGTGCCCTCACAGGAAGCTTTTCTAAATCTTAATTCTTTTACTAATTACTAATTCTATACCACAGCCTGGTCTATATTAGTGCAAGACTTCTGGTAAGGGAGTCTAACAAATGTTAGCCTTACCAGACTGCATTGCCAACATAGATTAGTATGACAGGGTATATACACGGACCTGGCTTAGGCAACTGTTACTGTACAATAGCAGCTATCTAATTTGGCCTTTATCAGACTACTACTATCAGTTACTTTGTGGGCTATTTTTAATTCAATATAGGATTAAACCACATAGTGGGTGTAAAGTTTAAGACAAATTATTTCTTTCCACTAAATACAAGCTAATACATTTCAACTTCGCATTATAATGACGAAAATAAAATGAACATGATTAGCACAGCAATATTGTTAATTTTTTTTCCTCCAGATGACCTCATAGGAGTCTCCCCTCCCTTCCCTTCAGGCATCAGAGAAAGGATAAAGACTAGTCAGTCAGACCTACTGATTTGCTCTAATAATTATTTAGGTAGCTAACTAACCCCTTCTTTTTTCCAGTTGTTGGAACGTTGACTTCATTAGAAGCTGACAAACTTGCTAATGGCAAGCTTCTTTTGATCTGAGCCGCCTCTCTCTTACTGGGAGAAGTTAAGTAATGGAAAGAGTAGGGGTGCAACTGCAGGATATTTTCATTCATGGGTTAAAACACTTTTGGGAAGAAAATAGATAAGATTATGGTATTCACCTGTGCCACACACTGGGTAGAGTGGATACCTGGCTGAACAGGATAGGTTGGCATATGAAGGGAGAAAGTGCCTCTTTACCTCTGCTGCCCCCTTCAGGATCTGTTCCACACCAAGGCACAACTGAAACAGCAAAAAGCTGAAGATGAAAATGAAATGATTTTAAAAACCCACATCAGCACTGAGGGAGAGGCTTACTAGTGAGATGTCCCCTGCTCGGTTTCCCTCCTACAAACTTTTTCATTATCAGCACAGTACAAGTAATTGTAGGACTCAACTTGTATTAGTGCTCCAATGCTAATTCAACCCTCGTGTAACGGAGTCAGTGGCGTTACACAAATGAACGAACTGGACCCGTTGTACAGTGAACCAAAACCTGGACTTCGTTCTACACTGCTTGTACCATGAAGATAAGCAGACACCCGTGAGAACCCAAAGCGTTATTTATTTTTAAATATTGTATTTACCCCAGGAGAGCAGATGATGCATAAATCTTCCCCTATGAACATATGAAATGCTGGGGAAGGGGGAACATTTGACCCTGACAATTATCTTACAATTGACAACAGTATTAATTATTTATGTCAGGGACTATCTTCTTTCCATTTATAGAAGCTACAGCATAATTGTATTTCAAAACAACTTTTTCTGAAAGCCTCACAGATTCAACACTGGGGTTAGGAGCACGGGTAGCTTCTGTATTTGCCCCTTTCAGAACTTAGCACTGCAGAGAAGACCAAAAATGTTTCCCCTAATTTTTCCTCACAGGAAGTTCATGTAGCTGTGAGAAGCTGGCATGTCTCTGTGCCAGCACCATAGCTAATGCATCAGCTGTCAGACCATATGACTGACTAGCTGATTTACAAGCTTTTCTCACAGGCTCTGAGTCCTTAGGCTGTCAAATGTTAATAAAAAACTCATTGTCACATAGTTTCACCCAAAAAATTGGAGATAATTTATTAAAATTTATCACTGACTGAAAAAAGTCACTAATGTCTTTTATAATAAATTAACATTTTTAAACAGAAAACCCCCAAACCATAATTACTGCATTTGCTCAGATTTAATACATTTACATTTACGGTATGGTACTCAGTAGGTTCCCCTTCACAGAAGGGAATTTTCATCCACACCACAAGTCTCTTTTCCACTCTTCTGACGACACAAGGAACAGCCTTCCTGGAAGTTTTCCTGGTTTCCCCACCATTCCAGTATCCCACCTTCTACCTTGTTTGAGCCGGACCAGACGTGTGAATTTTGAGATTTATGGCCAGCAGCAGAGAAAGGGTGTCAGTGGACAATGCAAGCAGCTATACAAACAGGGTTTGAGCTGCTGTTTAAATATGCTGGAGGGAAGGGGGACTCAACCTGGCTCATCAAAAGAAAATCGTGAGGGCAGTGTATAGATAGCACAGACCCACTTAAGGTTTACAGTGCTGTGGGAATAATGGCAGGATGGGTTACCACACTCTGCACAGGATCCAGAAAGCAGAGCAGATGCAGCCCTCTCAACCACAGTTTCAGTAGGGAGAGGATTATAAAAATCTCTTTTCGTGGGCCTCTCTGGTTACGATGCATTCACTGCCTCCTGTTAGTGCTGCATGGCTGTCTTTCGCCATTCAGCCCAATTGTAGGACAAATATAAATCTTCCTCAAAGTCCATGAATGGGATGTAACAGCTAAAAGAATAAAGTGCCCAAAAAGAAGTGCGTGGAATTTGAGCGCCTTGCTGATTTAAAAGGTTGCCACCTTAGACAGCTCAAAGCAGTCCTTAAAGAAGTTTGTTAGCCCTTGGCTAGCCAAGTCAAGGGCAACCCATCAAGTTCAACTCTTCTGTAACGCAGATAACCATCAAGATCTAAATAATTATTACTGCTCCTCCTGTTAAGGAACTAACAGTCCTAGAAACTCAGACACACCTCTCCACAGGCTAAATACCTGCACTACTGCAGTTACTGAAACCAGGACAACAGGGAGCACCCCGCCCCCACATGACTGCTTAACTCGGTTCTGGGCACCAACACCTCCTGTGAGGCTGCCCAGACATGACTATTTGAAAGCTGCAGGACACCCAACATAATCCTTTTGAATGCATAGCCAGATGGAAGGGGTGATTCCAAAGCAGGAATGTCAGTGTATGATGCTAATCCATTCAGAGCAAAGGTGGGTGTTTTTTTAATGGGGGGGGAGGGGCGGGAAGAAAGAGACTTGGACATTTTCATCCACCTTTCTTCCTTCCTGCTCCTCCTCACCTATCCCTGTACTGATGACATTAACAAGGTCAGCAAACAAGATCCATGGAAGAAAAAATACCAAAAACAAAAAAACACAACCCTGTGCTTTTCCATCTCAGACATTCCCAGGGACTGGAAACTGATCCCCCCCCACCTTCACCCACCCAGCTGCTGTGTGAGAACAGAACATTGCACGACAAATCAATGGGTCCAAGAAGCACCTTGGAAGGGAATCCCATCCTGTAAGCAAGGATGTTAACGGAACTTATGCTCACAGCAGCAATCACGATCCTCTGGAAGCACATGGCTCTTTGGTCAGTGTAAGCAGTCAAAGTCAGCAGTATCTTAGCTTCTTTGTTTTAAAAAAACAAAAACTAACTACCTCCCACAGTTAAGCCTGGCCAGTCTGCCAAGACCTTGAGGCAGCCGAGCACGCTCATCTGCATGGTTAGAAAGGGACTAACCACCAGTTGAGAGCAGTTTATTCAGCAACCTCTCCATCATCTTCCTGGTTCTCCTCTTCCTCCTCCTCTGTTTCTGTCTTGATCTGTGCCACTCCCAGTCGGTACAGCGTGTCCCGGATCACCACTTCACCGGGCTGACAGCTCTGCACGATTTCATGGATCTGCCGGTTCACGATCTCCCTGCTGGTGAAGAAATCCATCAGGCGGTTGTAGAGGTAATAGTGGGTGGCATTGTTGAAGATGATGGGCCTTTGGCGGACGTTGCTGGTTTTGCTGTCATTGATGGCAGTGATGATGGCACTGTAAGGCTCTAGCTCTTGGCACAGTAGGATGGAATGGTGCCGAGCAGTTGCATCACTCTGGCTGTTCCGCTCTGCCCCTGTGTGAACAATTCGGCGGGCTGTGGATTTGGTGACTGGGTGCTGGACAGAGTGTTCAGCTACAGTCATATCTACACTGTAGTGTTGGTCTAACAGCTCCGGGCAGGACACACACTGAGGGAGAGAGAGGAAAAAAGATTGCACACATACCAGCTGATTGGCGTGTTTCCCTCAACCATGCCTGATCCCAAGGGGGGAAAAAAAAAAAGCCCTAAAATTTCCCTGAATTAAAGAGACTAGAATAATGACCTGGAGCAAGATGGAAGCAAATATACTTGGCTTTCTGCAAAAGTCCTAGAAGGGTGGGTCTCATACATCCCGTTGCCACCACACAGACAGTTTTAAAACATCAGCAGCACATCAGTGATGTTCTGACTCCGCAGCCTCCCTATCAGGTAAGTAATAACTTTTTCTATTGGTCATGTTATACAGGATGCGTCACATCTCCACTGTCTGAGAGTTGGATAGCTACGGTATTCAAGAGACAGACTGCGCTGGTAAACCAGCGACCCTGTGAGGAGTGCAAATGTCATGGAATACAGACAGTACAATTTGTCTGTAACTCTCCTCAGGAGCAATATGGAAGTGAGCCACAGCACTGGGCAGGTCATGAAACATCCATCTCCAAAGGTTCAGTCATCTTAATAGGCAGAATGTGGTGCTCAAAAACTCCAAGATTAATTGCAGATCACACAATACAGATACCAACACTGAAAATTCCCAGTATCCTCACAGACAGCATAGACTGAACAGCGTAAACTAACCGTTGGGGGCTCCATGGGATCAGAGAAGCATCCCTGTTTTTTCCCCCACATCTGAACAGTCAGGTCAGGGCAGCAGATATCTGCACACAATGCCACCGAAGAAGCCATATCCACCACATAGACTGGTGGCCAGTGGCGTGAGGAGACTAGCAGGTCCACGTGGTCCCGAGCACTTTCCCCTCTCACAATGTACTTTGAGCCACACACCACCTCGGAAGAAAGTGAAGAGGACAAATGTGAATTTTTGGTCTGGTGCATTGTACCAGAGCTGAGAAAGGAGAATTTCCAAGGAACAACATAGAATATAGAACAAATGCAATGTTACACTTCCTCTCCTCAGTGCGTCTGGAAACTACCTGGACTCAGCAACCTCATGTTTAAGATTTTCTCTCTCCTCCCCAGACAAGCCAACTGTATCCCAGGCAAGGAACAATAATTTCCAATCCCACCTCTGTGGCAGAATCAAGAACTCAACACCAAACATTCTCTTACTACTAGGCAACATGGCATGAATGATTCTAGAAGGCAAAGTTCACCCCCAAGAGAGAACCTGGCTCATCTCTCCTCACCCCTGAACATTGAAAACAAGAACCCAAAATTCACCATCTGCCTACTCTCAGCCTCCTGTTTATTCTTCCGAGAGACAGAAAAAAAACAAGACACATTTTGTGGGTCATGTCAGTCAAGTTATTGTCTAAGCATCTGTCAATCACACCTTATAGCCACAATGCAGTTTCTAGCTTGCCTTACCTCATGTGGACACACTTTGTAGATTTTGCCTCCTGTGTGGTGGACTGGGGGTTGTTTGCCATCTGCCCCATTCTGTACAAAGTCATAGAGAGCCAGGAGAGAGTAACAGAGCTGGTCCTAAGAACAGAGAGACCAAGAGAAAAGCCCATATTTAAATTAAGACTCAAAGCCTGGGGCTCTCCAAAAAAGGTCATGGCTGTAAGTGAAATATGACACAAATTGTATTTAAACACATGGTAACCAACTAATTCCTTGCTCAGTACCGTGAGGATGACAAGCAACCCAATACGAGAAGCCCATGACAGAGTAATTATAGGTTTCCATTTTCCAGCCCAACAGGGTTGAATTTTTTTCCCCACCTGTCAGTTACCCTGTAGTCTGCAGGGTCTTGTCCTTTCTAATCACCTCTCTCCTTCCTAAATACAATGGAGTGAAAAGTTACTTCTCATATTGTCATTCTGAATAACCACCAACTCCTCTTGTCTTACAAGAAGGCATGAGGATGGTCCCCCTTCCAACTCTAGATGTGGTGGGGCACGGCGGGGGGACAGGGAATAGGCCTGTTACCTTCGTGTCTGCTGCCCCCCAGGGGATGCTGCACTGTGTCAAGAAATACTGCAGCTCTTCCTCACTATAAGAGTTGATCTGCTCCAGTTTGCAGGATTCTTCCTGAAGCAGCCTCACCAAAGCACTCCCACTACCTGCAGAAGCAGAAAGCATTCTCAACACCCACCCTCAGAAGAGAAAGGACCATGTCATGTCTCCAGAAGTCGGTGGATGGTAGCCAAGAAACACAAGGGAAGTCAGCAAGGCTACAGTGAAAAGGCAGAATATGTGGAAAGTCCCAGAACCAAAGGCAAAGCCCAGCCTGTTACTGAACTATTGAGTCAGCAGATGTTTACTTTTCTAATGAGGTTTTCTGGGTTCTGACAGAATCATGACATTTAACACACACCAATTCTAGGAGTCAGGAGGACCAAGTCACCAAAGGAACGCTCATAGTCTTTCCAAATATTCTCAAGTAATTTGCTGGGATTAAAGTGTTAAGTGGGCATCAAGACAAGCTTGGAGACCAGTCTGCTGCATTCCCACTGCATTGCAAGTCCCTTTCTTTTAAGAGCTGGCTCAGCAGCTCCAGGCCTACCCTTTGGCCTACCCCTTCATTTGGATCTCCACAACTCTTTTTCCACACAGGCCTGCCAGCATGCTGTTCCTCCAGTGCGCAGTGCTGGCTCCTGGCTGGAGCCCCTCTCCTAGGCCAGCCAGCCACTTTCAAGGGTTGATGCTCCTGTTTCTCCACCACCTTTCTTGCTCCAGTTCCCTCCCCCAAAATTGGCCACTATCCACCTTCCGCTTCAGGAGGGCCACATGCTATCATCAACTCTGCCCTGCGCCTTTTCCCTGGAATTCAAACTCAGTTCAGGAATGAAGAGGTGAATTTTTTTTTTTTTAAATTCACTCCCCCTTAGAAGTTAAAAAGCCTTGGGAGTCAGTTCTCTCCAATGCAAGGTAAAGTTTCAGTGTCTCCACTAACCAGAGTTGTAAGGAAAGAGCTGGTCATGGTAAATCCAACTCTGATGCAAGTTATTCACTCATGGCTCACTATTCTATATGATTAAAACACAAGATGTCCTGAACCAGCATATTAAAGGCATTAACCAGAAATAAATGTAGGTCGTGGTATCAGAGCTGTATTATGCCCATCATCTGGTCCTTTCTTCCTTTTACTCCCCATACAGACCTAAGACACTCCCCTCTGGTGTCTCAGCAGCAGCACAAAACAGGTAGTGTCTGCAGCTACAGAATACAAGTTTTCACAAAACAGAATGAAGAATATTCTAACAGTTGCAGCAAGTGCTGAGTGACTAATCTCCATGTAACATTCTGAACACGCATTCTAGTTATAGACTTTGATGTACTTTATTTGGAGCAATAGGATGTTCACTTAAATTTCCCTGTATCTTGTCTCCAGCAGATCACAGCTAAGCATTCAGACTCCCCTGGGTAGACAAAGTCCCCCATTTGGAATTCATAATTAGAAATACCAAAACTTGACCTACACATCCCCCTATGGCTTTGGTGGATCTAAAGACTCCACCAGGAAGTGCTTTAATTTTAATAAATTTAATTTTACTTTAATAATTGGAGATATACCAATCTCCTAGAACTGGAAGGGACCTCAAAAGGTCATCGAGTCCAACCCTCTGCCTTCACTAGCAGGACCAAGTACTGATTTTGCCCCAGATCCCTAAGTGGCCCCCTCAAGGACTGAACTCACAACCCAGGCCAATGCTCAAACCACTGAGCTATCCCTCCCCCTAAGTGCCAAGCACTTCTCTTTAGAGCATCATGTAACAAAACCCTCAGCTCTTAACTGCAGACGGGTCACCTACAGGTATCCACCAGCAGTACCACCCTAGGGGCTCTGTGGCAGTGGGTTACCTGGCACTGGATGTGCATCTAGGTTCTTGTCCTTCTCAGTGTTGACAACCACAGCTCCTCTCATCAGTGGTGGGAAAAAGGGGGCAACAATAGAGGCATCAAACTTGGTGATCGGGATGCTAGATGGGAACGCCACCTGCTCTATCACTTCTGTCTCCATCGTGGACCAGAAATCTTCCACATTTACCTCGCTGGATGACAAGAACTCCGGCCAGGTAAACTAACAGAGGTGAGAGAACAAACATCATATATTCAACAGCACACATGCTTCATTTCTAAACAGCTCTGTATCCGCTTGTGACTTGAAACAGAAGCATAAGGCTAACACGCACACTGTCCAGAGTAGGAAGAGGAGCCTGGGGTCTCCTTACTGTATATGGGGTTGGAGTCCACAGGACCTTTCTGCCTACAAGGATTCAGACCAATTTACTTTAACTAGAAACAGGGTTTACTACATAGCAATATCTGCTTCCCTGTGTGTTAGGAAAATACCCCAAGACACCTCAGAGAAACTGCTACTAACAAAATCAGAAGGATGCTTCTAAGTCAATACATAAGAGGATGGTGATCTGAAAGTTCCTCTCAGCTCTCTTACACCAGAATCCTGTTGGATCAATGGTGTGAAACAGTAGGACACACCCTATTTTTCCAATCTCTCTCCCGCAAGAGAGGATGGCATTGGGTCAGGCTGCATGATCCTGTTAGACATCAGCAGAAAACATTAGACAAAGCCCTTGAGTGTAATGACTATGAATTACTAAGATTAGACTGAGCAAACATCTTCTTGAGACTTTACTTGGGGGTCTGCCCCTTTATGGCCAAGAGACCTGGGGTTAGCCAGCCCTTTTTAATTAGCCCTACCTTGCCACACCTGTGCTGGGTGTAGGACTTTAAAAGGGAGGAAATCCAGCAGTTAGGGGCTGGCTGTGGAGGAGAGCAGTTGAACTGGGTTGTGGCTGGAGAGCTAAGCCACAGGAGTGGAGCTAGGTTCTGTGGTGGGTCCCCTGAAACAAAGGGCTGGGCTCCAGCAGGCTGTCCTGGGGCCAGTATTCCATAAGGGGAACCAGGAGCTGATGATGAGAAGCTAAAGCCCAGAGAGGGGTGAAAGATATTTAGCAGTGTTTTATTCTGGAGCTCTAGGATATGCTCCTCTGCGAAAGAAAAGTGCAATTCTCATTGATTTGGAAGGACTTTGCTGCTGGCCCAAAGGGACTATAAATAGGCCAGCTGGGAGAAACCAGTGTGGGGCCTGTGTTACAGCTGGACTTAGATACCCCAGAAGGGGAGGGAACAGTTACATGGCCTTAGGGCTAGCCCATGGAAGACACCATTTGAGGCAACCAACAGGAGGCAAAGGGAAGGCCCAGCAATTCTGCACCCAGCCACAAGGAGGCACTAACTGGTGAGTCACTTCTGCACATGTGGGGATTGCTCAGGGGTGCGACTGTGGAACAGAAACATGCTTTGTCACAAATGCTTCCTCCAGTTTTTGTCTAATACCTCAATGTTCTTTAGTGCCAGGACATTTTCTGCATTCCTCTGGGCTATCTCAATCTTGGGTGCAATGCCACAGACTCCACAGATCATATCATTGTAGTCCCGAACAGTGAGGCACTCAAAGGCCCAATAGCCACTGCACAGCAGCTCCTGGAGCTGACTCAGCTCCTCGGGGCTCAGGGTTTTCTCTGGGAAGAAAAAAACAGGTTACTTTTGAGGTCATTTGCACTGTTTACTCAAACTGCATTCACACAGCTTTCACTTCCTAAAGCCAACGGAGACAGAGCACATTATTCACCAACAAAAAAAACATTTCATTACTCAGAGAAAGCTCACTCCATAGACTTATCTCCATGAAACGTTTGGGGAGAATTGATCACAAAGGTACTGTTTGAAATGGCTCTTTCCTAGTCCAAAGTCCCTCCACAGCCAGCTGAAAAGCTTTTCTAAGCAACAGACCAAGTCTGGCTCTAACATGAGTACTTTCAAAGGCAAGCTCTCCGAACAGCTGGACAAGAAAGAATCTATAGTAGTTCTTGGAAACAATTTTACTTCAGAGCGTCAGTGTCTTTCCCCTTGGGAATCTCAATTGCTGAGATCACTGATAAGGAAAAAACCTCACAGAGGCAGCTGGACAGTTCCAGAAGAGAGATGCATATAATTTTTCTGGATTCCTCAGAGAGCAGAGTATGACCATAAAACCCCAATTTAATAAGAACAAGCATCAATAACTCACGAAGACTGTCAGCGACATGTTGCAAACAAAATGCAGACACATAGTCCAATCCATTTTAAAGTGAAACATCCCCCAGGAAGGATTTTTAGATAAACAAGGTTTTAAGTTAACCCAAGTAACCCCTAACCAAAGCACTTCAAGAAGCAAAGATCAGCATGTTCCGTTGCTTGGAAAGGCGGAAGTTAATAGCTATACGGGCCATTTTCTATCAAAGGCTGAATGAATAAAGGTTCAGAAAGAATATAACATTAACATTGAAACACCGGTGTCATCAGTAGGCCTATGGTTAAGGTTGGCTCGGATCTCACTTCCTGAAGGCTATTCCCTGGTGCCACGTCACTTTCCCAAAATCACCTGGACACTTCCAGCCACAACTCCATCTGCCCAGTGTGTGACATTCCATAGCTCCAAACACCCACCCCCCAGGCATCTATGATCACTCTCCCTTCCAGCCTAACCTAGGACCCTAGCTGCCTTCTCGGCCTGAACTCACCACACTGTGAAGTCTCCAGGCCAGCTGCCTGGTTCACCTGATTGAACAAAGAACTCAGGTCTTATTTTCCCCCTTCTCCTCTTTCACTCCCTGCTGTTCTTAGCATTGCAAACAGATTAGCTGCCAGAGTAAGCCCACCCCTATTGCCTGCAAACTGCCACTGAAAGGAATAGCCCTTCCTTTCTGCAGAGGAGACATTAAGGAAGCCCAGGCAGGATGTTATATGCTGGGAAGACAGGGATGGAGCCAGTAGAGTTTAGGTGAAAGATTGAGAGGGAGACACAGTTTTGCCCCTTTCACAGAAGATGGCAGCCACCAAACAATGCATTTGACTCATTGCTAACTAGAGCCATTTCTTTTGGTCTGGATACAGAGAATTCAGTATCTTTTTAAACACACACAGTAGAAACCTCTTTCAAAACCAAAATCCTACCCAGCTCAACAGAAATACATTAATCCTGAGAAAGGCTGAGTTTTATAATCCAATAGTCACTTACTACTTTGACCTAAAATTAAACCCAAACACCTCTCCACACAATTCTCAGAGAAGAGAGAGGTCAGCAAATTCAGAATAGTCACTATTTCAAGAAAGGACCAGGGGAGCACCTTACCAGTCTGTTCCTGCACAGATTCCAGGATGCTGCCAACTGCCACTTTGGGATCCTCTCCAAGTTTAATATGGTTTCGGACAGTGAACAGAAGGTCCAGGCTCACTAACAACTTGTTACCCACGTTGAACAGGCCTGCAATTTAACAAACAATACAGCAGTTACTGGGGAAGATTTAGAATTCCACAGACACCGAACATAAAACACACTTGTTTACTGCTAAACGAGTCATGCTGAGTTTGGTTTAGAAGGTCAAATACATTATGTCTAGAAAGGCCTTCTGCGGTGTGTACTCCCTCTCCTTGCACTACAGCAGGATTAGCTCCCTTTCGAGTCTAGCCTTTAATTGTAACAGCACCCAGCCCTGCACTGCTTTACAAAACCTACAATGATCCCAGCTTCAATTCTCTCAGCCAACAAGGGCTGGGAAGCCCATGGAATTTCAGGAGTTTTCAGCTGAGACTGAGCACTCATGGTCTGCAACACAGAAAAAATGATTTACTATTTGCACGTACAAAGACGTAGTGACTAACATATACCTCCGTAAGGAAGAGCAACAGCTCACTTCTTGATCCAAAAATTCAAGTCTGGTAGGGTGGAGAGAAGAGATCTTTTCTGTACAAGGAGGACTCTTCTGTCCTAGTCCAGAAGCCCTAGATTTCTGCATATTGGTCTCTATAGATTAGCCCACTGACAGCTTGTTTTTTCCTACCTGTGTATATATCTGTGAAGCTATGCAGGGCCAGGCACTGCAGATTCAAACACACTTTGACCTGGGCAGTAACCACCTGTAAACGGTTAGCAGTCAGCAACCAGCACTCCTGCGGACCAGCGAGAGAACTGTAACACACAAGCAGGGGAAAAAACCAAAATGCTATTATCCCACTAGCGAGCAACCACACCAGCCACTAGTTGAGGAGATGGGAAGGCAACTGATTGCCAAGATTCTTTCCAAAACCATCAGTTTGGTTCTGTCTTTAGAACTCAAGAGCTAGGCTAAACTTTGAGAATCTATGCACGACCCACTACAACTAACAGAATCCACACAGCAAGCACTCTGACCAGCAACAAAATGAGAACAGGGAGAACATGTGGTATTACAGCACATCTATAATCCTGCAGCTTTACACTACTGCATCTTTCACATCTGCCTCACTGTGCACTTCACAAAGCATCAGGAATGGAGAAATAAAATGGGATTAGCAACCAGCAGCCGATGTCAAATAAGATTTAAATCTAGATTTAACATTCACTCAACCCACTGAACTCGCCTATTGTAGGAAAGCAAACCTCCAGGGTGTGAAACTTTTCTCCAGGTTCAGATGAACCTAGGAACAGCTCATACCCAATCTCCTAAATCTTGAAGTACAAAAAGGGCCATAGGGACAAGTAATTCAATGGAAGAAGAGAGTTTAAAGTTGTGGTCATGCATCATGTGTTAAACTTCAAGCATTCATTTGAAAGCTAACGAGCAAAAGAGTGCAAGAGCTGTGACAGGATGAGCATCATTGTTGCTGCACTTCGAAAGAATCTGGAGTTAATCTCAAAAAGATAGTAGCTGCACAAGGATTAATACTTGTCAGCTTTCATGCCTGGACACAGTTTGACACGAGGGCGTGAGCATTCAGGACTGAAGTGTTCTGAGTAACAGAAATCCTACAGGTCAGGCAGAGCTATGAGACGATAAAGAACTGGAGTAAGCAGATGGTACTACAGGATCAGGACTGAGGTGCATGGATAGAAAATTTACACACTGCCTGCCTCTGGTTAGCATTTGCAAGTCCTTCACTTTCAGAAGAACTACATTCAACACCATCACCCACCCCAGATGCAGAAAGGGCCTAGTACATATTACAATACGTCTACTCCCAAACTCACATAAGCATAGATGTGAGTAAGGGCTGATCTTGGGAGCTAAGGGAAACGTGCACTTCTTATAGAGATGTAGGTTACATGGTGTTTGCAATGGCTTTCACATGGAGAGGATAAAGCAGTGTTTTCTTCAAGGACATTTTTAATACAGAACATCAGAATAAGGGTGAATAGGAGAGTCACAAATCTAAAACAGAATCTTACTTCTGTCCCCCTTTGAACAAAGGGCTGTTACAGAGGAGGCACTGCGTAGATGGAGACTCATAATAGTTTGACCAGGAGGTCTGCTCGATGGTGACCGTCTCCTCACTCACGTTGGACAGGATGAGCCGTGAGCTGTTGAGTTCGTGGATGAGTGTGAAGACCTCTGCCAGTTCCGACTCATTCTCTGGGATTTGCATTACCTTGCGCAGCAGCTGCAGTGTTGATTGGCGCTGGATTTCTTTCTGAGACTGTGTTAGGGGTTCACTGGTGTTCAACACATCAGGAAGACCAGAGCTGACCTCCTAGAAAGAGAGCCAAAATGTCACTTGGATTTTGTCAGACAAATATGGAGTAAAAAGCTGATCATGAAGCCTCAACACTCCTGAGAGGTATATTAAGTAATCTGTCCTCGGTCAGAACAGCATAGTACAGAATCCAGAAATGCCAACTCCAGTCCCCTGCTCTGCCAGACAGTGCACTGTCTCTGCAGCTCATAGCTTTAAGGGTTGGGTTATTTATTTTTATTTCAGTAGAACTGCTTTATAAAAATAGGTAGAATGCAGGAGTGAGTAAACCTCACCTACCATCGTTTACCAGCTCCTGCATGAGCAACAACTCTTTGCAGGCCGTCAGAAAATTTGGTGATGAAATGTTATCCTATAGACTGGATAACGGAGAGCGTGGGGTGAGCACAGCAAAGGTATCTACACTAACATTTCTGCAAACTATTTACTTAACAACAGGCAACTGCATAAATTCTCTTCCCCTATAAAACATGGTCAGACACAATGCGTGGTCCATAGAGATAAAAATCCACAGAGGAGGTGATTAGCTACTGAATGTTAAGAGAAAACGAAGTGTCCAGCACTGAATGCACTGTGATTAAAAAAAGTGATGATGCTGCAGTCTATGGAAAGTGACTAGAAGTTCAAGGAACTAAGCACATAGGAAAAGAAGAATCAAAACACTAGGGGGCTCAACAGGACAGAGAGAACATTACAGCCTCTAATCTACTTCATCAGTAAAACAAACCATCCTGTCAATACTTCAGCTTGTGTTTCTGTCTAGCCTAGCGATAAGATAAATGGCCTGTCAAGAAAAGAGCAGACAGCATTAATTCCAGAACAAAAAAAACCAAAACCACCATATTACAGGAATGTTAAGGCTGTGAGCAAAACAAAAAAGTTCAAAAAAACAAGAAGGAGAAAACCAAACCAGAGTCTCTCTCAAAAATGCCAACCCATCTTAGTGCATTAAGGAAGCAGTTAAAGGAAAGCACTATGTTCTTTAACTATCTGTCTATGTGAGAGTTTCACATGGGGTTATTTGAGGTGTTTTTTTCGGAAGGGGGGGTAGCTTTCACATAGTATGCAGAACAATTTTGTCCTTCAGCCGTATTTTACTCTGAAGTAAACAAGTTTACTGTACAGACTGGCGTGCAGCTAGCTTACCTAGCAGGCTCAGTCAGCATATAAGAACAGGGCAAACTCTTACATGCAAAATTGTTTTGGATAAAACCAAAAACACAAATGACCTTCAAAACTAAATTTATAAAATCCAGAAGCAGATATTTGCTCACAGTGGCAAAAAAGCAGCTTAAGAAACCAGAGTTCATTATTAGCACTTTTAGATATAAGAGTAGCCAAAGCAAATTTTTTTTTTAACTTGAATAAAGACAAAATCCTAGCTGAGACTTTATCTGCCAACAATTCAGGTGCAGCATAAATTTGAGTTACAAGCTCTTGCAAATATGACATTGTAGTACACAACAGACAGACTGAACTGACATTTGCCACCGCAGCTCAGTCACAAAGGCAGCATCAGATTACAAAATTGGGACCTCACCTCCTTCAGACTGCACAAATCAGACAAGGCTGATGCTGCTCACTAGTCTTAGGCGCAGATGAATATGGGGCAAAACCTCCATGAGGCATTTTTTTAATTGCTGAGTGCCCCCAGTGGTAAGATTGAGTTCAATTAGTCTGCAGTACCTATTCTCAGTGAAAACTACCATTCACAGCTGTGGGCAGTGAATAGCCCCAAAAAGAGGTCACTACACATCTACAGTGGGTTGACAATTTTCCAGCAGATCATTTTTCAGTCACCAGATGCTGTTATATCAAAATCTAAATGTTTAGATAAGAATGTCAATTTTGATAAATTTTTCATTTTTACACAAGCGGTTTAATAGGGTAGAAAAGTTCTAGACTTTCTTGGAATTAATGTTTTTACTTTGAAGTGAATAGTCCTTTAGAAACAAAGAAATTTTTTGAAGTCAAAATCAGAACCAAACTTGCTATCAACCTGAAACTAAATTTTTTCAACAATTTCATTTTTGTGGAAAAATTTTAATCTTTTTGGTTTTGTTCTAATTCAGAGCAAACACAAATTTCAAACTGTCAGTTTCCCACAGAATGGAAATTCTGAGCTTCAACCAGCTCTATAGACAACCCAGAAAGCCAACAGACTACAGCAAGGTATAACACTAGCCAGTGGCTAGAGGCTGAAGCTAGACAAATTTGGACTAGAAATGAGGTAATTAAAAAAAACAGTGAGGGTAATTAACTATTGGAACAATTTACCAAATGTTGTGGTGGATTCTCCATCACCTGCAACTTTAAAAATCAAGATGGGATGCTTTTTTTAATAAGTATGCTCTAGGAATTATTCAGGGGAATTCTGTGACCTGTGTTACTCAGGAAGTCAGACTAGATAATCACAATGGTTTCTTTTGGCTTTGAAATCTATGAATCTAAAAGACCAAATACAGTTAACTCAATAGTTCAACAAGCGAGAAAGAATATAACTCACCAGGGATTTCACAGTTTTCTCAGCTCTATCTTTGGCGAGGTTGTAGCCACAGCTGGGACAGATCCGCGGCTTGTGTCTATTTGTGTATACATAGCTACAGGAGGGGTTCTTACACTTCCCTCTGCCACGTGATGTTGCCAATCCCAAATCCTGGAAAGAGACAGGCAAAACTTTATTCTATCTTACTTTCATATGCCAACAGGCTCAAGATAACAGAAGTCTGCTAGAATAGCATGTGCTGTTCCCCAATGTCTAACACTTAGTTTCAGGGGATAAAACACAGGCATGGCCACTTACTTTGAGGACCAGTTCAATTAATCTGTATGCTTTAAGTCTAGTTTCAAATACCACAGATACTCAGCAGAGGAAACAAATTCCGCAATAATAGGATATTTGACCCTCCTGAATTAATGCAAGGGGGAATTACAATTGCTTAAGGGAACCAAGAAAAAAACAGTTTTTAAGGGGTTAGTAGCAAATATGATTTCAACACAACACTAAGCTTTCTAATTCAATGCAGCTGTTTTAAGTCAGCAGTGAAACACCTAAAGCATGAGTTTTCCCTCACACGAGGAGCCAGGATATTTCCGTGCAAGCCTGAAAGTTGCAGGAGTAGAGCCATTCTAGAGAGATGAGCCTAACTGAGAAGCCAATCATAAGGATTGTGCGACTTAGAGTACTTGTAATACCACACAGAACCGTTCAACTTTGTCACTGGCTCAAACCCAGCCCAGGTCAGTAGAGACCTGAAATCACTACCTGCTGAAGCCAGCACAGCAGTTCATGGAAAAAATGAGCTGGATCTGACCTCTCAGGCCAGGCCCTGTTAGAGAGGTGTCACTTCACAAAAACCACCACTGCAGGTGTTTCTTATGGCAGTCTCAAGAGAAATATTTCATCAGCATGGAAACTGTGGCCTACATTCTTCTCACTAATGATGGCTCCTCCAGGATATAATTGAGATATTAGTACTGCCATGCAGGTACTACCATTACCCATGCAGGAGCCTGAGATGTTTAGTGCTGTTAATGCAGCATATTACATAGACAAGACTTGCATTTAAAAATTAAAATCGCCCAAATCCTAAGCTGTGCCTTTGGAGCAGACTGCAGAGCCAGAAGTGGTTGTTTGAGTATGTACAACAGCCTTGTCAAGTTTAGAATTATCAGGTCCAAAGCACTAACCATGAAGAGGAAAGCAAACTGCCTTTCAAGAATATTGCCACTTCTCAGAACAGGCTCAAAGATGCCCCACATCAGGAATCAAATGACCAAAAGACCCTTACCAAAGTTACGGTGCAGCTGTACTTATAGGAGGGAAATACATCTGGTTTGACCTCCACTACCTTCATCTGAGATGCCCTGCCAGTTGGGCTGCTGTGGAGCTGTAGATTGAAAGCAGTTGAACAGGGGGAGGGGGAGTGGAAAAGCATATAAATCAAACATCTGAGAGACCTGGCATGGATTGCAGCTCACAAGCAGGAACTATTAATGGCTTTAAAAGACCAGTGAACACCTTTAAGTAACAAAGGATTTTAGTATTGCCCCCCGCCCCACAAATCATAGGGTTAAAATTCAGCCTTATTCCAACAGCTCTGCTTCTTAACCAGTCAGTCTCACAGCACACATGCAGCAATAATACTTAGTACTTCTATCACACACCTCATCTTCAAAGCAGTAACAGATCTCCAAAATACCCCTTTGAGATAACTAAGGAGGTGTTATCAAAGAAGCAAATGGAAGGACTAGTCCAAGGCCACAGAGCACCAGACCCAGGATTAGATCTCAGCATTTCTTGGCTCCAAAGTCCTGTGCTCCAACCACTAGCCTATGCTGCCTCAAATCTCACATACGAAGTAACAGACACAAATCCCATCAAGGGGTTACCAGATTTATGCTCAGTTTCTACACATTCGGGTCAGAAGAGTGAAATCCTACCCTGAACCTAGCAGAGAAATCCAAGTGCAAGAGAACGTGAATCTGGAAAAGCAAGAATCACTCACCTTTCGCTCACTAATGCTAGATGTCTGTAGGACAGACTGACCCAACTGCTTCAGCGTACTGGGCTTCAGGCCCGAGGCTCTCACAGGGGAATGCTTATCTTGAAGAAGGAAACAAAACAGCAGGTTAAGTGTGTGAAATCTGCTTTTTGTTTTACTTTGACACCTTTGGCAAATGCAACCATGGGACACAGTGGAGCTGCTGTCCTCTGAACCTGAACTGATCAAATCAGGCTTTGTAAATCCCATTTGTCCAGCTGAGGGGCCAGGTGAAGTAGCCCTTTGCTGTCGAAAGCTAACTTTGTAAAGAGTCCACTGGTGACTACAACAGACCCACTAAACTCTAAACCACCTGTAATCCAAACAAGTACTTCTAAAAGGTCTTTGCAGAGCATTAACACTGTAACATCAAGCCAGCAAGTCACTCCAAATATAGCATTCCACAACATGCCATGCGCTAATTGCCTCCTTCTCCCCATGCTTAAGGAGCTTCTGCTGTCTAAGCCTATTGTGGATGGCTTCTTGCTTTTACCGTTACTTGGAAAGCCCTGTCGGCTGCTGAGCTGCTCTGTGCGGGCTTCCCTCCCCAAGCTAGCAGGGGCAGGTAGGATTGCTCTCATGGGTCTCGCAGCAGCCAGTAAAGAGGGCTTGGGTTTTGGTTTGCTCTTCAGTTCTTGTCCTTTGGGTGCAGCAGCAAGAGCATCAATTCTGAAAGACAAGAAGTGCAGCTGTAGCAAAAGTTCACTATGTCAGTGAAGCGCAGTCATATACCATGGCAGACGGTAGAATGGAAGAGACCAAAACGAATAGCTACAATGTTTTTGAAGAACAGATCTCTGACCTTGGATTTATCCCGATTCACTTGTTACCTAAATGAGCCATCCAAGAAGCTCAGAGGCCAGTACTGATCCGTACCATGAACACTGCCACACACAAGTGATGGCTCAGTGTGATATCTCTATGAATCACTCAAAACTGACTCACCCCATTGGCTTTTTTACAGTGGCAGTAGGACTGGCAAGTGGACTTGTCATCTCAGCAGATGGCTGTGACCCTATCCCTATGTTGTCTTTCTCGGGCTGCTCTAAGGAGTTGCCCTGCACATCGCTATCTTTAGCCAGCATTACTGCTGCTGCATTCCCTCTGTCCTGGTCTTGCACATTGTTTGCAAGGATGTGAGCCTCAGAGATGATCACTTCTTCCCATTCAGTGTCCTGTATCTGCTCCTGAATAGGCACTGCATTCAGTAGCTGGCTGACTGCTTCAGAACTTTCCAGAGTAGACTTGGTGGCATCCTCCTGAGCAGCTGCCTTCTCTGTGGCTACGAGCTGCTGGCTTCTTTTAGCCCCTGGCGCTTTGAGGGGGATACCTGAACTCTGCTCAGCTTTGCATTTTGGTTGCTTTTCCTAGAAAGAGAACAAGAAGATCAGAACGTCCCAGATGTTTCAGAGCTGCAGACTTTCACATCCAAAACGTATCCATATCTTGGCTGATTTGGTGATAGCTACTTAACATTGGCTAGAGGAGCAGCAAGGCAAGGGTCTGAGCAGTACATGTGTATATAAAGCCAGAACAAACATTAACCCCTCATACACTGAGATCCTTGCTAACATTACATACAAAGTGTTCTATCTCGTCATGCCTTTTTCACAAACACTTGTCACTGTATAGCGTGAGGCTATGTTTACACTACAGGTGCAACAGTAGCAGCGCCGCTGTAGTGCCATAGTGTAGACACATGCTATGGCAAAAGAGGGGGGGATTTCCAGCCCATGTGGGTAATCCACCATCCTGAGCAGCAGTAGATAGCTCAATGGAAGAATTATTTTGCCAACCTAGCCACATCTTTCCTAGGGGTTAGGTTGGCTTAATAATGGCACTCGGGTGTGATCTATTTTTTTCCACAGCTAGGTTGTTCTAAATTTTAAGCATAGATCAGGCTTTAGTCATTTTTTAAATCCACTCAGGACATCAGCATTACTATCAAAGTAGCCACCTGAGAACTCATTCATCCATTGCTTTCTCTAAATATGATGCCCTCTCTTTTACAGTGACAGCTCCCTAGAGCTGCCTTTTCCACTACACACAATCTAGGAGCTAAGCATATTAAGTGAGCAGCCAGGTCTGTTACACACAGGACCTTGCTGACCCAGACTGTAGTGGGGAGCAGGGTGGTGATTCTGAAATTCTTGTGGCTTGGTGCCCAAGTGATCTAACTGTCCTCTGTATTTTGAAGTCTGTTTGTTTCCCTTTGAGATCATGGTAAAATGGTTGTAGTGGAATCTTACTCTGCTAAAATGGCTCCATACCAGACAAAATAATGCTTATGAGACAAGTAGTTGAACTGAGTCCCTAAGCTCATTTGATGCTGTAAGCAGGTTTGGTGGGCACCTTTCAAATACTGGCATCATGTGGCAGTCAGAAAGCAAGAAAGGAACAGTGTCCTGTCTAAGGGTCAGGGCTTCACAAGGTTGTCCCTTTCATTCATGATTACTACCTCAGCACAGAGACAAGAAATCCAGAAAAGAGCTCTGACAGAAAACAAGTCTAACCATCTTACTGGTGACTTGCTCTAGCACAGACACTGGCAGAAAAGGACAGGGATTCACTTCCCCAGGTCTCTGACTTGCCCAGCACACAGACTTTGGGGTTTCACAGGTATTCACACAAGTGTCACTTTCCAGCTCAGACTCAGTCACTGGAAATAAAAGAAAGTTATGTGGAAAGGTACCTTTGGGATCCATTTCCCTCCCAGGAAGTTCCCGCACTTTGGGCACTTTGGTGGTTTGTGTCTGGTGACATAAGTAAAAGAACAACCAGGATTGGTGCAGTTTCCATGGCCCCTGCGGGTGTAAGTGGTTGTCTGAAACAAAAGGGTTGCCAACAATTTCTTCGCAGAATTAGGTACATAAAGCCACATCACAATCATCATTCTCTACCAGTAAGCACTCAAACATTAACTCCATAACCACCACAATCCTCCATAAACCAAGTAATACTACACATTTTACAGATGACAAACTGATGCACACAAAGGGCAAATATTTTGCCTGTAAAAGGTCAGTGAAAGTCAGGGTTATAGTCAGAACCTAGAGGTTCAGAAGTCTAGGTCCCTTTACTGATCACTAAGTATTATCAAGGCCCATATTTTCTGCGGCTGTGCAATTTGGCACAAGATAGAACCCCTGCTGCAGGAGCTACACTTGCATTTTTAAAAATTATCTCAATCCTTTATGAAAGTGAAGAAACATGAACCAAGCGTAAGCTGATTCATTGCCATACCTCTCTGTAAATAGCTAAGAGACATGAACTACTTTATTCATCGCTGTGGGTGCTAACTAATATCTGAAGGTGACTCTTAAATTGTGAAATATCTCATGGATGATGATTTTAACAAAAAACTGAACTGCCTTCCATTTCTCCTTAGGTACCAAAAGCCTCAATTGTTTCTCGGTACAATTACCAGCTCCTCCATCTTCCTCAGTCAATCTATACAGTATAGTCATGCGGCATTACAAAAAAAACATGAAGACAGCCTAAAATAATCAAAGTAAGCAGCACAGAAGGTGGTTGTATTGACTGCATTATTTGTTTCCATATTCATTATAAAACCTTTTTTTTTTAAGTTTATCTGAAGCTTTTGCACTAGAGTATATAGGAACTTATAGCCATCTGGTCAGGGTAAAGGAGCAGAACATGATAAAACATCTTAAAGCTATGTCCAGGCTAGGAGTTGGAAGGTGTCAATATATGTACCAATATATGTTAACAGACTAATGTAAACAAGTTAGTGTGCCTTGTCTACCTTAAGGTACTAACACGTTCCATATACTACTGTAGATAAGCCCTAAGAGAAACATACAAGCTCCTCCTTTACTCACCAGTTTGATTGATGTTGGGTTCTCCACAACAGAGTGAGCTGGGAGAGGTAGCATAATAAACTGTGTGGTGGGTATGGAGGAGCTGCTCTCATCTGTGTCCTAAAAATAAAAAGAGGAAGAGGAAAAGATATGCAACTGAAGGACACATCTAGCTAGCTGTGTTCTGACCATTTATTGAGGGTCTCTTTAACATCAGATTTAAGAGCATATCATACAGTAGAGCAGTGAGGCACCGGCAGTACAACTAACAGCATTTCAGGAGTGAAGGCCTAGTAGGAGTGTTCTGCAGATTGGATTATCAAATTGTCACTCTCTTCACAATCTGAGCACTATGAAAGCAACAGACTCTGTTCCTCAACAGAAACTGCTTTATGTCACTGACTCCTTAACACCAACTAGGGATTCGAAAGGAGTCCTCATTCAGTTCTCTGCAGCTCGGAAGTTAGCCACATGGGACAGAGAGAGAAAACACAAGAGATACCATAGAACAGTGCTTTAGTATATCTGTGGAATCCAACCCACACCTCACAACTTGATCCAGCACTTCATCTTTTAGGCCTGAGGGGAATAGTGAAAGGGAGGAGAGGAGATACTGCACTGCATTTTTGACTAGCTTATAATGAGCAAAAATTGCTGTTTCCATCACTATTGATCTAGTTGAGCTTTGGGGCAGGAGTGATGTAATTTATTAATGTCACTTTCAGCCAGGATGAATCACTATAAACATTTTAAAGCCCACGAAAGCTTATGCTCAAATAAATTTGTTAGTCTTTAAGGTGTCACAAGTACTCCTGTTCCTTTTGCTCATACAAACTAACACGGCTACCACTCTGAAACTATAAAGATTTTAAGCAGCTATAGGAAAAAATTCAGGCAATAAGTGAATAGAAATAGAGTTACTAGTTATCACTAGCTTAGCTTACCCTCCCGGTCACCACTGTTACCACAGACAAACCATCAGAAACCTGGGGTTGTGCCACAGCAATGCTCCCATTGGAGATGTCTCTGCAGCTGCTAACCAGAGTCTCTTCAATAACCACACTAGTTGTCTGATATGGATGTCCCTCTCCTATTTCCAAAGAAGCCTCATCCAGGAGGATATCTCCAGTCATTTTATCTGCTATGGGTCTGACATAATGAGAGAGAATTTCTGAAGCAACTACTTCTTCTATAGTGTCTGACTGACCAAATGAGGCAGTCTCTTCCGCCAGTCCTTCAATGGCAATGCACTGTTCAGAAATGCCAACATGGCTCGAGTCCATAGAAAGGATGTTTTGCATGGCATCGTGGGCAACACTCGTGATGTTGGTGGAAGCTGTTACTCCATCAGATGCTGTTTGGCCCTGTGCCACGCAGAGTTCTAGGTGCTGCTTGCTCCTGTCCTCCTGAAGAGTGGTTTTGGGGATAATTATGTAATCCGAACGAGGGAGGATTTTACGGAAACCTGGAATGTCTGGAACTACAGCAGTCAGAGTGGACAGCTTGGAGTTCTGTTGACAAGACAAAGCATGGAATAGAGAGAAGCAAGAGACACAGAAGGAAGTAGGTTTGGTTCATGATTACGGATAAGGGGTCGGTTTGTTTTTTTTTAAGTGCCTCCATTACAGTTCAGATAACTTCCAAAGGCAGATTGCTGGCGAGTCCTTCACATCTCTAACAGAGCCTTCAGAATCCCCCCTCTTCTTATCCCCTACATTAATCCCACTCATCCTGGAGGCCTGGCCAGAAAGTCACTATTCCTCTGACCAGTAGGTACTGGACAGGACGCTTTTGGAGTCTGCCAATGCTGCTCCTTAGCTAGCTGGCTGGAGCAACAGAAGAAGTTACCTTCTTTTCACCCCCAAGCCTCTACAACAATCCTAACCCAAGCAGGACTACAGACCAAAATCTGTAAGTAAGTGTCTCTCTCCCACATAATCATGATCTGCATTGCCACCAAGCCAGCCATATTCTAGGACTGGTCTAAAACATCCATCCCATACATATAGTTAATCTGCTTCTATCCTTTTACCCACTGTGCTTTGTCAGGTTACATTACACTGTACTTCTCTATAATGTGACTTAGTCCAGTGTAATCAAATATCATTGGACTCAAAATGCTTTGCAAATTTAAAGGAAAGGGGAAGCTCTTCAATTCTAATGGAGAGGTCATGTCAACTACCTCTGACTACACTGGAAACAATGCTTATTTGACACCAACATCAAATTTCCATTAAGTAAAAAAATAGCTGGCAACTCAGGATTTTTCCTAATATTTTACTCATCATATTTTCAGGAGAAAGCAAAGAATACAGCAACTGATGATTCATATGCCTAGGGATGGCAGGAAATGAGAAGCTATTTAAGAAAGTTGACTTACCGGATCCAATCCTTCTTTCTCCAGTTTGGCCTTTTCCAAATAGTAGCTTTTTTCAGCCACACTGAGCAACCTCCAACTCTCACTGATTTTCTTGTTAATTTCAGATTGGGGGAGGTGAGGGAGCTCCTGCTGTACTTTCAAGTATATATCATAATAGTACAGGAGGTAAGCAGATCTGAAACACAAGTGGATAGTGAACTTAAAGTCTATGCCTTAACAACACACCTGAAACAAAGACATCACCAGTTACGTACTAGCCTCAAGGGCCATTATGAGAACTTTTATAGGCTTGTTTTCCATAGACAGCTGGAAAAGTCTTTATTAATAAAAGTAAAGACTTAGGGGACAGGGCGCACAGACCAATATCATTCAATAAAATGTGAAAAATACTTGAGTCACTAATAGTGCTTTAACCATTTAGTGGACAAAGTGGTAGATCACAAATTGAACATGCAATTATTGGGTACTGTAAATGGATGGATGGCCTCTAAGAGGAGATGGGCCTCAGACCCACTTGTGACAAGATCAGCTCAGTTCCACAGGTGGCAAAGTGATTTTGGTCATGTGATAGGAAGGTCATGTGACTAACTCAGGCCAAGCCTGGGGATACAAGGAAGAAGCCAGTAATTCTCTAGATAGGACAGATACCTGGGAAACTGTGGGCTTGGCTACACTCGAAACTCCAAAGCGCTGCTGCGGGAGCGCTCCCACGGCAGCACTTTGGAGTGCGAGTGTGGTCGTGGCGCCAGCGCTGGATAGGTATAGCTGTGTAGGTATACCGCTGCAGTGTGGCCACATTTGCAGCACTGTTGGGAGTGGTGCATTGTGGGCAGCTATCCCAGCATTCAAGTGGCTGCAATGTGCTTTTCAAAACAGGGGGGTGGGGTGGAGTGTGACAGGGAGCGTGGGGGAGACAGAGAGAGTGGGTGTTTGGAACTGACACTGTGTCAGCTCCCTGCCTTGCAAGTTCTAAGGACTGAAAAATACACAGCACCTACCTTCAATCATTTTAAAAGTTTTGACCCTTCCCCTACCTCTCTCTTATTCACTAAATGCAAATTATGCACTGCTAAATAGCCTTCAGACCACATAAGCAGCTGCTCAACATGGACTCCCCCCTCCCCTCTCTCCTCAAGGAAACAGCTGTGAACATTCCAAAGCAATTCCCCTGCCTCCGTTCGCTTGCTCGCTGGAGCAAAGAGCAGCTGTGTTTGTTTTTTAGCTGGGGAGCTCCTAGTTCAGCCATTCTTCCAGTTTGTTGTGGACAGGAATTGTGGGATACCTCCTAATACCCTGGAGGCCAATAACAGCGCTTTTGGTGGCCACACTTGATGAGCAGCGCTGCATCACCAGTGCTGGAATTGCTACATCCCAAGCAGACCAGGTGTACAGCCAGCGCTGCAGCGAGGGAGTTGCAGCACTGGCTGTGCTTTGCAAGTGTGGACACAGAGTGAGTTACAGCGCTGTAACCCCATCACCAGCGCTGCAACTCTCCAGTGTAGCCAAGCCCTAAACAAGGAAGACAGAGGCACTCACCTGGGTTTTTTGGCCTTTTCCCCTTGATCTCCAGGACTTTTGTATTTTTTCTTCTTCTTAGATGGTACTGGAGATGCATAGGTGTAGGTGCCCTCTATTTCCTCCATCACTACAGTTACTTCAGTGCCATCATACTGAGCCTCCATTGCTAAAACAGACCATTATTTAAAAATGCATAACTTCAATAACTTCAAACACCACTTCAGTTTTAGTAAATTATCTTTAATTCATCTTCATAAACAGAAGACTGCACTGAACCTTGATTCCATTAACAGATCAGATATTTAGATTTATTTTTACAATTTTATTCATTGAGTTTTGTAGAGTACAAAACCACAGAGGGACACAGTGGACATAAGTACAGCCCAGACCTCCAATGTATTCAAGGTAATAACAATAAGATTAGGTGGCTCATGGGACCAGCCCTTTTCCTTTAAATTGCTAATTCAAGTCCAGTCCAGGGTAGTTGCACCTAAAAGCTGTTATGCACCAGATTTGGGGGCAGCCACCACCAAATGAGTTTGATTTTTTTTAGCCCACATCTCAGTGGACAGTTCCAAAAAAACACTTTATCTGATTGTCCAGGCTCACAAAAGCAAGGCCAAACACTGAACGAGCAGGGAGGCTAAATAATCCTTCTATCCAGAGAGGTGCCCACTCCATTTATTCTGAAGCAGGTTTTATTAAGTAAGTGCACGAGAGTCAGGATTTCGGGATCCACATGACCCATAACAGCAGAACAAAATCCAACCGAATACAGAAAAAGGCCTCAGACCTGCCTGATGCCTCGGCAGGACACAACCACCTCAACTGAGATGCAAAATGCAAACTCGACCACTCTTCCTAGCCGAGACCCAGGCTGCAAGCAGTGCGTGGTCTGCCCCAGCCGCTCCACGAGGGACCGCGGCGCTGTCACCGCTGGCAGCTGTCACGGATAGCCAGCAACGCGCCAGGGAGGCAGCCCGGGGCTGCTAGGGGAACGCGGCGCGCCAGGAGCTGGGCAGCCCGGGGAGCCCCTACGAGCCAGCGGCAGCCGGGAGGGGCCGGGGCGCCGCGGCTACGGCGGGGACTCACTTGGCAGCACCGGGCGAGCGTGGGCCGGTCACATCCCAGCCGGGGCACAGAGTCCGGCGCAGCAGCGTGGAGCGACATAGGCGGCCGCGGGCCCAGGAGGCTGCGCTCGGCGACGGGGGCGGCCGCCTCAGCATGCCGGGGAGACGGCCCGGCCCGGGACGCGGGGACAGGAACCTCCACCCCTCTGGCGACCGAACACCGGGAAGAACCCGGCCGCCGCACCGGAAGTGCGTCCCCGTCCACAAGCCCTTCCGGGGTCAGAGCACGCCCGACGGCAGGATTCCTTCCGGCGTCCGGGCGTTGGAGGGAAGCGTCATGTAGCCAGGGGGGCGGGGTTCAAGAAAGAGCGGGAAAAAGGGAGATGGGGCGGAGTCCCGCGCCCTCTAGCGGGCGGGGTCCCTGGAAGAAGGAGTGAGGGGGGAGGAGAGGTGTCAGGGGAACGCCCATTGCGGTGAATGGGGACCCCCCCCCCAGAGGCGGGCGCTTTTGCCCGGTTTGGCCCCACGCCCCAGCTGCTGTGAGCCGTCCCTTGAGCCTCCCCCCAGCCCGGGCCAGACTCTCCCGTGCTCAGTGGGGCGGCCCATGCAGCCAGCCTCCTGGGCTGAAGGCTCCTGCTGGCTGCCTGGAAAGGCCTGTGCCTCGTGCCACCCCCTTCGAGCCGGACGCTGCCTGCCCCAGCACGGCCTCCCTCCCATGCATGAGACGCAGGAGAGGCCTGGCTGCTACGAGAGCGCTGCGTATGGATTCCAGCCGCTCCAGCCTTTGCCCCAGCTCTCACCAGGGAAGCTGCTGGTGGGGTTTTAAACCTGACAGGCCACCTGTTGGGGGTTTGTTCCGTCTCTGGGACTGAGACAAAACCAGACATGGATTTGTGCTGTATTGGCTGTTGGAGACACCATTCTGAGCTGCACCCTGCGCCACTGTGTGCCCAGGGCCGGCTTTAGCCAGTGCAGGACCCGATTCGAATAGTTTCAGCGGGGTCCCAGCAGGGGTGACAGGGGGAAAAAAAAAAGACACACCAAAAAACACGTGAAGCTTGTATTCACCGGGCGGCGCTCCTAGTCTTCGGAGGTGGGTCCTTCACTCACTCTGGGTCTTCGATGGCACTGATGGACCTCCTGCCGAAGACCCAGAGCGCCGCCGGGTGAGTAAAAATTAAAAAGGACCCTCTAGCCAGGGATAGGGTTCTCGGCCACATGCACCCCCTCGCAGCCGTCGCACTGGGTGCGGGTCCCGATTCGGGGGAATTGGTGGAATTGGACTAAAGCCGGCCCTGATCCTAACCCTACCTTCAAGTGCCCTACCTTAGGAACCGTAAACCTAGGGTGGAAAGCCCTACCCATAGGAACCGTAACCCTAGCTCCAGGTGGCCTACCCTTAGGAATGCTAACTCTAGGGCGGGGCGTGTTACCCTTAGAAACCTTAACCCTAGCTCCAAGTGCCCTACCCATAGAAACCTTAACCCTAGCTCCAAGTGCCCTACCCTTAGGAACCCTAACCCTAGGATGGGAATCCTCACCCATAGGAACCCTAACCCTAGCTCCAAATGCCATACCCATAGGAACCCTAACCTTAGGGCTGGGTGCCCCACCCATAGGAACCCTAACCCTAGCTCCAAGTTCCCTACCCATGGGAACCCTAACCCTAGCTCCAAGTTCCCTACCCATAGGAACCCTAACCCTAGGGCAGGAAGCCATACCCATAGGAACTCTAACCCTAGCTCGAAGTGCCCTGCCCATAGGAACCCTTACCCTAGCTCCAAGTGCCCTACCCTTATGAACCCTAACCCTAGGTTGGGAAGCCATGTCCATAGGAACCCTAACTTGTGCCTGCTTTAGCAAGAGCAGGGCCCGATTCAAACAGTTTCAACGGGGTCCCAGCAGGGATGACTGAAAAAAAATAACAGACACAAAAAAACATGTGGAGCTTGTATGCACTGGGTGGCGCTCCTAGTCTTCGGAGGCAGGTCCTTCACTCGCTCCGGGTCTTCAACGGCACTGAAGGACCTGCTGCTGAAGTGCTGCCAAAGACCGGGAGCGAGTGAAGGACCTGCTGCCCAAGTGCTGCCAAAGACCCGGAGCACTGCCGGGTGAGTAAAAATTAAAAAAGAGCCTCTAGCAAGGAATTCTTGGCCACTTGCACCCTCTGGCGGCCCTGCCACTGGGCGCAGGGCCCTCTTAGGCGCAAAGCCCGATTTGGGGGAATTGGCCTAAAGCCGGCCCTGTGTGTGACCTCCCACACCATGCAGGTGAGGTCACCGAAGCAGGGGAGTGAACTCCTCAAAATGGCGTCCCCCCATGTGGCATGGTGTGGGGGTAGGTCACACTAGCAGGGGCAGGCCCACGCCATTCCTGGAATTACCAAATGTCTTGTATTCTGGGAATGCATGAGTGGCCACCCTGGCAATCACCAAGGTTCCTAATTCACAAGATCCAATCCCCACAGTTCACACAACCACTCCCAATTTCATCCCAATTTGCACAGTCACTCCTGCCTCATTGCAGCCCTCACAGCCAGTCCCTGCTCTTACTCTAAATGACACATCCAGTCCAAAGTGTTTTTTCAACTGCCATAACTACTCCCAACAGACAGACTCTATCAGGGGAGCTTATATCGTGTATTACTTGTATTATCATAGTACCTAAGAATCCCAGTCATGGACCAGGTAGGTGCTGTACAAACAGAACAAAAGGACAGTCGCTGCTCCCTGATCCTAATGTTCCCCCTAGGCCCAATTGACATAGCCATTGGCAACTCACACCCCAGCTGCCACAGCCATCCTATATTCCATCTCTCGCTTCCACTAAATGCCTGTCAGCCTGTCATAAACAGATAGCTAAGGGTTAATGTCTCTTTCACCTGAAGCACCTGACCAGAGGACCAATCAGGAAACCGGATTTTTTCAACTTTGGGTGGAGGGAATTGAGTGTCTCAGTCTTTTGTCTGCCTGCCTGCTTTCTCTGAGCTTGGAGAAGTAGTTCTACTTTCTAGTCTTCTGTTTCTAAGTGTAAGGACAAAGAGATCAGATAGTAAGTTCTATGGTTTCTTTTCTTTGGTATTTGCATGAATATAAGTGCTGGAGTGCTTTGATTTGTATTCTTTTTGAATAAGGCTGTTTATTCAATATTCTTTTAAGCAATTGACCCTGTATTGTATCATCTTAATACAGAGAGAGACATTTGTACTTATTTTTCTTTCTTTTTATATAAAGCTTTCTTTTAAGACCTGTTGGAGTTTTTCTTTACTTCAGGGAAATTGAGTCTGTACTCACCAGGGAATTGGTGGGAGGAAGAAATCAAGGGGAGATCTGTGTGTTGAATTGCTAGCCTAATTTTGCATTCCCTCTGGGGGAATAGGAAAGTACTTTTTGTTTCCAGGATTGGGAACAGAGAGGGGGAGTCTCTCTGTGTAGTTTCACAGAGCTTGTGTCTGTGTATCTCTCCAGGAGCACCTGGAGGGGGGAAGGGAAAAAGGATTATTTCCCTTTGTTGTGAGACTCAAGGGATTTGGGTCTTGGGGTCCCAGGGAAGGTTTTTCAGAGGGACCAGAGTGCCCCAAAACACTCTAATTTTTTGGGTGGTGGCAGCAGGTACCAGGTCCAAGCTGGTAACTAAGCTTGGAGGTTTTCATGCTAACCCCCATATTTTGGACGCTAAGGTCCAAATGTGGGACTAAGGTTATGTCATGAGTGGCAGCAGGTGGGATATAGACAGAATCCAGAAGCCAGTAGGAATATTATATTTTTCTTTTCTCTGCTAAGGGCTTTTTAGCAGAGAGAAACAGTTTGGTTTTAAAAGGGAACCAGAGAGAATTTTTTTTTTCTGCTCTCTCTGGCAGTTTGTGGCTTGCATGTTAAGCGAGAAGCCATTAAGAGACTGTTGAGGGTCTTTTGTCATGCAATAGCCCTCCCATTAGGAGGCAAGTACCAGCACTTATATGCATGCAAATAAAGTGGTTTTTCTGGTTTCCCTTCATTGAACATTAGCTAGAGAGAGAAAGGGAAAAAGGCACTGTTGCTAGGCAGACTTCAGGAGGCAACAGAGAGCCTGCAGTTCAGAAGATAAACACCGGAGGGCACCCCAACACAAGAAAACAGGAATCATGACTTCTAAGGCAAAAATTGAGGCCGAAGGGCAACTCAAAGAAGCTGAACACAGGCGACAACTGGAAATAAAACAAACAGAGATGGAAATAAGAGAGAGAGAAAGAGAGGCAGCACACAGAAGAAAACTAGAAGAAGAAGAGGCGGCCCACTGCCGAGACATGGAAAAACACCAAAAAGAAATGGAAAAACACCAAAAAGAAATGGAAAAACACCAAAAAGAGAATGAAGAGAAGGAAAAACAGAGAAAACATGAACTGGAGTTGGCCAAAGCTGGGCTGCATGTGCCAGCCAACCCTAACAACCCGGCGCCAAATATTGCTCCACAGCACAGGAAATTTCCCACCTACAAGGCAGGTGATGACACCGAGGCCTTCTTGGAAAATTTTGAAAGAGCCTGTCTTGGGTACAGCATCCCCGAAGACCAGTACATGGTAGAATTAAGGCCACAACTCAGTGGACCTTTAGCAGAGGTGGCAGCTGAAATGCCTAAGCAGCAAATGAATGACTATAAACTTTTTCAAACCAAGGCCAGATACCGAATGGGGATAACCCCAGATCATGCCCGTCGGCGCTTCAGAACCCAAAAGTGGAAACCCGAGGTGTCATTTCCCAAACACGCCTACTACATTGCAAAAAACTATGAGGCCTGGATAACAGGAAACAACATTCAAACCTTGGAAGAACTGAACCTCCTCATACAAATGGAGCAGTTCTTGGATGGTGTTCCTGAAGACATCACACGGTACATACAAGATGGAAATCCCAAAGATATCGCTGAGGCGGGGGAGATTGGAGCCAAATGGATGGAACTGGCAGAAAGCAAGAAAGCTACTGTCAAGGGGAACGATTACCCCAGGGGGCACACAGACCATAAACCCTACAACCGAGGACAGCCAAAGACCCCACATACCACCCAAGTAAAGCCACAGATACCCTACCCTTCAACCTCACCAGTCTCCAGTAACTCACCTCGGCCCAGTGACCCATCAGATGGAAGATGCTTTAAGTGTAATGAACTGGGACATATCAAGGCCAACTGTCCCAAGAACACCATGCGAGTGCAATTCATTACACCACCATCACACCAAAGATCCCCAGGCCCGGATGCCTCTCAAATACCCTTGGAGCGAAGGGAAAATTTGAGAGTGGGCGGAAAGAAGGTTACTGCGTGGAGAGACACGGGGGCACAAGTGTCAGCTATCCACCAATCCTTCGTTGACCCCAAATTCATCAACCCAAAGGCCAAAGTTACAATTTACCCCTTCATGTCACAAGCTGTAGACTTGCCTACAGCTCAACTGCCTGTCCAGTACAAAGGCTGGTCAGGAATGTGGACTTTTGCAGTCTATGACAATTATCCTATCCCCATGCTACTGGGGGAAGACTTGGCCAACCAGGTGAGGCGGGCCAAGAGAGTGGGAATGGTTACACGTAGCCAAACCAGGCAAGCTTCCAGACCCATTCCTGATCCTGAGCCATCCACAGAGGCCCCGTCTGTGTTACCAGAGACCCAGACAGAGGTAGTGGACCCGGATTCCATGCCTACCACTGAAACAGCCACAGCATCTCCAGTCCCAGGCCCGGGACTGGAACAGCAACCAGCACCAGCAAGTGCAACCACATCTTCAACCTCAACGCCAGAGGGCGCCAGCGAGCCAGAACTGGCAGAAGCAAAAGACAGCCATACCCAAAAGGCTCAGCCAGAGCCTGAAATACCCTCAGGTGCACCAGCGGAGAGCGGTTCACCAGCAACGGAAACAACCCCATCACCTACATTGCTTCCAGAGGGACCAAGCCCAAGTCCACAGTCTGAGGAAGAACTGGTGACCCCAGCCTCAAGGGAACAGTTCCAGACTGAGCAGGAAGCAGATGACAGCCTTCAGAAAGCTTGGGCGGCGGCACGGAGCACCCCACCGCCTCTCAGCTCTTCTAATCGATCCCGGTTTGTTATAGACCAAGGACTTTTATACAAGGAAATTCTTTCTGGTGGACACCGGGAAGAATGGCAGCCGCAAAAACAGTTGGTGGTTCCAACTAAGTACCGGGGGAAGCTCTTAAGCTTAGCCCATGATCATCCCAGTGGCCATGCTGGGGTGAACAGAACCAAGGACCGGTTGGGGAAGTCCTTCCACTGGGAGGGGATGGGCAAGGACGTTGCCAAGTATGTCCGGTCTTGTGAGGTATGCCAAAGAGTGGGAAAGCCTCAAGACCAGGTCAAGGCCCCTCTCCAGCCACTCCCCATAATTGAGGTCCCATTTCAGCGAGTAGCTGTGGATATTCTGGGCCCTTTCCCAAAAAAGACGCCCAGAGGAAAGCAGTACGTACTGACTTTAGTGGACTTTGCTACCCGATGGCCAGAAGCAGTCGCTCTAGGCAACACCAGGGCTAACACTGTGTGCCTGGCCTTAACAGACATCTTTGCCAGGGTAGGTTGGCCCTCCGACATCCTTACAGATTCAGGGTCTAATTTCCTGGCAGGGACCATGGAAAAACTGTGGGAAACTCATGGGGTGAATCACTTGGTTGCCACCCCGTACCACCATCAAACCAATGGCCTGGTGGAAAGGTTCAATGGAACTTTGGGGGCCATGATACGAAAATTCATCAACGAATTCTCCAATAATTGGGACCTAGTGTTGCAGCAGTTGCTGTTTGCCTACAGGGCTGTACCACATCCCAGTTTAGGGTTTTCACCATTTGAACTTGTGTATGGTCACGAGGTTAAGGGGCCATTACAGTTGGTGAAGCAGCAATGGGAGGGGTTTACGCCTTCTCCAGGAACTAACATTCTGGACTTTGTAAGCAACCTACAAAGCACCCTCCGACACTCTTTAGCCCTTGCTAAAGAGAACCTAAAGAATGCTCAAGAAGAGCAAAAGGCCTGGTATGACAGACATGCCAGAGATCGGTCCTTCAAGGTAGGAGACCAGGTTATGGTCTTGAAGGCGCAACAGGCCCATAAGATGGAAGCATCATGGGAAGGGCCATTCACGGTCCAAGAGCGCCTGGGAGCTGTAAACTACCTCATAGCATTTCCCAATTCCTCACTAAAGCCTAAAGTGTACCATGTTAATTCTCTCAAGCCTTTCTATTCCAGAGACTTACAGGTTTGTCAGTTTACAGTCCAGGGAGATGATGCTGAGTGGCCTGACGGTGTCTACTACGACGGGAAAAAAGACGGTGGCGTGGAAGAGGTGAACCTCTCAACCACCCTGGAACGTCTGCAGCGGCAACAAATCAAGGAGCTGTGCACTAGCTTCGCCCCATTGTTCTCAGCCACCCCAGGACGGACTGAACGGGCATACCACTCCATTGATACAGGTAATGCTCACCCAATCAGAACCCCACCCTACCGAGTGTCTCCTCATGCCCAAGCTGCTATAGAACGGGAGATCCAGAACATGCTACAGATGGGTATAATCCGCTCATCTACCAGTGCATGGGCATCTCCAGTGGTTCTGGTACCCAAACCAGATGGGGAAATACGCTTTTGCGTGGACTACCGTAAGCTAAATGCTGTAACTCGTCCGGACAACTTTCCAATGCCACGCACTGATGAGCTATTGGAGAAGTTGGGACGTGCCCAGTTCATCTCTACAATAGACTTAACCAAGGGGTACTGGCAAGTACCGCTAGATGAACCTGCCAAGGAGAGGTCAGCATTCGTCACCCATGGGGGGGTGTATGAATTCAATGTCCTTCCTTTCGGCCTTCGAAATGCACCCGCCACCTTCCAGAGGCTGGTAGATGGTCTACTAGCTGGACTGGGAGAATTTGCAGTTGCCTACCTCGATGATGTGGCCATTTTTTCAGACTCCTGGCCCGAACACCTACTACACCTGGAAAAGGTCTTTGAGCGCATCAGGCAGGCAGGACTAACTGTTAAGGCCAAAAAGTGTCAAATAGGCCAAAACAGAGTGACTTACCTGGGGCACCAGGTGGGTCGAGGAACCATAAACCCCCTACAGGCCAAGGTGGATGCTATCCAAAAGTGGCCTGTCCCACGGTCCAAGAAGCAGGTCCAATCCTTCTTAGGCTTGGCCGGATACTACAGGCGATTTGTACCACACTACAGCCAAATCGCTGCCCCACTGACCGACCTGACCAAAAAGACCCAGCCAAATGCTGTTAAGTGGACTGATGAGTGTCAAAAGGCCTTTACCCAGCTTAAGGCGATGCTCATGTCTGACCCTGTGCTCAGGGCCCCGGATTTTGACAAGCCATTCCTAGTAACCACCGATGCATCTGAGCGTGGTATAGGAGCAGTGCTCATGCAGGAAGCAACAGATCACAACTTCCATCCTGTCGTGTTTCTCAGCAAGAAACTGTCTGAGAGGGAAAGTCACTGGTCAGTCAGTGAAAAGGAATGCTATGCCATTGTGTACGCCCTGGAAAAGCTACGCCCATATGTTTGGGGACGGCGGTTCCAACTACAAACTGACCATGCTGCACTAAAGTGGCTTCATACTGCCAAGGGGAACAACAAGAAACTTCTTCGTTGGAGTTTAGCTCTCCAAGATTTTGATTTTGAAATTCAACACATCACAGGAGCTTCTAATAAAGTTGCTGATGCACTCTCCCGTGAGAGTTTCCCAGAATTCAGTAGTTAAAAAGTGTTCTTAAAATGTAGAAGTCTGTTAGTTATATACTTAGGAGTATATGTAAAGGTGTATGTGTTGTATTAATCTGTTTATTTTCAAGTTCTAGAAGGAAATCGCCGCCAGTGAGCTTCCCCACTGTCTGCAATTTGGGGGGCGTGTCATAAACAGATAGCTAAGGGTTAATGTCTCTTTCACCTGAAGCACCTGACCAGAGGACCAATCAGGAAACCGGATTTTTTCAACTTTGGGTGGAGGGAATTGAGTGTCTCAGTCTTTTGTCTGCCTGCCTGCTTTCTCTGAGCTTGGAGAAGTAGTTCTACTTTCTAGTCTTCTGTTTCTAAGTGTAAGGACAAAGAGATCAGATAGTAAGTTCTATGGTTTCTTTTCTTTGGTATTTGCATGAATATAAGTGCTGGAGTGCTTTGATTTGTATTCTTTTTGAATAAGGCTGTTTATTCAATATTCTTTTAAGCAATTGACCCTGTATTGTATCATCTTAATACAGAGAGAGACATTTGTACTTATTTTTCTTTCTTTTTATATAAAGCTTTCTTTTAAGACCTGTTGGAGTTTTTCTTTACTTCAGGGAAATTGAGTCTGTACTCACCAGGGAATTGGTGGGAGGAAGAAATCAAGGGGAGATCTGTGTGTTGAATTGCTAGCCTAATTTTGCATTCCCTCTGGGGGAATAGGAAAGTACTTTTTGTTTCCAGGATTGGGAACAGAGAGGGGGAGTCTCTCTGTGTAGTTTCACAGAGCTTGTGTCTGTGTATCTCTCCAGGAGCACCTGGAGGGGGGAAGGGAAAAAGGATTATTTCCCTTTGTTGTGAGACTCAAGGGATTTGGGTCTTGGGGTCCCAGGGAAGGTTTTTCAGAGGGACCAGAGTGCCCCAAAACACTCTAATTTTTTGGGTGGTGGCAGCAGGTACCAGGTCCAAGCTGGTAACTAAGCTTGGAGGTTTTCATGCTAACCCCCATATTTTGGACGCTAAGGTCCAAATGTGGGACTAAGGTTATGTCACAGCCCTGAAACAGCAGAGTAAAATAACCAGATTTATTCTAACTGAAAGGTTGACAGAGAGAACTATCACACAGCCCCCCCAGAAGGAGGAATAGGGGAACTGATAATCTCAGAGAGCTCTATACGTACAACTCTTTCTCTGATAATTAATTCAGACGCTCTCCAAGAGCTGCCTGAAGGTAGAGTACACTCTTGGTACTATTTAGAGGGTCTGCTTCTGGTTTTGGTTTCATTTGTTTATATATTTTACAGGCGTTCCACCTCTAAAGATAAGGAAATTCAACCCTCATCCATCCCAGAAGTATAAACACGTGAAATCTGAGCATTAGAATAAGGGCTCCTTTCATCTAATAAAATCAGCTGCTAGTGCAGGCAGTTATCCTGCTGAAATTCTGCGCTGTTGACCTGTTGTGTATGTGTAATTAGTGGCAAACTGTTCTGCATTGAGTATGAAACTGCTTTAAGACCCTGTGCAGTCCTATACATTCCACAAATTGATCCCAGAGCAATGTCAGGCTATTAGATATTGTATATCATTATTTTAGGGGTGGAAAGGCTGACTGAGTTCACTGGGCTGATCTGTAAATATTTTCATAAACACAGGAAACAAGTGAAAATGTCTTCTTTGAAAGAAAGTATTACATTTTGCACATTGTTCTTAGCTAAGTTTCTCATTCTGTATATGCTGTCAGTTGCATTTGAAATGAAAGTTTTTGTTTAAAGTGGACATTTCTGAGGATCCTGCGGGCATACAGCTTAATTGCTGAGAAGTGACACCAGCAGTCAGAATTTTTTTTCCATCCTGCTATAATAGTGTTTTGAGAAACAGAAAAAGAACATTGCTATTTAAAGATCTCAATTACTGGCCCACAGAAGGGTGCAAAGATGTGCACACTGGCCACCTTTGGAGACAGAAAGCAACATCTCCCCGGTACTCCCAAGTCACTGTCTCTCAAAAATTCAGAGACTTGAGAGAAAAATGGATCACCCTCTTCAGCTCCCTGCAAAGTTATACTGATTATGAATTTAAAAGATTAGGTGTCACATTGAGCTATACTGCTCTTTCACTTCTGATGAGTTATTTTATTTTCAGATCCTGATTTGGTTACCGATCAAATTGAACATAGTCTCATTGTGTTGTTGTGGCTACTGTTCATCCACTCTGAAAGCCTCCACTCAGAGTCCCATGAGGATAAGTCCTCTCTCCCCCCCATTTTATTTAACATCTGTATCAAGCCGTTGTGATGGCTGATGAGACAACTAGGGCTTGAGCACCAGCAGTAAGCAGAAGATGCTCAACTCTCCATCTCCTTTGTGCCAAACAAACAGTACGATTTCTAGCTCTCTACCTAGTTGAAATCAACAGCTGGCTCAGGCTAAACCCACGTATGAACAAGATGATACTGGCAGGAAGAAGGAAGTGCTTCAAAGAACTTTCCTCCTCTATAACATCCCCCTCTATAGAGACCATTTGCACGTGGTGTGGAGGGTTGAGTATTCAAAAACCTGATTGGTTTCTGCACAAGTCTTTACAGTAGGGAAAACTTGCAGAAAATTCCCATTGATGCCAATGCTGGTTCAAGGGTAGTGCAGCATTTGATTAGCTCTCTTCTGAGCCAAGGTTAGATGATGGGGTGCTTAAGCTGCCAGTGTTTTATGTTTGAAGTTCTCAATATTGCTAACATTGGTGGCTAACATGGCTATTATATTGATCGCTTGGAAGTTATTGTATACTTAGTCTTGTTGTCTTTCATTATAGCCATTTATCTGGCGCTCTTTTTCTTGTGGCTTCAGGACTCCTATTTTGTCACACCACTCAGAAAGATTCTTCTTGCTGCTAGTAATTTCAGCACTATGATGAAGAAGCAAGTCTGAGAAATGGAGGGTAATGAAAATTATATAATACAGAGAGAGAAAAACGTGTGTCTGTCTGCAGAATGGTAAATGGGTCACTTTTTTTGCAGAAATGTTAAAACAAGTTGTTACTATTTTTAAAACGGCACTTATGGAGAAGCAAAGTGGGCCTGTTATTATTTTGCTATGTTTGAGAATTGTCTGCAAGGACAAACACCAGATCTCAGGCATGTTAACATTTTCAGTATTCTTTATTATATACATAGTATAAAATGGTTGGAAGAGGGAGCAACACTAGTTTGTGAGATAAACTTTAAAACATTCAGTAGAGCTTGTCAGGATCCTCATTGTTTTTTAGATTTAATAAGATTTTAATATAGTTCTTGTTTATGAAGTGCCTTTGCTTACCAAACATGTTTCTATTTTTGGGAAGTACATGCCTCCTTAACTTCACCAAACCCTAACAAAGGTTCATGCCAACCAGGAAGCTCTTCTCTTACTAAATCAAGGATTAAGAAAGATGGACCATTTTGTGTGGAAGGAGGAGTCATAGTAATTCCACACATATCTTCAATCTGTAATCTACGTCAGGGAATACAGATTCATAAAGACATTTCTCCTCACAAACATACAGCAATTGGGGAAAAATAGCCTTCCCCTAATGTAGCAATGCAACTTAATAGTCAGATTCCCTCTTCCAGCTCCCCACTGAATGAAAAAATGGTAGTGTCAGATGCCTTCTCAGCCTCAAAATATCCTTAGTACATTCTTAACTCCTGAAATGCTAGTCTCAGAAGTTGATCCTTATCTCCTGTTCAACAGCATATTAAACTTCTTCCTGAGCTATCAGATCAGATATCTGCCTGACCTGAAGTGAGTTAGATTGTTTCATCCTTGACAATAATGTATTTAAGTTCACCTCATAATGCGACAGAAGTTTTCGCTCAGGATTGGGCTGTCATTGGAAAATTGCATATAGCAGGAGTATAGTAGGGATGCAGTATGTGGCAGCTCAGAATTGGAATAGCATAGCTGTATCAGTTAGGATTAGGATACTTTGGTCAGGCTGTTAGGAGATTCTCATTATTGAGGCTTTGATTTCCAGTTAAAATTAATCACTGCAATCACTGGAGAGCTGTGGTAAGTAGGGGGCCCTGAAGCCATCTTGGCAAGCAGCCAGCCAGGCGGCTGGGAGAGAGGGCCAAAGCAGAGCCCCGCAGAGAGGTGTCGCAATCCCAAGCAGTGGAGTGTGTAAGGTGCCTCCTCCCACCACCCCCCACAGGATGGGAGGTGAACTCTGCAGATGAACCTCTGAACTCTGGGGCTGCACTGGCCAAGCAGAGCAACTGTGAGTGGGGAGCAGAGAAGGGACAAGCACATTAAAGGGACTTTTGGGTTGCTAGACTTAACAACCTGAGGGGGAAAGGACACTTCCCAATTTACTTGTGAATGGATCTTTTGATCGTGATTTATGTTTATGAACCCTAGTTGCGGTGTTTTTCCAAATTAATGCAGCATTACTTTCCTCCTTTTATTAAACATTTTTGCTACACTTAGACTCTGCTTGCGAGAGGGGAAGCGTTGCCTCTTTGGAGGTGCCCAGGGGGTGGTGCGTAATTGTCCCAGGTCACTGGGTTGGGGCTCGAGCTGGTTTTGTGTAGTGTTGTTGAAAAGGAACCTCTAGATACTGTACCCGCACCTTGTTGCTGCTCGCTCCACCTGGCAGAAGGGTTACACATACAGTACTAGCCAGAACATTGCATGTTGCAGAGACAGCGTGCTTAGTCACTGCACAGACAAGAGCGTGTTTTCTCACTCTGAGTGACTGCTACGTGTCATCCCAGCTGCAGTACTGCTAGGGTTCACAAGAAAGCACAACAATCTCTACTGGGCTGGTCAGCCAAGATCAGGCCAATGTGGGGCCTCTGGGGAAAGAAAAAATGGAGGAAATACCAGATGAATTATCCCATCCCAAAATATCCCTGTACAAAACCAATGCAATCTTGGACTCTTAAGTATAACTGCCTTTCCTTTATTGAAATTGTAATTAATTACTCAGGACTGAGACTGTTAATGAGTTTAGACTGTTGCATGAGAAAAGAGGTTTTCAGTGCTGTTTGATTTAAACTAGATTCCAAGAGGAAAAGGCTCTCCTCATTTCATTAAAAGCAAAATAACCATTAAATGTAGAGAGTTATTGCGCTGACTTATCACATAACCTTCCAGGAGCATAAACATTTCAATTTATCAGAGACCTAATATACCCACACACAGTGCTTACGTGAGGTTTCATACATTAAAAAACAAAATAAGCCTATCTTCTTTGAAATTGCTTTGACTTTTTAGTGCCCAGCAAACAAAATCTGTCCAACAGTAATCAGACTAGGACATATTTCACAATAAGATAGCTGAATTTGTTTTAAAGAGCATATATAAAGCATGTTCGAGGCATTTAGTCAAATCATCTTAACCACAGTAAAATAAGGGGCACAGATTCAAATTGCTTCTGTAGTCCGGTTATCCTCATATCATTGTTTGCTAGCCTTAAAGGTGACCTTTTATATTTAAAAAGAAAATCCAATTTGTACCTTTTTTTCCCCAAATGATTTCTAAAGAAATCATATTTCTGGTAATGAAAATAACAAAGGCAGAGGAAGGCTTCCATATGAGGGGAATATTGAAAAGATTAGGACTGTTTTGGAGAGGAGACTGATAAGTTTGGGACATGACGCACACAAATTAACAAATGGCACAGAGCAGGTCAGCTGGGAGCTCCTATGTACCCTTTATCATAATAAAAGAACAAGGGACAGCTAATTAAATTGAAAGGTATCCAATTTGAAATTGACAAAAGGGAATACCACTTACCACACTACATAATCTACGGAACTCATGGCCATTCGTTGGAGAACAAGAACTGAGTAGGATTCAAAAATGTATTAGACATTCATATGGATAATGAGAACATCCATTAAGGATGAATAGGATAAAAAAAAATAAAAGACTCTAAGCCCTCTTGTTTCAGAATAATCGAACCACTAACTGAAAGGGGTTAGGAAGAAACTTCCTCTATGGCCAAGTTATTCCAAAATTGTCCTTTCAAGGTTTTTGCACCTTTCTGTGAAGCATCTAGCACTGACAACTATTTGAAACAGACTGCTGGACTAGATGGGACAGAGGTCTGATCTGCTGTGGCAATCTCTGTGTTCCTAAAGCAACTGTGGATGATTTCCCCCCTCTTAAGTATTTTAATGCTTTTTTTTTTCTTATTTAAAAAGATGAGATATATCTTTCCTGATTTTTGCTGAAGGTCTTCTCTTGTTCTCTGAATGGGAACCTTTTCTGTCCTCGGACATCAATTTTGAATTTTCTTCCATTTTTTTTTGTAAGTTATTTGAGTTAAGTAGTATAGTGCTTCACAGGTGTAACAAAGGTTGTGAGGCACTGCACTACCACCTGCCCTTAGCATGAGCAGTTTCATCTGCCGTATATTGCCAACTCCACCTGCCACAAGCCGCACAAGGCAGACTCCAACCCCTGCACCCTCCAAGCATCAACTAGGACTTTCCAGCCCCTGTTCCATTAGACACTCGCAGTATTCTGATTCCAATTAAACACTACCCCCTGGCTTACAAATTTCACCTCAGATCACTGCTCTGCTTGACACACAGCACTTAGATATCTGAGTTTATAGTGATAACAAGTAAAAGCTTATTTAACAGTGTATAGAAATTCAAGTAATAGCAAATCGAAGTATTGGAAACAAATGGTTACATATAAAAATAAAATCATAACATGCATTCTAGAACCTATACTTACTTACCTGTATACTTTCATGTCTGATGGAGCAATGTGCTCCCAAAGTCCTTCCAGCACTTTACAGCCAGGCTTGACTATGATCATCCATTCATGAGACAATCAGGCTGTCAGCTTGCCTCCATGGTGAAAAATCCCAGGTAGTCTCTCTGCTCCCCCAGATATAGCAGAACAATCCATTGTCCATAGTGGTGAACAGGCTGCCCCCTGCTGGTTGTGCAGTCTACAAGAAAGGAGTATACAGGAAAAAACAATCTCTTAATCAGCATCTGGGTCAGTATGCAAATAGACACACAGTGTGAGGTAGTCATATACCATGACCAGACCAGGAGATAAGTGTGTGTTACCCACTGCCTGCAGGGAACCTGCTGGAGATGTGTTCCCTCCAGATTACCTATCTTAAGAACATAATTTTTAGAATAGACCCGTAACTCTTTAAACGTTAGCCATACATATACTTTTCAATTATGATGATGATGGTGCTCTGTTAGCACATGTCGGGTCTACTGAGAGTCACCTTTTTACTGAATTGTTGTGCAGATATCTAACCTGGGGGATCCCTGTAAAATCCTTTGGAATCCCTGTACCCTCTGCCACTTGCATCAAGAAGTCCCTGGTTTACAAGAGGAGTTACCAACAACAAAACCCCGCGTTCAAGTCCTGGTTGTTTTATCCAGCACTGCCCCAGGCATCTAATGATGGACATAATCAGAGACATAGGAGAATCATCCTAATACAGGGCAAGCCATTGGTATTACACCAGCTCTTGTGTTATCCCCTCCCTCATTCTATCCTCTCTGGCAGCATAGAGGCAATGGGGACATGGTCAGGACATCTCTATATTCTGTTGATACTGGACCGATATTTTGGCCCCCAATTGCATTATGATTCATTCCCTTGTTACTACTATAACAGAAATCCAAAGACAGAGCCAGCCCAGGGCTGTATACTGAGGCTAACTGCTTGGTCTTGCAGAAGGGGCCTATGGATTTTGTACTTCTTACTAGTTTGCTGTTCCAGAAATAATATAACTTTCTGATTTTAATGTGGTGCTACTCTGTCTGTCTGATTAGAAGCTTTGCAGACATGCTGGACCCGGAGACTCGTAAGCAACAATGCTATCTTTCAAAAGCAGCCCATTGCTTTAATTTGTTCTGGATTTGTTTATTGTTTTGTAAAAAAGTATTACACAGAGACACTGCATCCATTATTTAATGAACATGTTAATGAATTAGATCCATGCTGGGTCTGCTTCCAATGTAACGTATTCCTCAGATCCTTCCAGAGCTCACAAATTACAGATATATGTCTCACTGAGCTGGTAAATATATTCATTGGTTGGGGTGGGCATTTACAGGCTTGTTGCTTTTTGAAATTAGAATGTCCTTTGTGTCGAGACTTGGCCTAGGTGATTCACAGCAGAGGAAATATCTGGAGTCCTGGAACTGAAGGCTGCACCTGCAATAAGCAGCTTTCTCTGGCAATAATAGTACTTAGCACTTTATGTGCAGTAACTAACTGATCATCTCAAGTGAAGGTAAATATTTGTATCCCTGTCACAGGGTGGCTGGCCCTTTAAGGAGAGCTGGGCTCAGCTTCACCTGTTACTGATCAGTGACCTCCTAGCTGAACCTCAACAAGTGATTATAAAAACCAGTAAGTGGATTAGTGGATGGGAAAGGCATGACCAGTAGGTAGGTTCTTGTAGCTGGTCCTGGAGCAGGGGGAGACGTAAGGAGAAAAGGCAGCTTCAGCGTTCTTTGGTCAGAGATCTAGCTTTGGTTTGGTATTTTATGTTTGAAGAATATAACTGTGCCCTGAAGGAAGGGCCTGAACAGACACTGGCTGTGGAGTTAGTCCTTCCTGTGCTGAGGGAGATGGACCAACAATCACCTTTTTACTGTTGGAGAAACTGAGACACAAAAAGGCTTAGGGCCTAATATTCAGAAGTGATCCACATGCTCACGCTCCCAATGAAGTCAGTTGCATCAGTTAGTATCAGAGCCAGTTTTGGAACACAGAAACTCCTGGCTTGGCACAGACCAATAGATTCTAGTGACTCCTAGACCATGTTTCTCCCCCCCTCCCTTTTGCACATGGTACAGCAGAGTATGGTGGTGATATTGAAACATATCCACTATTTCCCAGTATTCCTAACACTAACCGCTTAAAAATCATGAATCAGCTCCTTAAAGATCATGAGAGAGCGTAGATCTGCTATGCCTATACCCAACAGCCGGTTGCATTCCTACCCAGAGTTCAGTACATTCAGGCATCTGGACACCTTAAAGGAGTTTCAACCTAAGATTTGTCAGTTGAACCCAATGCCCTTCATGGCTGTGAAAGAGAGTTATGGACAGTTGGTGCCACTCCTGATCAAAATAGCCGATGCCTCGTTCAGAGAAGAAATCTTCACTTCCTCCTTCAAACATGCAGTAATCCAACCAAAATTGAAGGTGCCCCTCCTGGATACATTGAGTGCTAGTTGGCAAGAACCAGTGTTAAACCTCCCATTCGTCAGCAAGCTCACAGAGAAGCTAGCTAAAGGCCAGCTTTAAACTCATCTGATTGATGCTAATATGCTAGACCAGGCAGTATCTGGACTCAGGCCAGAACTGAATTGAAACCATTTTAGTGGCACTGATGGATGATCTCCTGTCAATGGATAGAGTGCAGACATCCATTCTTCTCTTCTGAGACTTCTCTGCATCATTCAGCACTGTGGACCATGAGATACTGCTATCTCACCTGAGAGGTGGCAGGGGTCCATGGTAACACACTAAAATGTTTCGAGTAATGCTTTCTACCCTCTCCAGTTGGCTAGGAGAATCAGTCCCAGCATGACAAATGATAACCTGGCCCCAGTTACTCATGCCTTCCATCATCTCTTGGCTGGGCTACCAAGATGTGGTGAAGGAGGCTGGTCTACAGCAATGTGATAGAGCTGGGCATGAAGCCTTCAGTGCTTAGGAAACTCCAATTAGTACGGAATGCTGCACAACATCTTCTCAGCAACACAGGCTATTGTGAGCATGTAAAGCCAGTCCTATGCTCCCTACACTGACTTCCCATAGAATTTAGAATAATATTCAAGGGCTTGGGCCTTATCTTCAAGGCTTACCATGGGCTGGACACAGGATATCTAAAAGACCATATAAAGCTCTGGGATGAAGACCATAGCCGACAACAGTCGGGCATAATGAAACTTTCTACAATAAGAGCAAAGCTTGTCTGTGTGTGAGATGGGACTTTCTCTGAGGGTTGGTCTGAGACCATGAAATGAACTCCCCTTGGAACTAAGGACCATCCTAAACCTCATCACCTGTTCCAAATGCAAGGCACATTTCTTTGATCCTGTCTTTTCTAACATACATGTAGGAGGGGAGGGGAAGGATGTGTGAGTGAGTTTAAAGAAAAACACTCCACTGTAAATACTTCTCTCCATGGGGAGAGGATGAGAGAGCAAATGTGGCAGACGTTAGTCATGCTGGTTAATGCCTGACTGGAAAGAGTTCAAATACCATGGTGATAAGCACGGTGTCAGAGCCTATGTAGAACAGGACAAAGTAAACTCACTGCCCAGTCTAGCCTTTTGAGCAGCTAGTGTCTTCTCCTCTGCAGTTCCTGGATGATATATTAATTAAAGCATGCTGGAATCTGGCTCATTTATATATTCCAATGCCAGAAGGGAGCATTGTGATCATCTAGTCTGATCTCCTGTATTCCCCAAAATAATTCCTAGAGTAGCTCCTTTAGAAAAAAAATCCAATCTTCATTTTAAAAATCATCAGTGATGTAGAATCCACTATGACCCTTGGTAAATTGATCCCATGGTTAATTAGCCTCACTGTCAAAACTTTTACCTTAATTTCCAGTCTGAATTTACCTCTAGCCATTGGATTGTGTTATACCTTTCTCTGCTAGACTGAAGAACCCATTAATAAATATTTGTTCCCCATATAGCTACTTACAGGCAGTAATCAAGTCACCTCTAACTTTCTCTTTGTTAAATTGAGCTCTTCGGCGTCTACTTAGCTTATCATCATCAGGTTTGTTTTCTAATTGTTTAATCAATCTTGGGGCTCTTCTCTGAACCCTCTCCAGTTTATCAACACCCTCCTTGAGTTGTTGGCACCAGAACTGGACACATTATTCCTGCAGCAGTCACACCAGTGCAAAATACAGAGGTAAAATAACCTCTTTACTCCTTTTTGAGATTCCCCAGTTTATGCATTTTAGGATTCCATTAGATCTTTTGTCCGGAACATCCCAGTGGGAACTCACTTTTAGCTGAGTATCCACCACAACCTCCAAATCCACAACCCCCCAGGAATCTTTGTTCTTTTGGGTTCCCAATACTGCTGGGATGATGTAAGCTTTCACCACCACCTGACCTTCAGCAGGGTGCTCATAAATGTACACTCATTCAAATCTCTAGTGCCCCATTCAAATGCAATTCACAGCTTATGCAGCACCACGTTTGTCACTGAACTGTTAAAATGCCACATGCCCCAGCAAGCGTTCTGTCGGGGTAGAGATGTCAATCATTTTCCATTGTATCATGATAAACACAGGAACTAGCTCTGGGCTCATTTATTTCAGTGCATCCTTACTGAACATAATCTGGTTGCACACGGAGTAACTGAGGCCTGGTCTACACTATGCGTTTAAACCGAATTTAGCAGCGTTAAACCGATTTAACCCTGCACCCGTCCACACAACAAGGCCCTTTATATCGATATAAAGGGCTCTTTAAACCGATCTCTGTACTCCTCCCCGACGAGACGAGTAGCGCTGAAATCGGTATTGCCATGTCAGATTAGGGTTAGTGTGGCCGCAAATCGACGGTATTGGCCTCCGAGCGGTATCCCACAGTTCACTATTGTGACTGCTCTGGAAAGCAATCTGAACTCGGATGCACTGGCCAGGTAGACAGGAAAAGCTCCGCGAACTTTTGAATTTCATTTCCTGTTTGCCCAGCGTGGAGCTCTGATCAGCACGGGTGGCGATGCAGTCCCAAATCCAAAAAGAGCTCCAGCATGGACCGTACGGGAGATACTGGGTCTGATCGCTGTATGGGGAGAGAAATCTGTTCTATCAGAGCTCCGTTACAGAAGACGAAATGACAAAGCGTTTGAAAAAATCTCCAGGCTATGATAGACAGAGGCCACAGCACAGTGCTGTGTGACAAGCGTAACGGAAAGCCAAAGAATCAAATGGACGCTCATGGAGGGAGGGAGTACTGAGGACTCCAGCTGTCTCACAATCCCCGCAGTCTCCGAAAAGTATTTGCATTCTTGGCTGAGCTCTCAATGCCTGAAGGATCAAAAACATTTTCCCGGGTGGTTCAGGGCATATGTCGTCAATTTAAACTCTTCTCCCCCCCCCCCCGAAAGAAAAGGGAAAAAAAAACGTTTCTTGCCTTTTTTCAATGTCACCCTATGTCTACTGCATGCTGCTGGTAGACGGGGTGCTGCAGCGCTGAACACCAGCATCCACTTCCCAATGGCAGACGGTACAATATGACTGCTATCCATTGTCATCATCAGCCCGTGAGTGCTCCTGGCTGGCCTCAGTGAGGTTGACCGGGGGCACCTGGGTAAAAATGGGAATGACTCCCGGTTATTCCCGGCAGATGGTACAGAACGGCTGGTAACCGTCTTCATCATAGCAACTGGAGGCTGAGCTCCATCAGCCCCACCTCCCCTTCATACCTGAAGAAAAGATTCTGTACTGCTTGGACTATCATAGCAGCAGGAGGCTGGGCTCCTCTCCCCCGCCACCCTTTAGTGTCCTGCCTGGACTATCATAGCAGCTGGAGGCTTCCTCCCCCTCATTTTATCTCACTAAAAAGTCAGTGTTTCTTATTCCTGCATTCTGTATTACTTAATCACAAATGGGGGGACACTGCCACAGTAGCCCAGGAGGGTTGGGGGAGGAGGGAAGCAATGGGTGGGGTTGTTGCAGGGGCACCCCCTAGAATGGCATGCAGCTCATCATTTCTGTGGGATCTCTGGGGCTCTGACACAGAGCGGCTGTGCTTTCTGGTTCTCTAGTACACTTGCCCCATATTCTAGGCAGGACTGACTCTCTTTTTAGACAAAACATAAAGAAGGGAATGACCCAGGGAGTCATTCCCATTTTTATACATGTGCCCCTGGCTGACCTCAGTGAGGCCAGCCAGGAGCACCCATGACAGCAGTAGACGGTACAGAACGACTGATAGCCGTCATCTCATTACCAATTTACAATGGCATGGCAGACGGTGCAATAGGGATGGTAACCATCTCTGCTACCTTGCAAAGGCAAATGAATGCTGTTGTGTAGCGCTGCAGTACCGCCTCTGTCAGCAGCATCCAGTACACCTACGGTGACAGTGACAAAAGGCAAAACGGTCTCCATGGTTGCCATGCTATGGCCTCTGCCAGGGCAATCCAGGGAAAAAGGGCATGAAATGATTGTCTGCCGTTGCTCTCACGGAGGAAGGATTGAGTGATGACATTTACCCAGAATCACCCACGACACTGTTTTTGCATTTGGTTCTCAACCCAGAATTCCAATGGGCGGGGGAGACTGCAGGAACTATGGGATAGCTATGGGATAGCTGCCCACAGTGCAACGCTCCGGAAATCGACGCTACCCTCAGTACATGGACGCACACCACCGAATTAATGTGCTTAGTGTGGCCGCGTGCACTTGACTTTATACAATCTGTTTTACAAAACTGGTTTATGTAAAATCGGAATAATCCGGTAGTGTAGACATACCCTGAGAAATACCAGATCCTGGAACAGTTCTTCCCCTTCATGTTTTAGTAGTGACATTCTGAATAGCCGCTGCAGCTATGCTGTTTTCTGAAATGGATAATACTGTAATGCTGGTAATCTTTTTCCATTGGAGGAGAGAGTGCCAGACCTGTGGATTCTAGGCAGGCCATTTGTCCAGTCTTAATCCAGACAGTCCTTTTCTTGTATGACTTGTCCCCTGTCCAGGGCTAGTATAAAACCAGTGGTTTTACCTGATATCACACATGAAGGACGCCATTTTGAAGAGCTCTGTCCCTGCTGACATGACCTCACATGCATGCACTAGCAGAGGTGGGATCAAGCCATTCCCAGAAGTACTGGAATGTCTGGTATTCTGGTGTCTGTGACCCTTCTACTGGTGTCCACCTGTAACATGGCATCTGCCTTCAGCCACATTCACTTCCTCGCTGTAGCCAGTTTCATTTTAAACTACAGCCATGTTACCTTATCGCCCTCAGCAGCTGCGTGCTGATTAAAAGAATTAAGAGCTTGAGCCTTTATTTTGCTTGCATAACAGAGTGTTTTGAAATGTTTACAAGTCTCCAGCAAGCAAAGCTTGATATCAGTACCTTATTATTATGTTCAATTTCCTCAGAGCAACTTGGCATCCGTTAACACTCTGCAGGACCCAGTAAGCTGAACCGCAGTGCACATGGCTCATATGGAGAGCCACAGTAAAGCTGCATCCAAAGTTCAGATTCTTTGTGGGGGATTTATGGATTACACAGTAGGGGTACTTCCAGTAATGAAATCACACCCCATAGTAACTGTGAAATATTCCGTTATCAACAATCCTTCCAAAAAGCATACTCCCATTTCATCAGGTTTTGTTTGGTTTTTATGTGGCATCCCTCCAGGCAAATTCTGGCCTGGTTATATGGTCTCTCTCTCAAAATATTATTCTGGGAGGGTTGAACCAAAAACTTTTGCTGTCCCAGACACAAGGACTGCCACCCCCAGTTCATTAAAACAAGAAAGTGGCCATATCACACACGTTAGCAGAACCAAACAAATAAAGGGAGTGAACTGTATAGCTTACAGTCCTCTATGAAATTCAAGGGCTCGTTATATGGCTGTTTTTAAAAGGCATATTGATTATTGGTCAGAGCAAGGAATCGCCTCCATTTGCCCAACTGTAAAATTTGTACTGATCAAATTCACTGGAGTGTTCTGAGGCTCAGCTGGTTAGTTCTGCCCTCAGGTACATTCCTTCTTCCTGAACACTTATTTTCAGCTCTGTGCATCTCATTACCATAGAGATATTGACAAATTGGAGGGAGTTCATAAAAGAGTGACAAAAATTGTCAGGGAGCTGGAGTCACTGTCTTTCCAAAATGAGACTAAAAGAGCTTGTAGAAGGGCTCGGCCGAGGCTTGGCCCTCCATGGGGCTGTGGGGTATCCCACCGCCTCGCACTAGTCCGCTCTGGGCCCAAGCCTTGGGTCAGGGTGGGCCAGTAAACAGACAGGAGCTCAGACCCTTAAGCAGGGGCTGAGCCAATAGTTCAACATGAGCCCTGGCCCTAAGTCAGGGCAGGGCAGCAAACACACAGGCAGGAGCTCAGGCTTCTGAGCATCTGGTGCGAGGGGGAGAGTGGCGCAGCAGGGGGGACACACCCACTCCACTGCGTCCCAGTCCAGGGCCCTAGCAGCGGCAGGAGACTCACTGCTGTGTCAGTGGGGATCCTGACCGCAACACACTGACATTAGTTCTGGCCCTGCTGCGGCCAGGCCAGGGTCGGCTGCCCCCGGGCTACTGCCGGGCTCCCCCTCGTAAGGTATCTGGGTTTGGCCGGCATCCTCAGCGGTTCCCAGCACCATCGGTTCCTCCGGGTAACTAGCGAAGGGTAGGCACGGCTCCTCCTTGGGGTAGCTAGCGAGGGGTAGGCACGGCTCCTCCTCGGGGTAGCTGGCGAGGGGTAGGTCCTGCTGGCCCGGCCAGTCGTCGGGTCGGCCGCAGCCTGTCGGCGTCCCCCAACCTGGAGCTAGGCCACAGGCATCTGGCCTCTCCAGCAGCTGGCTTTCAACTGAGCTTTGCAGCGGGGCTTTTCTACTTCCTGTCCTGCGCCGTGACCTCTGGGGGGCGGGTGCAGGATCCACTGGCTCCACTCACGTTGGTACTAGGGGAGGCTCGTCCCTCAGTGGGGCTGTGGGGTATCCCACCGCCTCGCTACAGAGCTATATGCATATAAGCATGGCTAAGAGATACTTACCAAGAAGGCGACGGGATAATGACCATACAGATATCTGAAGGGTGTAAACATTCAGGAAAGAGAGGAATTATTTATTAGGAGATAAAACCAGGAATCATGGGAAGAAATTAAGAAAGGGAAAATGTAGGCAGACTATCAGGAGGCAGTTCCTGACAGTGCAATCTATTTGTCTGTGGAGTAATCTCTCAAAGGAAGTAATGGAAACCGCGTAATGGGGATACATAAAACTAGACCAGATGAAACACTAGCAAATGCATTGTAGGGAACAAAAGGATTCTGTTCCAGCTATTCTGGGCTACCAGACACTGCCTTAGGAATGCATCTGACGAAGTGAGTATTCACCCACAAAAGCTTATGCTCCAATACGTCTGTTAGTCTACAAAATGCCACAGGACTCTTTGTCGTTTTTTCCCTTAGGAATCATTACAGCCTGTGACTCAGGGACCAGTTAGAGCCAACTGACAGGGCACTGGAATTGCATAGGGTTTTACAGGGATCCCTGGGTCAGATATCTGCATAATAATTTACCAAAGGCTGAAAAGTGAGGTCTCTACCGAGAGCCAGTGGCCCTCTGGTCATGTTAATCTTTGTGAAATGTATGTAAGGATAATATTTAAGGAGTTATATATCTTCTACTGAAAGTTATGTTCTTAGAGTTAGGACAGGTCAGCAGGAGGTGACAAACCTCAGATAGGTTCCTTTCTGACAGCAGGTGACGGACTTCTATCTCCCTGTCTGATCATTGGTGTATTTTATGCTTACACTGCATACCTATTTGCATTCAGAGCCAGTTGGAAAATGAAAGAGTGCCTCACCTACAGGAGAAGAAATCTTAAGGATGGAAAAAAAAGAACAGCTGTGGATGTCCTGTGTATGAATAAGGACAAAAGATTGTTCTGCTTTTATCTTGTAAGGAAACACACAAAGTCCTTCACCTAGGAGGCAAGCTAACAGCATGCTTGTCTGAGGTAAGAAGGGTCACAGCCAGCCTGTCTGTAAAAGCACTGCAAAGATTTTGGATGAACAAAACTCTACAAGACATGCAAGTATCTTGGTAATTAAGTCTAGGCTATAGAATGCAAATTATGATTTTATTTTATATGTAACCATTTGTTTCCAATACTTGCGTCTCTATGCTTTGTTCAATAAATTTATACTTGATTTCACTATAAATAGGGCTCTACCAAATTCAAGGTCCATTTTGGTCAATTTCATGGTCATAGGATTTAAAAAATCATAAATTTCATGATTTCAGATATTTAAATTGAAATTTCAGGGTGTTGCAACTGTAACCCAAAAAGGGGCTGCGGGGGGGAGGTCACAGTATTGCCACCCTTATTTCGGCACTGCTGCTGACGGCCACCCAGCTCTGAAGGCAGCGCAGATGTAAGGGTAGCAATACTGTGCCCGCACCCTCCCTACACACACACAATAACCTTGCAACCCCCCGCTTTGAAAAACATTGGTCTCCCCCATTAAAACTGTATAGCATAGGGTAAAAGTACACAAAAGGCCAGATTCACAGGGGGAGACAGATTTCATGATCCATGAGTATGTTTCACGGTCATGAATTTGGTAGGGCCCTAACTATAAACATATCTAAGTGCTCTGTGCTAAGTGGAGTGGTAATCAGAGGTGAAACAAATAAGCTGGGGTGCACTGTTTCTTTGGAAGCAACACATCTGCAAATACTGCGATTGGCCAGTGAAACAGGCGAGACACTCTAGGGAGACGCTCTCAGCACCGGAGGGTTGGGATGTGCCAATCACTAAGAGGTAGACTGACAGCAAGACCTAAAGGGCAGTGCTTGTATTGTCCATGGAGTTGGGGAGCTGACCTGCGTCAGGCACAGGCAAGGCTTCCTCATGCTAAGGGCCGGTGGTAACAAGGTACCTCCCGACCCTGGGTACCTTGGAAATTGCTGCACACCTGGGGCAGCCCTGAATGCCAGAGGTGCAATGTTGGCATAAAGCCACTTTTACCCTGACCCCTTGGCACAGCTCAGAATTGGGGCCATTGTCTGTATATTGTGTTTGAATACACTCTTCCAGATGTGACACTGCAACCGGGAGTGGTACACACACGTCTCAGGGCAGAATTTGGCCTTTGGTGTCTGTAAACATTTCCAGACCCTTAGATGGACGTGCAGTGCAAAGCATTAAGGTTTGGGGGGGTCTCTTTTAAAAAAAAAATCTCTGCTGCACATTAACAGGCAGACAGCACGTGGGCTGCAGGTCTGGGGGGACATGATCCAGCTACCTTATTCATAACAGTTGAGACACAACAGTCTGCTTTCCAGCAGCCTAATCTGGATGTGAAAAATATTCTACTTCATGAGGTCACCTTATATGCTGCTCCCAGATTTCATTTTCTATCATTGCTGATTGCCGAGATATGTGTGTGAGATTATAAACCTCCCTTGTAACCTGTTTGCATCATTCTTCTCTCTTCAGTCCATTTACTGCTGCTGAAGTCCAGGGCTTGTGATCTTACAACTATGTCATAGGCGAAAGCTAGTGATTGCACTTTATATATTTCAGCAATCAGGGAAGGAAATACAAGACAGCACGTGGCAGTAGGGAGAGTTTGCTAAAATATGCTGCTTATTTGAAAAATTAGCCTCTGTGGAGCAGAAAACAAAATCATTTTGACAATGCATTTCTATAACACCTTTCACCTCAAAGATCCGTAGATGTTTTGGAGTCCTTTCTCATCCTCTACTCAGGCATGGTTCCCATTAAAATCAATAGAAGTTTTGCCTAAAAACATTGGATACTTCTCTGCACCTTTGCCAATAGAGAAAATCCCCCTTTGGATTCACGTATGATCGTTAGGCATTTTCTGGTAACTTATTCCCACAGGAGAGCTCAGAGGTAGCCCCTGATTTTCACTGAGTTTTTTAACAATACTTTAAATAAAAGCAACATCCAAATTAACAAATGACTGAGAAAATTAATTTTGTATTAAATTATGTGTTCAAATATCATGTTTCACTTCTGTAGTGCCATTCAACTAATAAGTGCAGAGTGCTTTGGAAACATTATGGATCAAGTCTCAGAATACCTCTGTAAGGCACCTGTTATCCCCATTTCATACCTGGGGAAACTGAAGCACAGAGGTTAGTGTCTTGCTGCAGATTTCACAGGCGAGCCAGGTCTAAAGTGTACAACGGCTTCTGTTTTCTGTTAAAGTTTTTGGACTTCAAACGTTACACTCACCTAGCAAGGGTTAATGAGCTGCTGTGGACTTCATTGACTCTACCTTGCTAGATCTGCATGTACTGTCAGGCTTGCCTTGGAGAGGACCCAGCTTAGTTGCTGCCTGAGACCCTGAGTCTGTGTTGCAGCAGGCTAGCATGTCTGGCTCAACAAGACAGTTCTGAAGTCCCAAGCTGGCAGGGAAAATGGACTCAGAGGTAATTTCAGCACGTCAGGTGACAGTCCCAAGGGGGTCTCTGTGACCGAACCCATCACATGCTGAACCATCATCTACGAAATATCTTTTAAATGATTTCAGTCTTCACATATAACCTCCTATTGTAACACAGCATGTAGTAGGGGGCTGTAACACAGCTGAGATCTTTTAGAGAGTTACCTCTGAGTGCTGGCTTCCAGTCTTTGGATATAGTAGGTTTGGGATAGAAGGGTGGAAGAGCATTGGAAGTTTGCTGTCCCCTTGAGAGAGAGCAGTAATCTCATGAGGAACAGCTGTTGGTATCTCATTTTCCCTACTTCCAAAGATGTCAGAAATGTGGGAGAAGGTGATAGTTGTCTGGTCCCTGCTTTGAAGATAGCAGGATCACTCCAGCTGAGGAACTTGTCTGTTCACTTTCCTTCCTTGTATTATGCAGTGTCTGCCATCAGGTTGCTCTTTGTTCTATAAAAAACCACAGAGCTGATAAAAACTGATGGATTGTGCTAAGTATCCATCTTTCTAGTTGAATGGAAGGAGCCTTTCATGGAGAGATAGCAGGAAACAATAAGAGGCAACTGGCGGAGGCAACCAGCTGCATGGAGAAGCCTGAGCAAGGCTAATCCATGAGGCCGAGGGATATCGCTGGGACTGATGGCAAATGCACGAGCTAGGGAAATGTTTGTTTGCTTTGCAGCCGTGTATGAGAGCAGAAGTCAGCATACGTCAAGAGTAGTAGAAAGTGTGGCCCTGAGAGGGAGTAGAAGAATAGAGTTCCTCTGGCACAGGACTAGCTAGAGCAGCAGGTTTGGAAAATACCCAAGGAAACTGCCTGCTGCTGTTTGTTTCTACGGTGTTCTGGGAAGCAGGGCTTTCTGTTCATTCTTTGTACATAGATAGGGTAATGACTTATACGATCAGTTTCTCTTCCCAACAGAAACAACCCAGCAAGACCCCAAATTTTCACCATCCCGTCAGGCAACAAGAGCCTCACTTGCCATGTGTCAAACTCAAAGTAGTAGACGTGGCATACAGGGAAATGTTTGCCCCATTTTCTCTCTCAATGTTCAGGGCTGGAATAGTGTTACAAAGTGCTGCAACTTCTACCCACGAGGAAGCAGCATAGAAATAGCGTGGGTGCCAGCATAACAAAGGCCTTGGTTTTCTGTTGCACAGCAGAGACAGTTGTCATGTATGGAAAAGAGTTTACTCATTTCAACATGCACAGTGATCAGTATCAGTGTGCAGACTTTATTTCTTCAGTCCCTTCTGCTCTCAACCTTTATGTTTACCTAAATACTTACGAGACTGGAACACTTCCTATAAATAAGCTATCAAATTCACGGCCATGAAAACGCATCATAGGCTGTGAAATCTGGTCTTTTGTGTACTTTTATCCTATACCGGGGTCGGCAACCTTTCAGAAGTGCTGTGCTGAGTCTTCATTTATTCACTCTAATTTAAGGTTTTGCGTGCCAGTCATACATTTTAACGTTTTTAGAAGGTCTCTTTCTCTAAGTCTATAATATATAACTAAACTATTGGTTATACTATAAGGTTTTTAAAATGTTTAAGAAGCTTCATTTTAAATTAAATTAAAATGCAGAGCCCCCTGGACTGGTGTGAGTGCCACTGGAAATCAGCTCGCATGCCGACTTCAGCACCTGTGCCGTAGGTTGCCTACCCCTGTCCTATGCTGTACTTAGGGCCTTACTTCTGCACAGCCTTCAGAGCTGAGCGGCCAGAGGGTGGCAGCTGCTGGCCGGGTGCCCAGCTCTGAAGGCAGTGCCACCAGCAGCAGCAGCAGCGCAGAAGTAAGGATGGCCTGGTATGGTGTATTGCCATCCTTACTTCTGCACTGCTGCTGTTGGTGGCGCCGCCTTCAAAGAGCTGGATGCCTGGACAGCTGCTTTCTGGCTGCCCAGCTCTGAAGGCAGCACAGAAGTAAAGGTGGCAATATTGCGAGCCGCCTACAATAACCTTGCAACCCCCTCTTGGGTCAGGACCCCTAGTTTGAGAAATGCTGATTTAAGGACTTTACATGTTTATATTTTTCTGTCTTTAAATACATATTCATGCGTTGGTACAATACTGTGAAATTTAAGATTTAAATATCTGAAACCATGAAATTCAAGATTTTTTAAATGCTATGACTGTGAAATTTACTAAATGAACTGTGAATTTGGTAGGGCCCTACTTATAAAACAAAAGAAGCTTTTTAGAAAGCCTCCGCGTGCTGCTGAGGGGCTCACAGTCAGGAATTTTATACCCATGTTTCAGAGGGGTCTATTTTTCCTAGGCTCTTCTGGCCTGTAGGAATGTAGCAGCTCCCATCATGGACTCTAGTTTAGCCTCTGTGCATTAAGATAATTACTAGGTCTGGGATTTGCAAAAGAGCTACAGGCATGAGATGCACAGCTTACTGACTCTCAATGAAGTCAATGGGAATTCTACCGGACTAAAAACTGCAGTATCAGTCAAGAGGGAAACTGCTTACCTGGATCAGATGTCGCCAAGAAACTGCCTCTTTGAAGGTGACACCTTTGCCACAAGGAATATCCTATCACTGGCACTCTTCAGGCAATTTAGAGTTTCAATCAGTTCTTGCCAGACTAACTCTCCCACATTAGGTTTGGTTAATTGGGCATTGCAGGTCTGTCCCTGAGAAATGAGCCTTGTTCACTGAAATCACTGCGGCCCTTCATCCAGGCTTGGAATTAAAAATGGTATTTCACACAGCAAAGCTGTGAACGAAACTGGAATGATATGCTGAATTGCTGTTCAAATGCATTAGCAGAGGTCAATTTACCCATTGACTGCCTCTTGACGTTGGAGATGAGCTTCCAGCTAACGAATCTGATTTTGTATTTTTTACAGTTTAAATAATAGAGGTCCTGTCTAGAAACAAATCAAACTTTAACACTTGCTTATCTGGCAGGGACTTAATGGCATTGTGTGCCCATGTCTATGGGACCACAGGATTTAACCTTATCCCTTATGGCTTTTAAATGAAAATACCTGACTTATTTCCTTTTGATAGGTGTGTACTGATTGTAGTTAACAGCTGGATTAGAGCACGTGCAAACTCTGCTGCAGAATGCCTCCCCAGGGTGGAGATGGCATAATGAGGGATTATTTCACAAGGCAGGAAGAGCCTAGAGACTGACACAGCCAATCACGTTGGAAAGACAAGATCAGGATTGTGCAGACTGGGACAGCCACTTATGCTTGGTCAGGTCATGAGAGACCTTCCTGTGTGAGAGGGTCAAAGACCCTGCCACTCCCTGGATGCACAGACTGATTTTTCAGAGTTGCTGAGTAATCACAGCTCTCCAAAAATCAGTGGCTGCTGAAGCCCTGGGAGAATCAGCCCTCTTTCACTGAGATGCCTAAATTGGGTTTAGCCTAGCAGACAGGATGGTTGGTGCAATGGTGAAGGGCACCAACCTGGGATTTGGAAGGCTTGGGTGCAATTTTCTGCTCTGCCATAGACTCTGTAGGTGACCTTGGGCGTTTCACTTAGGCTCTCTGGCTCCAATGAACACTAGGAGCCTAAATACCTTTGTGGATCTGGACCACCATGTCTCAATTCAAATGATAACACTTCTTTAGCTCAAGGGGGTGTTGTGGGATAAACACATTGAAGACTGTGATTTGCTTAGATATTTCTATAATGGAGGCCAGATATGTAACTAGATTACTTTAGTCACCCATGTTTGAAAACTTTTAATTTAATCTAAAAATTACCTGAAACAATTACACAGAGTGTTCCTGAACTAGCCTTCTGTTTCACTTGTTTTAGTCCCTTGTATCATCTAATCCAGTGGTTCCCAAACTTGTGCCACCGCTTGTGCAAGGAAAGCCCCTGGCAGGCTGGGCCGGTTTGTTTACCTGCCACATCCGCAGGTTCAGCCAATCGCGGCTCCCAGTGGCCGCGGTTCGCTGCTCCGGACGAATGGGAGCTTCTGGAAGCGATGCGGGCCAAGGGACGTGCTGGCCGCCACTTCCAGCAGCTCCCATTGGCCTGGAGCAGTGAACCGCGGCCACTGGGAGCCGCGATCGGCCAAACCTGCGGACGCGGCAGGAAAACAAAACAGGCCACCAGGGGCTTTCCCTGCACAAGCAGCGGGATAAGTTTGGGAACCACTGATCTAATCAATGTGTTCAAGCCTTGATGTTTACCCTTAAAACATTAGTAGGTAGATAGACTCTCCCTTAGGCCTGGTCTACACTACAAAATTAGGTTGACATAGGTTGCATTGTGACAACCTATTTGTGCATGTGACTACACTCAAATTTGTCTCCTGCCAGTGTAAGCACCCCGTTATGGCAACACAATAAAAATACCTCCCCAAACAACATGGAGCCACTGCCAACCTACTGAGGTCAACACAGTGCAAGTTTAGATGCTGCATGATCTATGTTGACCCTACCAGTCCTCCCACAGCTATCCCTCATCATAACACACTTTCTAGAGATGAAACTTACTTTACCAAGCTAACCTTCTGTCTGAGAAAGCTTATCTCTCCCCAAAGTCTTTTGTAGCATTTCAGCCAAGCCTGACTGAGATCCTGTTTTCATGAATGAAAACGTGCGGCCCACCCTTTGCAGTCCTTGAAGAACTCCATGGTTGCAGCTCACTACACCTCCCATCACGCCATGTGGCATCACAAACTGCATCTCTACCCCTCCGCTCCACACCTGGGGACAGCCAGGTAAGCTACATACACTGCTTCACATACACTGACCTGTGAGAACTGTGGTTGGTTTATAAGTAGCTACAGTGGATGACATTTGCGCACTGAAATGGACAGAAGTGTTTTCTGCCTTCCCATTTTTAAAATTCCATTCCATTTATGTTAAAAGCTTGTTTGCGTTGCCTGATGTTTTTTGCATATTGTATTTTTTCTTTTTGGTTTTGGTTTTGCACTGTTTTTGCCACTCAATACATTTCTATTTTTTTAGACCATAACATTATCTTTATTAGTTCACCATGCATATTACAGAATGCATAAAAACGTTCAAAGCACTTGTAAACATACAGCAAGCACCACTGAATTTGTAGGTTCAAGAAAACACAGCTGTATTTATAAATGGACAGCACTACATAATTCCTAGCATCATTCAAAGCTCCAGGCCCAGAGACACTCTAGCGTAGAACACTACTGGAGTTGACTGTTGAAGTGCCCTTTCAAAGCCTCCCTCAATAGCTCCACGTTGAGCTCTTGTAACGGCCCTTGTGTCTGGCTGTTCAATTCAGCAGACAACCTTCCGCCTCCACCTTGGCAGCAGCTTGTTCACCTTTGCCTCACAGATATCACGCAGAACATAGGCAGCTTTAATCATTGGGTATTTTTCTCACTGATATCCAATCTAGGGAGTAAACACCAGCAGTATCCCTTCAGTTTACCAAAAGCACATTCAACAGTCATTCTGCACCCAGTAGCCAGTAGTTGAATCTTTCCTTGGCGCTGTTGAGGTGGCCGGTGTATGGCTTCATGAGCCAGGGGAGCAAGAAATAGGCCAGGTCTCCCAGAATCAGTACTGGCATTTCAATATTTCCAATAATAATCCACCCTTCAGGAAAGAATGTCCCTGCTTGCAGTCTTCTGACCAGTCCTGTGTTCTTAAAGTGTGACCATCATGCTGATACCAGTGAAGCATCCCTGGTGATCCCCCAGCGCTTGCATGACCATAGAAAAGTAGCCCTTGCAGTTCAGGTACTCTGTGGTAAGGTGGGCTGATGCCAAAATAGGGATGTGTGTGCTGTCTATCACTGCAGTTCAGGAATCTCATTGCTGCAAATCTATCCACTATTTTCTGCACATCGCTGAGAGTCAGAATCCTGTGTATTAGTAGCCGATTAACGGCCCTCCGTGCTTGTATAACGGTGGCCCCTATGGTGGATTTTCCAACTCCCAAATGATTTCCTACTGATTGGCAGCAATCTGGTGTTGCAAGCTTCCAGAGTGTGATTGCCACTCACTTCTCCATTGTCAGTGCAGCTCTTGTTCTAGTGTCCCTGCGCTGGAGGGCTGAGGGGAGGTTGGCACACAGATCCAGGAGTGTAGCCTTTTGTGTCCGAAAGTTCTGCAGCCACTACTCATCATCCCAAATTTGCATTACGCTGTGATCCCACCAGTCAGTCCTCGTTTTGGGGCCCATAAGCAGTGTGCTACCATCTGCAGCTGATCCCTGAATGCCACCAACAATTTTGAATTGTTTTTTGCAATGTCCCTCAGCAAACTGTCCTCCCAGAAATTCTCTGTCCCCCTTTGTTGCAGTACTTGCTGTGGGTCTGCATGTGTCCTGTATTTGCAGTGTTCATGAGAATAGTGCAGAGCTCTGCATGCTCCATGCATCTGTCCGAGATGGCAGACACAGAAAATACTGCACAGGTTTGTTGGATTTTTTTTTTTAAAGACACAAAGACTATGTAATATGGATGTGAGAGTCATTTCTGTCCTACAATACATTGTGAAAAGTTCCCAAAAGCATTGTGCCAGATGGCACCATGTGGCACACTGGGATACCTACCCATGGTGCTCTGCATTTTGTACTGACATATGCACTCCTGGTGAGTATGTGGAGAGGTAATGCAAGCAGCCAAGTACAGACTTCAGCAGCTGTATGCTGCCATAACTTGTGTCCACCAAAATTTGTTGTGTAGGCATGACTTAACTCTCAACTGGCAGAGCGAGCGAGCTGGTTCTTTCAATCTTGTCTCATAAGCTGGTCCCTCCTTCCCCTGTATCATTTCTATATCTCTTCTCTCTATCCCCTGCAGTTTACTGTTTCTTTCTGTGTATTCAGAAACTTAATAAGAGTAAATTACCTGCATGCAGTAGAACTGGTATAATAATGACACAATAGGGAAATGGGCCCTCAGGTCCAATCAGCACCCAAACTATTGTGACTCAGACCTGAGTAAACTTCTCTCTATCAAATATGAATTTCTCTGATAGACTGATGAGTCAGAAAGCTGTCAGTGGGTTCTCAGGTTTCATGCTTTGCATGCAGATTGCTTGATTGGAGTAATTGACATTAATGCAGTGATTTATATAAACGCCAATTAACCAACTGCTAGAATGGCCAATTGAGCTTTCTCTTCTGTGTGACAGACCCAGGCCAATGTGGTACAGGAGTCTGACAGAGGGCAAATATACTAGTCACTGGCTGAGTAGTTTTCTGTTCCCTGAGTGACTAGAGCAGGGGCTGCACTGGAGTAACCAGGAACCTGCTAGAACCAATTAAGGCAGCCAGGCTGATTAGAACACCTGCAGCCAATCAAGGCAGACTAATCAGGGCACCTGGGTTTAAAAAGGAGCTCACTCCAGTCAGGCGAGGAGGAGCTAGAGGAGAGGAAGTGCATGTGAGGAGCTGGGAGCAAGAGGCACAAGGAGCTGAGGGGGAGAGGGAGACGGAGAGGGTGAGGGTGAGGGTGAGGGTGAGGGTGAGCTGCTGGGGGACTAAGGAGTACAAGCGTTATCAGACACCAGGAGGAAGGTCCTGTGGTGAGGATAAAGAAGGTGTTTGGAGGAGGCCATGGGGAAGTAGCCCAGGGAGTTGTAGCTGTCATGCAGCTGTTACAAGAGGTACTATAGACAGCTGCAATCCCCAGGGCCCTGGGCTGGAACCCGGAGCAGAGGATGGGCCCGGGTTCCCCCCAAACCTCCCAACTCCTGATCAGACACAGGAGGAGTTGATCCAGACTGTGGGGAAGATCACTGAGGTGAGCAAATCTGCCAATAAGCGCAGGACCCACCAAGGTAGAGGAGGAACTTCGTCACATCTGTTTTTTTCCATCCTCATGGTTTCCTGTTTAATTTCCAAAAGATTTTTGAACTTCTGTGTGGAAAATAGATGTTAGTGCTGAGAAGAGCTGGGATTTTACCTTCCCTTTTGTGCAACCCTTGGAGTCCTGTGAAGTCAGGTTTGCTGAGATGTAGCTATTAAAACATGGCCCAATACCCCATGTATGGTCACCCTGTTGTAAGAGAACTCAGTCGCTGAGTGCCTTGTACTTCCAAGCCAACTGGGTCTGGGTAGAGTCTAGTCACTGTTTCTAGCTCTGGGAATATAAGCCACCCAACCTCAGACATGTTGTCAGATGCCCTCCTTTGGGACAGGAGGTGCCACCATCCAGCTCCCCATGACCACAAAATTGGTGTCTGAGACCTCCAAGCCACCTCTGTTACTGACAAATGCACCCCTAGAGCTCCACTTGGGCTAGGGACATTCTGGACTTCTTGTGTAACCCCTTCAGGTATAACGTGGTAGTCAGGCAAGGAACACAAGCTTCGCAAAAGAATTTCTGACCCACTACAACTTTACTCTGAAAGCACCGCAGAGGTACAGATCTTTGACAAACCAAAGAAAAGTCCTGAGATGCTCCCTCCCCTGGTTTGATCTCTCCTCTTCTTGTGAGTCCAGACAGGGCAGAATCCCCACTGGTCTCACTCTCCTATATTTCCTCCTTACATGTGGCGATGGTCAGTCTTTTACTCTGCACAGAGAAGTACCCCACCCTCCCAGCCACTTTCCACTGGGGAGATCCAAAACCCTTCCAGTCATGTTTCCCTCAGCCACTATGTGGGCCCCTGTGTAGAAGGTCCATTGATAGGCCTGTGTTTGAGTGACAATCAAAGTTGATGCCTCTGGATTGCTGCCTTGATGGCTTCTCAGTGATAGATAGTCCTTCAGAAGGGTGCCAAGCACTGCTCCAGGGCTGGGCAGCTGTCTGGAATACACCCTAATAGGCTGCCCTTGGGCAAATTTAGACATATTGTGGGAAAGGGATAGCTCAGTGGTTTGAGCATTGGCCTGCTAAACCTAGGGTTGTAGTTCAATCCTTGAGGGGGCCACTTAGAGATCTGGGGCAAAATTTTGTCCTGCTAGTGAAGGCAGGGGGCTGGATTCAGTGACCTTTCAAGGTCCCTTTCAGTTCTAGGAGATTGGTATATCTCCAATTATTATATGTTCAGCACATAATACAAAATGGAGTTCGTAATCTGATACAGACATACCCTGCTCTATTACAGTAACTGAGAGCACAATTCAGCCCTCTAAGAAATTTACTAGTCTCTCTTGTGGTAGCGATCCTGTTCTTCCTGGGCTCTGGACTTCACAAAACCTCAGTTATTAGTGCTCGTGCCCTTCAGGGATACACAAAGACAGTGGTATCTGCTCAGCATTTCAATGGCAAAGACACACTCCCCAAGAAAATTCTTCTGTCAACTCCACCACCTCTTCTAACACTTCAGAAATTGTAATCTTATAGCCTGACTGATACCATCCTCCTCCTATGTTCAGGTTGTCTTTGGAGCGGACAAGCAGCCAGTAGATGATTGCCCATTCACTCTTGCAACATGATGGTGTCTGAAAGTGTGTAGGGGCTTAGCAGAGTGACCCTGTATGGACTCCATGCCGAGGCACTTGAATAAACTGGTGGTAAACAAAAGGCTTCCGTGTCTACTGTTCTCAGTCTTTGCTAACGTGTTGAAAGCCAAATTAAAAAAATACATAAGGAAGGACCATATGACAATCTCCTCCTGTGAGCACCAGGAGATGTCTGCACTATTCCCTTTCTGCTCACTAGACTGCACAGGCTCTGAAATAATATAGTCAGAGAAAGCATCTTCTGGTGAATAGAAATCACGAGTGACAAAATGGTATTATTATGAGCAGAGGCAAAGTGCTTTCGTCCCACAGAATTACAGCCTCATTCAATCCCATACACATACGTCACTTCTGCACCCAGTTGCGGGGTGTCTGAGTAGTTAATTAAATATGTGTTGTGTATGTCTGAAGATAAATGGGGCTGTGTGTGAGAGTGACTTTGTCTTTGTCTGATTTATCTTTAACTTACAAAACACTGAGAACAGAGATAACTATAAGCTTTAAAAATCTTCTTTCCCCTCAAGCCCCTCCTCTATAAATCTCTTCATTGAAATAAGCTCAAGAGACAGATAAATGCTCTGGCAGGAGTATGCAATATTATTTCTGGCACTTGAAGAACCTCAAAATAGATAAGGGAGGAATTGAAAGAAGGCTGTGAAACTCTGTTTGTTCTAACACATGGGGCCAAATTCTGCTCAACAGTTTTAAATCCAGAGTAATTCTTTTGAAATCATTGGAGTTGTTCCTGATTTACACCTCTTTAGCTGAGAGCCAAAATTGGCCCAGAATGTTTTTTTTTTAGAAAACAAAGCCTCTGGAAACCCAAGAGCCCCCATAATTAATAGATCCACAGACAACAACAATTCCAAGAAGAAAAGGCACCAAAATTGCAGCTCATGCCCAAGCAAAAGGTTAATTTGGCTCCAGAACAAATAAGCACTGATAAATGGAAAGCTTAATACCTGATTTCAGGTGAAGTTCTGAGCCATCAGTGACCTCATTCTGAAGCAGGGCATTGCGTGTTAGGATCAGGCCTATTTCTCCTGACATGGTGTTTGTTTTTCCTGCAAAGCCTTTGCTAAAAACCCAAGGCAATGTTTTCTGGGACCACGTCGAACAGCTTATGGGGTAAAATATAAGCCATTTGACTTTGTTTGTTTGGGCTTTCACTCGTCAAGGGAGGGACCAAGTTTTACTGCAATGTGAATGTTCAAAGGGGGATTAGTTTAGTCTCTCTAGCCTAGAGGCCCGTTGGGAATATTTGGTTCCAAGTCCAGTGGACCCCTAATACAAGGTCTGAGACAGGCAGACCCTGTTGCAGAACATTCCATCTGAATGATCACTACATCCCATGCCTTCCCAAATCAGCCATGTGACGGGAGCAAAGTCTTTGACGTGCAAGGGCAGAGCAAGCTCCAATAGACACTCAACTGCTCTGCTTTGGCATTAAGAATCTAGATTATACGCGGCTCTAATTAGCATCTCCACAGCACTCGTTACCGACAGCTGCCTAGTGCTCAGAAAAGTGAAACTCTCTTTGGCCCTGATTGTATTCCCTCAATCCTTGTGCAGCAGCACCCAGTCCCTCCCTCTCTGACCCCGCAGAGGGTTTTCCATGAGTGCTGGGATTTGCACATAGGAAGGGGGATTTTGTTTCTTTTTGCCAGACCTCCTCCCTGCCCCCATGGGGATCCCCCTTTAGGGAAGGGCTCCAGGATAGCTGTCAGATAGCTCCAGTGGAACTCAGCTGCCAAGAAAGAGGGGTTGCATGAGCAAAGAGTTAATGTGGAAGCACAAGGATTCCACAGACGACTCTTGTCTCCCTTTGATCCCCCCCAGTCAACTGTCCCCTTCTTCTGACTGAAGCCTGTGGAGTCCAAACAGTGGAAAACAAATGAGAGGAGAGAATTGGCTCCAAAGTCTTCCATAGAAGTTTTAGAAAATATTTAAACATGGAATCTGTTGTGAGATTGGTGGACAAACTTTTGTTTTCACAATCTACCAACCCTTCCACCAGTGAAGGCAAATAAGCACAAGCTGGTTGAACCCAGCCTGCAACATATTGATAGGGATATGCCCCCCAAATACTCTGTGAAAAATAAAAACCAAACCTATGTTTCTTATATTTACACTTAAACTAACTTGTTTTAATGACATCTGCTTTGGAAAACAAATGGGATATGATTTTCTAAAGTGGCCTAGAGGATTTAGGCACATACTTCCCAATAAGGTAGCTGCTGTGTGTCTAAATCCCCTATACTGCTTTGAAAATCTCAACCATGCTGTTTTATTAGTCCTGTGTTGTGTTCTATATGGACTTGTTGCGGAATGGTGGTATGATGAGGAAATCTTGGGCTTCTGAGAGCCCTGGAAGACTTTGTAAGAGAGAGACAACAATTATTAACAATTACAGCTGTTTCCAAACTGTGTTGCCATTTCGGTGTGGTTCCAATGTTCTTTTGGCATTCATAACGTTACGAATTGGTAAATTTACACAATAACTTCAGATTGGAATAGGAAAGAGGACTAAATGTGGAGAAGTTGTCCTGCAATTTTACCAATACTGACGTTATGTAGCGACTCCATCCTGCTTCCACTAAAGTCTGTGACAAACTTCTTATTGACTTCAACAAGAGCAGGAACAGATGACCCTACCTCTGGGCTTTGGAAATATATTAAACACTTGCATTGTAGCTGCTTACAAGTTTTGTGGGGCTTATGATGCAACTAGTGTAATTTCATAGGCAAGGGTTACACTGGAGGAACATTGAATCATATCACGTGTCTTCTTTATGTAAACTTAAATCTATTCACCTTTCCATGGATTGTCATAATTGTTATGAACATGCTGGTTAATTACCCAGTGTATATGTGTTTGGTAGAGAACTTTGCTCCCTTGGTGTTCACTTTGTCCTATTTGATTTGGCAGTGAAGTCATAGGGGTCTATTTCGCTCCTTGTAGGAATGCGATTTCCACAGAAACCCTGTGTGCACATGTGGTACTGTGTATTAAGATTATGTCTACTCTGCAATTAAACATCCACAGCTCGCCTGTGTCAGCTGACTTGGGCTCGCGGGGCTGTAACATTTGCTGTGTAAACTTTCAGGTTCGGGTGGGAGCTGTAGCTCTGGGACTCCACAAGGGGGAGGGTCCCAGAGTCCAGGCTCCAGCCCAAGTCTGAACATCTACACCACGTATTTTACAGCCCTGTAGCCTGAGCTCCACAAGCCCAAGTCAGATGACACAGGCCAACCATGGATGTTTAACTGCAAGGTAAACAATTTGGCTATTGTTTCCAGTAGCCAAAAAAATAAAAATAAAAAGGCAGACAGCTGAGAGAAAGAAATCCCTTAATAAAACTACAAGCATATTAGTAAAGCAAAGAGAACTTTGCTGAGTATATTTATATTAGAGCAAATAGTTTTCTTTCTTAAGTTTTCTACAGAATGAAAGTTCCCCTATAAACAACAACAATAGCTTTTATTTGTGAAGGACCATGGCCTATTGCAAGGGTAGGCAACCTATGGCACATGTGCCGAAGACAGCACGCGAGCTGATTTTCAGCGGCACTCACACTGCCCAGGTCCTGGCCACTGGTCCAGGGAGCTCTGCATTTTAATTTAATTTTAAATGAAGCTTCTTAAACATTTCAAAAACCTTATTTACTTTATACAACAATAGTTTAGTTATATATTATAGACTTATAGAAAGAGACCTTCTAAAAACGTTAAAATGTATTACTGGCACGCAAAACCTTAAATTAGAGTGAATAACTGAAGACTCGGCACACCACTTCTGAAAGGTTGCCGACCCCTGGCCTATTGAATTATTTACCCATGTTTAATTTAAAAACCTGGCTCCAATTAAATGGTCATTCATAATGTCATCATCTCCATCCTTCTGCAGTCTGACATGCTGTGTAGTGTCACAGGACAAGACACTTGGCAAGCACTTAGGAAAGCAACTTGGCTTCCCATGTTTCTCAGCTGACAGAATGATCTGCTCCAAAATCTGGCTTGCTGATGTTTTACTGTGACATATGTTACTGAGTGCTAAATTGCTTTATGAAATGTTTGTTGGTAAAACTGAATACTTGCCACTCATTTAAGCCTCCTTTAAGAAGATAAACATTTTTGTTACCCTCTGGTTTGATGAAGATACATAGTGATTTCCTTGGAAGATGAATCACAGAACTGACAAATCCATTAAAGAGCAAAGAATTTTGCCAAGATTGCTCCTGTATAAAGAAGATGCCCCTGTTATCCAAACAACATAGCTTAAATTCATGAGCAGAATCCCCATTTGTTCCCAAGCACTCTAAAAAGAATCGCACAGGGTTTGATTTAGAAAATCTGCCGCCAGCCAGGTTTTATGACAATTATTCATAGCAATTGTCACCAGACCCTCTGCCCAGGTAAGTGAGGTCTTGCTGCCATGACTTGCAGCGCAATGGTCCCCCTGTTTGGAAAGAATAATGTGCCACCTACAGACTTTTTTATACCTCCTTGCAGCTGGGGTTAAATTAATGCAAATAATAGGAGGAATGAAAAGACGGGGGGAAACTAATCTAATGTGACAGCACGAAGCTGAGCTGAGGAGCAAGCATGGCTGGAGCCTGGTCAAGATGGGGAGGGGGTAGGAAAACAAGACCCACGAATAAGTCATTTAGCAATTTTTCCCCCCAAGCTTCCCAGGACTCCAATCTTGATGGACCAATGATCTGATCCAATATGGCAAATCCTATATTCCTGTGGTCTTTCATCTTTCTCTTATTTGTTTTCCTTTGTTCCCCTGAAGACTTACAAATCTTTTTTTTTTTTTCAATTAGAAGGTAAGTCAAGTCCCTTTTCCGGGGTTCTGCAGAGTTACTTTCCGCTCTGATGAACACTAACTTCAAATGACACAAATGACGAGCTGTTAAGATCACTGTGGCAATCAAGTCTCATTTGATGGGAAAGCTAAAAATACGCTTCTCCAGCTGACACAGCCTGAAAGAGGAAAATGTTGGGGTTGGTTTAAAGAATACGTCTTTTTCTGTACCACTTCCCTTAACGTAAGTACAGGGATATTGTCATGGTGGGTTGGTTAACATGTTAGTTCTGCCTTCAAAACTAGAGCATTAATATACAATCTAAATCTGACTCTAAACAGACTGTACCCTAATTACTCATTGTTTGTAGGGCATTGTTTATAGAAAATGGGGTTATTGCTAAGGACTCTCCAGTAGTGATTCTTACATTTCCCTCAATGATCAGTGGTTCTGGATGTTGGGGAATGAGACCCACATCTCTGAGACTGGATGAAAGCAATACTGTCAATAATCCTGATCAGGAGCTTAATTGATCCACGCAGAGGTTGTTCATGATCTGCCCTCCCACATCTGCTCTCCCTTCCCTACATTTGCTCTTGGTCTGCCAGCGCCACAACATCAGTGTCACTGGCTCTGTCATAAACAGATAGTTAAGGGTTAATAGAACAGGAGTACTTCATGTCTCTTTTGCCTGTAAAGGATTAACAAGTTCAGTGAGCCTGGCTGTCACCTGACCAGAGGACCAATCAGGGGACAGAATACTTTCAAATCTTGAGGGAGGGAAGTTTTTGTGTGTGCTGTTAGTGTTTGGTTGTTGCTCTCTTTGGGTTCTGAGAGTGATCAGACGTGCAACCAGGTTTCTCTCCAATCTCCCTGATACAGGCTCTGATGTGCTCAGAATAATAAGTACTAGGTGATAAGGCGAGTTAGGCTTATGTTTGTTTTCTTTATTTGCAAATGTGTATTTGGCTGGAAGGAGTTCAAATGTGTATTTTGCTGAAAGGATTTTAATTTGTACTTGAATACTTAGGCTGGGGGGGTATTCCCAGTGTCTATAGCTGAAAGACCCTGTAACATATTCCATCTTAAATTTACAAAGATAATTTTTACTGTTTTTTCTTTCTTTAATTAAAAGCTTTTCTTGTTTAAGAACCTGATTGTTTTTTTATTCTGGTGAGACCCCAGGGGACTGGGTCTGGATCCACCAGGGAATTGGTGGGGAGAAAGGTTAATTTCTCTCGGTGTTAGGATTACTTTCTCTCTCAGGGAGAGTCTGGGAGGGGGAGAGATAAGGAGGGGGGAAGGTGAATTTTCCTCTCTGTTTTAAGATTCAAGGAGTTTGAATCACAGTGATCTTCCAGGGTAACCCAGGGAGGGGAAGTCTGGGAGAGGCAACGGTGAGGGAAAGGGTTTACTTTCCTTGTGTTAAGATCCAGAGGGACTGGGTCTTGGGGGTCCCCGGGCAAGGTTTTGGCGGGGACCAGAGTGTACCAGGTACTGGAATTCCTGGTTGGTGGCAGCGCTACAAGTACTAAGCTGGTAATTGAGCTTAGAGGAATTCATGCTGGTACCCCATCTTTTGGACGCTAACGTTCAGAGTGGGGGTTTATGCCATGACAGGCTCTCTGGCTCCCAGACTAACTAAACACAGCTTGTGTTGCCTAATGTCACCACACCACACTGAGTCTCCTAAATCCTTGCCTAAACTAAGCAGACGTGGAACAAACTACTGATTACACTGTTGCCACTACTCAGCCTTTCTAGAAATAGTAGTTCCTCTTAGAGGTAATGCTGGACAAGTGACCCATCTGCAGTGGCTGGAAATGTAGAATCATGGGACAGGCTTATGTGTTGCATGGCTTTACCTTTCAGCTGCTCAATCCTGCTTGTCCAAGACTGATTGTGAGTTTAACAGTAGTAAGCAGAATCCTAAATGTTTCTATTTCTAGGATAAAATGGGATTCTCCTTGTTTGGAATCATTGTCTAGGGAGGAAGGAATAAGAGTCCAGAGGAAGAGGTTCAAAGAAGAGCACGTACATACCAGATACAAGAATATATTTAATGTGCACTAGTCTCAATAGATTCCATATTGGTGGTGGATCTTATTTCAGTGAATGGAAGCTTTTTTCACAACACATAGCAGAAGAGAATCATCTCACTTTTTAAATTGAAATATCTTCTGTACAACACGTTTCCATGCTTATGTACAAACAGTGCTCTCTGTACTTATGGACAAGTAAGCGCAGAACTAAGAGGACAGAATACTTAACCTGTTTCATAAGACAGAATGGACAATTGATTGTTTTAATAGATACAGTAGGTGCTTCCATTTGGCTATGGTAGCTACAATATTTTGGCAACACAACATTTCCCTCTAAAAGGTATCAGTCCTGGGAGGAACTGTTCAGGGTCAACCAGTCTCTGCCCCTATGGATAATGGATTTCTCATCTCTATACCTCTGTTGGCAGCTGCCCATTACCAGCAGAGTGCTTGATGCTCCCATTCAAAGTGGTGGCCTTGAAGGTGTAAGACCGGCGTCTAACTGAACCATCAGTGTAGATCCTCTCAGGCTTGTTGTGGCAGCTGAAGAACGTGAGGAACCCATTCCGGTAGTTCTTGTTCATCCACCCATAGAGCAGGGGGTTTACAAATGTGGAACACATGGCCACCACATGGAAGACAGTGTAAAGGAGTTTGTACTCATGGAAGATGAGCACCAAATCCAGGTCGATGGCAAGCTGGAAGATGTGGAAGGGGAGCCAGCACACTGCGAACACCACCACCACCATCACTAGCATTTTTGTTGTCTTCCTCCTCCTGCACTGGCTGTCGCTGCTGGAGGTGGGGCTGATATGATTTTTCAGCTTGAACCAGATCCTGATGTAGGCATAGCAAATAATGGCAAGTGGAAGGATGTACTGCAGAAGGAGCATGGAAAGGCTATAAATGGTGGCATCTCTGTTATTTCCGGAAGGCCACTTTTCAGAACAGACTGCTATTTTGAGGTTGATGGATGGGATTTCCTCATGCCTGTACTCTCTGAAGATGGCCAACGGGCCAGCCAGGACTGCACCAGTCAACCATGTAATGGCTGTGATCATGAAACTGAGCCTCTTGGAGATCCTGCTGTCCAAGTGGAAAACAATGCATCTATACCTGTCCAGAGCTATCACAGTTAAGGTGAGAGTAGACACATGGACACTCAAAGCTTGGGCATAAGGGACCAGATGACAAAGAACAGCCCCAAACTTCCACTCATCCAGTAGCGTGTACACCAAGGTGAAAGGCAAACAGAGAGTGTCCACCATGAGGTCTGCCACGGCCAGGTTAGCAATGAAGAAGTTGGTTACAGTCCTCATGGCTTTATATTTCACTATCGTATAGATCACAAGGGAGTTGCCGATGAATCCCAGCAGAATTATTAAAGAATAAGCTGCGATCAATATGACCTGGACCCCAAGGATCTTGGTACTGTCCATCATGATGCTGCTGGAACCTTGGAGACCCTGGTTAGGAGTGACAATGCCATTGGAGTGCCAGCCTAGTGGCAGCTTCTCATCCAGAACCAGTTCCTCCATCACCAGGGTGCTGTTGGTTTGCTTCAGCAGCCCCATGTCTGGTGTGTCCTTTCAGGATGGGGAGAGGTCTGTAATGTCACCTCTGGAAGAGTAAAAGTGAAATAGTAAAAGTGAGACCCTTTCAGACAGGAGAGAAGCTTCAAGCACTTCAATTCACAGTGGCATATCCAGGTTGTCATTTCAAATGAAGCAGCAGCAGCGGTAACGTTCCTTGACTTTTCCCTACTCCCTGATAAACTTGTGGTTTCCATACATAGTTACCACAGCCACTCAGAGGGATGTTAATCCCCATTAGACCTTCTTTTAAACATACGCTAAAATTCATACTAACCACCAAGGAAAGGCCAGTGCCCCTTCCATTTCCCAAATGAATTTTTCAGATTTTATTTATTTATTTAAAAGTGAATGTTTTTTTTAACAAACAAACAAACAGTCCTTCCACTCTCTATGCCGATGCGACCAAGACAGAGCTCAGCTTACAGTACACTTCTGTGTGCCCTGCCTGTTATGGCCTGCTGTGCTTTTCAAAATGGTTACACTAGAGAAAGAGCCCTCTTCTCCCCCGAAAGGTGCACGAGCCCAAACATCTCACATGAAAGTGCCTCTGGCAGCATTGTGCATGATGACACAGGGCCAATCCAACTCCGTAAGCCAATGCTGAATTTTGTTGCTATCACAATAAGAGAACGTTGCCGCTGCAGGGGGTTTATTCCGTACATACACAGCAGCATAAAATTCATACACAGCTATTAAATCCCCACCAGCCTTTCTCTGTCAGAACCCCCCACAGCTGAGAAGTGAATAGCGGTGAGCAGGGGTCACACTCACCACCTGCTCAGACCCAAATGTGGGGCCAAGATCCGAGAATAACACTTGAACAAAGTGCTGGTTAGGAAAACAGATCAATTGAGTTGCATAAATAACATTGTCTGCAAATTTGCCACTCAACTTTTCTGTTCTGAATCATTTCCAGTTGAGCAAAAGGGTTTTAATGCCGCTCGACTGAGAGAAATGAAATGTGGATGCAAAATAAAGAGTGCACCCTCAGAGGAAGAAGCAGCTGCATGGCATCTTATCGTCCTCCTTTCAAATGAATTGTTCGAAGTTTCATGTTTGTTTCTACAGGAACCAGCGAACCATCTCCTTCTGGGCAGCTCAGCAGATCCTACCTGACAGCCACAGTTGCAGGGTTCTCAGAACAATATGACCCGAGGAATGGATGACTCTGAGTTTTTATGGGAAATGTGCAGTGGTTAAGCTAGTTCCTTAAACAAATGGAAGAAAATAATGGCCCTCATGATGGTAAATGAGGCTGCAATTATGTTGTAATGGATAATAAATAGCTGGGTGTTCGTTTATCACTCCTCAGAACAAGGATCATAGCTCCCCTTGGGAGCGGCTTCAGGAATCTCTTCTGATGGCTGCAAAGTTATGCTGCTTGGGAAGCCCAGGGGAAGGAGAACAGCCTAATTTAGACTGGTCCCAGCTGCGCTCTCCCTTGCGGTCTGTGTGTTTTTATTGGCATTTACAACTTTGGCACCAGTGGCTCTACTGGCAGAGATGCTAGGATAAGTTTCTACGGCAGAGACGCTAGGATAAGTTCTCCTCTCCGTGAAATCAGTGCAATCCCAATGCACTGATGAGTTTCAGTGAGGCTGCATTGGTCTGACCAAGAGGAGGTGATTCTCTGCCTTTGTAGTATTTTCTCATCTAGGCAAAAACGGTGCATTGACCGAGTAAATTCTACACAGCTGCAAGTGAGGGAGAAAGGATGGTCCAGGGGTGAGGATGCTCCCTGGACAAATTACATAGCCTCTTTGTGTTTCAGTTCCTTAGCTGTACAAAGAGAGATCAAAGCACCCTGCTTGGGCTCTCAAGGAGGTTGGGAGGCTAAATACACGAAAGGCTGTGAGAGGCTCACATACTATGGTAATGGGGGCCATATCTAAGGTGGGAGAGGTCAGGAGGAAGGGTAACCCTAGGCAGCAGGGGGGAAAGGTTCCACCCATAGTCACAGGAGGTGAGGCTGGAAGGAAGGTAATGAGGGTGATAAGTCAGTGTTGAAGGTAACATGAGGCTGGGTGGGGTAACGGGAGGGTAACCCCACTTGGAACTAGTCTTGTCTACTAAATCTTCACCAACTGAAAAAACCCACAGGCAGGTTTGTTGGAACTGTTCTATTCTCCCTGCAGGACCCATTAACTACAATAGAGAAAACCCTAGGGCCACCTGCTCATCCCTGACAACTAAGAGAAGCTGGTTTAGCAGCTCGCACCACAGAAGCTTCTGCCCTTGCACCGAATGGAGACATTAACTGAGCAGGGAGAAGTTGGGCCATAGAGAATGCATTGATCAGTGCACAAAGAAAACGCTGAGAGACACAGTTTGTTGCACAAGCCTCCATGGAAACAAAGCTGCCGATCAATGGGCAGCATGCTGCAGTAGTGACCAAGCCCCACTGCTTCCCTGCATCTCAGAAAGCCCCCTCCAGCTCTCTTCAGGTAGCAGGTGCTGGGCTGAGCCAAAGTCAAACTGCAGCAGGGAAGAGCAAAGTTACAGTTCAAAGTCTGATGCAGAAAACAGAATAAATGATGGACATGTTTTCACTACAGGCTTTCTCAGCTTCCTTACTGCTGTCTATCTTGCCCCATATGGACTCATCTAACTAGCTATCTACTCACAGCCTTGGCATCATCCCTTCCCTTTCTCTTTTTCCCACATCAGCTGCCAACTGTCTGCACAGTTTCCTATTTAAAATCAAGCTATTTTCTTCAGTTGGAGACTAGCGATAAAAACAACCTGGGAGGAGCCAGAACATAATAATCATTAGGGCTGTTTTGCCTCAACCATAAAAGGTCTTAATGGACTTTTGCTTTTCAAAGGGCAATAATTAAAAACCAATTAAGGGATTTTAGTTAAGAGGCAAAACCGCACTAGACTCATAGACTCATGGACTTGAAGGCCAGAAGGGACCATGGTGATCATCTAGTCTGACCTCCTGCACGTCGCAGGCCACAGAACCTCACCCAGCCACTCCTACAGTAGATCCCTAACTTCTGGCTGAGTTACTGAAGTTCTCAAATCATGATTTAAAAACTTCAAGTTACGGAGAATCCCCCATTGATTCTAGTTCAAACCACCAAGGGCCCCAGGCTGCAGAGGAAGGTGAAAAAACCCCACCGTTAGGCTGTTCCAAGGTCATTTGGGCTGCTTCTAGGTCAACAGCTCATGTACCAAGGTTCATCCCAATGAGAAATCAAACAGCCCCCTAAATGCATATTGGGATGTGGGAGTTAGGGTAGCAAGCCACCCACACCCCAGCAAAACTGCCAGGCTAAATGGAGAGATCTCAGGAGCTAGGAACTACTTTTGTGGGAATGAAGCAATAGCAGTGCAGACAAGTGAGCCGGCAGAACCAGAAATACTCCCATGTGCTGTTCAGACCTCTTTCACTAGCGTAAACAACTGGGAATATATTCAACATTGTGCCTCTGACAGGAGAATTATTTAGATCTGTTCCACTGCTGAGATTAAACCTACCATCTCTGTCTCTTCAAAGGCAGAGTCATGCTGGGGAAGGTGTGTGGTCTGCGGGGAGCAAGAGGTGACCTCAGGGGTAGAGATATACACCTAGCTGTCTGTGAGAGGAGTGTACCTTTCGACGGGTGAGGCACAGGTCAAGTGTCCTTGGTGGCCCAGGCCCTTGCTAAAGATCTGAGCGCTGCCTGGTTTTCAGAGGTGCTGAGAACCCACAAATCCCACTGAAGTCACTGGGAACTGCTTGTGCTCAACCCCTTTGGGAATTGGACCACACCACATCACTGAGCACGTTGCTGGGGCTGAATAATAGTCCTGTATGTGGATGCTTCATGGTTCATCCTCAGCTTCAGGGAAGACCTGCCACACTCAGTGTGGCAACTGCAGCCCAAAGGAGAGAGAGGCTACCCCCAATAAGGAGAACTGGGGTGTTGGATGTCTCCACTCCTTGGTGCAACAATCTATCTCCTGCCCATATGGGAACGTGGGAGGGTGACACTGGGCACAGTGTGGGCTTTAATGGCTGCAGGGCCGACGAGAGGGAGGAAGCCGGTACAAATTACCGGGGCCCAGGGGTCCGGAAGGGGGCCTGGGGCCTGGCTTCCCCAGCTTTGTCAGCCCTGTTTAGCTGGTCTGCCCTTGCTGGGGGGCCCGAAAAATGTTTTTCAGTGAGGCCCAAACCCGCTCTCAGCGGCCCTGAATGGCTGCACCCCAGTTCTCAAGGCAGGACAGAACCAGACTGAGGATGCAATAGAAGCATTTCTGGTGGAAATGCAGCCACAACTGGGAGTTCTGTAGCTTCCAGTTATGCATAAAAATCCCAGCCTAGCATCCATTCAAAGGATCCACCAGGTCTGCAGCCACAGTCTATCCCAGCTGAGCAATGCAACCTACTTTAGGTTCCTTTTCTCTCAGAGATTAGACCTAGAGTCCACTCCAGTTGGCAACGAAATCCAGTTCCAGAATATTCACATTCTAAATGACCTGGACTATCTGCCTGTCTGACCTCACTATCCAGGTCTGCACACCTGGAAGAGTCATAGGTGACTTTAAGGTGACCGGCCCCTTAAAGGGGAAATAGGGCCAGCCCTACCTGTGTGGTAATTAATTGCATCTCACCCAGACGGAGTGGGACTAATGAGGTCAGGTGTTAGAATGGCAAACACCCAAGCCTCACACTAAAAGGGATTAAGAAAGCACAGTTGTAACCGACTGTGGAGGACAGCAGTTGAGCTGGGTTCTGGCTTGAGCTGAGATGCAGAGCTAACTCCTTGATAGGCCTTTGGAGCAAGAGCAAAGCCTCCAGAGAATCTGGGCTGGGGTTCTGCAAGAGAAATAGGGAGCTGAAAAGGAGCTCAGGAAGATTGAGAGGCTCAAGCCTGTAGCGAGGTGGAATATGCTTCAATAGTGTTTAATTTCATTTATAGTTTTGAGTTCTACTGAGGAGCTGGAGGAGATGCCCTGGCAGGTGCTGCTCTGCAAAGGAAGTGTGAAATTCTGTCAAGTTCTGTTCGATTTGGAAGGACTGTGCTGCCAGCCCTGGGGAACCCAGGCAAAGGACTCTGAAGAGGCCGACTGGGAGAAGCCAGTTTGGCGCCTGACCAATTACAGCAGGAGGACTTTCCTTGCTTTAGGAGGGGACTGAACTTTAAGTGTGACCTGGCTGAGTAACCCAGAAGAACTCTACTGCAGAACCAGATTGGCCACCAAAAGGCAGTTCTGGAGTGGGAAGAATCCCTGCAATGCTGCTTCCTGACCTCCAAGGTGAGTGTGCCCCCATGAAATGCACTGTACAGCCCCCAGTACTAGCCACCTGGATGGTTTGACTCAGATCTATATGTTATTTCAGTGAGTGTCCAGGCTGTGAACATGATCCATACAGAGACAGGACACGAGAAATAGCAGAGGGCATTTCCTGAAAAATGAGGTAGTTGGAGACGGAGAGGGAGAGTCTTTCCCTTTGGAGACAGAAAACAGAGCTGGTTAATTAAAAGCAGTGCGTAGTGAGATTATGGTGGCTCCAGCCAGCAATTTCTGAGCATGAGGGGGGCAAAGGGAGCAGATGGGAGGGGGATAATGGCAAAGGCTACCCTTAGATCAAAGGCCCTCTGCAGTCGCAAGCCCGTCACCATTAGGTTTAAAGTAGGAAAGGAAAGGACCCACCTGGAGCCAGACTCTTCTCTCTGCTTCCAGTCTTAGAGTAGCTGTCCTGATTAACATTGCACATGGTCTCTTTTTGCTACTGGCTTGGGGCATAAGGAATCAAAGGACTGCTAATAACTTTTGTATTTTCATGTACCTGGTCATGGTCCTATTGCTGCTGTGCCCTCTCTCCATAATGGCTCATCAGGTCAAAAAAATAAAAGTTGAGTTAGGGCTTGGATAGACCAATGCCTGGAAAGGATAGACCAACTCTCCCTTTGCCTACTTCAGACAGACCTCACGGTTACCGTGTGATGAGGGGCAGCAATGCTGGAGTCATTGCCTGAAGCGGGGACTCTGCAAGAGCTGGATCTATCCTTCCTTGTGCAACACCAGAGAGTATTATGGACCACACTACAGGGGGACTCTGGGGTCTGAGCCTCTCTCTGCCTTCCAGAAATTATATAGCAATAACGTGCTAGGTTTCCGCTGTCCCTGATTAGACCTAAGAATTGCCAAACCAGATCAGACACATGAGCCATATAGACCAGATCCTGTTTCTGAGACTGGCCAGTAGCAGATGGCCTTCAGCGAAAGGAGCTATGATGCTTTTCTTGGCTGAGGGTCTGCTCCAAAGTGTGTGTGTGAGAGAGAGAGAGAGAGACCCTCCCAACCTGCCCACTTTCCACTCTGCTCTTTGCTCCCTGCAAAATATCATCTGATCCTGGAGAAGCACAAGGCCCCCATATTGTGCAGAACAGTGATAGGGCTTCCTGGGGAGGGGAGAGACTAGGGGACAGAGAGGAAAATCAAGGGAAGTCAGGCAGCTGGAAATTGAATCAACACTCTGAAGCCACGGGAATCCAAGAGCACCATCAAGTGGCCTCTTCTCCAGCACTCTGGCTCCTCCTGTGCTCAGAAACCCAGTGGGCCCAGGTTTGACTCTTAATTGATTCTGAAAACTCTGGGGAATGTCATGCCAGCAAGGTGGCAGCATAATCCCTCGTCACTCCATGACTGAGCCCCTGGGTGGAGGAGAGAGGATAAAAACAGCACTAAAACAGCCCTAACAGATGTAGAGGTCAAGAGTTGGATGACCTAGAGTTGCTCAAGTGATGAAGCATAACTGAAGGGAAGAACCGCAGGGCCTCCTGTTTCCATACTGGAACCTGCAGGTTCCTAGCATGATGCGTTCATACTTTCACAGTTAGGGTGCTTCAAAGGAGCAGGTGAAGTTTCTGCAGGAAATGGTGCAAGGGAGTTGATTGGGGGAGCTGCCAGCTACTTGGCTCAGAAGAGGAGGAGCAATAGGTGATTCCCGCACTGGCTGTACTGGACATTCATCTATACTTCAGCCCTAGTTCTCCCCACACAGAAACCCCTGGGGGGAATGTTGCAGAAGAACTGGCTGTGGAAGAGCTCACAGGCACTCTAGTCCCAGCAGAAGACCCAGTAGGGAATGATGAAGGAGTACTGGCTGTGGAGAAGCTCACACATACGTCATTCCCAGCCATTCCCAGCCCTGTGGAAAAAGACAAAGGACCTGGTATTCCCCTTGCAGACATGAAAGCCTGTAGCAGGAATGCCTCCAACATTGCCATGTGGCAGAGATTGGCTGGGCATGGGGAAGCAGATTCCTGACATGCTTTTCTCTGCACCACCTGTGGGAGGCTGCAGGAGGTAAGAGAAGGGATGTGCTGGTTGTGTGCCAGGATCTAGCTGTGGTTTGGGGAGTGTGCGGCATGATTCTGCTCTAGGAGTGAGATGCAACCACAGCAGATAATGGAGGAGGAGACGAGAAGCCCTGAAGAGAAAGTTGGAAGAGAGAAACTAGAATCCTACTTCCACCAAACCTGTAGCAGTAACTCAGCTTCTGGTTGGACACATTTGAGGAGCAGATGGGAAAGAGTCTACCCCGCCACGGGAGCTGCAACCACTCTTAAAAACAATATGCAACAAGGGAGGAAAGATAGCAACCCCTGACTTTCATTCTACACCCAACCTTGACGTGACAGCAGCATACCAAGAGCGTGTTCCTACGTAAATGACAATGGAAACCAGCATAAAGGAGGTTTCTATCAGAGGATGCAGGGAAAGATTTACAGGAGGGAGCAGAATTTCTCAGGCAGCAGCTCGTTATATCCACACCTGCCATTCTCTGCTCTGTAGGTTTGTGATTCGTTTCTGCAGATGCCCCCAACCTCCCCTTTTCTATCCCCTCTTCCCTCTGAGCATCCTGCTCCCCAGGCTCCCTGCTTCTGCTCAGGAACAGCTCAAAACTCCTGTCAGTATTGCTTGCTGCACACACCTTCTTAATTCCATATCTCAGTGCTGCCAGCGCCTGAAATCAGTCCCCGGGATGATGATACTTAAACTCTGCCATGGACAAAACATACCAAATCTCCACTTTGCACCAAGAATGAGCCCTTCCCAACCCACCTGGCAAATGCAAGAGCATTCTCTGAATTCAGTAATGAAGGCACAGCAAAGCCACATACCTGGAGTTACTGTCTCATCGCTGTTTGGGATGGGGATCTGTCCCTTCCACTTTCTTTCCGTGTGGCTCAACCTATAGCAAGCAGGATTAAAGCACTTCTTCTAAAACTAACTCCTGGAAAACAACAAAAATCATGTGGACGATTGTGCTCCTGGAATGTGCTTCATCCCGGAGGAACAGTTTGACATGCCAGCCTGCAGGCACTCAGAGCTTCCTCCAGGAGAGTGACTGACAATCCCTGCCACACAAAGCTGGATGCTCCGTTAGATACTGAATGAGAGAAAGAAGAGGAGTGTGTGTGTTTTAACAAACAGGAAAGGGGGAGGGAGCCTGCTGCTGCTGTTCATACATTGTTCAGCCACTGAGGGGCTTCTTGCAGTGGAGGAGAGAAGAAGCTGAAATGTTCCATCATATCATCTTCCCATCCCAGGGAGAGGCAGTGAGGTCTAGTGGCCAGGACAGTGGCTGGGGAATGAGGCGACCAGAGTTCTGTTCCTGGCTCTGCTCCTGACTTTGGGCAAATCTCATTCCACTCGTTCTGTGCTTTTCTTGTCTCGCCTGTATAGATTGTGAGTGCTTTGGGCCTGGACATGTCTCTTCCTCTGTGTTTGTACAGTACCTAGCACAATCTAGGTGCTTCAGTGGTATAAATAATAATGGTCTGAAATGGCAGTAGCCACAGGGCAACTGCTTGTCCCTTTTCAGAAACTGGAGCTAGGGAGCTAAGTGAGCCTTCCGTGTGCCTGGTGCTGTCCAAACTGAATAATTTCTGCATCCAGGAGCTTATCGTCTAGTGCAGATGCGTCTGCATTAATACAACAGGCATCGCTGTGTGTTGGGGTTGGTGGAGTTACATTTTCTATTCCTTTTTGGAATAAAAACCCCAAAGAGACGTAATTCAAGAAAGAGAGAGGTGACCTGTCACGACAGTAAAAGTTTGGTGTTCCTGCAACAACTAGCCTGGCAGAATTGTAGGGCATGGCAGAATATCCTGCAGCCAGAATGGGGGAAGTAGCAGAGGGGACAGGGTTTCCAGTCTTGCTGAAGGTCCCATAGGTGGCCAGCCAATAGAAAGGAGGCTGACCTAGACAAGAAAATGCAGGAGTGAGGGAATGAGGAGAAGGAGACCCAGCATCTGCTTTGAGACACTTCAACTAAGAAGCCATTGTGGCATGGCTCTGGCTCTGGCAGGCTGTGCTTCCTCTCTCTGGTCAACTGTGGAGAATCAGGAGCCGAACAGTATCAAACTGGGGTTTTTTGTGCCTGCTCAAAGAGGTCCAGTGTGCTAAGGGAAAAGGAGAAAACCCAAAAGGCCAGTCAGAGAAAGGAAAGGCAAAACGTGTCCATACCAGAGACATCCCTTTCCTGAATCTGTCCAAGTCACCCACAGCTTCCAAGTAGTCAGTAAATGGATGCATGGGGAGATTCTTTATTGCTCTGCAATATAATCACAATATGTTTTCAGCAATGTATTAGACAGCTGTCCCAAAGGCCTCTGAGTGCCTTAGCAAAAATATAACTCTGAACAGTAATAAACACAGTGCGGGGAGTGAGCAGGCCTGATCTACACTGGCCGCTGCTACAGGCTGATGTGTAATCATTTCACAAGCCTAAGGATGATGCTTGTTCATCTCTGCCACCATGCTGGGTGAAAATGTGACAGGCACATGCAGCTCCACTTTTCATATGGCCTGTGGCACGCACAGCATGCCTGAACTCTGCCAGTTGAAGAGTCAGGCCACCTAATCACTCCATCCTGGGGTCCACGCTCTGCTCTGGTTTGCAGAAGACTCAGGTCTGAATGTAGACGTCCCTTGATGGCTCCTGATCGGTGTCAGCCCAGGAGACACAAAAAACAATGCCGCTTGCTGAACCTTTTCCGCTTACCAAGGTCAGGTGAGGAAACAAGTCTGATGAGCTACAGTGTATGCTTTGCTTTAATGTATTCTGCATCACCTCTGCAGTGTGCCGTCTGCCAACTGTTCCAGGGCTTACATCTGCCCAGTGCATTGGGACCCTTCCGGATAGGAGGCATTAGTGTATTCATCTGTAAGTTGTTGTTACAGTATTATTGCTGTTCAAACACTTGGGCAGTATTTCAGGACATGGCAGCACGCTGGTTACTAGCAAAGGTTCTTTCTCTCCCTAGTGCTGAGAAGGATGGTTAAGCGCTGGAGCTGGTTATCTAGGGAAGCTGTGGAACCCGCATCAGTGGGGGTTTTAAGAACATATTAGAAGAACGCCTGTCAGGGATAACCTAGATATACTTAATTCTGCCTCAGCGGGGGGTGATGGACCTCTTGAGGTCACTTCCAGCCCTACATTTCTAGGATTCTATATGGCCCTCATCATCTTAGTTTCTGAGCACCTCACAGTCTTTCATGTATTTATCCTCACAACTCCCCTAGGAGGCAGGGTAGTGTTATTATTCCCATTGTGCAGATGGGGAATTGTGGCACAGAGAGGCTAAGTGACTTGTCCAGGTCATACAGAAAGTCTGTGGCAAAGCAGAACCCAAGTTCATCAAGTCCCAGGCAAGTGCTAACCATTGGACCATCCTTCCTTTGTCTGCCATTTCCTTTAATAAAAGTCTCTTTACAAGTACAGGATAGAGCTCAGTAACTGCAGGCAGGCAAATCCAGTGTGTCATTTATTCGCTCTTGCTGAGCCACCCTTGCCTGGGAGGTTTGCATCCTTCTCTTTTCCCTTCCTCTTTCACACTATTCCATTTTGGTTTAGATGTACCAAAAACTCAAGACCAAAGGGACAGCTGTGGCTCTTCAATTCCCAGCTAGGGTGAAGAGAAGCAGCAGGTCAGCCCCCTAAACTGAGGAGCCCCGAGCTGAGCCAGTGTCTCCCATCTGTCCCCTTGGAAGATAATGAACCAGGTGATCACATCCCAGGAAGGGAAGCCAATGGGTAGTGAGTGATGCATAATATCCTGAGTCTCTTCTTGGAGGAGGGAGAAAGTCTGACTCCAGCTACAGGAGCCTTAGGACTAACGTGGATGGCTGATTTGTACCCAGGTGCAAGAGAGACTCCTCCTTGTCTTCTGGCAAGAGACGCTTGCTACCCATGCCCCAGAGCTCTTCCCTGAGCTTCCCCCTTGGCTGTCATGAGATGCCTGTGAAGAGGGCAGAGGCAGCCCCCAGCAACATCCTCCTCCACCTGGTGCTGTCAGGATGCAGCTCAGAGCTACGGGGTGAATTTCTTCCATTTCTGGCATGTGGTGTTGCAACATCATGGCCAGTTGGATGCCAGCAAATATTCACGCTGAGTCTGGGGCCAAAGAAATTGTGTGTGGTTTTTTTTATGGACTTTGGATTAATCAGCGTAACTGTCTGTGCTCGCTCTCCTCCCACAGCTCCAATGGGCCCCAGCGGAGGGTTTAGCACTAAAGATGAGATGCCTGTAAATATTAACAAATCACTTCAGCCAAAGATGAGAGATTTCTTTATGGGCTTTGGATCACTTCATCAGTGCTGCAGTCAGAGCCCTCTCGTCTCCCAGAACTAAACCAGGTCAAAGGGCCTGGGACGCTGAGGATGCCTGGGCTAAACTAGCTGCACAACAGCCCCTGTCTCTCCCAGTAGAAGGGGTGGCAGAGCCTGGGGAGGAAGCACTGTATCGGTTAGCTGCTGACTCTGCTACTGTCTGCATGTGGCCACGGATCATTACCCTGCTAAACAGAACATTCCTGTCACTGCAGAGTGCAGTCCATCGCTGACATAGGACAGGCGAGGATGTGCTGCCCCCCAGATCCAGCCCAGCTGTGTGACCGGAGTACTGGAGAGCTCTGCAGCACACCACAGCCTGCAGCCGGGCACTCGTCGTCCTCGGGTTGTGTGCGATCCTCTCTGTCTATTCTGTTAGTGAAGGCCAGACCTGTGTCTAGCTGGCAGCTACCCATCTAGACTTGTCCTTTACTTCTTTAGAATTCTAGTATGGCTCCTAAGAGCCTGAGTCATGCTGTGGGGAAGGAATGCAGTGCCACAGGGGTGGTACCTGTGTAAGGATCACTGGGGGCAATTGGCACTCCCTTGTGCATCAGGCATAGAGTGCATATCCTACACCCACATCCCATGCTGCCCTGCCATCTCTAACTGGTATCCAAATGGGCTGGGCCAAGGCTCCCCTGGCCACATACAGACAGGCCCCTCTGGTACTGAGTGCTGCAGGCAGCTTGCCACTCCCTGCTCTTCCAGGAGCTTGCAGCCTCGATGGGGCTAGGAAGGACGATGCCCTTAAAATCAGCCTCCAGTCCATCTGCCTGTGGAGTAACCCTGCACAGCTGTAGCATAGTTCAGGGCTGGCCTGTTGGGGAGTGAAAGCAGACCTCCCATTGCTGTACCACCATCCCCGAGATCACCACACTGCTGTCCCCTGTTGGCCAAGCCCCCCTGCATAGACCCTATCCTGAGAGCCTGGCTCTCCTTGCTGCACAGCAGGCTTGGGCTGCATGCCAGCCTGCCTAATCTCTCCATGCCATAACGTAATTATTATTGGATTTGTGCTTTGGTAGTGAAGCGCTACAATGCCAGCTGGACCCTGAGCTTCTAATTAGTTAAAGGAACCACTGGGTCAAGAGCCACTCACCTTCCTCACTTGATCAATGGGAGCAATCAGCCTGGGGAAAGATTTGCTGTAAGATCCCCCACTGTGTTCAAGGGTAGCTCAATTGCTGGTGCAGCAGGGGCTGGGTGATGGCCTATCCCCTCTGCAGAGCCTGGGTTTCTCTCTTGGCAAAGAGATGGAGGTACCAAGTAGAGGGGCCTGTCTAATTTCACAAATGCCCAGATCCTCAAACTCCCAATGTCAGGCACCTAAATACCTTTGATCTGGGCCAAACTGCCTACATAGTTATGGTCCTCTCTAGGAAAGCCAGCAGGTTCCTCCAAGATAGAGATTCAGTACCAGGAAGCTTGCTTGGCTCTTGGCAAATTTCCTGGCTGCCATTTCCTATGATCCATCGAGCCCAATAGCCAAAGGCAGCCAGTACTGGAAACTTGGAATGAGTGCATAAAGTCCTATAATGCGCCTAACTGCAATAGTGCACCACAAGGGGAAATTTCTTCCTGATCCTAGCTGGCAGTCAGTTTATGCCCTGAAGCATGAGGTTGGAGAGTCTTTGTTCATTTGTATCCTTGCTAGTGGAAATATGAGTGCTAGACTTATTCTCATCAAGTCAGATCTTCCCAGGTGAGCACCTTTGTTACAGGCAAAAATATTCCAAAGTACACACTGGGAAATTTCCACATGTGAGCTGGGCACACACACAAGCATGCATGCACTTGGGAGGATTCATCCCATGAATACAGTCTTTTTCAATCTTGCTAAAGATCTTTGCCTCAATAATATCCTTTGGCAGCAAGTTCCAGAGGTCAATCGATTACCTTTTCAAGCAATCTGTGGAATTGCTCAGAGGATCTTTGCAGCCCAAAACCCATACAGTGTTTGAGTGTTGACTAGGCAAAAGCAAACTCCTCCCCACTTTATGAATTTCACAATGAATTTTGCAACCCCGGTAGCAAAATGTATCACAAAATATCTGTGCAGCAGAACAGACGCAACGTGGGGTTTGACTGACCAGAGGTCTGTCTGGAATGGAAGGAGGCATGTTACAAGTCTTGCTCCTGTAAAGCTAATTCAATCCTAGGATGTCTCAGGTGAGGTATTTCCAGTAGAGACAGGGAAGTGTTAGTACCATTATACAAGGCACGGGTAAGACCTCAGCTGGAATGCTGTGTGCAGTTCTGGTCTCCCATGTTTAAGAAAGATGAATTCAAACTGGAACAGGTGCAGAGAAGGGCTCCTAGGATGATCAGAGGAATGGAAAACCTACCTTATGAGAGGAGATTCAAAGAGCTTGCCTTGTTTAAACTAACCAAACAAAGGCTGAGGAGCAATATGATTGCCCTCTATAAATACATCAGAGGGATAAATACCAGGAGAGAGAGGAGTTATTTGAGTTAAGTGCCAATGTTGACACAAGAATAAATGGTTATAAACCGACCATCAACAAGTTTAGGCTTGAAATTAGACAAAGGTTTCTAGCCATCAGAGGAATGGAGTTCTGGAACAGCCTTTGAAGGGGAGCAGTGGGGGAAAAAAATGATCTGGTTTCAAGACTGAGCTTGATAAGTGGTATAATGAGACTTCCTACAATGGCATGTAGCGAATCTGCCACTGCTGGTAGCAAATATCTCCACTGGCCATGGTGGGACAGTAGATGGAGAGGACTCTGAATTACTAAGTGAATTCTTTCCCATGTGTCTGGCTGGTGGATCTTGCCATCATGCTTCAGAGTCTGACTAATTGTTATATTTGGGGTCAGGAAGGAATTTCCCCCGGGTCACATTAGCAGAGACCCTGGGGGAGGGTTTCACTTTCCTCTGCAGCATGGGGCACAGGTCACTTGCAGGCTTAAACTAGAGTAAATGGTGGATTCTCTGTAATTTGAAGACTTTAAATCATGATCTGAGGACTTCAGTAACTCAGCCAGAGGTTATGGGTCTATTACAGGAGTGAATGGGTGAGATTATGTGGCCTGCAATGTTCAGGAGATCAGATTAGAGGATCATGATGGTCCCTTCTGGCCTTAAAGTCTCTGAGTGTAAGGCAAATTCTGTGTCTCACTTTCCTTCAACAAAGAAAAAAATATTATCAGTTATTTTCCCCATGAGGAATCTGTCATACAGTGCTTGTTACCAAGGCTTCCAGACGCTTGCTTCCTCACTCAGCTGGGGCCGGGAGCAGCAATGGTGACACACATTTAAAAAGCAGCCTTTCGTTTTAAAAACAGCTGTTTGATTCCATGTGCATGTGACTAAAATGCCTAAAAGGTTCATTAGTGTGGTTTGAAATCTGCGCTTTGTTAGTCAAGGATGGAGACAACAACACATGTGATGGCACAAAAAGCCAATTTTCCCTTTTGAACACAACTGGCCACAGGTGCCACAAATTTGGGGGTCTTAACCAAGTATCTGTCAAGTAAATCACTGCCAGAAAGGTGGCATAAGGATCTATAGTATCTGTCTACCCTCTGCATTTGTAGTTCTCTGTAACTGCTTTTAACCCTGCCTGCAAGTTCCAGGGTCAGAAAAATAATTGGTATAATTTCAGAGAAAGGTTCTTGCTGGAATATATGGATGCTCAGATACTGCAGTGATGGGCACTGTGTAAGAACCTAGATAGATGAGCGAGGGATGCAAGATGTTCTGCTTGGCTGAAGACGAAAGCAGGCAAAGGAGATAAGTACATCTTCAGTGACAATGTAAATGAGGAAGCACAGAGCAAAGCCTAGAGAAACAGATTTACAAAGGCTAACGCTTGTAACCAACAGACGATCCAAAGGTCCAAGCTCTGCCAGAGTTCAAATCTCCCTGGGATGGATCCTCAGCTGGTGCAAATCAACCTAGCTTAGCTGACTGCCGCTGTTCACACCAGCCAAGGATCCAGCCCTCAGATCCCCTTCCGACAAACACAAAAGGTACCCAGTCCAGCTGGGGTGAGCCCATTCATTTGTCTTCAGGGAAGCAGCACAGCGGCAGCAGGATCAATCCATCCAGCATATCATCTAGGTTCTTGTATGGTACCCATCACGGTGGTATCTGAGCACTCATATATTCCAGCAAGATCTTTAGCAGAGAAGTCAGCAGTTGATTCCAGGCACATACTAGAGTTCAGCCTTTGGTCCTCATTTCTGCAAGTCACCACGCTCAGAGCTTGCTAATTTCCTGGAAGGTTGTTGCTGTTTATTTATGTACCAAACTGTTTAACGAATGGCTTTCACAAAGGGGGCAATTCCTTGAAGAGAAGTTCTTGAGAGCAGAGACTTCATACTGTGTCTACAGCTACAGTACTGAGCAATAAAAATATACTATGTGCACTGCTCAGTGGATGAAAGGATGGCTGGATGTTTAGGGCACTAGCCTAGGACTTAGAAGATCTCAGTTAAATTTCTTGCTGTGCTACAGACTTTCTATGTGACCTTGTGCATGTCACTTAATTTCTCTCTTTGCCTCAGTTCCCCATTGGTAAAATGGGGTATAAAGATATTTCATCCACCACGCATGAGTGTTGTGAGATGCTCAGTGTGATGGAGTAGGGGCTGTTTGTGTGGGGAATGGGAGAGCAGGGGAGGACTTTAGGGGATGGACGATACTGGAGCCTGTAACCTGAGCTAGGTAAGGGAGGGGAAAGGTCAACACCTTTACCCGGGAAGAGGGACAAAAGGAAGGGAGTGGCAGGAGGGAAGCAGTTTGAGTTTGGGCTTGGGGCTGTGTGGGCAGAATTCAGGGTATCCTAGCTAGGATCCAAGCACCCTGAAAGCCCAGAAGGACTCGATGGAGGGGTCCTGACTGTGCCTGCAAGCTCTGCTGTAACCTGTGTTCCTGTTGTCCAATAAACCTTCTGTTTTACTGGCTGTCTGAGAGTCACTGTGAGTCCCAGGAAGAGGGGTGCAGGACTGGACTCCCCACACTCCGTGACACTCAGATACTCCTGTGGCTCCTAGTACCATAGATGATATATCTGCTCCATTCCCCTGTGTTTTTTCATAATTGTTATTGCCACATCAAAGCCACATGTATTGAAATCAAGATCTCTCCTCCTGGCCCACTCTCCTGTTTGATGACCCCATGCAGAAGTCACAATGCAGAATTTGTGACATGTCAATTACTTCCAGGGCTGCAACCTGTGCTGTGATAAACATGGGGTTATGACAGCAGAAGCAGAGAGAGCTGGACAGTGTGGTTGACAGCTCTAGCATAAACACTATGTAAGTGTCAAGCTGTATAAGACCAAAGGCAGCACATTTACTGCCTGAGAAAAATTCAGTATCTGCCTTCTTTAAAATGGATGTAGTGCGGGTGCCAGGTGCTAAACTGACGGTGACTGAAGTTTTACACTTAGCTCCTGAACAAATGTACGTGGAGAGTGGTTGCTACCCCACCCCACCCAGCTGTCTCAACTCTGGAGAGACCACCGTCAGGTATGATAAAGGAGTTCCTTCCCCAGGGTGCACTCAGCCCTTGGTCTGTCTGCTGAGGCTGCCACCAAAGGTGCCAGTTGTGATGGTGGGGTTTTGTGTTAGGTACACTTGGGGCCAAGTTCATTTCTGGGGTAAAGCCAATGGAGTGACACCAGGAATTAATTTAATAGAATTATACAAAGATAAGGCTGGAAGAGATGTCAAGAAGTCACATAGTCCATCCACCCCCTTTTTGCTGTTCCTGTTTCCTAGAATCTTGACTGAAGCCCCACAAAACTCATGCCACGTACCTGTAGGACACCAAAGAGCTGTCAGATAGGAATGACTATGTCCTATTGTTGCAAAACACAGGAAGTGTTGCATAAAATGTAGTTGGTCTGGCTCTCCCAGAAGTGTATTAAGTGTCACCTTATCTATCTGAACTAGACGTTGGAGTCGTTTATTGGCGAGTCATTGACAAGGGTGACAAAGAGCCTCTGAGGCTCCATCTTGGTGAGGGGGACAATCCTGACAGGGAGTGAGCCCAACCCTGGCATGATGGCCAGGAGTAGCAGTGAGTGAACAGCAGCTGCCCTGCAGTGGACTGAGAATAGGATTGTTTTACTGCTTGTCAAATAATAGTGTGACAGTCATCATCTTAGCTACCACCAAGAACTGAAGTGGGGACCTCCAGAGCTAAAAGCACAGATCTCAATAGCTTGGATTAAATAGCCAGGCTTGTTGGCTGAGAGCTCTAAGAGACTCATATCCTTTGTGGATCAGACGCAGAGGGGGAGACGGCACACCCTGACCAGCGGGTTACATATCATCAACATATAGGACTTTGTTACCTAAAAACAAGACTTGCAGGAGAAATTTTAAATCTTTGGAGCTGAAATCCTGGAATGGAGCAAAGGGGTGGGATATGGGGTCTTCCATTGCTTTGATTCCCCACCCCACCCCCTTTAAAGTTGCTCAGATTCCACTATCCATCTCACCTTTCCTCCTAGCAACTGCTGCCTTCACCCTGAAGTGCAACAGAATCTGAGTGTCCAGAAGGGGAGCAGAGGGAGGATGGCGGAGGAAGAGGGGTGACCCTGGCTGGAACACCATTGACCTTATAGGAAGCAGCTGCAAGATAGCTCAGGAACAAGCAGACCCTTATGGGAGGGAGCCCTGGAGTTCTGCATTGCCTTATAGGATGGAGCCCAGGAACACACACGCCCTATAGGCTGAAGCCTTGGAGTGTGCATGGCCATATAAGAGGGAGCCCTGGAATCATTCTATTTTAGGGCTTTATAGTACCCAAGCTCCTTCCATATAGAACAGCTCGACAGTAGCCAAGATCTACGGGGGGGTTAAGCTCCTGGGAGGGGGCGGGGAATGGAATGTGCACAGCCTAACAGGAGGGAATTCTGGAATGTGCATAACCTTGCAGGAGCCAGGGACCTCTGGCTTTGTCCTTCCTTCACCTCTTCCGAATGATAAAAAGGCAAATTCACAGTTGCCAATTAAATAGAATGTGCTAATATGCCTGTAGCGAGGCGGTGTGGCTCCCCTCCCCCTCAGGGAGGGTCAAGCCCCGTCAGTCATCCATGGGGGTGGGGCCACTGGGTGGAAATCCCGCCCCTCAGAGGGTCAGGCGGCGACCCGAAGAATAAAAGCCAGGCCCCAGCCTTCAGTTGCAGGTCTGCCACTGGCAGGAGCAGACGTGTCCGCCGACGCCCGTGACTGGGAGACTGCCCTCTGTAGTGTCTTTGCAAGAAAAAATAAAGGAAAACATGATCAGCTTAACCAACAGCACAGAGCAAAAGTGCTAGCTTGAACTCGATGCCAGGTCTCCAACGATGGTTATTCTTTGTTCTGACACTGCGCCACTGCATGGCTTTGGGCAAACCAACCTCCAGTGCGTCAGTTTGCCTGCCCCTAAGAGAAGGAGGTGGATTGTGCCTCCCACCCTCGTTTTGCTGTTGTCAAGCTCTAACAATGTTTTTAAAACACTGCGCTCTTGGGATGGAAAGTGCTCTAGAAGTGCAGTGTAACATTAGAAAGATCAATTTATCCCTCCTGGTAATGTCAGCGTTCTTATTTATACAGGCACCAAAACCCTAATGCAGCATATACCACAGTGTTATGCTGGGACAGTCTTTTGGCAGATGGTATTATTTAGTGCAGCAGTCCTCATACTGGTCTGCCGGTCGCTTGCTGCTGGTTCATGGACAGCTGGCTGCTCTATCTACTCTGCTAGCCCCCATCGCTCTAGTATAGAAGCCTCACAAGCATTAATGAATTGATCTCTCGATCCCCCTGGGAGATCGTAGCCCCATCTTATCAACAGGCACAGAGGGATTGAATTGCCTCAGTGACACAGGAAGTTTGTGGCAGAGGCAAGAACTGATCCCAGTATGCAGAGCTCCACTCCCTAAGTCACAAACCCACCCATCCTCCATCTCCTCCTCCTTGCTTGCTCCTCCTCCTTGCTTGCTCCTCTGCTACCAAGATTTTCCAAATGTACATTGCAACTTCTAATTTGCGAAGGCATCCATTTCCTCTAATGCTTCTCTGTCACCTATAGTTGAAAATCTCAAACAGTGTGTTTTTAAGGCACTTTTCTCCCTTTACAAATGTTGGTTGTTATAGTGACAGTTCCAGGAGTGAACACCTCCAAGGATCTTTCAGGAGATTTTCTGATGACAGTATACTTACTTCAATTACTTTGCAGTGAGGAGACCATTATCTTTGCACTCTGCTAAATGAGAATTTCTTCGTTTCCTCTGTGAGGATTGCTTGAATGTTTGTGTAACTTGTATTCCTGGACCTAGGGTTACCTTTTTGCTGTCGTGCACAAGTGCCAAAAATAATCAGCTCTAACAGGGAAAAAGACAACAAAGAGCATATGGGTATTCTTAATTAATACCTTCGGACGAACTAGAGATTGCCCTGAGCTGTAAAGTTCGGCTCCAGATGGGGATCCATTTCTGAGCTTCCCAAAAGTTTGTGTATGTTTGAATCTAGTTCATGCCCCAGCCCTAGCAGCAACAATAGTCACAGAAAGCAACTGTAAATGTTGGCGTTTGTATCCGGCAATTTATATTTTGCATCAGCGCAGCACTTCGTGACATTCTGCCTATATTCAGAATTCTTGATTGTCTGTGAATATCTCTTCCTGTCTCCTCTGCTGCTGAAACAGTGACTATAACTAGGCTTTCAAAGACATCTTGCTGCAGCGTAGAGGTAAATGAATTATTTCTCTATCTTCAATGGACCCAAGACTTCCATGTTTGACATCAAAGTGCACTGTATATGATTGAACTTTGTGGCAAACTTTTATGTAGTTAATGACATAGCAAACATCACACTGCCTGCTGGACGATAGTGATTGGGGGATCTGACGTGACCTGAAGGCTCTGTCTCATGGCTGTGATACCCTGTCTGTTGACTATGTTCAAAATGACAGAAGCAACACCGACAGCATTTAAACTACTATTGGCCAGACTGTCTGGCCTATATTAGCAACACCTGATTGCAGATCCCATTCCCACATAACTGTGGGGGTCAAACTATTGTGGCAACATCCACCCTCCCCAGACCTGACAAAGGCAACTCTGCATGTTTAGGGGTCTGCAGCTCCAGTGGGGGCAGGAGCAGGAGGGGTAGGCACCATCATCCAAGCCCTACACAAAAGCTGGCACTGCTGGTGGACTGGGACTGGTGGACTGGGGCTGCATTAACTTCTCTAGGATGGTGGCAGCTGGTCATTAGCTTATGAAGCCAAGGAAGTATTAACCAGCAACTAGAAGGGCAGTGGTGCAAAGCGGCTTTGACAATGCAGGGGTGTGCTAGACACCTGTGCTGAATGTGAAACGTCAGGAGGGATGTGGGCAAAGTGTGGAATGAATGTGCAAATAAACAGAAACCATAAACATTAACATTCCCTGTTAACCCTGTTTTGGAGCTTGGAGGAGGGAAGGACTAGGGCTCCTGATGGAATGCAAACATGGATTCCAGGCTGTAGAGAAGATCTGGTGTGGGAAATCTCACTCGTTAACATGCCAGAGCCCTTGGCAGGCCAGCCTGTGATGGTTTATACAAGAGCTCTTTGGAGGAAGGAGACCAAGCCAGGCAGAGGTTTTATAACTGTATGAAATGTGCTCCTGTATATTTAGCTACAGGCAGCAGCAGCATCAAGGGAAAAGTGAATAATCACAGTCCCGCAGCCCCAGAACATGTCTCTCTTCTACCTCCCCATCCCTTTTCTCTCTCTTCTCTCCTTTGCCTTGCTCTCCATTTGCTATTTTCTCTTACTTTATCTATTTTCTCAGCCTCTTGCTTCCTTCCCTTCCTCCCTGACTTCTCCGCTGCCTTGCTCCGAAGGGAACAATCACACCAGTATATTCTCTTCTTGGTGAATTCATCCCTTTGCAGAAGGCCTGTGTAAAGGCTGCTGTACTACACCAGCCCTGCAAGGAAGAGCCGTGCAGGGGACCTCTGCAAACACAGAAAGGGTCTCAGTGCCAGCTCCAGACAGGCCAGGGTAGAGGGGGCTGGCTACGGAAAGGGCCGAAGGCTCTGTCCTTATGGATCCCCCATAGAGTGGATAAGGAAGGGATGTGGTTACTGTTACTGACCATAGCCCAGAACAATGGCCACAGGGGGCTGTGCTCTGGTCCCATGTCCTGGCTGCAGATTGGGCAGATGGATCCATCCCCCACCTTCCCAGGTATCCTTGCACAAAGCTCATTTGGGGCTTTGCCTGGGGAAGGATGGATGTAATTCAAGCAGAAAATAAGCCATGATGTGAAAATAAGGCTGGTTCCCTGTGGAGCTCCACTGGGTGAGAGCCCTAGAGGCAAAGGAGCATGGCTAGGCAGGCCACTTGTCTGGCTGGAAGCTGTTTGGGGTGGTTTGTCCCCTGTCCATTATCTGTATCATGCCGCACTCTTCAAAATGGCATCCCACTGTGGCATAGCTTTGTGTGCACCAAGCGTGCAAGGGCTCCTGTGGGGGTGAGCCCACGCCATTCGCAGAAGTACCAGAATGAATGTCTGATCTTCTGGGAGTGCATGAGGGGCCACCCTAAGGACTTGTCTACATCACAAAGTTGCAGCGCTGGTGAGGAGGTTACAGCGCTGCAACTTAGGAGGTGTACACATCTGCAGGGCATCACCAGCGCTGCAACTCCCTGTTTGCAGCGCTGGCCGTACTCCCGTTTTGTCTCGGGTGTAGAGGATCCAGCGCTGGTGATCCAGCGCTGGTAATCAAGTGTAGACACTTACCAGCGCTTTTCTTGACCTCCGTGGAATAAGCAGGTATCCCAGCATACCTGAGGAAGCCTCTCTGGTAATCAAGCAGGTCTCCTTCCCCGGTTTGCTCTCGCGTTCCCCGAACCCCCGAGCAAGCAGGTCTCCTTCCCTGCGGTTTGCAGGGGGGTTCGGGGAACGCGAGAGCAAACCGCGGGGAAGCTGGTCTCCTTCCCCGGTTTGCTCTCGCGTTCCCCGAAACCCCGTGCAAGCAGGTCTCCTTCCCTGCGGTTTGCTCTCGCGTTCCCCGAACCCCCAAGCAAGCAGGTCTCCTTCCCTGCGGTTTGCTCTCGCGTTCCCCGAACCCCCGTGCAAGCAGGTCTCCTTCCCTGCGGTTTGCAGGGGGGTTCGGGGAACGCGAGAGCAAACCGCGGGGAAGCTGGTCTCCTTCCCCGGTTTGCTCTCGCGTTCCCCGAACCCACCTTGAAGCCGCCCAACAGCGCTGCAGTGTGGCCACATCTAACACCACTTACAGCGCTGGTTGCTGTAAGTGTGGCCACTCTGCAGCGCTGGCCCTATACAGCTGTACTAATACAGCTGTAACAACCAGCGCTGCAAAATTGTAGATGTAGACATACCCAAAGTGTGGCCTATCCTGAATCTCTGGTTACAGCTCCCCTCCCACAATTCTGTCATCTTTTAATGCCATTGAAATTAATCTCCAAGGTTCAGGATTATAAATAGTATTTAGCACTAACACAGGAATGTGTTATATATTTTTGTGCTATTTAAGCATTAATGAATGAATCCTCACAGCCCCATCATAACTGATGGATGGAGAAACAAGCAGATTATATGACTTGGCCAATGCACCTACAGAATTCCATACTATAGTGATAGGAATAATAGATGCTATTTATCCCCATATACAATTATCTACCTACCTACCTACCTGCCTATCTATCTGTCTCACTGAAGTTGCCTGGATGAAGCAGGAGTCCTGAAGGACCATAAAACCAGTAGTGTTTGTTTTCATCTCAAGCAAAGTGAAACAGGGAAGAGAATGTGTTGTGTTTTTAAATAACCTTCCAGCTGTTCTGCCTCTGCTTGAAGAATTGATCCAAGGTTGTGGTAACGTATCAAAGCAGTTCCACTTCCAGTTCATATCTAGTTACAAAGATTTAATGCAGATGGTTTGAAATTACAGTGAAACCCATCTGATTCCACTCTTGGTCTTGCCGGTTTTATAAGGCAAAACAGTGTATCTTCCGCTTTGGTCTCTGTGGAACTGGCTTCACAGCAGCTATGAGAGTATGTGTTTACGGTGCGGAGTGGATAATTCTAAAGAGTTTTGGACAAAATCCATCGGATTTCTGCCAAACTCTCCCTTGTCCATCTTATTCTTTATTTCTCCAATGCACAATCCTGCTGCCAGCAACGCAATGTGTTTGGTTTTCAGCTTAAAACCTTGGAACCTCCCGAGATGCACATTCTAAAAAAAGAAAGAAAAACATTCCATTGTCAAGTGGTGCTTGATACTGAAAATCAGCCTCTTAGCAGGAGATGCCTGTGGGACCTAACCAAGAGACCTGGGAAAGGTCCCCAGTATATTTTCATATAAGCTCAGATACCTGGGATTGTAGGAGTATCAACGAGATGTACTAATGAGGAAATAACTGCCACCTTCCATTATATTTAGATTTCACAGTCAATGTTGCCCAGTTTGCACAATTTGGAAAATATATGCAAAGAACATCTCTTCTTTCATTACACTTTTCCTTTGGATGGGTGTATTGAAACAATGGATGGTGATATGACAAAATTGTCCCACTCGCCCCTGTAGGGCTCTAAAGCTTACACATATGGAATGTGAACCTGAAAAGACTCCCATGACTAACTTTACCCACACAAATAGTCCCGTTGGCTCAAGCAGACTGTTCGTGTGCATAAAGTTACTCCTGGGAATATGTGTTTGCAGAATCAAGGCCTTAGTTTGGACCAGGGGTCTCAAACTCCCGGCCCACAGTCCATCTGCAGCCCGAGAGCCTGCCCACTGCGGCAATGTCCTCTGTAGGCGCCACCCTCCATAGCTCCCATTGGCTGGGGGAGAGGGACAGAGATATCATAATTAGTTGCCGGGCAGAGTCAGCCATGCAGGATCGCATTTTTCCACAATGAATATAAACAAGTCAAAATACCGAACACAACTGTCCGATGCACACCTTGCTGCAATCCTGAAGGTTTCAACTGCTCAGTCACAGAGGCCAAACATCAACAAACTGACAGAACTGAAGCGTTGCCAGGAGTCTGGCAAACACTAAAAACTCTCTGGCAGACGAAGAATTATATAAAGTTGTATGACAGTTTTATTATTTCCAAGAAATTCAAAATCAAAAATACAATATAAACGTTTTATTTTCTGAACACCATCTTCAGTGACATTATTGGCCTGCTGGGAGGATTTGAGGCCCTAAGGCAAATTAAGTTTGAGACCCCTTGTTTGGACAGTCCATTAGCCAGATTATTCCCTAAATCTGCTGTGTGTCTCCCCCTGCTGATACCAACAATAATTGACACTTTTTCTTACTTTGTCTTTTGCACTTCTCAAACTTATACCATCAAATGGGAGGAGACAAACAAGAATTCTCTCCAGTCATTCAAAATGCCTAATTCTGTATAAGAGATTTGATTCATTACTTATTAACGAAGTATAAAAAATTATCAAATTATCCATATACGTATCTACACACATTCAGGCAGAGAGTTCATTAATGAGCAGAAGAAGAGGAAAAAACAGATAAAATAAGGATGAGCAATACAAGAGATTATGGTAGAGGCAGAACTATCATGTGAAAAGAGCCTCAGGTACAAGAAAATTGGTCCCATTCATTGTTTCCACACAGTAGAGTTCCAGGAGTGCTGTAGGAAGCTTCTGCTTCCATTCCCTAAGAGAAGGAACTCAGATTTTCCCAGCAGCCAAAGAAAATCTGTTTTTAAAGAGCTGTTTCTGTTAATCTGATTTTCGGAGGCAGTGAGGGATGGGCGAGCCCACATACAGGCCCAGGAGGCATAATTTAACTGAGCATGAAATGAACCAGAGCGAGAGGAGAGTGCATAGAATTGCAGGTGTCCAGCATTGCTGCATTATTTCATCTAAGGGATGCTGAGCATCTTGCTGTCAAAAGGCCAGATTCACCCCTTGGGTTCCGCCAACGCAAGCCAGCAGAACCTGGCCTGTGGGTCCCCACAGCAGGAAGTCCAGGAACACGGCGCCACAAACCAAAAGATGCCCTGGTAGAGTCTCTGACCAGTTCCGAAAGCTGCTTTCCCCTAACAGGACCCAGCTACCTCCCCTGCCACAGAGGTGAATGCTCCCTCTGGAGTCAGTGGAGCTGAACCCACTTATGCCAGTGCTGAATTTGGCCCAGGACATTTAGAGCATATTTTATTTGTTCCCATTTATAACTCTCAAGCTGTGGGGAGGGTGGACCAGCCTCTGCATGGCCCCTAAGGAGAGAAGGCTGTACATGTAGATGCCCAGCGCACTGTTCTAGCTGAGCTACAGAACAGACCCATCCCTCTACCTCTAGACACTGGAGGCACAAACCTGCCTGTAACCATGCAGGTACATACATGGGGAAGTAAAGTGGAGACCACAGAGTCAGCACATGAGCTGGGGCGTGCCCTGGGGCAGACACGTGCTCACGTGGGAATTCAGAGCTTTAAGGAGGCTAGACTCAGGCCCTCCTGCTCCAAAGGCCCAGGCCTGTACCATTTGAGCTAAAGGAAAATCCCATTTCCTAGCTGCAAGGCTTAGTTCTGACAACACTTGAGCAGGTCTGATCATATCCCAGCCAGGAGGTGCACAGTAATATACTCTGTGTGCATTGTCCTCCTTTGGCCCGTGGCACAGAAATATCCGGGAAATGCAACATGGTACTTTCCCTGAAACCCAGGGGTATGGTCTTAAGGAAAAGGGAGGTGGGTCACCCTAAATTCAGCAAGCATATATGCTGCCATCCACAGCCAGTGCAAGATGGCGTTTTTGTTCCTGTGGAAGCAGCAGTAACAACTCCCTGCAGCACGTGGAGCCAGGCCTGTGAAAGAAGGAGTTGTATGGCACTGCGTGTACCCAGTAACATATCTGACTACCTGGGATGCATTGTCAGAATCTGCACCAGAGTATCTAGAGCCAGATTTTCAGCTGGTGCAAACTGGTATAACTCAATTAACATCAGTGGAGCTATACTGATTTGCACTAGCTGAGGATCTGGTCCCTACTTTTTAACTTACTCATCTGTGCATTGGGTGAATTCCACCATCTCTTTACAGGGCCACCTTCCTGTGTCCAAGAGCATGACAGAAGCAAGAATCTGCCTTTTCCAGCTTCTTTCTCTCCACATGGCAGGTCTGCAGTTACCCATAGAAAAGGATATGGTTGGGTACAGGCAGGGGCGGCTCTAGACATTTTGCCGCCCCAAGCACGGCGGCAAGCCGCGGGAGGCGCTTTGCCGGTCGCCGGTCCCGTGGCTCCGGTGGACCACCGGAGCTTCCTGCCGACCTCCTGGCGACCGGCAGAGTGCCCCCTGCGGCATGCCCCCCCAAGCACACGCTTGGCGTGCTGGGGCCTGAAGCTGCCCCTGGGTACAGGCTGGGCAGAGGCCAGGAGATGTCATGCTGAGGAGGCTCATTGCTAGGGCCCCACACTGCTTTGCTGTGGCTTGAGGGAGGTAAGTAGTCTGAAGAGCTCTCTGTGCATGCAATAGTGTGTGATTCATGTAGACTGCTCCCAGCTGTGACAGATCGGGCTGCCCAGGGAACACAACCTTAAACAGCACATTCCAAGTCAAACCCAGAACTTTGCTTTATACTTAGAGATGATTATTAATATTTTTTACCTCTGTGCCCTAGCTGTCCTGGGCATTGGAGAGCTATAGGAATCCTGAGCTGTGTTGTCAGGAGCTGTAATAGATAAGTTAACCAGCATTCTTTGGATTTGGCTAGATCCCTGCAGTAATGCTAATATGTATATATATCATCTGAGACATCTCATAATGAGACATAAACAGGGACAAAGCCACCTGCTGGCCGGCTGGGAGATCAGGGCCTGAACTTGCATTAATAAGTCATTTATCCATTTTTTAAAAAAGCATTCTGGTCAGATGATTCAACTTTCTTTCAAAAATCAATCAGTTCAAAGCCAGCCATTTATCAGGGACCCCTGGTGACTGGCATGGAGGTGAAACACAAATCCAAGTGACAGCCAGCTGAGCATGCTATAATATACCAGATTAAATAGAGCCTAACGCTTCCAAGCTGGAATCATGCATCCTCTCTCAACAGGCTAGATGGGCTTGTCCTTGGCAAGATCAACATCACCAAAGGTGCAATAGTAGATGTGAGGGGAGAGAGGTTTTCTTTTCTGGAATTCACCGCTCAAGGTATGCATTTGCTGTGTTTCTTACAGATTCCTAGTTCCTCCTGCTCCTTCGTTACTCACACACATCCATCCCTGGTGTCTGATGAATTCAGCCCAATGTCTTTAAAATACCCAACTTGAAAATCAGAACTGTAGTGTTGTAGATCATCTAGCTTAATCTATCTATGTTACTTATATGGCCTCCCTTACCACAGTATTTGAGCATGTCATGGTCTTTAATGCATTTATATTTAGTAGGGAACTGGAGCATAGAGAGACTGAGCGATATACTCAGGGACATGCAAGCAGTCGGTGGCAAAGCAGGGAATTGAACACAGGTCTCCAAGTCCTAGTGCTCTAACCATTGGACCATCCTTCCTTTAAACAGGGCCTAGTTACTGATTGGGACCTTTAAATGCTACCACAATACAAATGAATAATAACAAAAAATGAATATTCCCCAGTTAGGATGTTGTTTTGTATGTGGAAATAGTAATAGGGGATAAATACTCTAACTTGTTCTACTCCAAGATATTCTACATAGGCTTGGAAAGAGATTTTTATTGATAAATGTTGGTAAATATCAGTTTCACCATATACATATAAACTGACAAAAATATTTATATTGATGATAGAAATTTACAGATCGACAAAGTAAGAAAAATGCTGCTTGAGAACTTATTAAAGTTTGCTTTAAGGATATTTACTTTGTATATGTTAACATGTGATGTTGACAGGTTGTGTTTTAAAGTTAGAAAGCTTTAACTTTCGGAATCTCAACACCTACTATCATTAAATAACTATTGTCTGACAGACCCTCTCATAATTTCCAGCAACTGAAAATTTAAAGTGATAAAAACATTTTTTTTAAATCCTTAAAACCCATACTTTCACACAACTGAGAACATATAAATTGATAAAACTAGAAAAAAGCTTAAAAATAAACATTGATATCTGTTTAAAATATGAAAACTAAACATTGAATTCTGCCATGCCTATATATCCATTATTATTATTATTACAGCAGCACAACAGGGCAAGTCACTTTGCCCTGGAAAATCATTCATTGTTCTCTGTTATTTTGCATAATTGTTCCATAGACAGGTTTCCTGCCCCTAAAGCTTCTAGTCCATTAATGGCATCAGGCATCAGACAAAGAAGGCAGGAGGAGAGCAATAAAACAACATGCAGCGGAGGGGTTAAGCTAAACACACATCTTGCAATGCCACAGTATTTGTGCTTGTTTGTTTGAAGTTAACCCAATGGGACACAGCGGGAATGATCAGGGCAAGGCCTGAGTGGTAATAACAGCATTATAAAAGGATTGCTTTCAGATCTGTTTTACAGACCCATCTGGAAGGAACTCCCAGAAGTCAGCTCTGTGACCCAACACGGCCCTCAGACAGGGCTTTCCAGACCCACTTCTATGCTCAGTCAAATCTGGGCTCTGCATGGGACTTTTCTCGGAACACATCACTGTCCTCCTCAGTCAAGTCTGGATGGTACCCCTGGGTTCTCTGAGGACACGGTGTGGAATTTCCGTGCATCTTAAACCCATGCATAGGCCTGAAAAATAACAGCTCCATGATGGCACAGAGCCAGAGCTATCGCTCCACCAACTCCCTTCTTCAGATTCCTCGTTCTACTGGATCAGGAGGCTATAGCCTGGAGGAAAGCAATGAAGGCAGAACAGCCACACTGTGTGGTTAAAAGGAAAAACAGACTGTGCACCATCAGGGGAATCCTAGTCTTTACATGACAGCATACAAGCCACTTTTCTTCTGCTGGTCTCTGGAGATTGCTGCTGGCTCACACGGTGGAGAGTAAAACAGCACCTGGGGAAACTGCCCCTGTCCAACAGACACAGGTGCCTCCCTTTTCTACATCCACAGCAACTGATAATGTCTAAGATGAAGGCTTCTTGTTACACTGCCACCTGATGAAGGACTTTGATATCATACATCAGGGATCGGCAACCTTTGGCACGTGGCCCGTCAGGGAAAGCTGCTGTCTTGCCAGGACGGTTTGTTTACCTGCAGCATTTGCTGGTTTGGCCGATCGCGGCTCCCACAGGCATGGTTCACTGCTCCAGGTCAATGGGGGCTGCGGCAAGCGGCGCAGGCAGAGGGATGTGCTGGCCGCCGCTTCTCCGCAGCCCCCATTGGCCTGAAGCAGTGAACCGTGACCCGTTAGAGCCGCGATCGGCCCAGGGGTGGCTCTAGGCATTTTGCTGCCCCAAGCACTGCAGGCAGGCTGCGTTCAGCGGCTTGCCTGCAGGAGGTCCACTGGTCCCGCGGCTTCGGCGGACATCCCGAAGGCACCCTGCCTGCCGCCCCCACGGCGCCAACAGAACACCCCCCGTGGCTTGCTGCCCCAAGCATGCGCTTGGCATGCTGGGGCCTGGAGCCACCCCTGGATCGGCCGGACCTGCGGATGCTGCAGGTAAACACACCGTCCTGGCCCGCCAGCAGATTTCCCTGCCAGGCCGCATGCCAAAGGTTGCCAATCCCTGTCATACATCTAGCCTCCAGTTACTGTAGTAACCCAACAGCAAGAAGTGAATGTACCTGATGACGTGTTCCCGGGCACTGTATTGATTCATTGGACTAACTATATGCAGCAAAGCAGCATTTACAGACGTCATCCATACACTCCTGCATTTCTATAGCTCCCTCCACGTGAGGATCTCAAAGCACTTGTGCAAATATGAATGGTCACAATACCCTTGTCACGTAGGTAAATACCATCACCCTTTGTTAAGGATGGGAGGACTGAGATGCAGACAGGTGAAGTGACTGTGCCAAGGTTATACAATGGGTAAGTGACAAAGCCAGGTTTAGAATTCAGATTTCCTGACTCCCACCCTAGCATTTTAACTACCCACTCAGGCTTTAATAAAACTTAGTCATGGTTTCTTAAAGCAGGGAAACCCATGAATGCCTGCTAGGGTTAAGCAATGGCTCCTGGCACAGCTATGTTTCTGCTCAGCTGATTGCACAACACCGTGCTGAGATGGTGTTTTCATTCATTGATGCTGCGCAGTATGGAGTTAAGCTGCCTCAGCTTGGTAGGGGGCGAGGCTCCTCGTCTTTCCAAAGCACCATCATGAAAACAAAGTACACAGGAGATAGCATGAAAAATCAGATTCTGCAGTAGCAGAGATTCTTTGGGCAAGCTGATGGTGTCTAGTTCTCCCCAGATACCAGGAGAGCACGGGGTGAGACCCACAGGATGGGGGCAAGGGAGAGCGAAGGTCCACTGAGTCTTTTCCTCCACATTCAGAGACCAAATCATCCCACTCCCCAACCCCCAAAGAGCTGCTCTTGTCTGGACACCATCCAGCCCCCTCCTTCACTCTCACTTGTGTTCTGGCTAATCTAGTACACAGCAATAGAGCTCTTCTCTCTGTTGTAGGATGGTCCTTTATTTCCTGTCCAGAGACTGGGACTGCTTTTGAACTTAAATGATTAAGGGCCAGATTTCCAGCAATCTTCGTTGTCTGCACAAAGAATATTTAGGGGCACATCCCTCCCCATCTACGCATGCAGGACCCTGCTTTGCATGTAAAGAATCCTGCATTTGGCACACAAATGCAGTGGGTTTTACACACAAACAGTTGTACCCACAAGTACTGCAGTTGCAGTTCAAGGTAGTCAGAGCAAAATTTGGATCCTGAAACTTAAGAAAAAGACATGTCTGGTGTGAATAGGAATTAGGGTTTGATTCTGTTTCCTGTTTACAACATTGATTATATAAAGTTGGTAAGAAAATATCATCGATTTCATTTTTATAACTGATTTTTAAATTGAATGTGATAAACTGGATTTTTTCTTTAATAGGTGGGAGGACACCAAAACAGAAATGGATAGTCAGTGTTTCTGGCGCTGAATAGCTCTGTCATAATAAGTCTCCCCCTGCTGTCACAGAGCGGAGACAATTACAGTAATCATGTGGCCTTGTCCCCTTTCTTTCAACTTCCTGATGTATTACTGCATCTCGCTGCTTTACAGCAGGCGAAAAGGCAAAGATAAAGGCTGCTGCTGAAATAAAATTTTCTAATGTAATGTTCAGTAGAAAGGGCAGAAAAAAACCCAATACTGTTTTGGTCACAGCTTCACATCTCCCTCTTCCTCCTCATGTTGGAGAATGCAAAATGATCACATTACTAAAGCTGTACATCCTGATTTGACAGCATGTACTTATTTTTAAGAGTGACAATATCCCACAGCATCACTGAGTGTATGCAGGCTTTGACTGAAGCACAAATCTCATAGGGTCTGGTTCTGCCCTCCATACTTGTGTTCCGTAGTACCTTACTCTGCAGGTGTATCTGTGCCTGCTCTGGGTCCAGTGGGAACTTATATTCCACACACTCACATTTAGTATTGTTTAATTGTGATTATTAGCATCAGTTTTATAAAATAAGGAGGGCCCAGCATGGAGCCACAATGGAAGACCAAGTTTATGTGGAGCTTCTCTCCAGTATAGCATTTGACTAGGGTGTGGGACAAGTAGAGCTGAGCAAATCATTTGCAACAACAGCAAAGAATCCTGTGGCATCTTATAGACTAACAGACATTTTGAAGCATGAGCTTTCATGGGTGAATACCCACTTCGTCAGATGCATGTAGTGGAAATTTCCAGGGGCAGGTATATATATGCAGGCAAGCTAGAGATAATGAGGTAGGTTCAATCAGGGAGGATGAGGCCTTGTTCTAGCAGTTGAGGTGTGAAAACCAAGGGAGGAGAAACTGGTTTTGTAGTTGGCAAGCCATTCACAGTCTTTGTTTAATCCTGAGCTGATGGTGTCAAATTTGCAGATGAGCAAGTAATTTCTGAAAGGGATTTTAACCTCTTCCGTTTGCGAGTGGCTGTGAGCAGATGGTGTATGCCATGATGCCTGCAAAATCTTGACAATGTTTAGGGTGCTAATGTGCAGAGACCACCACCTGGCATGCTGACAAATATTGTCTCATTGTTTACTTGTATTCCCGTCTGTCCCTGTATCTGTTGTCTCTTGATTTATAAAGATTATAAACCCCTTGTGGCAGGAACCAGCTTTTTGTTCTGTTTCTACAGCTCCTCGCACAATGGGGTCCTGTTCTATGATTAGTGTCCTGAGGCACCAGGGGAATGCAAATAATAAATAACTCCTCTGATAAAATCATTATCTGAATGTATTCAATTAAAATAGTTCAGAATTTTTTACTCTGTGGCCGGGTCATGAATTCGAATTATTTGGTGTCTTTCTGAAAGTCCCAGGTCCTGATATCAGGCAATTACATGAAAATGCCAATTTTTTTTTCCTTCTTTTTTTAACCAAAGTTTCTAGCCCTTGTGGTTGTGGAGCAAACTTGAAAAGATGACTCTTAAAGGGTTAAAAACCAGCAGGCAAATAAGACTAACTCAGCATGTTTTGTTTGACTCTCATGACTTTGCGGTTCTGGGGCTTGTTGTTTTTGAAAGCTTGGGGCCGGCGATCCTATAGTGCGGAGTGATTTGGGGGGGTGGAAAGCTCTTGTCCAGTGAGCATATTTCAAGTGGAAAGGCCTTTTTCTCCCCGGATTTACACCACCCTGTAATCCCTGCTTTCAACACGACTGTACTGGCCCTCAGCGAACAGTTCCTCCAGGGACCCGGAGCCAGCCAGGGCTTAGGGCCAGACACCTTAAACTAGGGCAAGTTTGCAAAACAACGTCTGCGCGCCCTGCAAGGCGCTTTCCAGGAATCTAAGGGATGGAGGCTCCGGCCCAGCCCGTACGGTGTAAGGCGGGGGGGGCCGGGGGTGCTGGCCAGGCTGGGGGCCGGGAGGGGCGCGGCACTAGGCGGCAGGACGCGACCCCCCTTCGGGAACACGGGCCCGCAGCGCCTGCCCATACGACTGAGCCACGGCTCTGCGGGGGCAGCCGGCTGGCCAATAGGCGACGGCGTGGCCGGCACAGCTCTGCTCCGGTTGGTGCAGGCCGGTGTCACTCGCCGGGGAGGGCGGGTCGCTGGGAATGCGGAGCGGCCCTCGGCCGTTGTTCGCGTGTCACTTTTAGCGGACGGGAGCGGTGGGGAGGCGGCGCCTGAGCCCCGAGCAGTAAGGGGGGAGGGGCAGCTGGGGGGCGGAATGAAGGGGGCCCGTTGTGGGGTCGGGGTGGTGCAGGGGCCAGATGGGGAATGGGAATGAAGGGGGTGGGGGTGGGGCCAGATGGGGAATAGGGGGAACCAAGGGGGTGGGGCCAGATGGGGAGAAATCAGGGGGGCGGTGCTGGGGCCAGATGCGGGGGGAATCAAGGAGGTGGGGCAGGGGTGGGGGCAATGAAAGGGTTCAGGGGGCCAGGTGAGGGGAATTAAGGGGTCAGGGGCTGTTCAGGGGGCAGCTGTGGCAGGGCAGGAGCATTCAAGACTTCAGGCGTGGTGGTGGAAGCTATGCCAGGATCCAGCTGTGCAAAGTATGGGGGAGGTGGATATTTTCCATCCCTGTGATTTCTGTTGGTGAGCACTTTCCTTTCCCCAACTGGAAATAAGGAGTGCACCCTACACAGCTGGCAGAGGGCCTCCCTGGACTCAGGGTTGCATCTCCTACTCCCAGCTTCTTTTACGGCCATAGGGTTAATTACCCAAAGAAGCCTCTGAGAATTGTTCCTGAAGTTAGGGGAAGTGAAAGTAACTGATTCAGCCCAGCTTAAAGGAGAAGATCCCTTGCCTGGAGTTCGCTGCACTGCAGTAAACTTAAACATGTCTCTTTAGAAACCCATAGAGAGGACAGTGCACAGAGAGTTTGCAAATCACGGGGCCCATTCGTAGTTTCTGGGCACTTGTGCTGTAGCACAGAGTTCTGGCAATAAACCCTCTAACCAACTGGCCTGCTGATGTGTGGCCAAAGTACTGTGTGGAAAGAGGGTCAGGGTAGGTGTCCAGAGTATGTGGGCGGTGGAAAAGAGGGGGCTGGATGTTTATTTCATTCTGACCTCTCTTTGAGATCCAGGAGCGTGCTGTGTGTGTGAATAGGAATGGCTGGCCGGAGTCAGGAGCAGAGTCTGAGGGAAGAGCTGACCTGTGCCATCTGCTATGAGCTTTTCAGTGACCCTGTCATGCTGGAATGCATGCACCATTTCTGCAGGGCATGCATCCAAGGCTACTGGGGCAGGTGCCCCCGTGTGGCTTCCTGCCCCCAGTGCAGAAGGGAGTTCTCCAGCCGCACCTTTCGCCCCCACTATCTGGTATCAGGAGTGGTGGAGAAGGTGCGGAAGTGCAGCTCAGAGGACCACAAGAGAAAAATGCAGGTGAGTGGCTGTTGACATGCTTATTTAGAAGGCATCAGTCATAGTAAAATCTGAGGCAGAGACACATGCCTCAGCCCAGCGTAGAACAGATATCTGACATATCTCTTACCCACCCACTTCTCTGAGGTAGGCTCATTCAACTGTGAAACCACCTGGGCAGAGCACAATGAAGACTCTCTCTGCTTCTCTCACTGACTGGTTCCCTATTCCTCTCTCTAGCGTCTGGCGAGTTGCATCTGTAGTTTAGCTTTTGTGCTGTTGCTTCTCTTGCATTGCTCACTTGTTGCTGCCTTGTGACATTGATCACACGTTGTTATTGTTTGTAACATGTAGGGCCCCCTATCCAGGATTAGGGATCCATTGTGTTAGGTGCTGTACAAACAAGTGATAAGAGACTCCTTGCCCCAGAGAGTTCAAAACAAACATTAAACCCCATGCAAATTTATATCCCCAGCTCTTATGTATGCTGAGTCTGGAGTTTCTCCAACCCACTGGTTTCAAATGTGTGTAAAAATTCAGCTTAGCTCATGACCATACACCTCAGGTTGGTTGGTTGATTGTTTTTGCCTTATGGGGAGTCTTGGATTTGAACAGCTGCTACTTGCCCTTCTAGAATCAGTGCCATACATGTAGGCTGATCCACTATAAATCCATAGTACGCCCACATCTTGAATATCGCGTGCAGATGTGGTCACCCCATCTCACAAAGATGCACTGGAATTGGAAAAGGTTCAAAAAAGGGCAATAACAATGATTAGGGGTATGGAACGGCTTCCATATCAGGAGAAATTAATAAAACAGACTTTTCAGCCTGAAAAATTGATGACTAAGTGGGGAGATGATAGAGGACTATAAAATCATGACTGATGTAGGGAAAGTAAATAAAGAAGTGTTATTTACTCCTTCTCATAATACAAGAACTGAGGGTCACCAAATGAAATTAATAGGCAGCAGGTTTAAAACAAACAAAAGGAAGTATTTTTTTCACATAACGCACAGTCAGCTTGTGGAACTCCTTGCCAGAGAGTGTTGTGAAGGCCAAGATTATAACAAGGTTCAAAAAAGATCTAGATAAGTTCATGGAGGATAGGTCCATCAATGGCTGTTAGCCAGGATGGGCAGGAATGGTGTCCCTAGCCTCTGTTTGCCAGAAGCTGGGAATGGGGGATGGGATGGATCACTTGATGATTATCTGTTGTGTTCATTCCCTCTGAAGCACCTGGCATTGGCCACTGTCGGAAGACAGGATACTGGGCTAGATGGACCTTTGGTCTGACCCAGTATGGCCATTTTTATGTAAAATAGCAGAGTAGTGAAATGGTCTCCTTTTATTTTTCCTTCCTAGAAACATCTTGCAGATGCGCTGCAAGCTCACCAGAGAGAGATGGAGAACATTGTGCAAATGAAGCACACAGCAGAGGAGGATATTTGCAATCTGACGGTAATGCCAGTTCTCACAGCTATACTCGTGTAGGCTCCGTGGCAATGCCATTCACTTGGATAAGGGAAGACTGGGAGGTTACTGGTAGAGGTGGTGCATACCCAAGAGCCCCCTGTAATAATATACTGGCCCTACCCTTTACACCACTGCTGCTACAAGCTTGCCTGCAGGGTGAGTAAGGATCAGGCAGGATATAATCAGAGCTCTTCTACCTGGAGAAAAGAATAAAAATGGAATATTATCAAAAGCTGAGTTATCTGGGCCCTTGAACAACCTGACCAATAAGCAGGCTCACAGCAGATACCTACCATCACTGTCGTCTTATGCCAAGTATCTTTTTTAGACTATGGGCAAAAGATTAAAACGAGCAAAGTAAAAATGCTGCAGAGACAGCAAAGAATAGCTGCTCAGTTAAGGCAGTGATTGATCTGCTGAGATGCCTTTGCAGAAGAGAAAATGAATAATTGTAATCACAGCGCTTAAAGAGAGAGCCTAGGGTAATTACAGAGGAGTGTACAAAGCCAGGTAAAGGCTCCTGAACCTTAGTAAAATACATCAGAGCTTTTCCTCAGCAGTGTTACATCTTGGGCCAATGGATCTGTCAGATTTCCCTAAGCCACGTGATAAACTTTATTTTGGGGCATACTTTTATAGTTGCGTATAATAGCTCATTGGGTGACAGTTAACAGTGTCTGTGTGTCTGGCTCTTATGGTTTTAGTCAAGATTGCTGATTTTTATATCTATCTAGATATATTGAGATCTATCTAGATCTGTCTAGTGTGTTTGTGTGTGTGTGTGTGTGTGTGTGTGTGTACAAACACAGATGTGTTTTCAGAAGCCAAACGAGAGTTACCTAGGGATCCTGAATGAAGTTTGTCACTCACAAACCAGAAAGGTATTACCTATGTAACTTTCAGAGACTGTTTCCAGAAAAGAGGCATTAAGTACTTGTTAACACAGGCAATTACTGGATTCTGATAAATTGGTGCACCAAAGCTTAGACAGGGTTCAGATTGCTCAGTGCATGATAAAAGATGACATCTGGGCTAGGTTGACGAGCAGTTGCTAGTTCTGGAGGGTTGCCAGACTGGTTTTTTGGTTTTTTTAACTGAAAAAGCACTGATGTGACCACAAAATCAGTCAGATCCCAGGTCTGTTTCCATGACAGAGCAGTTAGGTTAATAAACAAATTTAAATATTCCTGTCATTGTAGAGATAACAATAGTCCCTATAAATGCACTATAGTTCATATTCACTCTTAGAACATTAGGAACCGAAATATTCTTTTCTGAGTTTTCTCAAAGTCAAGTTAAATGTTGTGATACAGGCTAACTCACCAAATTACTATAGATAAACCCCAAAGTAATAGTGGCTGCAGTATAATTACACTTAACTTTTGGAAGAGAAATGTACCAAAAAATAGCACAGTAACACTAAACTTCAGAAAGGAAAAAATCTGAGGAAGCTGGCTAAGAAGGCCCATCAGAAGTAAGGAAATTAAAATTCTTGGATTTAGTGTTGAGCTTACCAGAACAAAACTGCAAAGGGCTGAAACTGAAAATGAAGCAGGAAGGCAAGAAATAAATTAGTATGGCTAAATGGCAGGGCTGAGCCAGTTATCCAACCCAAAAAGGTATCCTTCAGAAAATGGAAATCCATTCCTAGTGAAGCTAATAGAAGGGAACGTAAACCACAGCAGTTGATGATATGTAAGAAAGAAATTAGGAGGGTAAGATGGCATTGCAAGAACAAATGGCCAAAATTATAAGACCAAATAATAAATTCTTTAAGTGTAACAGAAGCAGGGAGTCAGCAGGAGAGTCAGTAGGTTTGTTAAATCAATTAAAGAGGATATGGGCAATGCAGAAACAGAACATTTCTTCTTTCCAGCCGTCTTCACTACATAGGATATTTGGGAGATACTGACTACCTGACAAGAGTAGGTATGAGATGCTCTCAGAGACTGAGATGTCAAGAGAAGGTGCTGGAACCAACTGAGAAATTAAATGTAAAAGTCTCTAGGAATGAATGGTTGCACCCAAGAGCTCTGAAAGAATATAAGAATGAAATTGCTGAAATGCTAAGAAAACTCTTCAGTCTCTCATTAAAATCAGCTGCTATCCTGGAGGCTAGCAAGTGTATCTGTGTCTTAACTGCATTGATCTAACTCCCAGGGTGAGCTTAGCAGTTACTGTAAACTTCATTGTAATAGCAGGGAAATTATTGGTTGAGACAGTAAATAGAGATAGTTATAAACATTTGATTTAATATGGTATAATGAGAATAAACCAAATACAGCTTCTAAAAAGGGATGTGTTTCAAGTCAGCTAGAATTTCTTGAGCTTGTCAATAAAATATGAGCCAAGGAGGGCTAATTGATACAAACTTTTGAAAGCCTATGACAAATTCCTTCCCAAAAGGCTAGCGAGAAAACGAAGTGGTTAAGGTTACATAGATTGTAAGCTCTCTGGTGCAGGAACCATCTTTTTTGTGTGTTTGTACAATGCCTAGTGCAGTGGGATCCTGGTTAGGGTGACCAGATGTCCCGATTTTATAGGGACAGTCCCGCTATTTGGGGCTTTGCCTTATATAGGCACCTATCACCCCCTATCTTGATTTTCACACTTGCTGTCTGGTCACCCTAATCCTGGTTCGTGACTAGAGATCCTAGATGCTAGAACAATACAAATAATAATGGAGTGAGAGGAAAAGTACTGCTGTGAATAGAAACTGGCTAAGAATCAGACAGCAAAGTAGGAACAAACGATCAGTTTGCGCCATGGTGAAAGATGAGCAGTGGAGGTGCCTGAAGGGTCAAGGCTACGACCAGTGCTGTTTTATACGTTAGCAGTTTGGAAAAGGGGGGTGAGCAGTGAGGTAGCAAAGCCTATGCTTGACATAAAATTATGTAAATCAGAGGAGATGAAAGAGCTTCAAAGGAACCCAGGCAACCCATGTGAACAGGCCACATGATGGCAGATGATATTCAGTGTTGACAAATGCAAGTTAGCTGTAATTGCACAATGGAAGCAATAATTTGGATTCTGAATTAGCTGTAATGACTCAGGGAAAAAGCTGCAGGGCTTATTATGGACCTCCCAATGAAAGCTGCCATTCAGTCTGCTGCAGCAGACAAACGAAATAATGGGGACAAGAATAATACTGACTATTGTGATGCTGTTATAAATCAACAGTATGTTCTCATATGGAATACTTCATTCGGTTCTGGTCACCTCATCTGAAAAGAGATACAGCAGAACTAGAAGGGCAGGGGAGTTCAGAGACCAGCAAGGAAAACAACTAGGGGCCAGGAGAGACTGAAAACGTAGAGCTGTTTAAAGGAGCTGGGGGATAGCGAGAGATGCATACCAGATGCTATAGAGAAGGTAAATAGAATGCATCCATTTACCCCTTCTCATCAGACAAGAACAAGTGCATGTTTGGTGAAGCTTGAAGGTAGCATGTTTAAAACTGACAAAAAACAGTAATGTCTTTCCTGACATGTAATTAACCTCTAAAATTATTTGCGCACACATCTGTCTCTGAGTTACCATTTCAAATGCAGAAGCCCAGAGCCACACTGGGGCTCAGGACCTCAGACTAGGGGTAACATTTTCAAAGGCTCCAAAATGACTCATGAGACCAACTCACATTTTTCAAGTTTAATTTTGGGACTTAGGCTCCTAAATCACTTAGGCCCTCTTGAAAATGTTAACCTAAGTCTAGAATTTAAGACCTGTAAGTTGATTAATAGGCAGCAGGTTTAAAACAAACAGAAAGACACATTTTTTCACACAACGCACAGTCAATCTGTGGAACTCCTTGCCAGAGGATGTTGTGAAGGTCAAGACTATTACAGGGTTCAAAAACGATCTAGATAAGTTCATGGAGGATAGGTCCATCAATGTCTATTAGCCAGGATGGGCAGGGATGGTGTCCCTTGGCTCTGTTTACCAGAAGCTGAGAATGGGCAATGGGATGGATCACTTGATGATGACCTGTTCTGTTCATTCCCTCTGAGGCACCTGACCTTGGACACTATCAGAAGACAGGATACTGGGCTAGATGGACCTTTGGTCTGAGCCAGTACGGCCGTTCTTATTACTCCCAGATTGTTGTCAAAGCAATTCAGACAAGGTCATTGAGTTCAAAGAGGTCATTTGAAAAGCTTAGTTCAGTGACTTTACTTCTGACCTTAGTGGCATCCACATGGTCCCAAAGCAGGGTTCCAGCAGTGCCTCTAGCAGGGAAGGCTGGGGGAAGACTTCCCTTCTATCCTCTCTCTGGCTGTATTACATTGCAAGAGTATTTAATTAGAGAAATCAAAGGCAGCTGTGTTGTGCCCCTCCCCCTGCCACCTACTGCTCGTTTTGAGTCTTAATCCAAAGAGCCACTCAGTGTAAAATAAGGCCTGCTGTACACCTAAAATGAAGGTCAACCTAGCAACATTGCTCAGGGCTATGAAAAAATTTGCACCCTGTGCAAGCTAGTTAGGTCAACCTAACCCCTACTGTAGACGCATCTAGGTTGATGGAATAATTCTTCCGTTGACCTAGCTAGAGCCTCTCAAGGGGTGCATTAGCAGAAAAAACCTTCCATCACTGTAGCAGATGTCTACACTACAATGATGTAGCTGCAGCGGTACCACTGTTACACTTGCAGTATAGACATAGCCTAAATGTCTGCCTGCAGCAGAGCTGTGTGTCCTGCAAGCTAAAATCAGCTGGTGCAGAAAACAAATGCTAATTGGTGGTGCTGTAACAGTGTACTAAATTCCTTTGGAGAAAATAATCTACTTGTTAAATTCTGTAAAGGCAGGGCAGGGGCGGCACTGAGAATACCATCCTTATGGAACCCACTTACCATTCAGGCCTACTCTACCTGGACACATTCATAAAAATTCACCCTCTCCCTCGATGTAAACAGAGATTTGTACAACTTCTTGTACCCCGCCCCCATTATGAATTGCACAAACTGGGTTATGTGATAAACCAGAAATAAAGACAGATTGTAAGTAATTATAAGGGATAGCAAACAGAGCCAAGCGGATTACTGAGCAAATAAAACAAAAAATGCATATTAAGCTTAAGATCTTAAAGAGACTGGTTTCAAGAAGTAATTTCTCACCCTAAATGTTATTTTAGGCAAGTTGCAAAGTTTCTGTAGCTTAAGAGTTCCAGTTATTTCTTCTTACAGTCTGGACCCCTGTCTCAGTCTGGACTGACCCCTGCCTTTCCCATCAGGTTAATTCCTTTGTCCCTCCAGGTACTTTCAGCAGCTTTTCTTCTTGGGTAGGCAGTGTTGGAGAATCTACAACAGGGGTTCTCAGATTGGGGGTTACAAGGTTATTACATGGGGGAGTCGCAAGCTGTCAGCCTCCATCCCAAACCCCGCTTTGCCTCCAGCGTTTATAATGGTGTTAAATAAAAAACACTTTTTTATATATTTATAAGGGGGGGTCGCACTTAGAGGCTTGCTATGTACAGAAGTTTGAGAACCACTGGTCTCGATTAACCCCCTCCCCAGCCTTAAAAAAGATTTATCTAAGGCAGGAAACCTTTGTTTGATCCCCATCTGCCTACAGTGGAAAAGTACCAGCAGTGTCCAAGGTGGCATTTTGCCTCAGGTGGCAAGACCACCTGACCTGATAGTGTCACAGCTACATCCAAGGATGCCTCTCAGGAAGGAGAGAGATTAGTATCTTCACAGTGTTATCATTTCTTCCTAATGGCCGATCAAGGCTGTGATGGCCGTTTGTCTGGGTGTCTCCCAAAGACACACACACTTGTAATTGTTACGTAGTCAATATTCCTAACTTTAGATACAGAAATGATGCATGCATACAAGTTGGATAATCACATTTAGTAAATCATAACCTTTCCACTGATACCTTACAAGACCCATCTTGCATAAAGTATATCTTAGGCCATATTCATATCATAGCCATATTTCTATGAGGAATATTGGGTATAACATCACAGTAAGTACATTAGGACAGGGACTGTGTTTGCTGCTGCTCGATGGTGGTATACAGTTCTGTGACCGGGGCCTCTCTAGACATTAACATTTAATATTAGAGATGTAAATAAAATAGCTGGATATGACCTTACTGAAACAGCATTTATCTCTTTTTGTAGTATTTTTAGTCTTGTTATTGGGAATGGCTAAAAACAGCAGTTGCTGGACCAAACAATCCATATAAAAAGCAGGGCCATCTTTGAGCCACTCTGTCTAAGCAGGGGAAATTAGCCCCTTTGCTAATGCCTTTGGATGCTGTTCCACTTTCACTGACCATCAAAGTCCATCCCCAACTTGCCCAGAAGTGTGGAACAGCCATAAAGAGAACTTGGACTCATGAGACCATTTCAATCAGTAGCTGGTGTGTTACTGTTCCCATAGAATCGTGTTGCAAACGTTGTTCGTACAGGTAGCAAGCCTGAGCTGTGTGAACAGAAGCTGTACGTCAGTGGGATCACATCAGTATGATGCTCAGAAGTGGTTTTAATTAAATCTGGAGTGACAGACTTAGGGTACATCTACACTACGGGATTATTCCAATTTTACATAAACTGGTTTTATAAAACAGATTGTATAAAGTCAAGTGCACGTGGCCACACTAAGCACATTAATTCGGCGGTGTGTGTCCATGGTCCCAGGCTAGCGCCGATTTCCAGAGCGTTGCACTGTGGGTAGCTATTCTGTAGCTATCCCATAGTTCCCGCAGTTTCCCCCGTCCCTTGGAATTCTGGGTTGAGAGCCCAGTGGCTGATGGGGCAAAAATCATTGTCACGGGTGGTTCTGGGTAAATGTCGTCACTCATTCCTTCCTCCGGCAAAACAATGTCAGACAATCATTTTGCGCCCTTTTTCCCTGGATTGTCCTGGCAGACACCATAGCACGGCAACCATGGAGCCCGTTCAGCTTTTTTTTTTTACTGTCACCGTATGTGTACTGGATGCCACTAACAGAGGCGTTACTGCAGCGCTACACGGCAGCATTCGTTTGCTTTTGCGTGATAGCAGAGACGGTTATCAGTCATTCTGTACCGTCTGTTGCCATTGTAAATGGGCAGTAAGATGACAGTTATCTGTTGTTCTGTACTGTCTGCTGCTATCATGGGTGCCCCTGGCTGAGGTCGGCCGGGGGCGCAAAGGCAAAACTGGGAATAACTCCCCGAGTCAATCCCTCCTTTATGGTTTCTAAAAATAGTCAGTCCTGCCTAGAATATGGGGCAAGTGTGCTAGAGAACCAGTGTATCAGAGAGCACAGCTGCTCCATGTCAGATCCCGCAGAAATGATGAGCTACATGCCATTCACGGGGGGGGTGCCCCTGCAGCAACCCCACCCGTTGCTTCCCTCCTCCCCCAACCTTCCTGGGCTACCGTGGAAGTGTCCCCCCCGTTTGTGTCATGAAGTTATAAAGAATGCAGGAATAAGAAACAGTGACTTGTTAGTGAGATAAAGTGAGGGGGAGGCAGCCTCCCGGTGCTATGAGAGTCCAGGCAGGACATTAAGCGGTGCGGAGGAGGGGAGCCCAGCATCCCACTGCTATGATAGTCCAGGCAGTACAGAATCTTTTCTTTACACAGGAAAGGGAGGGGGCTGATGGAGCTCAGCCCCAAGTTGCGATGATGAGGACGGTTACCAGCCATTCTGTCCCATCTACTGGGAATGACCAGGAATCATTCCTATTTTTACCCGGGCACCCCCGGCTGACATCACCTGAGGCAAGCCAGGAGCACTCACGGGCTGATGGTGATGACGGATATCAGTCATATTGTACTGTCTGCCACCAGGGAGGGGAAAGGAGCAGATACTGCTCTTCACTGCTGCAGCATTGCGTCTACCACCAGCATTCAGTAGACATAGGGTGACATGGAAAAAAGTCAAGAAACTATTTCTTTCCCTTTTCTTGCACGTGGTGGGGGGAGAGAGTAAATTGGCGAGCTATACCCTGAACCACGCTGGACAATGTGTTTGAACCTACAGGCACTGGGAACTCAGCCAAGAATGCAAATAGTTTTCAGAAACTACTGTGGACTGTGGGATAGCTGGAGTCCTCAGTACCCTCTCCCTCCCTCCATGAGCGTCCATTTGATTCTTTGGCTTTCCGTTACTCTTGTCACACAGCACTGTGTAGCCTGGAGATTTTTTTCAAACGCTTTGGCATTTCGTCTTCTGTAACGGAGCTCTGATAGAACAGATTTGTCTCCCCATACAGCGATCAGATCCAGTATCTCCTGTACGGTCCATGCTGGAGCTCTTTTTGGATTTGGGACTGCATCACCACCCGTGCTGATCAGAGCTCTACGCTGGGCAAACAGGAAATGTAATTCAAAAGTTCGCGGGGCTTTTCCTGTTTACCTGGCCACTGCATCTGAGTTGAGATTGCTGTCCAGAGCAGTCACAGTGGTGCACTGTGGGATACCGCCCAGAGGCCAATACCGTCGATTTGCGGCCACACTAACCCTAATCCGATATGGTAATACCGATTTTAGCACTACTCCTCTCGTTGGGGAGGAGTACAGAAACCGATTTAAAGAGCCCTTTATATCGATATAGAGGGCCTCGTAGTGTGGATGGGTGCGCAGTTAAATCGGTTTAATGCTGCTAAAATCGGTTTAAACGCGTAGTGTCCACCAGGCCTAAGAGGAAAAAAAGCACTAGAAAAGGAGTTGACATTAGCCTTCCAGACTCTTCACTGTGTGCGTGTGTGCATATATATATAAACCAAGTGCGTGTATCTGCTTAAAAGTACCCCAGTCATTGCTCCCCTGTGGATTAAAAGCCCTTCAAAACTATGAGGCAGAGGACGGGAGAGAAAATAAAAATGAAGATTTCTGAAACCCTATAGGAACTTGACCTGCAACCCTTTTCACTGTGTCTTCTGTGGCATTTGCCTCTGCTTAGAAAGCCTCTGGGGAGCTGAACTCTAAGATTCGGGCAGAATTTGAGCGACTTCATCAAATACTGGAGGAAAAGGAGAGAGTTGTGTTAATGGAGCTGGCCAAAGAGGAGGAACAGCTATTGTTGAGGCTGCGTGGGGACATCATGCAGCTGGAGGAGGGGATCTCAGAGCTGGGAAAGAACATTGAGCACATACAAGAAATCCTGAACAAGACGGAAGACTCGTTACTGCTGGAGGTGAGATTGCTCGGCCAGCTCTTAACACATTGAGGCTTGAGGAGGAGGGAGAAAGATGTTAACAGAATACTGACACATGGTGGGGAGAGCTCAAAATCTGAATCGGAAAGTTGGAGAGCAGCAGAAGAAACTATTGTGCTGTAGGACTGCCCAGTAATCTATGCTTACACATCTGAAAGGGAAGCAGCAAGGCAGGGCAAGAGCTACAGTCCAAAATTGGGATCCACAGATCCTGGATGGTCTAGAGCTCTTGCTGTGGTCCCTTCAAAGCTGTCTGGTCAAGGGGTGACCTCCTCCCTCTGTTTCCATCTGCTAAATGACATCATAGGAACATTAAAATACGTTTGAATGCTTCCCTAATTACTTTTCCATGTAAGCAGTTGCAGAGGTTGCCACAAGGATGTTTTGTGATTGTGGATGGGAGGGGAGGAGGTGGTTCATGAGACAAGCTCTCTACTAAGATGTGGTCTGTACTGGGGAGACATGTAGGGACCCTGAGGCTGGCAAAAGGAGCAGGGGTGCAACACTGAGCATCATTGTGAGATGGATCTGTCAAGGCTCATGTAAGAAATCACCATCCATCATTGCTCTTGGCAACTGTGAATAGCTGGCACGCAAGGTAAGTGAGTGAGCGAGCCACTGCTGGGAAAGTGTGCCTCAGTGGTCAAAAGCACACATGTCATGTCCCCGTGGGTAGCCATGCCCCCCACCCCTCCCCATTGTGTGTGGCAAGATCTCCAAGTTAGTAGATGGAAGGGGAAAGGGTAAATCCTTGGCACTGTTGTCTTTGCAGAAGCTCAGGTTGAAAACAGACTGGCAGGTGCAGGAGAGGGTGCGAAGAGGTTGACTCCTTTACTGGGAGAGGGATGAGGAGCCCCAGATAATGAAGGCAGGCTCTGGTGACTTCAGGTAGGTAAAGGTACACTCAATAAAGCACGTGCCTTTACCTGCCTCAGGTTCCCAGAGCCAGCTGTGTCCTTTGGAGCCCATCTCTGTAATCATGTTTAATCTTTGAAAAATTCCTCTGAGTAGAAGGTATCAGTCCCAGACAGGCGAGTGAAAGTATACAGGGGAAGGGGAGAGAGAGAGACTGTTCATGAGTGAGTGAGCCCTCTCTTGAGATTGACTGTTAGAGAGACAGCTGCAATTTTGTGTCTCACTCCCACTCTTCTGGATCTTATTCTCAGGCCCTTGGACTGAGGCATCTTAGATGTGTTCAGAGTCGTTCTCCTCAGCCCCTTGCCCTCCAAAACAACCTTGGTTTATATACACAATGTCCATCCCCTGATGGGGTCCAGTTGGAGTGGTGTGTTTATCTTCTCTGTGTTTGAATGTGGTGGCAGGAAAGAGGGTAGTTAATTTATTTGTGCAGCTGTACGAATTAAGGATGGTGATTGTTAATTTTCTCTGCCTTTCATTGCAGGTGGAGAGCATGGCTATCAGGTACGTGTCTGGAATCAAATAAGCTGTTTCCCTTTTCATGAAGCTTTTATCTCCCCTCCTTGGCTGGGGACGGTGGGAAGAGAGGTGTTATCTTTTTAGTTTTTAAAGCATTGCTAATTGTCTAGCAGGCCATTGGCATGGAGCCAGGCGAGGGGAGGAGGATCCGTCCCCCAGCGAGCACCAGATGCTCTCATGTAGAAGTACTGGGCTTCTGGGCTAGGTTCAATGGAAGCATTGGCTATAATGGAAATGGGAAAACGGAGTTGCAGGTGCATATCTGGGTGCGTACAATGAGCATGAATTACACATCAGGGAAGAGTGGAGAACTGTTACATCAAATGACGGTGTACAAGCTAAAGAGGGGCTGTGTGTGATGAATATGGAAATGTTGGGAATACTTTTATTTTTATGTACGCCCCTGTTGTCTCTGTGTTTTCTGCTGCTGTACACTGACTCCAAAGGGAAGGGATGAGGTGTTGGACTCGGGTAGCCGCTTGGCTGGAGACCAGAGTCATTAACAAACTGAATAGAGGCTACTTGTGTAAATGGAGGATCCGGAACAGACAATGGAGACATTCACACCCAGTGACCAAAGGCCAAGAGGAAGGATGATTTCCCCCCACTTTTCTGCCAAGAAGCAGAGCAAAGGCCCCCAAGAGTGGGGCTGAGAACATGGTCAGTGGTGTGTAAGTCGTGCTCATTTTGCATACCTGCCGAATGGTGAACCAGTGCATGTTGCTCTGCTTTACCAGCCACAACACCGTGTCCATCTCTGCTGAATTTGACCCAAGGCTTCTGGGGCCTTACACCTTCCTTCTCCAGGGCATTTCAGCCAGTAGGGGAGCAGGGAGACAGAACAGCAGCCTGTCTCAGCTTGAAGGTTACTCTGTATCTACCAATCACTCTGCCGTCAGAGTGACTTCCTGTTTGATCTCCTTGGCAAGATGTAATCCACCCCCTTGACCTCTTGTTGTGTACCCTGCCCCCCTCCGTCCATTTGCTCTGGTCCCTTGCCTCCCGCAAAGGCCTCACCTCTAAAACACCCCCAGTCCAAGTCTTCTTTTCTAGTGGGCTTTTGCTAATGGCTTTGTAAAAACAACGAACTCCTTGTCTGGACCCTGCCTCACTCTTGCCCCATCTTGCTCGCCCAGGCCCCCGGTGCATGTGCGTGCACAGCCCTCCCTGGACATAGAGCGCCACAGAGACCGGTACAGCGGCCCCCTGCAATACATCTTCTGGAGACAAATGCTACAGTCAATCCACCCTGGTGAGTGTGACACAGTGCAGGATCCTTGGGGTGGAAATGTCCAGGTGGGGAGGTGGCCAGAGGAGAGGCGCCTAGGGAGGGGAAGTCGCCTAGACTGAAAAACATGGAGCAAAGCCCTGACAAATTCTAACTCTGTTATAGCTCCTGCTCCGCTGACATTTGACCCCGAATCAGCCCACCCTAACCTCATCCTCTCCAAAGACCTGAGGGCAGTGACTGAGAGCGACAGGCGTCAACCTGTCTGCAGCAGCCCCAAGCGTTTCCAGCAGTGTGTGAACGTCCTGGGCTCCGAGACCTTTGACAGCGGGAGCCACTACTGGGAGGTCTGGGTGGGCAGCAAAACCAAGTGGGACCTGGGGGTGGCAGCAGAGTCCGTGGACCGGGCAGCTAAGGTCAAGCTGTGCCCTGAGAATGGTTACTGGGCACTTCGTCTGAGGAACGGGACGGAGTATTGGGCCACTGCCACCCCGTGGGTGCGCCTTGCCCCGAGGAGCTGTCTCCGGAAGGTGGGGGTCCTTCTGGACTGCAGAGAGAGGAAGGTGGCATTCTACAACGCTGAAGACATGACCCACCTCTTCACCTTCCACCAGGCTGCCGCGCGCAGGTTCTGCCCCTTCTTCAGCACTTGCTTCAGCGACGGCAAGCTGAACGTGGAGCCCATGAGAATCTGCCACCTGACTCTGTAAGGGTGAGGGTGGGGGTGGGAGGGGTAAGAAGTCTCCCAGGAAGCCATGCAGATACCAAAGAGACAACAGGTGGCCCTGGGAGCTGGTGTTGCTTTCTGGTTTGGCTGTAGTTGCTACTGCTTGGACTGTCCCTAGAATAGGAATCGCCTGCTAGAACAGCTCAGTTGGCTCCCCTCTGCATTAGTGCTTGGCCATTTACTGTTTGAGCAAATGTAGCAAAGGTGTGTGGACTCTGATCAGTCTAACCTGTAAATCCCAAGCCTCTGGGGCAGAGTCAAGGAGAGTCTCTCTATTTGTGGATTTACCCTGTGAGGAGAGAAGAAGTGACTGAATCTTAGTTCCCAGTATTTTGTCTTCTGTTCCCTGCCTTGGCACAGGGGCGAGGGGGTCCTGGACTCTCACCTCAGCAGCTCAGCTAGAGCCATAGGATACTGTGCACTGAGGTTTCTCCAGCCTTCCTCCAGCAAAGAGATGGTGCATCTCACTGCTGCAAGGGCCTCAGACCAGCCTCGTGCAGCAACCAGTGACACTGAGCTGAACACAACCTCCTCAGCCAGCCGCCTTGGTACAGACTGTGAGGGTATGGCTACATTTGGAATTTCAAAGCGCTGCCCCGGCAGCGCTTTGAAGTGTGAGTGTAGTCAGAGCGGCAGCGCTGGGAGAGAGCTCTCCCAGCGCTGCATGTAAACCACATCCCTTACGGGTGTAGCGTGCAGCGCTGGGAGCACTGATTACACTGACGCTTTACAGCGCTGTATCTTGCAGCGCTCAGGGGGGTGTTTTTTCTCACCCCAGTTGCAGCGCTGTAAAGTGTGAGTGTAGCCAAGACCTAAGAAGATTCAAAGGAAACTAGGCAACCTGAGTGAAGAAGGAGGAACTGCACAGTGGAAGCAATGATTTGGATTCTGTATTAGTTGTAATCACTCAGGAAAAGGCCACGAGGCTCATTTGGAACTACTCAAACCACTGGCTTCAAAGGGCTCCTGCCTTTCTGGGACTAGAACAAGCAGGTAGAAGTCAGGTGGTAAATTCTAGGGAGCTCCTGGTCAGTGGGTAGGCGCCTGTTGCGTGGCGGGAGTGCATCTTCTTGACACAGTGGACAGTGCTGCCTGTGAGTGGAGCAAGCATGGGGGCAGGGAATGGATCTTCAATGACTTACTGAGATTTTTCTTCTCTTACTCTGTGAATTTGATCTGTGAAGTGGACACGGCTTATTCTAGTGGCAAACGTTTAGGTGCCAGCTCGTTGAGGTGTTACAAGCCCTGAGGAACCAATGGAGAGGAAGGAGAGCTGTAGCCTTACTGACCTTCTCTGCACAAACGGTGTGGCCTTTAACAGCCATGCACTTCTGCCACTGGAGACAAGGTGTGGGGCTCAGTCCTCCCTTTCCTGCCTGTGAGGAGAGAACTGTCCCACCCAGTGCTGGCGTGTAACCAGGCAGAGTCTCAGGGACTCTCTTGACAGCAGGGTAGAGAGTCTGGAACCTCCTGAATGCAAAACTCTTGGGAGGAGGAAGGCAATTCAGGGGCAAGGGGCGTCTGCTATTATTACACGTTGAACTCGCCTTCCCATGTCATCAGTCTGAGCAGTGTGTGTTTGGGTCTCGGATTGTTCGGCGCTACAGCCATTGTCTTTCCCCGCGCCCCTAGCGGAGAGGGGAGTCGAGCCAATGTGGAAGCACCTCTTCTGACCACTGCCACTCTGGGTGGTTGCCTCCCCCTCACACGCCTCCTGGCAGAAGTCAAGTCTTCTCCAGTGCTGCTCCGGAGACCATTGAGGAAGGCAGGTTTCTAATCTGTTTAGATTGTAAGCTCTTTGGAGCAGGAGCAGTCTTTTTGTTCTCTTTGTGTGCAGCCCCCAGCACCCGCAGCTCTCACTGAAGTCAGTCAGATGAGACCACAGCAGCTCCCAGGGGGCACTCAGCGCCTTGCAGTATTGAGCTCTATGGCTGCTGGCAGAGAGGTTTGGGGGTTTAGGGAGACAGAGCTGCCCTAGTGCCACAGTGTTGGTGCTGCAAGTCAGGCGCACTGGCAGTGATGGGGACGGGCTGGGGTTTGAGTAGCAGGAGTGCTGAAGATCAGACTTGGGCTACGTTGGCACAGATGGAGGAGGGACCCGAGGGCTGGAGTGGCAGGGGTGCCGGAGGTGAGGGTTGGCATGCATTGGCAGAGCTGCGTGAGAACTTGCACTGTGCCGTGTGATCATCTATTCAGTGCTGGGATCTTAAAATTCATGTAATCTTAAAATCTTCTGCTACACAATCCTCGGCAGGAATGTCTTCGTTCTGCAGCCAGCACTTCTGATCCTCAGCCCGTGCTCCACTCTCACATCGGTGCTTGAGCGGTCGGTAAACTGGCCTTTTATCTAGTGCTGATGCTTGAAGAATTTCTTAATCCCAGCTGTGGAATTTCCTTCTCTTGAAGTTTGTTTCCTCAGAGGATACGAGGGAGGGGTTCCTGCTCCTGCTCCCTGCATGCCGACAGAGGGCACTGTCCACTAAGTGAATGTAATGAACAGCTCCATGCTGACAGGCTCTTATAGCTGCAGGTGATTATATACTGTACTCTTAGCTGCTGTGCTGCTATTAAAGCTTTTTAGGAAGACAGCTGCACGCTGCCTTAATCTTACTGTCTTACCATCCATGCACTCAAGCGATCCCGCCTCACCTGGCTGCAGCAGAAGAGGGGCGCGTGTAACCCGCCCTGTCTTTTTGTAGTTCTGGCGCTAGCTTGTTCCCCTGTTAGCTGGCCTAGATGTGGATTGTGGGTGCTGGGAAAGAACGGAGGGTGGCCCTGAAGAAAAGGCTTGGAGGGGGAATCTGAGGCCCCTATCACCAGTGTAGCCTTTAGGTTAGGGAAGAACCCGTCCCAGCACTCCTTACACGCAAGATGACGATGCAGTGAGAGGATGCTGGGTAATGTGGTTGTCTGTGGTCTCGCTGGCTCTGGGACTCTTATGCTGCCTTTATTTTAAGAAAATTCCTTCTATGGGGATTAGAACAAGGCACCCCATTTCCCTCCCACTTACCCACGCCCCAGACGTGGAGATCTGAACCCTTTGCCAACTGCTGTCACTCATAGCCTTGGTGGTCACCTTCTGCTCCATTTGGCAAGTTTCTTGGAAACAAGATGCAACCGTGACTAGGTTGCAATCAGTGGGTGGAGGGGAGTGAGGTATTTTCCATCAGAACTGTACTGGTGAAACTTAACCTAAAACCATTGGAATCTGGGTTCTTCATGGCCTGCCTCCTTCCACCCTGCTCCCTTTCAGGGTACACACATGTTCTGGCTGTGCTGGGCAGCCTACACAGACGAAAGGGGGTTTTCCATCCGTGTAGGATCACCACCTCCCTGAAGGGCAGTAGCTGTGTTCACAGAAGCGTTCTTCCAGCAAGAAGCTGCATCTACAGTGGAGGTTAGGGCAGCACACCGACCTTGGTGGTGGGTGTGGTTTTTCCATCTCTCTCTTGTTGACATAACTTTGTCAGCCTAACTTAAAAGTGTAGACCAAGCCTTAGACGATACAGCTTTACTTTGTGTCTCATCTTTTGTCCCAGCTGTATCTCTAAACACACTATAGTGTTACCTAATAAACAATGGTACAGGGAGAGAGAGAGGATCAGCATAGAGTTCATAGGCATCCTTGTTTTTCACCCCACATGCCAAGCAGTCCCTGCTTGACTGAGATCGTCCTTTCTACACGCTGTTCTATGGCTGCCTAGATCTTTTAGTTCCTAGTCCTATTGGCTTTAAGAGTACCTGAATTTCATGCAGTTCTGGGGGGGAGGGGGAGGATCCTGGTCTTCTCCCTCTAGAGCCTAGTTTCAAGTCCCATCTCCAGTCAGACATGAGAACAAACTGGGTTTGCATTTCTGCCAGTGATGGGGTGTTCACCCCCATGCTAGCCTGACAGGCCACACCTGAGGGAGAATGAGGCTTGATAAGCAATCCTTAATTGAGGATGGAGCCCAGCTGAGCAGCAGCAGGTGGGGCTGGTATGAGGCCAAGAAGATAGGACAGAAAAGGGCAGCAGTGCAGAAGCCTGTTGTCACTCTCTGAGCTTAGCAAGGGAAAGGAGGAACCCCAGGGAGACAAAAGCAGCCTGGGATTCTGGCCCTGAAGGAAGGGTTTTACCCAGAAGGTTGGTGGAGCAGAAGCCTGATGGGGTGGAGTAGGAGAAGGCTCAGGGAAATGGCAGCAAGGTTCGGGATAGTGCTGTCTGCTGATTTGAGAGTCTCTGAGCCGGAACCTGGAGTAGTGGGTAGGCCCAGGTTCCCCCACTGCCCACTGGGGAAGTGGTCTAGCTCTGAGGTAGAGGACAGCCAGGAACAATACCTGAACAGGCAGTCTGGTGAGACTTTACCCCAGAAAGGAAAACTAGTGACCTGGCTGGAGTGCCAAGCCGCAGAGAGGGAGAACTCTGACTCCTGAAGCTTGAGAAGGGGTGTCAGCGTGAATGAGCCTAAAGGGGGCGTCAGACTGGGCAGAGCTGTTCCTCAGATGTAGCCTCGAGGAGATGCCCAGCAGTGAGTAGAGACCCCTCTAACACTGCCCACCACAAAACTGAGAGGGCCAGACTGGGCCCAAAGCTGACCATTCCAAGCAGAGCTCTGTGGGGAAGCTTTTGCAGCACCCACCCTCTCGCCAACACTGCACTTCTTAATATAACGATTTCCCATTAATTGGGTAAGTGAGTGAATACCATTCTGCCCTGTTGAGAGGCTCCTACCCACTGCTTTGTCAAGTTGTCCTGTTCTGTTAAAGGGCTAGAATCCCCGGCTCCTGCAGGAAAACTGCTCTACTTGTGGGGTCTCTTGCCTGGCCACCTTTGGAGATTCTTCATGGCAGCAAAAGAAATGCAGGTGTTCGCATTGTCCCCCTTCTTGCCTGTTGCCTGGTCTCCAGCAAGAGGGACAGGACCTCCTGGAGTGGCTGCTGTTGCAGTACCTGTCCTTCTGGCTTCGGAGGGCGACTAGTGCCTCTCTTGGGAGCAGGTTTGGAGTGATGCTAACCGGAAGATGGTTTTGGCCACCGGAGGGAGAGCTGCAGATATTCTTACTACTGCTGCTCTTGTGTTTGGGAAACTGGCTGCCACCCTGGCTGGCTCGCTACTTCTCATCTGTCAACAGCATTTCAAAAGAAGGCAGGAGTCTCTGATGTGAGTCTCGCAGCCAAGCTGGCAGATCCAGGCCAGGCTGGCAAGAGCGGTGTCTGAATTGGCAAGAGTGAGCAGGCCCGAGAGTCAAGGAGAGAGGAGAATTGTTGTTGTTGTGGAGTTGGAGGGTAGATGGGATTGTCATGGTTATCTCACCATAATCCCACTCTGAGATCAGTGCAGAGGCCAGAGCCAATATAAGATTATATAGCCCCAGGTACTGGATGAAGAGCACAGATTCCTGACCCTCAGAAGCTTGGCTTACTGTAAAGCCCAAATGCCCATTGACAGCTATTTTTCAGTGTAGTATGCTCATGATTAAGGGCTGCGGCTAGCCGGGGCTGCCAAGGCTAATGGGTTGTTCAGGAAGCCAGGCTGGAATGGTGTGACTGCCCTGGTGTATCTAGCTCCTGGTACAAAGAGTGCCCTTCTCTTACCAGCTACTCTTCTGTTTCTCTTATTTGTTGAAAGATGGGGAAAGATTCTTTGCCTGTCGGGGGCCCCTTCCCTCATGACACCAAGTATTGTGGATTTACCGTGGGGATGGACTTCAAGAACAATGGGCCTTTTTGAGACCTGGCCGCCTGGCACTAAAGGCTCAGCAGTGGGAAGGGGCAGATGTTACATGAGGTACACGGCTCTAGTGCGACTGTTTCTTTAAGGACTGGTCAGCTAGAAGGGCAGCTCTAATATTGGCTGAGATGGATGGGACCTAGAGGTAGTTAGGAGTTGTACTCTAGGAAGGGACCCACCGCTGCAGGCGAGTGCATTTAATGCACTGCTGCCTTGTTTTCCCCCTTCCAAGAATCGAGATCTCCCTCGTTAACAGCTGTGCCGAGCCACGGGCTGCACTCCCTCCCCTTCTGGCTGCGTGCACTGCACTGATCCCAAGCAGCATGCTCTGCCCTCCCCCTGACAGTCCTGGAACACAACTAGCCCCCTCATCGCCTGCTGGCCACAGATGAAATAAAAACAGCAGCAAAGAGTTGTTTGTTTGAAATCTCCCGCTGTGGGGGATAAATCCAGTTCCTGGGGATGTTTTGGCCTGTGGCGGGAGAGGAGAAAAGGTGAGGACAGTTTAATCGTAGCTGAGACTGGCTGACCATCCACACTGCACTGGTATTAAATACCCCCAGTACTGGGAACTCCAGTCAGAAAAGTGGCGTAGCTCCGTCTCTACAGTGAGGTAGTGGGAGCGTGGCTCTGTCTGCTCGGGACACATCTGTAATAGTTGCACCATGAACCTCTCATCCTACTTGGTATTTGGTAACTGCAATCCACAGCTCTGCGTCGCAGAGCACACCCAAGGGCCTAGCTCAATATTAGTCCCCGTTTTCAGCTGAGGGATCTGAGACATGCAGGTTAAGGGGAAAGGGTACAGCCAGTCACTGGCTGAGGTAGACGTAGAGCCTGGGTGTAACGGGCTAGTGCTGGGGGAATGTTGCTGTGGCTGAGCTCCGTTGGGTGGTGGGGGGTGGCTGTTGCCATTAGCACAGCATGTCATGCGCTCTGCGTCCTCGGCCAGCATTCCAATGACAACATGCACGACACCGACTGCTTTAGCGCACGCGATCACTAGCTCTTGCCCTGCTTGAGTAACTGACTTTCTCTGAGAATAATCAGGATTCCCAGTGGGAGATGTCTCAGTGTGATACCCACCCATCACGTCACTGCTGGGATGAAGGCAGCCCTTGGCCGCGTTCTGTGTTTGCTATCTCGGCAGCTGGCAATAACGGGCTGTAACTCCACTGAGGGGATTCTGATGCTGTCCCAAACCAGGAGAACTAGCAAAAATTGAGTTACCAGGAGCATAATCCCTTAATTCTGAATGTATGTTGGTTTTAGACAGCACTCGGCAAGGGGAGCACAGTCCTTATGCCTTTCCCTCTCTGAGCCTCGCTCCACTACCCGCCTGCCTCTTTAAGATGCTGCTCTTGAAATGAGGCTGCAGCATTGGGTCATGCCTTGTCAGATCACACGGGGAGGGGGAAGAACCTCAGTCAAGTTCCCCCTACCCTCCCACATTAGCTGCTCTTTGTTATAACAATGATACTTGCCAGCAGCTGCACGATGCTACAATATTGTGTTTTTTAAAGGGGTGGGTGTTTTTCCTTTGGAAAAAGGAAAAGTCAGGCAAAGGTTTCATGCTGTCCATGAGGCAGAGGCCAGGGAAACTGGGATGACGAGAGCAGGGTCTGGAAGGTGATCACCAGCTCTGCAGAGAGAGCCTGATTGCCCAGGATGGTCTCCCTCTGAGTGCCAGCATGCCCTTGACCTATACCCTCTTCTGGGAGGAAGGGACCTGAAATGGCAAGAGCCTGCACTGGGGGCCAGGAGGGGAGGAAGCACATTGAAGACCCTGTGGAATCACTGTCAGGAAATGAGACGCAGGCGGACATACGACCCGAGCATTTGTAACTGTCCATGTAATGATGTGCCTGTCCCAGGTGATGCCATAGTTGAGGAGTATGGCCTTCTTTTCTGGGTAATAGTGTAATCCAGGGCATATTCTCCTCCCGGCAGACAGGCAATGTGGGTGTACCAGGCAGACTCCCGCTGCAGGCCGAGCGCTCTGAAATGTGGGTTTGTTGTGGTCTGCAGAGAGTGGCAGGTAAATTAAGGACATTCTTATAAGCATGTAAAATGCTCTTCTGTGTCTCACTATAGCTTCATGTGCACCATTCAAATCTCTGATACAGCACTGCCTACAATCAGCACTCACCCCCTGCTGCAGGGCTTTATGAAAAATGCATTTTACTAATCAATTCTCACAGTGCGGAATAGGGATAATGCAGACGCAACAAGAACAAGCAAATGATAAGACAGTGAGCAAGGAGCAAAAAATGGTCCCACGCAGTTATGTGGAAGAACATCACCAGGTGGATGACGAGAGAGACTGAGAGGCGCTGTGGGCAGTAAGAACATATTTACCTGCATCTCCTCAGGGATCTCACGCAAGCTTCTAGTATTGTTACCCTCTGCTGAGCAGGAGCAGTTTTCCATTGGAGGAGGAATCAGCACAGTGGAGTTGGGGGATTCACTTAGCATAACTGGTTTATTTATAAATGGCATTGGGCAAACCACCTTCAGAAATCTCAACCTCAGCACCAATGCCAGGATGCAACTCTGTGCCAAAAATAGACTCTAGGTTGGGGAGCGGGGTCTGGGGCTTCCCCCTTGCCGGGGCACAGGGTTAGGGGCCGTTCTATATGGTTCCCAGAAGCCGTGGAATGACCCCACTCCAGCTCCTATGCTCTCCAATAGCCCTCTCCGGTGCTCCAATGGGAACTGCAGGGGCGGTGCCTGGGGATGGGGCAGCATGCAGAGCCGCCTGGCCATGCCTCCACATAGGAGCCGGAGAAGAGAGATGCTGCTTGAGGTAAGTGCCACTCAGAGCCTGCACCCCTGAGCCTCTCCCATGCCCCCTGCCCCAGCCCTGATTCCCCCTCCTGCCCTCTGAACCCCTCAATCCTAGCCTGGAGCACCCTCCTGCACCCCAAACCTCATCCTCAGCCAGAGCCTGCACCCCTTCCTGCACCCCAACCCTCTGCCACAGCCCGGAGCCCTTTCTGCACCCTGAACTCACTTCTGGTCCCATCCTGGAGCCCACACCCCCAACCAGAGTCCTCACCCCCTCCTGCATCCCAACCCCAATTTTGTGACCATGATCCACTGCACAATTCCCAGATGTGGCCCTTGGGCCAAAAAGTTTGCCCATCCCTGCTCTAGGTAGAGAGAATTAAGCCTGAGAGTAAATATCGCTGCTTGCAACAGCTCGCTCAAAGAAGAAACCACATCACTAATAACAATAGAACATGGCACTTCATGGAAGACTATGTGCTGCTTAGTCACTAAGAAGAATGTATAAGGCTATAGGTAACTCCAGCATGGTGTTCTGAAACAACTGCCAGGATGCGTGCAGACCACCTCTCATATTGCTCTAGAAGCTAGAGTCTCCAACTCCATTGCACTAAACCCAGTATGAAGACAGAGTGAGAGGCAGTCCCTGCTCCAAAGAGTTTACATTCTCTGTAGACAAGACAGACAATGGGGGGGAAGGGGGCTTGCAGAAGATCACACAGCAGAGGAGTGTCAAAGAACCCAGGTCCTCTGAGTCTCACTACAGTATCTTAACTACTGGAAAACATGCCTGCCCACCCCTCTAACTCCACCCCCCACCCATCCTCCAAAGGAGTGTAACTACATTTGGGTTATATACTCAGTTTCCTACCAGCGATCCCAGAGGCATCTGTTCCTTAGCATTTCACTTGTACGGTGTAATGCCATCACAAGTACCAATGGCAGACGAGGGAGTCTGCTGGGGCAGCAGGCTGACCTGAGGGCAACGATTTGCTGCACCAAACCCTTGGGTGTCCTTTCAGCCCCTACAAAGAAGTGCAAGAGAGAATAACTTTGTAAAAAGGGGGGAAATCACCCACTCCCAGAGAAACATGAAAATGAGACAAGCCTTCTTTTCAGCAGTGTCAACCTAAAGCTGCAGCCAATGGGAAAAATTGGACCTACCCCACATAAGGTAGTTTAAAAGATCACTGTAGTTTTGAAGATGACAAAAACAGGTTAAAGTTCCATTGCAACCAAGGAGATGTCATCTGAGTCCATGAAGCGAGGTTGCATTCACACAGAGAAACACTGCAAAAAGAATCATCTTTAACACCCCCATCCAACATCCACAACCCTGTGTGCTGCAGGCCCCATTGCTAAAAAGGACAAGTGCCCTGGCCCACCCAATGGAAGGGTTTGCCACAGGGTGACAGGCCCTTAAGGAGAATGGGTCCAGCCCCTGCTGGGAGGTGCTTCATAGGCCTCTCCAGGTGGAGCAAATGAGCAATGTTGCATGACTGAGTCACAGGACCTGCCCATCAGGCCTCTGGGGTGTAAATAAAAGAAAGGAAGCCCAGGGAGTTGCTGGGCATGATTCAAAGGAGCAGGTCAGTTGCTTGAGATGCTCTGCTCATAGAAGCCCACTGTAGCTCCTAGTTAGAGGGCTGTGGGTACAGCCTGCTGCAGGGAGCAGGCGCTAGCTAGGAAGGCTGGAGCATGGAGGATAAATCTGCTAGAGGAAACTCTCAGCAGGCCAGGGCATCAGAACCCTGCACTAAGGGCAGTTAGGAAGGCTGGGTGGGAGTTCTTATTTCCTGGTGAACTTTGTTAATAAACCCATATCCCAAGGAGGCTGCCACTTGACCCCGATCATCAATTTCAAATTTATTGGGCAGTCTATGGCATGACAGCAGCAGCTAGCCCCAAGCCAGGCCAGGTTCTTGGATCAAACCAATGGGCTGCAGCTGGGGACTCTTTGTCAAGGCCTCCATTTCAAACAGGCCTCATGTCTTTGTTTATTCTGTACATTATTTCAACCTTTATTTAAGTTGGGCCATGTATGAGAGATGCTTAATCGCTGACTGTGACATGAATGGGACAGGCCTCTGTTCCACACCTGCTTAGTATTCTGAGAGAGCTGCTGCTATGGAAATCCACTGCATGAAACCCATTGCACCCGGGGACCCCCATGGGACTGAGAGATGTTTATGAACCACGTTTTTCATGTCACTAAACCTCATGTAACTCCACCAGAGAGGTCCTTTGGGGCCATCTGCCTGTCCTAAGTCAAGATAAAGGAGGAGGGTTGGGCTTGGGGCTAGCAACTCCACCTCATAAAAAATCAACCTGCTATAGAAACGCCAACAATAGAGACAACAGAGACTTTTACCCTGGAAAAAGAATGGTCTTCAACTCAAAGATGCATGATGCTGGGTGGTAAAAGCCTTGAGGAAGCCACTAAGCCGATTACCCTTCTTGCAACCAGGAGGATTACCATAGGCACATGGAACGTGAGGACCATGTACGAGTCAGGAAAGGCAGCACAGGTTGCAGCAGAGATGAGGAGCAACAACCTGACCCTATTAGGCATAACCCCCAAGGCAAGCGGAAAAGAGGCTGTCCAAGAAACACCTGGCGACGCGACCTTCAGGCTGATAGCAAAAAAAAATGGGCTATACCTGGAACCAGCTAGAGCGAATGGCCCAGGATAGAGGACTCTGGAGGAATCTGGAGATCGGTGGTTGGCGGCCCATACCCCGATTGGGGTGACGGGCATGAGTGAGTGAGAGTGAAACCTCATGTGCTAATTCATATTAATGAACCCTGGATTCCTCTGAATCCCTGGTACTGTAGGATGGAAGTACCTATTTCTTCTGCTGTGGAAAGCCCCAGCAGTTCTTTGGAGACAGTATCTTGACTATCTGCAAAGCCACATCCATTATTTCTTAGGAAGAGGCCGTTCTTTTTTGAAGCCTACTAACAGTGTGGCCTCTTGTGCCAGCTGAGAGGGACTGCAGCCTACAACCCATGCCATCCTAGCTGAATCAAGGCTATTGGTAAGAGCTCTGGGTGGGAGCCTCTTTGGATATTGCCTCTGAGTGGAGCGGACCATGGGAGAGAGGAAGGTGCCACCAAGTCTCATCTCTTGCTTTAGCTGAGTAGAAACGTGATGACTTCATTACACTTGTTTGGGTTTTTTGGGTGTGGGAAGGGTAAGATTTTAAAATAAAATCCTTTTGTTTCCCAAGAATACAACAATAGAAAGGCTCCGTCAATCACCTAGAAACCCTGTGTTTGTGGTGGAAAATTCACCTCACTTCCCACCATTAGATGGCAGTGTGGTAAAGGCTGGGTGACAGACCCTTTTGGGGCACAGTGTGAGACATCCCCTATGTGACCAATTATGGGCTGTTCCATAAAGTGTGTCTTTGCTCTGGTGACAAACACACCCTTCCCCACCTGCAATTGCTGATTGAGTTCTGTGTTAGCTACCCCTCAGCCTGGCATCCTCAGGGGAGCTGTGAATGGGTGAACTAGAAGCCAAGCTTCAGCATTTCCACCCTAGCACTCCTCTCTTATCAGTTCGACAGCCAGTCCCTCAAAAGAGCAGTGCTATATTTCCTCCTGGACCTGACTGTCAGAGCCATGTGATTCATCTGTTGCTCTCTGAAGCTAGCTGCCTCTTTGTCACTTGGTCCATGCCCGGGTGTTTGTCTTTGCTTCTCTTGGTTAAAAGAGGTGTTCACAGAAAGTCTCCACGCTGACGTTGATTTCCAAAGCCGTGAGTTAAAAAGGTTTTTCCTCTCATAGCCTTTCAGAGGGTGGGAGACCTAAGCTCATACTGTCAAATGTTCTACGAGAATCATTCCAGAGACTCAGGAAAACAATCTTCATGTTCGCTAGTGAAAACCACAAGTTCTCTCTCTGTCCAGTTCCCACATCACCAAACCTTACTGTCCTCGCAGTTGGCACCCTCACTGGCAGTCTCAATACGAGGTGGGCACAGACTCGCCATTCTAGATGGTCCCTCCCCATTAGGGCTGAATCATGTTAGCAGAGCAGGGAGGAGAAATGTGGACAGCTGCTGCTCACCCTGCGGCCTCTACTCCATCAATAGATACACAGACAGGCTCAGGCTCCAGAGCTTTCACTGGCATCTGATTCCCCTAAGAACTTTAAACATGTTTGCAGACACTTTAAGAAAACTTTTCTCTGTCTCTGTCTCACTAATCCCCATTGTCCTTCTGGGGCTGGGGCTGCCTTCTTGGTTACTTATATGTAATGCATCTACCACAGTGGTCCCAGCTCCTTCCCATAGTGTAGTAGAACTATGCAGTGATGATCCATGTAACTGTTCCAGAAGGGACTGCCACAGAAATTTGCAGAGTTGCTCCAAAATAGGACATGGACTGCTGCATAGTTGGGGATGTTGCCGCTCTGGATTCTGATATAGACTTACAGATGGTATTTCTGGCATATGATGGGATCTAAAATTGTCCTGACAGGTAGACTGTTATTCCGTAATAATTGTTGGCTAAATTAAACTAACAGATTTTTTTCCTACTTAGAAAGTTCCTGAACTGATGAATAGACATTGTGAACCACGAGCAGTGGATATTGGGGTATGAGAACTTGGCAGTTTTGAGCAGGTCAGAAAAGCTTTTTTATGGAAATTTCAGATGAAAATGCGTGAATCTTTGCCAATTCTGACCTCTAAAGGCGGGTTGAAAGATGGATACTGAGGGTACAATGTGTGTGCATGTGCAGACATTTTAGGGGTTTGAATCTCCGAAATTGTGTCTTATTGGGGGAGGGAGGGAATCTTTTAGAATACCTATAGCTTCTTAGCTTTCCTTTGATGGCTTTGGGAAAAGGGCGTGCTGCATTTTTTCCACAGGTTTGGGGAGGCAATTAAACGCACAATAGAATTCCATGCCATTTTGAAACTCAGAACACATGTTTCTCATTCCAGGCCTCTTTTGTGATGTCTGCAAAGTTGTATCAATCATAAATCTCTAAGGTATAGACCTGAGAGTTTTGTTGTTGTTTTTTTGTTTGGTGGAGGGGGGTTTACTATGGAAATATGCAATGTACGTGAGGACTGGTATCCAGATTGCTGAGTCTCGAATGTAATTAGTAAGGGTTCTACAGTCATTGACATGTACAAGTTGCTATTTTATGGCATTTCTTTATGGCTGTTTTGCTTTGGGGTTTTTTAAATTTATTTTATTTTGCAGCTTTCCTTGGGAGAGGACTTCCCCCCCCTCCACAGAGGCTATATTGGAGGGTTTTTTGTATCCTCTGTAATATAAGAACCCCCTGGCTGTAGCTGGAGGGGAATGGTGGAAGAGAGTAGCCCCAATGTATTAGACAGTCCACATAACCAAATTCTCCATTACATGAGTGAAGGGGAAGGTCCATTACTGCACAGTGCAGCACTCTACTTCAGTCACGGATACACACAGGGTAACAGACCACACACTCACACACACAAACACACTCCAGCATGCAGCTCTTTGAGGTTTGGAAAAGGACCTGTAGTAGGCTCCTTATCCTCTCTGCAGGTCAGCCACTAGAGGATATCATCTCTCCCTCATTCATACCCCTACAAAGCCAGTACATCACAGGCTGTCCACACCTCTGAGATGGCAAGGAATCAGTGCTCCCTTACCAGCTGACTGAGCATACCAGATGGCATGCCCTGGCAGCTCCTGCCATCTCTAAATGAGATGGCTGCATCCTATAACACAGCTGACTAGTGCAGAGAACTGTGGCACACTCTACACTGGTGGCGGTGTCGTCCCTCGCACCCACACTAAACCAGCATGCTTCTAAAGTCCCCTGGCACACTGCCCACAGCCTAGAAATTCCTTGAAGGATTAGTTCTAGGTTTCCTAATGTGGTTAGCAAAGGAAAGGAAAGGAGACAAATCAACAAATAGCTGGAGGAGGAAATAGCATCCAGTAATCAGCACTCCTGGGCCCCAGGGATGGGCTTGTTGCAGATGGAGAGAGAGCTGCATTCAGTGACTCCCACACACTTAGTGCCCATACGGGGTGTGCAATTGTGCGTGTGTGTTCCTTTGGGTGGGAGGGAGGTGTAGTGCACTGGTGTGCGAACATGTAGATTTGTGTCTGGGTGCAGACACGTACATAGATGCCTGCATGAGGAGGTGTTCACCGTGTAAGCATCGTGTGCCTCCATGTGTGCCTGTTTGTGTGCGGAGGTGGCAATGGGCTTGTGTGTGCCCATGGGTATGTGTGCGTGGGCATAGCAGGTGTGCTCACTGGGGCACGTCTGCCTCTCTGTATGCCTGGATACGCCTGACAGCTCTCACTTTAAAAGTCTTGGTGCTCCCTGGTTGCAACCCCCAGCAAGTGTCCCACAGCAGAGACACTAACACGGATCCCTCCCGCCCCGGCCAGCCCTTGAAGGAATGGATATAAAAATAGTGAAAACATCCCTTCCCTTCCCTGTCCCTCCCCTCCTGCATGACCCTCTTTCTATTCCACCCATCACCCCCAACTACCCCTCCCCTCGCCCATGACACGCTCTCCTTTCTGCCCATCACCCCCCTGCCCCTCCCCTTCCCTGCGACCCCCTCTCCCTTCTGTCCATCAACCCCACCCTGCCCCTCCCTTCTATAACCCGCACCCTTCTCTGCCCCTCCCCTCTGACCCCCTCTCCCTATCACCCCCAGCCTGCCCCTCCCCTCCCCTCTGACCCCTCTCCCTTCTGTCCATCAACCCCACCCTGCCCCTCCCTTCTATAACCCGCACCCTTCTCTGCCCCTCCCCTCTGACCCCCTCTTCCTTCTGCCTATCACCCCCAGCCTGCGCCTCCCCTCCCCTCCCCTCTGACCCCTCTCTCTTCTGTCCATCAACCCCACCCTGCCCCTCCCTTCTATAACCCGCACCCTTCTCTGCCCTCCTCTCCCTTCTGCCTATCACCCCCAGCCTGCACCTCCCCTCCCCTCCCCTTCCCTCTGACCCCTCTCCCTTCTGTCCATCAACCCCACCCTGCCCCTCCCTTCTATAACCCGCACCCTTCTCTGCCCCTCCCCTCTGACCCCCTCTTCCTTCTGCCTATCACCCCCAGCCTGCCCCTCCCCTCCCCTCTGATCCCTCTCCCTTCTGTCCATCAACCCCACCCTGCCCCTCCCTTCTATAACCCGCACCCTTCTCTGCCCCTCCCCTCTGACCCCCTGTCCCGTCTGCCCATCACCTCCGACCTTCCCTTCCCTGCCCCTCCCCTGCCCTAGGACCCGCTCCCCTCCCTTCTGCCCATCACCCCCGGCCCGTGCACACGGGCCGCGGCTGCTGGCGGAGCGGTGCAGTGGGAGTGCGCGGGGCTCGCTGGCAGGAGCAGAGGAAGGAAAAGGAAGCGGGGCCCGAGCCTTGCCTGCGCACGGGGCCAGCGTCTCCTGGGCGCTGCGAGCCGGCGGCTGCACAGCTCAGCGCGGGGCTCTGCGCCTGAACCCGCCGCCAGCGCGGACCTGCCCGGGCCAGGGGAGAGGGGACCCTGCTCCCGGCTCGCCTCCAGCCCCGGCCGTTTGCGGACGCCCCCCGGCACGGAGCGCTGGAAATGAAGAGAGTTTGCACTTTGTCCCTCTGGCTCTGGATCGGGATCGTCTCGGAGGCAGGTGAGGCGCCGGGGCAGCCCGGGGCGCGGGCGGGGACCCCGGGGCTGCGGGGCCGGAGGATGCTCTGGGTCCGGGCTGGGCAGGGCGGAGGAGCGGGTGCCGGCGCCGGGACTCCCCCCCTGCCCAGCGCGCCCAGCACCCAGCGTCTCCCCGCACTTCTGCCCGGCGCGGGACTTGGCCCTGCCCTGGGGCGCTGCTGCCGGCTCGGGGCGCCCAGCTCCTCGCGTAAATGGGCATGAGCCGGGAGCCCTGCCCCCCCGCTCCCCATCGACCCCCCGACACCTCCTACCCCGCTCCCCATCAACCCCCATCACCCCCCCAGCGCCTCCTACCCTGCTCCCCATCAACCCCCAGCACCCCCCAGCGCCTCCTACCCCCCGCTCCCCATCACCACCCAGCGCCTCCTACCCTGCTCCCTATCACCCCCCATCACCCCCCCAGCGCCTCCTACCCTGCTCCCTATCACCCCCCATCACCCCCCCAGCGCCTCCTACCCTGCTCCCTATCACCCCCCAACAACCCCCAGCGCCTCCTACCCCCCGCTCCCCATCACCACCCCCCCCGGCGTGCGCTACCCCCCGCTCCCCATCACCCCCCCGGCGCCTCCTACCCCGCTCCCCATCACCCCCCCAGCGCCTTCTACTCCCCGCTCCCCATCACCCCCCCCCCCGGCGTCCGCTACTCCCTATCACCCCCCGGCGCCTTCTACCCCCGGCTCCCCATCACCCCCCGGCGCCTCCTACCCCGCTCCCTATCACCCCCCATCACCCCCTACCCCCGGCGCCTTCTACCCCCCCCCGCTCCCCATCACCCTGCCCCCTGGCGTCCGCTACTCCCCGCTCCCTATCACCCCCCAGCGCCTTCTACCCCCGGCTCCCCATCATCTCCGCGGTGCCTCCTACCCCCCTCTCCATCACCCCCCAGCACCTTTTACCCCCCGCTCCCCATCACATCCCCCGGCGTCCGCTACCCCCCCGCTCCCCATCACCCCACACCCTCCATCACCCCCCCCCCGGCGCCTTCTACCCAGCCCCGCTCCCAATCACCCCTCCCGGCACCTTCTACCCTCTGCTCCCCATCACCCCCCCCTTCTGGCATCCGCTACCCCCCCACCCCCATCACCCCCCCGGCGCCTTCTACCCCCCGCTTCGCATCACCCCCCCCCCGTTCCCCATCAACACCCCTGGCGCCTTCTACCCCACACCCCCCATCACCCCCCTCTGGCGTCTGCTACCCCGATCCCCATCATCCCCCCCGCGTCTGCTACACCAGGTCTCCTCCCCTTCCGGCATCTGTCCCTCTTCTCCCCATCACACCCCTGGCTCTCTGTCACCCCAACCCGCACCGCATTGCTCCCCCCATCACCCTCCATGTTCTATCCTGCCTCAGACCATCCTGTTGTCTGGTCCTCCCACTCCCCTTCACCCCCTGGTATCTGCTACCCCGTGGCTCCCCATCACCTCGGGCGATCTGCCCCCGCCACCCCACCCAAGGACACCTTTTGCTTTTAGCTGGTCCACCTTTGATAGTTGATACAAACCCAAAGAGGGACTGAGCCTGTCCCTCGGCCTGTCAGCAGAGGGCGCTCCTACGTGAAGGCTGCCCCCCACGCCAGGCTGCACCCAGCCATGGGTCAGCTGCGTGGGGTATGTCCCCCCAGCCTGGAGCACGAGGAGCTGGAGGAACACATTGCACTGCCCCCCAGGCTGATGGACTGGGTGGGACCTGGTAGGCCGTTCCCATGGCTGACCCCTGGGGTCCTACGCTGGCCCCCCTTGTGGGATGCGGGTCTCTCACTTCACTGGTCTTTTCAAAAGTTATGCCCCATTCTACACACCCTCCACCTCCATCAGGCACGTGGCAAGAGCTATGGAGCAGTGGCTAATCTGTACCCCTCTCTCTGATCAGCATGGGAACATGGCATGCTGTCTCACGGGGGACAGCCCCGGTCCCATTTGCAAAGGAGTCTTCTGTCCACCTTGAGCTCTGGGGCTGGGGAATTGGGAGGGAGGAGCAGTTTGATGGCTCATTTATTTACTTTTGCTAGTGTCATTCATTAATTAGTTAATGTCTGTGCTGTGCTCTGCTGAGGAAAAATGCTCTGTAAGCGCATTATGAGACCCCGTTTCCAGTGCAGCCTCCCCAGGGGGCCAGAGCTTGCCTCCCACAGACTGGGCACTAATTCGGTGGGCTGTGAATCACTTCCCTTTCCAACAGCACTCTGTGGGGGGCAGCAGGGGTGGTTTGGGCAGAGAGTTGAGTCCCTCTCCGGTCCCGTGGCCAGAGTACGAGGTCAGAGTGATACCCAACCTATCGAGAGGCCCAGGCTGCACAGCCTCTCACAGTACCTTGGGTTGCTTGTCCCTGAGGATGCTCCTGGGCAGTGTGACTGGTCCTATGGGTGCATAGAGGAATGACGCCCGGTCAGCTCACATAGCCAGAATGGAGTAGGGGCTGGAGTGATGGTGGTGAGCCCAGTGGGGGCATCCAGCAGCAAAATGCTCTGGGCCAGCATAGCCATATCCGAGTGCTGGGCAAAGCCCACTCAATTGTTGGGTGCATCTAGAAACAAAACATGCTGGGCCTCTGCAGCCAGTATGGAGTGGTGCTGGGCCAGCACTTCAGGGACCAAGCAGGTATCTGGAGCCAGACAGAGCAGGCTCTGGGCTGGCAGTGTTGGGCTGGGCTGAGCCCTGGGACAGGGCAGCTGGGATGGAGCAGGCTCTGGGCTGGCGGTGTTGGGATGGAGTGAGCCCTGGGATGGGGCGGCTGGGATGGAGCAGGCTCTGGGCTGGCGGTGTTGGGATGGAGTGAGCCCTGGGATGGGGCGGCTGGGATGGAGCAGGCTCTGGGCCGACAGTGTCGGGATGGAGTGAGCCCTGGGACGGGGCGGCTGGGATGGAGCCGGCTCTGGGCCGGTGGTTTCGGGATGGAGTGGGCCCTGGGACAGGGTGGCTGGGATGGAGGAGGCTCTGGGCCGGTGGTTTCGGGATGGAGTGAGCCCTGGGACGGGGCGACCGGGATGGAGCAGGCTCTGGGCTGGCAGTGTCGGGATGGAGTGAGCCCTGGGTCAGGGTGACCGGGATGGAGCCGGCTCTGGGCTGGCGTTGTTGGGATGGAGTGAGCCCTGGGATGGGGCGGCTGGGATGGAGAAGGCTCTGGGCTGGCAGTGTCAGGATGGAGTGAGCCCTGGGACGGGGCGACCAGGATGGAGCAGGCTCTGGGCTGGCGGTGTTGGGATGGAGTGAGCCCTGGGACGTGGTGACCGGGATGGAGCCGGCTCTGGGCTGGCGGTGTCGGGATGGAGTGAGCCCTGGGACGGGGTGACCGGGATGGAGCAGGCTCTGGGCTGGTGGTATCAGGATGGAGTGAGCCCTGGGACGGGGCGACTGGGATGGAGCCAGCTCTGGGCTGGCGGTGTCGGGATGGAGTGAGCCCTGGGACGGGGCAGGTGGCATGGAGAAGGCTCTGGGCTGGTGGTGTCGGGATGGAGTGAGCCCTGGGATGGGGTGGCTGGGATGCAGCCAGCTCTGGGCTGGCGGTGTCGGGATGGAGTGAGCCCTGGGATGGGGCGGCTGGGATGGAGCCAGCTCTGGGCTGGCAGTGTCGGGATGGAGTGAGCCCTGGGACGGGGCGGGTGGCATGGAGAAGGCTCTGGGCTGGTGGTATCAGGATGGAGTGAGCCCTGGGACGGGGCGACTGGGATGGAGCAGGCTCTGGGCTGGTGGTATCAGGATGGAGTGAGCCCTGGGATGGGGCGGCTGGGATGGAGCCAGCTCTGGGCTGGCGGTGTCGGGATGGAGTGAGCCCTGGGACGGGGCGAGTGGGATGGAGAAGGCTCTGGGCTGGCGGTGTCGGGATGGAGTGAGCCCTGGGACGGGGTGGCTGTGATGGAGCCAACTCTGGGCTGGCGGTGTCGGGATGGAGTGAGCCCTGGAACGGGGTCGCTGGGATGGAGAAGGCTCTGGGCTGGCGGTGTCGGGATGGAGTGAGCCCTGGGACGAGGTGGCTGGGATGGAGAAGGCTCTGGGCTGGTGGTATCAGGATGGAGTGAGCCCTGGGACGGGGTGGCTGGGATGGAGAAGGCTCCGGGCTGGCGGTGTTGGGATGGAGTGAGCCCTGGGACGGGGTGGCTGGGATGGAGAAGGCTCTGGGCTGGCGGTGTTGGGATGGAGTGAGCCCTGGGACGGGGCGGCTGGGATGGAGAAGGCTCTGGGCTGGTAGTATCAGGATTGAGTGAGCCCTGGGACGGGGCGGCTGGGATGGAGAAGGCTCTGGGCTGGCAGTATCGGGATGGAGTGAGCCCTGGGACGGGGCGGCTGGGATGGAGAAGGCTCTGGGCTGGCACTGCCATAGTGAAGTAGGTGCTGGGCCAGTGACTTTATTACACAAATTGCTACAGCTCAAATGTGCAGTGTAACATCAGAGCGAGACCACAAGGTAAATAATAGTGCAGGAAGCTTCAAACGAGAGAGGATCGATTTCTGGATCATAAATAACCTTTTTTAATAATCTCGGTTTCATGACTCATCATTGCCACGTTAGCCCTAATGGCAGGCCTGTGGGTCTGACTTGCACCCTGAAATGAGGGGCAGGAAAGAAGTATAGAAGGGAATGTGCCTCACCAATGCAGGGAGCAGCCTGTGCTGGGATGTGCTACCAGGAACACTTGTACTGGGCCTAATGTTGCTGGGTTAGAGCACATCAGGTTGATGCAGGGCCGGTGCCACCCATTAGGCGGTCGCCTAGGGTGCTAGCATTTCGGGGGGGGGGACATTTCAGGTCCTTTGGCAGCGGCGGCCAGATCTCCAGTCACCCTGGTCATGGTCAGCATTTAGGCGGAGGGAGCTGGGGCAAGGGGGCGTGGGGAGGGCTGCCTGCAGCAAGTAAGGGGGAGGGGAGCAGCATGCAGGGGAACTCCCTGCCCCAGCTCATCTCTGCTCCACCTCCTCCCCTGAGCACGCTGCCCCGCTCTGCTGCTCTCCCTCCCAGGCTTGTGGCGCTAAACAGCTGATTGGCGCCGCAAGCCTGGGAGGCAGGAGAAGTGGAACGGCAGTGGCATGCTCAGGGAGGAGGCGGGGCAGAGGTGAGCTGGGGCGGGGAACTGCTGCACGGCTCCCCGGGCCGGGGGGCAGCTGCTGTGGGTGGGGCACTTCAGGGCAGAGCAGGGGGCGGAGAGCTGCCACAGGGCTCGGGGGGGGATGGGGGGGCGCAAGGTGGAAGTTTCGCCTGGGGCGCGAAACATCCTTGCACCCTCCCTGGGTTGCTGGTACTTGGACATAGAACCATCGGGCTGTTGCTGCTGGAATGGAGCTTCCCAGCTGCAATATGTCAGCAGACGTTTGTGGCGCTGCTGCTGGAGCTCCAGCCAAGCTCTTTTGGTGGCATCTTGTAAAGCATCTTATGGCTGTTCCTTAAGTTCTTTCCTCTTGTCCCAGTGCTGAGGGCTTTGGTAAGATGAGTTTCTGACCCAATGAAGACCCATGTGATATGTGGCTTTGACTAACTGTTTATACAGAATTTTGAACCTAACAGGTGCTGTATAAGGGCTAAATATTATTGCCAAGAAGCAGGGAAATCTGCATATGAAACATGGGACTTTACCAAGGAACATACAGCTTATTTTTCAGTTCTCCCTATGACCAAGGGTATCCTGGGGTGGAGCATAACAATGTGAAGTGTCCACAAACTCCTCACCACATTAGCCCCCGTTAGACAAATATCATCATCTTCCTAATTGTGGGCAAATGCAGAGGTTTCTCCTCCTAGAAACTGGAGTGTATCCTGAAGAGGGCACACCACTCCCTTTGGACTTATGCAAGAGCTATTCTGTTCTATCCTGGTTGATATCCCACACTCGTGGCCAATTATCTGATTGACTGACATGATTTGGTAAATGCAGTAGGTATCTGGGGTGGGGGTATATGACAATCAGCGTTCGTGGATTAGGATTTCTAGACTCTCCTTTCTCACTGCAACATTCTCTTGGATCAGAAGCCAGGTTGAGTGTTAAAAGGCGGCAAATCCAACACAGACCGATCTAAACTGCCACAAAAAAGAGCATCAGGGTCAATGCAGCATATTTCCCTTTGGCAATGAATATTGCATGCTTGGAATTGCATAGGACTGTCGGTCCACCATTCTGAGTGGGTCTGGCCAGTGTAATAAGCTCCATGGGAGTGGAACGTCTGAAAGCATGACCATCCCACTGACTTCTGCGGGGAAGGTCTACCTGGCCAGCCACTTGAGTTGTAGGAGAGGAGTTCCTGGACAGGACAGTCTGGCCAGCTCATTCAATTTTAGGGATTCTCTTCTTAACGTTAGGATGTAAGCATCCGACCATCCCACTGATGGCCAGGACACGTGCAGGAACGGAGTTATTCGCTTTGACCAAAGTCCCTGACCCAGATTCCAAGAGCACTCAGTCATCCCTTTGTCTGCATGCGATGGCAATACAACTCTGACGGCTCCAGCCTTGGCATGAGTGTGGCGGAGAGATGGTTGCACCACTAGCATCTTGTGCGTGAAGCAGCTACATCCAGACTTATTTATTGTTAGTAATAATACCAGCCATTTGTATAACGTCCTTCATGCAAAGAGCCAAGAACGTGCAACCCTAAGGTGCAATGTTTAGACACGGATTTATTAACTCTTCTTTAATTAACTACGTGGTGAGTGCCAGCAGTGCACTCAAGATGAAGGAAGGTATTCCAAGCATAAAGGAGGCAGGGAAGAAGGCTACAAAGGGAGCACTGAGGAGAGCAGGCTAGGTGGAGCAGGGAAGTATGAAAGCAGTAGTAGAGGACATAAGGGTAGAGATGTGCCTTGGGTCTTGAAAATGATACGGAGATCACATCACCTCACTGCAGTGCAGCCCCCTGTGGAGGGGAAGGGGGCAGGCTTTATACCGTGCACTCCAACACTACATAATTCATTTCAAAAGGGGAGAGCATTTCTGATGAGCTAATGGCATTACCTAGCTGGGATGTGGCCAGAATACCAGAGCAAACACTTGCATTCCTGCGAAAACCGCCCCAAGATTTTTAACGCTTGTGGACCTTGATTTGTACATCTCATCTGAAGACTGCACCTGCAGCAGGGTGCCCCCTACCGGCGTGGGACAATACCAGCTTATAGGGAAGAGCCATCTACCGGGTCACCAGCACCGCTTAGGTTTTTCTTGGAGGTATCCCAGCCACATGCTGACCAAGCTTGGCTCCGCTTAGGACATGAGATCACAGCTCAGGGGATTAGAATATCTCCCTGTTAGTTTTACATTTTCCACTTCTGACCTCCTTGGCATGGGAAGATACAAGTGTCCCTGTTTTAACGAAAGTGACAGGGGAGAAAGCTTGTGGTTTTACAGCTCCCAGCGGGAATTTCTTGCAGAAGAAAAGGGAGAATTGACTTCCATGGGAACCACAACAAGAGGTGATGTCCTAATGAAGCTGGCTGTTACACTGGAGCTAAGAGCCCAGTGCAGAAGGAACTTTACAGAGAGTATGGTGCGGGCTGTGGATGGGCGTCAAGAAGGGGAATGCAGCCTTACCCAACGTTTGTTTTGCCAGAGGATGCTTTGAAGGGATCTGGGAGAATGATCATGCTCAGAATGAAGTGTTCCTTTGCAAAGCCGCTTCTGGGTGAAGGACCCCTTGCAGACTTCTCCTGACCCTGAGATCACAGCTCTGCCTGCAGGGGCTGAGGACAGAGCTTTTCTCCAAGGCCCATCCTGCTCTCTTTGTTCACTGTGGCTTGGGGAGTACAGCCATTACAAGTGGAGTGTCTGCTCCCCAGGCTTCTCACCCAGACACAGTTCAGAGGGGAAGCTTCCAAATGGGTGTTTTATGACAGTGGTTCTCAACCAGTGGTCAGGGCCCCCCTGGGGGGCCGTGAGCAGGTTTCAGGGGCTCCACCAAGCAAGGCTGGCATTAGACTTGCTGGGGCCCAGGGCAGAAAGCCGACGTCCCCCTTCATGAGGCTGAAGCCTGGGGTCCTGAGCTCCAGGGCTGAAGCTGAAACCTAAGCAATTTAGCTTCATGGGGCTCCCTGTGGTGTGGGGCCCTGGGCAGATGTCCTGCTTGCTACCTCTTAACGCTGGTCCTGGCTTTTATATGCAGAAAAACAGTTGTGGCAGAAGTGGGCCATGGAGTTTTTATAGCATGTTGGGGGGTCCTCAGAAAGAAAAAGATTGAGAACCCCTGTTTTACCTGCCATCCCTCTGTCAGTTGTTTAAGAGTTTGGGGTCTTTTCTGTGACCGGAGACTGCACCCATTGCTGGGGGATTCTATAGTCACTGCCCAATGACAGGAACTCTACGGCACGTCCCCATTACTGGAGGAATCCTACGTTAAATCCCAGTGATAGGGAAACCCAAAGAGAACCCATGGCTGAGGGAATCCTATGATCCCAGTGTTGAGGGGGGAACCCTACAGAGCGAGCCAGCTGATGGGTACTCCTACAGCATGAGAAAGCTGACAGTAACAACCCAATGATAAGGGAGTAGCACAGTTTGAGCTCACTTACTGGGGTGACCCTACATGGGGTGTCCACTATGATCAACAATAGGAATCTGTGGGCAGGGAGAACCTGACAGCCTGGGCCAGTAGATGTGAGGTTGCTCTTACATCTCAGTGCTACTGAAGAGGAGCTTTCCACACCTCATTTCATTTCGTCTCTGACTTTTTTGGGTGAGATTGTCAAAAGCTGCCTAGGAGAACTAGCTGCCCAACGCCCAGCTCCTAGACCTCTTTCGAAAATGTCCACCGATGTCCTCTTTCGAAAATGTCCACCTTCTGCATGGCCTGTGTGCTGCTTCCATCACAACAAGTCTTCGGACTGGATCCTCCGAAGGGGTGGGAGGATCCAGTCCGAAGACTTGTTGTGATGGAAGCAGCACACAGGCCATGCAGAAGGTATCGACTGCAGCAGTTCCTTCACACAAACACCCAGGGACGGTAGCATCTGTCGTAGTGTTTAGCAGAACACAGCCGTACACGTGGAGTTTGCAAGCTTCACAGCACTGTCTGCTCGTTGGGACGAGAGCCTAAGTTTTCTCTGGGCTCTTATCTGGAATCATAATAACTCCTTTATGAGCAAAGAAATACAGCTGCAGCTGCACTGGCATCTAGCGACTGGTTAAATTAATCCCAGGGTTTTATTGCCTCTGGCTATCCCAGACCTTTGTTGCTTATTTCAACTTGTTAATGTGGAGGGTTAGATTACTCCCAGGAGTGTGTTTCCTCAGTGGTCAAAACTGTTATGATGATTTCAGCGTAAAGTGTTGTTGCTCATTTGCAGCGTCTCATTGTTAGAGCAACATAACGAGCCTTACTGGAAATGGGAATCCGAGACATCAAGGGGGCTGGGAGGCAGGAACCCCTGAGATCGGAGCCTGGCTCCACCACACATTTGCTCTGTGGCCTTGGGCAAGTCACTTAATGCTCAGGGCTAAATTCAGAGGTGACACATATGTGATATAGAAGTAGGTGAAATCCTGGCCCTGCTAACGTCCACGGCAAAACTCCCATTGACTTCAGTGGACCCATGATTTCATTCAGGGAGACTAAACTGAAGAAATCTACATGCTGAAGAACCTGAAGCAGCTGACTATCCTTTCATGTACACCTTCTTACTCTCAGCTTGGTTGCTTTTCTTGCGGCGCTCCTCTCTCCTGACCCCTGGGGGGTGACTTACCCCAGCTCAGATTCCTGTGTTCGTGCCTAGGCTTAGCAGGGCCAGTTCAGAAGCGAAGTGTGAGCTAGGATGCAAGTCGCATGTGGATAAATAGACATGACTCTAAGGGAGTCTAGAACGAATCCAAGTTGGTGTAACATACAGACGAGGGCAACACGAGAAGGCCTGGGTCAGACCAGATGTAGACACTTAAAATCACCTCTGATTCTGGCTCTTGCTCTGTTCCCCCTTCTGTGTTATGGTAATAATAATACTGTTAATCTTCGTTCTCCTCTACCTCTGCATTGTGAACTAGTTGCCGATTTTGTGATGAAAATATGCTGTCTGATTGATTGGTCAAAAGCCATAACCACCCATGGTGATGTTCATGAGAAGGACTAGACAGAAACCATATCATAGACACATCTGAGCCTCCTGGGCTTTATGCTGGAGCATTAGTAGAGCAGTAACTGCAGGGGGTGGGTTTTGCCTTCCTATAGCAGCAACCCTCACGCTGGTGAGAACTCAGATCAGCTTCTGGAAAGACGTAGTCTGGTCCTGGTAGCTTGAAAATGGAATAGACTCAACTAATATCATGGGATTTATGTGCAATCTTAATGCAAACAAGAAGCAGCAAAGATGCCTCTAAAGAGTTAAAGTAGCTAACGACTTGCACAGGTGTAGAAAACACTGTTCTGATTTCTAGCTGCGCAAATCCACAGCTTGCAGGTGCTGAAGGGTTAAATTTTTGCACGGTGAGATTCCAGTTCACTGAGTGAAGGTCAGCCAGTGTGTTGACATCAAGCTGTGTTGGTGTCCAGCTCCCATGGCGGTGCTAAACCAAGCAACGTAGTGCCTTGCACACAAACACGCCATCCCTCACGGAGTTAAGCCAAGGAATGTGGCAGCAGGTCTGAGATGCCCATTGCGCTTGGATTGGCCAAGGGTTAAGTGAAGATGAGTGGTCCTGATGCCAGGCTTGGTGTCCAGGTTCTTGCTGGTGGAGGTCAGCAGTGGTTCATGGGAAAGGAAAAATTGGCAGGTGGGCCGGATGTCCTGCATTTCCCCTCTTCCTGCAGCCGCCTGAGCGATGTTCCTTATTTAGCTTTCCTGACGGACAGGAGGAATCTGATGGCGGAAACTGTCACTGCCTGATAACAGCTCAGGGACCCCTTTATGATGGGCAGCACACAGGGAATGGGCAGCTTTCATTCTATCCAGGATGGGCGAAGAGGGCAACTTGGGTTGCCCCCTTGCGCCATGTTTTCATTGGCTATTTTATAAAAGCTGCCTCTGGGTGTGGGGGGGAGGGCATTTTCAGACCCTCCCTTTGCACATGTGCTTGTTTGTGCCTGAAACACACCAGATTCTGTTTACAAGGCATTCAAGGGCGAGAAGCAATGACGTCTTTCTGTGGAGCACTGATGCAGGCGTCCAAGCTGGCTGATGGATAGGAGACTGGGTGGGGGAGAGGGGAGATCCTGGAGTAAAACCTCCTGGCTGAGATCCAGGGCTGGGCAGACCTTTGCAATTGCTAATGGTGATGATGTGACAGCAAGGCCAGTGTTAACACTGATGTGGCATGGTAACACAGGGCGTGTTTGCTGGGTGGAGAGAGAGGGGTGGAAGGGCAGGGCTGTGCACCAGGGAGCTATGAAACAACACACACACCTGCAGGTGTACTCTCTACACTTCCCTCGCTCAGTGCACATACAAGCCCCTGCACCTAGACACAGATGTGCCTTGTGTACACAAAGATCAGCCAGTCAAGCAGAGAACCATATCAAGGGGAACATCCACCATGTGTCTCATCTCTTCCCCATCCTCTCCTGGTGAAAGATGCATCTCACTTGTTCAGAGACTAACGAAATATTTGTATTATATCCCGCTACAATGTACATGCTCATGTGAATCATCCCATAAACAACAAAGTGCCACAAAGTAGGGTGAAAACATTGTACCTCTTGCTTTTTATCCTGCATTTTGGGATGCCATTAAGATTCTCTCATACCATGGAGATATTTATCCTTTTTTCATCATAACTGATATATTACAAAGAGAAACAATGGGACGAGAGGTTTTTTTGAAGGGCAAACACCAAGCAATATAAATGGCCTAATAACATTGACAAGATTAATGCTCTCAGTTCCGCTATATTTAAGTCAGTGGAAGACTCTGGCTTCACATTGGTATAACTGCAGTCAGAATCAGGACCAGCAGGTGATGCAATAGGAAGCGGTCAAGTTATTTTCCTGCTGGTTTTGGATGCTCTCCTCAGCCACTAGGCCCTGAGAAGCCTTCCCATAGTCCACGTGGCTTTACCTTTTTGTAGGTTGGTCACACATACTTTCGTGGAGCTGGGCAAGGCAAGGCGTGGCCTCTTCTGCATTGCACAGTGGGATGGCCCGACAGTTTCCGCAGAGTGGTATAATTTTGACAACTTTGATTTCATAAGCTGTGCAGTGGAGATAGAATCCAAGGGACTAGCACTCTATTTGTAATAGGTTTCAAAGTAGCCAGGGCTGGTGCAACCATTTAGGCAACCTAGGCGGTCGCCTAGGGTGCTGGGATTTGGGGGGTGCCATTTTCTTTGGCAGCGACTACAGTGGCCGGATCTTCGGCCGCCCCAGTTGCTGTCAGCATTTAGGCGGAGGGAGCTGGGGCAGGGGAGCGCGGGGAGGGCCGCCTGCAGCAAGTAAGGGGGGAGGGGGGCGGCACGCAAAGGGAACTCCCCACCCCAGCTCACTCCTGCCCCACCTCCTCCCTGAGCATACCATGGCTGCTTCACTTTTCCCGCCTCCCAGGCTTGCAGCGCCAATCAGCTTAGGTGCCGCAAGCCTGAGAGGCAGGAGAAGTGAAGCAGCCATGGTGTGCTCGGGGTGCTCGTGCACGAGCAGGGGTGAGCTGGGGCGAGGGGGGGTGCCTCAGGGCGGAGGTTGGGGTGGGGAGTTGCAAGGGGGGCGCCTCAGGGCGCAGGGGGGAGCTGCCGTGAAGGGGGCGCCTCGGGGAGGGCGTGGGGGGGGGCACGAGGTGGAATTTTCACCTAGAGTGCAAAACCTCCTTGCACCAGCCCTGCGAGTAGCAGCCGTGTTAGTCTGTATCTGCAAAAAGAACAGGAGTCCTTGTAGCACCTTAGGCCTGGTCTATACTACACGTTTAAACCGATTTTAGCAGCGTTAAACCGATTTAACGCTGTACCCGTCCACACAACGAGGCCCTTTATATGGATATAAAGGGCTCTTTAAACTGGTTTCTGTACTCCTCCCCAACGAGAGGAGTAGCGCTAAAATCAGTATTACCATGTCGGATTAGGGTTAGTGTGGCCGCAAATCGACAGTATCGGCCTCCGGGCGGTATCCCGCAGTGCACCATTGTGACCTCTCTGGACAGCAATCTGAACACGGATGCACTGGCCAGGTAGACAGGAAAAGCCCCACGAACTTTTGAATTTCATTTCCTATTTGTCCAGCGTGGAGCTCTGATCAGCACGGGTGGCGATGCAGTCCCAAATCCAAAAAGAGCTCCAGCATGGACCGTACGGGAGATACTGGGTCTGATCGCTGTATGGGGAGCCAAATCTGTTCTATCAGAGCTCCGTTACAGAAGACGAAATGCCAAAGAATTTGAAAAAAATCTCCAGGCTATGATGCAGAGTCCACAGCACAGTGCTGTGTGACAAGCGTAACGGAAAGCCAAAGAATCAAATGGATGCTCATGGAGGGAGGGAGGGGGTACTGAGGACTCCAGCTATCCCAGAGTTCCCAGCAGTCTCTGAAAGCATTTGCATTCTTGGCTGAGTTCCCAGTGCCTGTAGGTTCAAACACATTGTCCGGAGTGGTTCAGGGTATAACTCGTCAATTTACCCCCTCCCTCCCTCCCGTGAAAGAAAAGGGAAAAAAATCGTTTCTTGACTTTTCAATGTCACCCTATGTCTACTGAATGCTGCTGGTAGACGCGATGCTGCGGCAGTGAAGAGCAGTATCCACTCCCCTTCCCTCCCCGGTGGCAGACGGTACAATATGACTGCTATCCGTTGTCATCATCAGCCCGTGAGTGCTCCTGGCTGGCCTTAGGTGAGGCTGGCCGGGGGCGCCTGGGTAAAAATAGGAATGATTCCTGGTCATTCCCAGTAGATGGTACAGAACAGCTGGTAACCATCTTCATCATAGCAACTGGGGCTGAGCTCCATCAGCCCCCTCCCTTTCATGTATAAAGAAAAGATTCTATACTGCCTGGACTATCATAGCAGCAGGATGCTGGTCTCGTCTCCCCGACACCGCTTAATGTCCTGCCTGGACTAATAGCAGCTGGAGGCTGCCTCCCCCTCATTTTATCTCACTAACAAGTCAGTGTTTCTTATTCCTGCATTCTTTATTACTTTATCACACAAATGGGGGGACACTGCCACAGTAGCCCAGGAGGGTTGGGGGAGCAGGGAAGCAACGGGTGTGGTTGTTGCAGGGGCACCCCCTAGAATGGCATGCAGCTCATCATTTCTGCGGGATCTGACACGGAGCAGCTGTGCTCTCTGGTTCTCTAGAAGATTTGCCCCATATTCTAGGCAGGACTGACTCTATTTTTAGATACAACATAAAGGAGGGAATGACCCGGGGAGTCATTCCCATTTTTGTCTTTGTGCTCCTGGCCGATCTCAGCCGGGGGCACCCAGGACAGCAGCAGACAGTACAGAACAACTGATAACCGTCTTCTCATTGCCAATTTACAATGGCACAGCAGACGGTACAGAACGACTGATAACCGTCTCTGCTATCATGCAAAGGCAAATGAATGCTGCTGTGTAGCGCTGCAGTACCGCCTCTGTCAGCAGCATCCAATACACATACGGTGACAGTGACAAAAGGCAAAACAGGCTCCATGGTTGCCATGCTATGGAGTCTGCCAGGGCAATCCAGGGAAAAAGGGTGCGAAATGATTGTCTGCAGTTGCTTTCCCAGAGGAAGGAATGAGTAACGATATTTACCCAGAACCACCCGCGACAATGATTTTTGCCCCATCAGGCACTGGGATCTCAACCCAGAATTCCAAGGGGCGGAGGAGACTGCGGGAACTATGGGATAGCTACGGAATACCTGCCCACAGTGCAACGCTCCAGAAATCGACGCTAGCCTCGGACCATGGACGCACACCGCCGAATTAATGTGCTTAGTGTGACCGCATGCACTCGACTTTATACAATCTGTTTTACAAAACCGGTTTATGTAAAATCGGAATAATCCCGTAGTGTAGACGTACCCTTAGAGACTAATGCGTTTATTTGAGCAAACAATATATTCTGTGTGAGCTGGGCAAATATTACAAAGCTACCTAGAGAGACAAGGTGGGTGAGACAATATCTTTTATTGGAGCTACTTCTGTTGATGAGAGAGACAAGCTTTCGAGCTACACGGAGCTCTTCCTCTGGTCTGGGAAAGGTCCTAGAGGGCATCACAGCTAAATACAAAAGCAAACAGATAGTTTAGCATAAGCAGTGCTAAGATCGAACGATCTGTTCAATCTTGTATTAAGCTGTGGCGCTCTCAGTACCTTTCCCAGACCGGAGGAAGAACTCTGTGTGGCTCGAAAGCTTGTCTCTCTCACCAACAGAAGTTGATCCAATAGAGGATATTGCCTCCCTCACTTTGTCTCTTGAATATCCTGGGATTGACACTGCTATAACACTGCATAAATCTATCTAGGGCAGACTTCCAATCATGCTTAACTTCATGCACTGGGTGGTCCCATTGGCTTCAGTGGGGTTACTCTCATATTATGTCTATGGTGCAATCAGGAGGTGTGTGACTGCAGTATGTGTAGACATACCTGAGCTAGCTTTGATACTGCAGTCACACCTCCCAGTTGCAGTGTAGAAATATCACCAGTGCATCTTGTTAAGCATGTACAAAAGTCTCTGAAGGATCAGGGCCTAGGCTACCACCATACTGTACTCAATGCCATGGCCTTGGGTTACCTGACCATTTTCTGTGCACATATTCTTGGAAAAATGAATTCACTTCAGCTAGGTTCAGATATTTTCTGTATTCACTTTCCATGAACATTTGTGCATTCAGGTGTCGCTGACATGCAGGTTCATGTAAAGTGAATTTCAAAGTCACACACATACTCATCCAATGGGATCTAGAAACAATACCATGTGACTTCCCTTGCCAATTCCACCTAAACATCTGACATGTCGGTGCTCAAGAATCGAGTCCTTGCGGAAGACTGTGATCATTCCATAGAACAATATTTTGAAACCAACAGATCCATTCAAATAATAACACCTGGGAAACAACACATTTTGTGGCTATTCTGAGAGCAGACAAATAAGCACAAAGCATTGAGTACATTTCTGGTTTCAAATTATTCACGCACTGCTTATACTGTCACCTACTCTAGAGAGGCAAGCCTGTGCTGCTCATTATTACTATGCATAGTCGTGTTTCCACTGGGATGATTTAATTCCCACCTATATAAATTTACACACCTCATGTGAACAATCCACATGACCCAACCTTCCACATTCCAGCAGCGTAGTAGTGCCCATCTGATGTGTTGCTATTTACACTGGTCCACACCCTTTTCCTTGCTGATGGTCAAAAGCTTGCCTCACTTCCACTGTGGCAGCTAGCAGCTGCAGGAAGGGATGGGCATCTCATCCAGCAGATGGTACAATGACGAAGAGCAACATAACCAAAATAACTGGTGGCCCAGGTCTCCAGAGACATGGACAGAAGAGAATAGGGCTTAGCAGTGTCCTGCAGAGTGAGTACTACATAAATGAAGAAAGTCTTTAGTATCTGACCAAATCCTGAAGTCCTTCATCTTTACTCAGGCTAAAGCTTTAATGCTTTCAGTGAGAGTTTTGCCTAAGTAATGCTGGAGTAAGGACTTCAGGACTTGCCCTTGTTATTAGAATGATTTATTGCATAATGCATCCACAAGCATATGGTGTCTTTCACAAGAAGCTCATGTCCTAAGTTAGCCAGAGAGTGCCATTCAGATACATACCAGATGCTAGGCCTCCAAACAGTGTCACTATCACTTCTTTTTTAAAGTTGATATGTATTTATTTCACGGGTGGATTAACACTGATAATAGTGATCTAATCAATCAATGACTTTGCTACTGTATGTCCATCTGGAAGGCATGATACTCTTCTCCTGTGGACCCTGCAGGGCCTGTGATAGATGCATGGAGTCATACTCTGAATCAGATGGCTTGTGAGAGGCATATCAAGAGATTCATAAGTCCCCAAAGGCCCTTGAAGGTCTGTCAAGTGTTCATTGGCCTTTGAAAGTTTGTACAAGACACATAGGCTCTACATGGGTCAAATGAGATCTGTCAAAGGCCTTTGAGCCCCCAGACAGCTTGTAGGAGGTATGTAGCTGTAGCTTGGGCACCAGAATCAGTAAAAGGTTCCCAGCATATGAAATGTACATAGATACAATATGATCACCCAACGTGGAAGGTGTGCATACTACACTTTGAAGCCCCCACAAGGGTGTGGTTCTACTAGTGTCAAAGAGGTTGGAAGTCAGGACTCCTGGGTTCTGTTCCTGGCTTGGCTACCAAGTCTGTGACCTTTGTTACTTAGTCTTTCTGTGACGTCTGTAACATATTGACTTCAGGATGTATTGACCTGAAAAGTAAATATTGGTCAAAGTGAAACTTAAATTAATAGTTTTCTTGAAGGACAATAAATCTCGATATTCACCAAATCAAGAAGTCAATATATGAATTATAATTTACATTCTCTGTTGTTCAAAACAGCCTGTCTGTAATTCCACATTACTGAATAAACTGACAATCGGGATTTTTTCCCCATTTAAAAATAAGGTTATATATGGGAAAGGAAGTCAGATGCACAGAAAAATCTATTATTCACTTACTGGAACACAGGTTATATTCAGCAGAGTCGATCAGAGTGCATCATTTGCATTATGCATATGTGCGTATGTGTAAATTGCATATATCCAAATTGCATATGTGATCTGATTGGTCAACATTCCTTTACACCTTAGAATTCATCTCTCAGGAGGTAAATAACAGAAACTTAACAATTCGTCTTGAGAAAGTTCTCAGCCAGTCATGGGGCAGGAGGTTTCTCTTGTGTGCACAGTAACACCTACCTCCCAGGAGTGCTAGGAGCTGCAGCTCCATTTGTGTTTGTGAAAAGCTCTGCGATCTCTGGATGGAACGTGGTTATAGAAATGCAAAGGCATCATATTCATATAAAAGACGTATGGGAAGAAGAGGTCCTGCCTACCCACAAACTTGCCCCAGCAAAAATGGATGTGTGGATAGATGTCTGATTTAGTTGTCTGTTAAATACCATGCACATGCATGGTGCTGTATAATTAGTAAGGAACCCAGAAAGTAGGCATGTAGAAGTCTCTTGTGGCCTTGGGAGTCAGTCAGAGGGCTCCTGGTGTGTAGAACACACAGGAAGGACTGTGAGCATTATTCTAAACAGGCTGTAGAAATCGATTTTTGTATCTGCTTTCGTTAGAGCCAGTTTTCCAGCCGAAGTGAAGGCTGGAGAGAATGAGCAGGGTCAGGTCGGGGGTTCAGAGCCTAAGATTTCTTTGCAAGGGTAGCTCCTTGACTGGAATTCTCATCCGGTGCTGTGGAGGGGTCATGTGACCCATTTCATTCATGGAAAATAATCAGTCCTTTACCAATTCAGAAAACGTTCTGTCATGCCAGTCCTTTGCTTACACACGTGCACACACTCACACAGCCTGAATAGAAATTCTATGTCCCAGTCCTATGGACTGACATGATCCACCCCAGGATCCACTGGCCTGACAGTTTCGTGTTGGTCCCTCCATATTCAAGCCCAAGCAAGAGCAGGTTTCAACAAAGCAGGAACAATTCCTCATGGTATCATCCAAATCTCCATAGAGGGAGAGACAACGCTGTCAGCTCCATTCTCCCCCCCGCCCCCAATCATTTCAGAATCAGGCCCATTAGGGGACTTGGCTTTCAATGAACATTGCAAAGTGATAGTGACTTGCAAATGGCTTGCTCCTGACTTTGCACTTCAATGGCATCAGGACAAGGTCTGTGCTCACAGAATTTGGCTTTTTACAATATTCACAGCCCCTCCTCATCCCCAGCTGCTTAGACAAATAAAGTATAATGCTGACTGAAGGCATTTAATCCTCAGCTCGCTGGCCTCTGTAGCAATAACAAGAGCTGGGTGGCATTTCAAAGAATTTATCAGTGAGAGAGGACTGGGAAAGGGGGAGCATCAGAAACTATTTTTTTATATGCGGGGAAAAGTACAAGCTGCCTATAGTGTAGATAAGAGCCACTGGCTGGTGGGAGCTGCTGCTTAGTGGTTATTGCTGTGAATGGAAGGCAGAAGATTCCACGCAGCCCTCACCTCTCAGTGAGCCTCACCGAAAGAAAACACTTTTTAACACAATAGTAGATAAAACTCAATAATAAACATGGCCCTGTGTGAACTCTCGAGACCTCTGCAAGTGTAAAAAGATACCTCTGCAATCAGACCTACCAGATGGGAGCTGGAGCAGGCAATGTTCTTCTAGAGCCAACTCATTGAAAAGAGAGAGTTGTAGTTCCTGCTTTCAGCCTCTGGATACTCTGTTAGTGAAATCACTCCCCTTGCCACCTCTCACCAGACCAACTTGCTTCTCCCTTCAGAGTGCAAGGCCAGGCCTGTGCCCCTGATGCTTACTGAGCTTTTCCATTGTATTGCAACCAAGGCTTTGCTGAGATCCTAGAGAAGGAGGTTTGCAGCGTCTCCTGTTCTCAACCATCTCCAGCCGCAAAATGCATCTCAATCCTGACCTGAAGGGAAGATCTCTATCATCTCCCCCACAAAGGGTGCTTCTCTGCCCACATGCACTCAGCCCTTGCCCCCGCTGCTGAGACTGCAAGGATGCTCTTTGGGATGGTGATGAGATACAAATTAAGACAGACAAATAAAACAGAGCTCAATGGTACATTCTAATACAAGATTATTATAAGCAATCAGAAATAACCTTTCTGTGACCCCAGACAACCCTCGCTCTGCTCTGATGGCTACCCACATCCCCCCAGACTCTGTACCCACCTCTCTCCACTACATTTAAGAATTCCTTCTGAGCTGATTGTCTTTGTTCTGCGCCCCCTTCTGCATCTTTCACGCTTGCGATGCTCTGAGAGGCACTCTGTGATAAATAGATCCGGCAGGTGTGAAATTTGCCACTTGCAAAGCCCCACACAAAGGCAGCTGGACTATCTTCAAATTGACCTTCTAACGCCACGTGGGTGGAGCAGGGAATTCTACAGGAGAGGAAGGGCTTGCAAGCATACAGGGGTGGTCAAAAGCAAGTGGAGAATTGTTTGCCCAAATCAGGTACTCTGCTGAAAAATGTAAGATATCCAGAAATTCTATTTGGATTTGGAGTTTAAGGGTGAAATCCTAGCCCCATTGACATCAGTGGTTTTGCTGTTAACTTCAGTGGGGCCAGGATTTCACCTTAGATTTTTTTCTCCCCTCTCAGTTGTCAAGGCAATCTGCGTCTGTTCTTAGAGGAGTAGTTTGTGATGTGGATACTTGTCCGCTAGGAACTGGATTGCAACCAAACGTGTGATTTCATGGAGGCCACTGCTCAGCCATCAGATGGTAATGACTCTCCGATTAGAAACAGGGAGGTAGAGGTGTAATGAGCCAGACCCCTTTATGTCTCTTCTGAGTCAGGAGGTCCCCAAGCCTTAATCATGCCTTTGCAAAAGAAATCTGTGGGCATCCATGGTGCTGACTCAGCATTCCTCTGCACCGTGCGTGTGCACCCACAGCGGCCTTGCTCTTAGCAAGTATGTTTTATGACAATCCGCATTAGCCAAGGCTGCTAGAGCCCAGCCTCTCACCTGACGCTGGGGCTTGCAGCCCACCTGCATGCGGGTAGCCCTGCAGACGATACTCCCACCTGCCCGAGCCTGCCGTGGCTCTTGATGAGCAGGCACGAGGCTGGTGGTTCCTCTCCCTCTTCTCTCGCTGCTCCCCTGACCAGGGCCGATGGGGGGAGCGGGGTGGGCAGGGAGAAAGCACTGCCCCCCACTGGGACTTCCCAGCCAGCCCTGCCCCTGTGCCTCCACTCACTGCCTCCAGTACTCCCCACCACCACCCCAATACTCCCTACGCACTGCCCCTAGTGCCCCCCATTCTCCCATTCACTGCCCCAACACCCACCTAACTACCCCAGACACCCCCTCACCCACCTGCTTCACAGGTACCCATCCACTGCCCTAGCACCCAGCCAGCTGCCCCAGGCACCCACCCACCACCCCAGCCTCCTCACCAGCTGTACCAACACCCAGCCAGTGGCTCCAGACACCCACTCACCCACTGCCATGGCAGCTATCCCAGCCCCCCTTCTACCAACCCACTGCCCCAATCTCTCAGTTCATCCCCCCCATTGCCCCAGACCTATCCAGCATCTCCAGACACCCCTCCACCCACTCATCTAACTGCCCCAGCACTCACCCCAGGTACCCATCCACCTCCTCACCCAGCTGTCTCAGGCAGCCACTTTGTTGCACTTAGCACCCATCCCAGGAATCTCTCTACCTACTCACCCAGCAATTCTAGACACCCCTCTACTCAACCAGCTGCCTCAGACACCCCACTTCCAAGTGCCATCCTCCCACCCAACTGCCCCGGCACCATTTTATCCATCTGGCTGTCCTAGCGCCAACCCCAGGCACCCTGCCTACCACCTTCTACTTGGAGATCAGGGTCCCAGTTGTGCGTAAGGAGGGCTGTTCCCAGTGTTTGGGGGGGATTTGTGCCTTCTCCGCTCGGGGAAGGAAAGGGGAAATCAGTGAAATGTCACATATGGAGGGGCACAAAGCTTGGCAGCTCCGATTGGCTGTGTTAGACTTTTGATGATTCAGGGAAGTTTAATAGCCTTTCTGAGAAATCGTTTTGAGCAGGCAGTGTGTGCAGTTGTATGCTTGTATCTATTTATTGTTTTGTCTTCAAAGGCTGCGATCAGGGTAAACCGAGCTTTGTCATATCCTCATGTATTTTTGCCTACACGGTTATGCTGCAATTATCCAGGGTGACATAGGTAACCAGCTTGTTCTGACTGTGGTTTCCAAAGCATCTTAGCATGCTTTTTCTGTAGCTGATCTCTCAGCTATTAATTATGCTCCTTAAATGGAAGTTATTAGCATATGTAAACACTTCCTTTCTGTTGTTTGGTTGTGTGCTGCCTGGATCAAATTTCTTTGCAAGGGAACTAACCTTAAATATGAAAATAGCCATCAGCCGGTGTGAATAAATAAAGTCATTTGGATATTTATAACATTCTACAAACCTTTTGTAAGCAAGTTAACAACCATGTTTTCAATTTGTTTGTCTTCAAATAGCTCCTCAGTATGACAATGCAGTTCACGCTGGATGCTTGAGAGTAGGAATCCTGCTGTGATAGCCAAATCTTTTCTTTTGAAAGGAATTAAAGGAGTTTAATATCTGCATGGAATTTATTGTTTGGATGTCAATAAAGATACCTGTACAGCTGTTAAACAGGATCCTCATCCTTACCTATAGCAGTGCTACTGCCACACTATCATTCAATCTATCGCTCTCAGAGCTGATGATAACATCATGGCTTAATAAAATCATGCCTAGCTGGCTCTCACAGCTGCATACCAAGAGGAAAATAAATAATGTGTGTGATTCTGCAACCTTTATTATTCTCCTTGAAGTCAAGGGGTCTACTCGCAGGAGTAAATTAAAAGCTGCCAGTTTGGTCCCAAATATGGCTAATGGTTCTTACAACAGCATCTGTGTATTAAAGGTTCTTACTAATAGGGAATAGAAAAGATTATTTACCTCGTTACAAGTAAACCAGGCCTCTTTTCCATACCGTATGTGGTAAGAGTTCCCTGCCATTTACTCATTTAAAACTTGTTCCTTTGTGAGATCCAGAAGGGGCAATAGTCAGTTAGACCTGCATTAGCACATTAGACCAGTGGTCTAGATTTGGTCAATGCTGGATGCTTTGGAAGATGGCAAGAAGCCAACTGTGCAATGTTTTCCATGGAGGTTGGAATTCCTTTTTGATTCCTATAGTGCTGCATATCAGATTAGATAAATCCTTGGAGGATAGATCCATCAATGGCTATTAGCCCAGAGGGCTAAGCCTCTGGCTCCCAGATGCTGGGACTGGGCGACAGGAGATGGATCACTCGATAATTGCCCTGTTCTGGTCATTCCCCCTGAACTATCTGGAATTGACCACGATTGGAAGACAGGATACTGGACGAGATGGACCGTTGGTCTGACCCAGTGTGGCCGTTGTTATGTTCATACTCCCAGGATCTATCACTTGGTCCTGCTAATAGTACTTCTAATTCAAACGCAGTAGTCTCCATACCTCAAATGAGTGATTCGAGGCATTCCTGCTGCCAGTTTCATTTGTACATGGACCCGAGCCTCTTGTACCCCAGGATTTCATCCACCTGATGCCACTCACAGTATTTATTGCTTTTTGCAGATTACTCTTGCGTGACTAATATTCCTGGCTCTGCTCACTCCCCACCCACATTTGAGTGGACAGAACAAGTTGTGCAGGGGTGTGTGTGTGTAAATCAGCACCTTGCCTAAGAATGTCTGATTTGACATGCATCTGCACACAATCCCCTATAGTTTTATTTACACAGATTAGATCTCGTGTTTTGAAAAACCTGCCCTTGAGATCCAAGCAGGTTAAAGGCTCCTATAGCTGTCAGCTTGTTCTTTGGAAAACTCTCCTTCTTGGCATCGTCACCACCTCCCCTAGCTCCTTCACATCAGGTGGTCTCTGTAACAAACTCCTTTACTCTGCCCTTTCTTACCTTTCCTTGTGAGCTGCAAGGATTCTTCCTTCCTCGTTTGATTCTTTTCTCCCCTCCAGGGTCTCCTCTCTCATCTGCTTTCAAACTGTCCTCTCCATAAAAAGTTCTCCCGTTCTATCTAATCTACTTATATGACCACCACTGCTAACCTATCTGAGCATCTCACAATCTTTTATTCTCCCAAACTCCTGTGAAGTAGGACATAGCTGTTATCCCCTGTCAAGTTTCCTTCCCCACTCTGAACTTTAGGGTACAAATATGGAGACCTGCATGGACACTTCTAAACTTAATTACTAGCTTAGATCTGGTAACTCTGCCACCATCCAGAAATTTCAGTGTCTGGAGCACTCCCTGTCCCCCCAAAACTCTCCCCTCCCTGGGTGGCCTTGAGGGACTTCACCAATTCCCTGGTGAACACAGATCCAAACCCCTTGGATCTTAAAACAAGGAGAAATTAACCATCCCCCCTCCTTTCCCCCACCAATCCCCGGTGAGTCCAGATCCAATCCCCTTGGATCTTAAAACAAGGAGAAATCAATCAGGTTCTTAAAAAGAAAGTTTTTAATTAAAGAAGAAAGGTAAAAGTCATCTCTGTAAAATCAGGATGGAAAATACTTTACAGGGTAATCAAATTCATATGGCCCAGAGGAACCCCCTCTAGCCTTAGGTTCAAAGTTACAGCAAACAGAGGTAAAATCCTCTCAGCAAAAAAAAGGACATTTACAAGTTGAGAAAACAAAAATAAAACTAATCCACCTTGCCTGGCTGTTACTTACAATTTTGAAACATGAAAGACTGATTCAGAAAGATTTGGAGAGCCAGGATTGACACCTGGTCCCTCTTAGTCCCAAGAGCGAACAACACCCAAAACAAAGAGCACAAACAAAGACTTCCCTCCACCAAGATTTGAAAGTATCTTTTCCCCTTATTGGTCCTCTGGTCAGGTGTCAGCCAGGTTTACTGAGCTTCTTAACCCTTTACAGGTAAAAGAGGCATTAACCCTTAACTATCTGTTTATGACATCCCCACTGGGGGCACTGAGGCCTGGAGACTAAATGACTTGTCTAGGGTTACCCAGACACAGCAGGGAATCAAACCAAGGTTTTCCAAGTCCAAGGCTATCACCCTAATCACTGGTCCATCCTTCCCTCTGTTATCCCAGTCTTTCTGATCCCTTCTAAACACATTTGCACCCTTCCCAGATACCCACCCACTTCTTTACCGCTGCTGCTGCATATCCTTGGCTGCATTCACCCCAGTGAAGTCACTGAGAGTTGTATCTCTGTAGCTAAGGGCAGAATGTGGCCCAGCCTGACCACCTCAGTTCTGAAATATCCTATTCCTACCACGCTGAAACACGTCTGGTTTTCTCTTTAAATAGAATGCTAGTGAAAGGCACAGGTCTGTCCAGTCTTCTGTTTAGTCACAGAATAGAGTCCTCATGGACGAGGGCCATGCAGGCTTCCCCCAAGCCAGCCCACCAGGGTGCCCCCAGCTCGCAGAACCGTTTGCCTTCAACCTTGACCGGAGGGATCACCATTATGATTAGAGCAGAGTTCAGCCTTCCTGGCCCTTCAAATCTTGGTCTCTGCTGAGGAGGCCAAGTAGTTCCAATTGTGATGATGTCTTTCAGTGACACAGATGCTTGTCTGCTAGGAGTTGGGCTTAGCTGACTGATGAGCTGTGTGAATTAGTTACTGGTCTATCTGATCTATTGGTCATGCCCAATATAGGCTGGATCACTATGGCTAATGAGCTGCAAGCAAAATGTGCTATTTGCCATTACCAATCCACTGAGCCGTCTGGGCCCCATGCTTTTTATAATTAATCAGAACTTACTGCCGTGTAAAAGGGTATCACTGCCAGGCTTCCGACGAAGTGGGTATTCACCTACGAAAGCTCATGCTCCAAAACGTCTGTTAGTCTATAAGGTGCCACAGGATTCTTTGCTGCTTTTACAGATCCAGACTAACATGGTTACCCCTCTGATAATTGCCAGGTTGTGAGAGAGAAATGACAAGGGACAGGGAGGAAAACTGATGGGCTCTAAGATGCGGACGGGTAATTTTTAGTTGATTTGCAAGGGTCTAACTATGCGACCATGGGGAGAAAACCTCTGCTCCATGCTACTAAGAAGTCCTTGAGCCTGTCTCTACAGCACAGCTCTGGAAGTCACTGCAGACAACTTGAAGCCTGTCAGATTTTGAGGAGCTCCTTTCTTGCCCTTTAAGAATGAATCTGGTGATCAAAGCAGGTCCAACTTGACTCATGTCTGAAGGTGTTTGTTCCTCCCCCACTTCCTCCTAGTCCCACTGAAAGCCTGAGCTTTGCTCAGGCTGAGGAAGCAGTCCTGGGCATTTTAGTTTCTATGAGGAAATAAAGCACACAGATGGTTGGAGCATCCTCTATCTCAAAGACAGGAAAAAGATTCGCCGGCTAGGAGTGGGAAGCCAACAATCCCAAAGCAATTCAGAGAATCAGGGACCAAACAAAGAGGCGTCTGGCCATCCCCTTGCCAACAAGAGAAGGGTGGGCCAGCAGCTATTGGCTGGCTGGCCTGAAGGGAAACGCGCGCTCTCAGATGTGCAGGGAGCATCCCTCCCCGACCAAGAGCAGCAAACATCCAGCTCCCCTGGGGGCCGGAGAGGCTGCTGACAGCACAGATCTGAGAGGAGGTCTGCAGGGTGGCCTCGGCTGACCCACTGCGCTAGGCCGGACATGTGGCTACCTGACAGAGACTAACTTTGGCTCAGGACATCTCCTCTCTGGGAGGATGAAATAGAGAGCGAGTGGGGAAAGGGAGGGGGGTTGAGGGAGGGGAGAGGAAAGGCTCGGGGAGACAGAAATGCAAACATGGCCTGACAGCCATAGCGTGGGGGTGGGGGAGGAAAAAGCCGGGTAAACCTGGCAGGAGAGTGCAGGAAATCAGGCTGGAGCAAGCCAGGGGGATGGTGAGATAGAGCTTCCTGCAGAGGGAGCGGGAGAGAGACAGACAGATAAACACTCAGACAGTCAGTGACCAGAGGAACTGATGCTATTCCCTGAGCAAAGTAAGGATGCTGGAAGTCCTGGAGTTGACTGAACTTTGGCAGTTTACTATACAGGGCTCCCCTCCCTGCGCCCCGTCTCCTCTCTCCCGGAAACAAATCCAGGGCACCAAGGCCCTGCAGACATGGCAAGGCTGTGAAGGCAAGTCCAAACTCTACAATACCTGGCAGCCTGCCAAGGGCACTGCATGATCAAGGGCAAGGTCCTGTAGGCCCTAATGCCTGGTGGTTCCCTGACACACACATGCCCCCAGATAGGCAGGAATCTTTAATAGGGCTGGAGCTAATAATGCAATGTTAGCCCCTAGCAGTTTCTTTCTGGGGACCCAGAAGCACCTACCCCTCCCCTCTCTGTGAGATAGATAAGTACCATTCCCATTTTCGTGTGAGGCACAGAGAGGCCTTCGGTCTCAGAGCAAGTCCAGGCTTCAGCATCCCTTCCTCCAAACAGCTGAGTCACAACGTAGAGCAGGGGTTGGCACCCTTTCAGCAATGCTGTGCCGAGTCTTCATTTATTCACTCTAATTTAAGGTTTCGCGTGCCGGTAATACATTTTAACGTTTTTAGAAGGTCTCTTTCTAGAAGTCTATAATATATAACTAAACTATTGTTGTATGTAAAGTAAACAAGGTTTTAAAAATGTTTAAGAAGCTTCATTTAAAATTAAATTAAATGCAGAGCCTCCCGGACTGGTGGCCAGGACCCGGGCAGTGTGAGTGCCACTGAAAATCAGCTTGTGCACTGCCTTCGGCACACATGCCATAAGTTGCCTACCCCTGATGTAGTGTTCTAGCTGGTCAGAAAAACAGATCCATTTACGTTCCTTCTCAAAAGCCCCAAAAAGCAGCCAAGAGCAACCTTGCCTCTCAAGACGGCCCAGATCACATACTCAGGATGCCCTTTCCGGCCTCTCTCTTGCATTTTTTGCCTTCCTGAGGAGTTCTGGACATCCCCAACCAACCTACTGGGAGCCTCTTTGGTTGGGTTCAGTTGCTGGCTCTGCCACAGCCCGACGTCCTATGCAACCCAGGACAATTCTCTAAGGGCCACATTTTCAAAAGGCGCCACTCTCTCGAGTGCCTCTAGTTTTGAGGTCTTAAGATGGGCAGCCAAAAGTGGAGGCACCCAAATTAGTGGAAGATTGTAGTATGACTCTTTCTGTGTGTCATTTCACAACCTGGATTGCCTGCTCCTCCCCTATAGGCCTATACGTGGCCCCTCAGTGCTATACCCCCCCCCCCGCATGGTTCCGGTTGCAGCACTAGTACCAGATATTTAAAGGTATTCAGGCACATAACTACCATTGAAAGCAATGGGATTATGCACTTAAATACCTTGTAAAATCTGAGCCTAGGAGCTTAGAGGACCAGGGTCTTTTAGGCCACTCTTCTCCTCCAGCTGGGCTGGGATTGTTTCCTGTCTCTTATTTCAAAGGACAAGCCCCAATTTTAACAGGAGCTTTTTGCAAGGTTAAAATGGCCCCAAAAGATCTTCTGGGCAAAGGGCTGCTCCTGCCTCCATGATTCCATATGGCCTGTTCTTGCTGGTCCATTCCTTTTGCTCCCATTGGCCTACACTCAGGCAGATGCTTTGCTGCTGTATGCTTGCAGTCCCATCAAGATTCCCTCCAGGCTCCTGTGTTTTCTCAGGGTCGTCTTCCGGCATCAACCAGCTTCCCCATTTGCACCACTGCCTTAATAACAATGCCCAGCTCTTACATTGCGCTTTTCTTCAGCAGATCTCAAAGCACTTTGCAAAGAAGGTCAGTATCATTATCCCCATTTTGCAAATGGAGAAACTGAGGCACAGAGCGGTGACATGACCTGCCCATAGTCACCTCACATGCAAGTGGCAATGCTGCCAATAGTGTCTTATCCTCCTGAGTCCTAGTTGAGTACTGTATCCATTAGACCATACATCTTTCTCCACAACCTCTGACAGCCATTATCGGGGTAGGTCCCTCCCTGCAGGCACATGCTGCATGATGAATTTCTAGGATAGCCCCTCAGAGACATCAAGAATCATCTCTCCATCTCTTCAGTCCCCACGTTGGTACAGAGATGACTTATGGCCTCTCTGCCATAATTTCCCAGTCAGTAGAGCTAACACCTACCTCTCACAGATGTTCTGCAGTTTAATTAATTCACTAATGTGTATATATGCAGTGCTTTGAGATTCCTGGACGAAAGGCGTGATAAAGCATCATTAATTACAAGCAAGCTCAGAGGGCGAGGATAGGAGGATGCTGACCTATGAGCTGAATGAACTCTGGGTAGGACAGGGCATGTCACCCTGTAATTAACGCCACGCGTAACATGACAGAGAGAGGACATTAAGTAACTACTAATTTATTTAGGAATGGGATTATGATTAATTCTGTAATGGGGATAATTGTGTGTGGGACAAAGACACTGGCCCCTTATAATGAAGGCACTGGTGGTCATGGACGAGACACCTATGGCTGTGATTGGCCCTGCATCTGATAGTGAGAAAGCACTCGCTAAGCCCCTGTAGTTAACTCCTGGTGGGACAGGAACAAGATGCTGAGTGAAGAGCTGCAATTAATGTCCTATGGAGCAAAGACAGGACGCTGACTGACTCACTGCAGTGATTATAGAGAACCTCAGAGTTACGGACCCCTCGAATGGAGATTGTCCTTAACTCTGAAATGTTCGTAACTCTGAACAAAGTACAATTCAGGCTCCAGATCCACCAGCTGTCAATCCAGGATAGGTTTCAGCAGCAACTGAGCACCCCACTCAGCCCCTGCATGAGTTTGCAGGCAGTGAGCATGGTGGAGGAGGTGGGCGGAGAGAACAGGCAGCCCAGATGTGTCTTTAAGATGCAATATAGGCACAACACAGTATTTGCTGCTTTTTTGTTTGTTTGTCTTGTCTTGTCTTGTCTCTGCTGCTGTCGGATAGGTTACTCCCGGTTTCACATGGTGTCTGGTTGACCAGTCAGACTGTAACTCTGGTGTTCAGAACTTTGAGGTTCTACTGTAACTTCTTGTGGAACAGGGGAGAGCACGTTGGAATCAGCTCTAATTAGCCCCTTAAGAGAAGCACAAGAAAGGGATCCACTTCCTTGTCCCTCGTGTGAACATGCTGCTTTTGGGCATTTTCCTCTTCTTCTTTATTATTTGTAAGGTGGCAGTGTCCTAGCCCCTCTCCTGCCTGCAGGGACTCTTTAAAAAGGAAGCGGATCAGAGCTATTCAAACCCAGCATTGAGCCGTGACTCACCTTATCACTGCTCTTGTGCCTAACCTGGCACAGGCTGGTGGTAAGAGACTGTTCCATTCTCCCAGAGTGAATTCCACCCAGCCGTTGGGATTGGTCATCCCAGCTGACAGACTGAAGAGAAATCACCTGGGGCCTCTTTGTGATGGTTTTATCCCAGCTGTGGCTAGAACTGCAAGAGCAGATTTATTCATTTTTCAGCCTTCTGTGATATCTCACTCCTCCGCAAATGAGCCTTCCTCATTCCTTCCTCATCCTGTCTCCTGACGTGAGTGACCATGAGAGGGAGGAGGAGGTGACAGCTATGCACTCAAATTCCCCTTGTAGACCTGCCAGCTCCCAGGTTCATTATGTGACAACCACACTTTGTTTTTCACGTGTGACTCTATAAAGTTATCCTGGAGAAGAGAGGAAGAGTCATTCTTTTCTGGGAACTCAAGTCCCGGTAGGTGGGAAATGGGGCCAGTTTTGCCTGTGTCACATGCACTTCCTATGCTTATGCAAGGTGGATAAAGACACCGGGGCCAGATTCCCTGTTGTCCTTGTGCAATTGTTGATACCAGTGCAAAGTGGGTCTGAAATGCTACACGTTCAGAATGGTAATGATTTGCACCTGCTTTGCACTGCTGTAAATTACTGCACAAGGTGCAAGACAATGGGGAATCAGGCTCCAGAAATATAGAATTAAGTGGATTTAATGCTGGGGAAAGGTGCTAGTTCTGACATGCCCTCTCCACGCCCTGTCTCCACACCCTGTCCAGTCCTTGGCCTTTCTGCTGATTACACCACGAAGAGTGTCAGTTGTTTTCATTGATAGTGACTCTTGTGCCCTGTCTCCTAGGAACTAGTCTAACAGAACTTGACCAAAAACCCATTTCATCTGAGCTACCAAATAACCATCAAACAATAGGTACTGTTTCCTCCCATCTGGACTAAATAAGCTTTCATGATCCCACCCATCCTGTCTCTGCTACATATATCTCATGTGGTTTGGATAGGTAGCAAGTGCCCCTCACCTGCTTCTCCCTGCCATGAGAAACAAAGCTGAGAAACAGAGAAGGGTTCCTTCCTAGTATTTTCTTGGGATAGAGCTCCTTTTACATCTGGGGTCCTTGCTGTCTGGAGAGTCATTTTCGCTTTTCAAGGTGTCAGGAGTAGTTCAGAACAAGAAGATAAATTTCTAAGGTGCAAACATACAAAAGGCAGTTCTGTCATTTTTCCCAACTCCAGGGAACCCAGGAAGGGATGGAGTGAAGGGTCTTTCTCCTGGGGCTTGCAAACAGATTAAAAAACTAAAGTATCTCACAGCTGCAGATATTATTCTTATCAGGGGCAGCTCTAGCTTTTTTGCCGCCCCAAGCACAGCAGGCAGGCTTTCTTTGGTGGCTTGCCTGCAGGAGGTTCCCGGTCTCATGGCTTCGGCGTACCCGCCGCCAAATCCACAGGACTGGAGGACCTCCCACAGGTGCGCTGCCAAAGGCTGCCTGACTGTCATCCTCGAAGGGACCGGCAGGGCGCACCCCACGGCTTGCTACCCAGGCACATGCTTGGAGCGATGGTGCCTGGAGCCACTGCTGATTCTTATAAAAACGTTGGGGGAGAGGAGCAGGAATTACCACTCCCCAACAAGTGGGCTGGGAGCCTGCTAGGGCTCAATAGACTCTGCTCACAAACACGAAGGGAGATCGATAAGGGGGTGGTCTGGAGAAGTTCAGGGAGCGCAGACTGCCTCTGAAATGCAACAGCTCCCACCAGCCAGGAGTTCAGGTTCACAAATTCATGACACAAAAGCCAAAGGAAACTGAAGACACTTTAAAGGAGACACCATGTTGTGCTGTCCTGGTGGCTCTGTGGTACCACTGAAGAGAGACAATCTGGATTCCCAGCTCCAGTCTCTGATTGCAGGAGGCTAGGTTCATCGTAGATGTCATATGTTCCTCCCCCAGGGCAGGGAGTGTTCCACTTTGTTCTGCACCTAAGATCAGCTTTGGAATGTTCTTGGTGGATTCCGAAGAGTATGTCACCCGGTCCAATCCTCCTTGGCTTCAGAAGGCTCTCCAGGATGTAATACTAAGGTCACCCAGGTACACCAACATCTACAGTCAAGTTTCTCCCAATTTACACACTGTAACTGAGAGTGGAGTTAACTCTTAGAGTGCTTGAAATCTTCAAAGCTCTTTACAGACATTGAGTAGTGACTCCTCTCAGCGCCCACAAGGCAGGTCCGTGTTGGCATTTGCAGACAGGGAAGCCAAGGTGCTGAGGAGTTGAGTGACACGCACATGACGACTCCAGGTCAGAGCTAGGCTTAGAACCCAAGGGATCCTCCTGACACATGGTGCCCTGCTCAGCCCACTAAACTGCACCATCTTATATAAGACCCCATGGGAGAGGACTGAAAACTGGGGCAGGAGCCCTGAACCATGATGTGGGAACTGGTTGCCAGATGTTTGCCTGGTGGAGATGCCCTTCATAAATATAGTGGTCCAAAGTCTGAGGCCTTTCCTTGGTTGTTACAAACTCCCACTGACGGGCAGTTTTGCCTGAATCATATGTGTGTGTCAGGATGTGTCCCTTTGCTGGGTGGGGGAGAAGGAGGCACGTATGTTTCTTTCGAGCTTTGTCTGTGTAACAATTAAGTGTGTGCCAGGCCTGCGGCAGGGCTAGTGATGAGCCTCAAGTTCAGAGCTGTATCAGGGAAGTGAAGGACCATGCTGTCCAGTGTGCCCCCAGTCATGGGGCAGGTGGGGGGAAGGGGAAGGGAAGTGGAAATCTATGGCCTTGTCCTGACATTTCTGGTGCTGACATCCCCCATCAGCAGTAACCTCTGCTATTGTTGACACAAGGAACTCACCCAAAAGGCCGTCTAGACATTCCTTTGGCTGCCAGCTTCTCGGCTAATATCTGGAATTGCTCAGAGCTCAACTTGAAGGCAAACAACGCAGAAACGGGGGATTGGGGAGGGAAATATCAATTCCCTTGTTAGAACAAAATAGATTGATTTCATTCTTCTTGCTCAACCTGGTTCCCTGCTCCTCTCCCAGTGAGGAGCTGCTCGGATTTGAAACACACTCTCTCTTGCATAGGCTGACCAGACAGCAAGTGTGAAAAATCAGGACAGAGGGTGGGGGGTAATAGGAGTCTATATAAGAAAAAGACCCAAAAATCGGACTGTGCCTATAAAATCAGGACATGTGGTCACCCTATTCTTGCAGCGTTTGCTGGTCGCCTTTACCAATGCTGCCCTGCGTTGTCCCCTCCGAGGTCAGACGACCCTGTCAGCAGGGAGACAAGAAGGGCCAATTAGCCCAAAGCGGCACCCCCAGTGTAGACTAGTTGCATCCTCAGTGATGAGCCAAGTGAGTTTCCAGTCCAGGGGTGGTTTAGAACATGGGCAGTGGGGAGGTGAGCCATGAAACAGGAAGATGGTCAAGGAAGGGAGAGAGGATGTGGCCAACAAGAGCGTGAAGAGGAGCTGAGAGGAAGACTATATGGGGACTCGGAGGGGGAGGGCCAGGGAGAAGGGAAGAGGAGATGTGGGGAGAGGAGAAGGGAAGAGAGTCTGTGGCGCTAGGATGGGGGTGGGAACAGAGAGCAATGGGCCTAGGGTTAATGACCTCTTTGCCAAATGCTTGTGGCTCCAACTCTAGAAATACTTACTGGGGCCACTGGCAATAAAACAAACAGCCCTTTAAAAGTCCATTTATTAGGCCGCTTTGCGGAGTGAGGGGATAGCTCAGTCCTGGGGCCCGGCTGGGCCTGCACGATACTTAGGGGTGACTGCAGCCGGCGTGTTTCAGTCCAGCATTGGACAGGAAAGGAAGTCTGCAAGAGGGACAGAGTGTGAACAAAATCCCTCTCCAAAGAGGAACTGTGTTAATCAACAGGTCGGACTCCTCTGAGAGGGAGGGAAAGGGAAATGGAGAAGTGCTGAAGTGGCTTGAGAGGGCTCAGAGAGGATCCCAGCAGGGCTTTCTGCTGGCCTGAGCAGGATGGGAGCTCACAGATCTGAATGGCACTGACCGCAGCACACTCACACCGGCACTGGGAACGGCTTAGCTTTCCCCGGCCCAGGCAAAGGCTCTTACTCTGTGTCTGGCCGTGGCTGCAGAGCTCCCTCCACAGCACTTCAGGCCAACCCCCGAGTCCTAGCTGATGGTCCAGCGGCAATAGGAAAGGGCAGAGAATGAATTCACACACACTGGGCCTAACCGTCCTTTCTCAGATGCTGGTGTAAATCAGGAGTAACTCCACTTCAACCGCACGCCTGGTTGGTGTAAAACCATTTAAGGGAGAAGGGGATCAGGCTCCCTGGCTGTACCGTTTCAATGTGCTTCCAGCACTCGCCTCGTCTTTGCTTTAATCTAATGCCATGGAATTATTACCTGGTTGGACAAAAAGACTGAATGCTGGAGAAGTGCAGCAAGAGGTTGGAGGCTCTAGCATACAGCATTGGTTGGCGTCTGTTTTAGGAAGATTAGCCTTCCTTCCCTGGCAGTCCAACAGTCAGACAAACTCGAAAGCTCCTCTCTCTCACCAATAGAAGTCGGCCCAATAAAAGATACCACCTCACCCACCTTGTGAGTCCAACAGTGGGTCAGAAGGATCAGGTTGCAGAGAGGGCGGATGGCAGGGAGGGCCAGCCATTCCATGTCAGAGACTAGCCCTTCTTCCGAGAGAGCTCCACATTGGGCTAGTGATTTCAGAGAGCAGAAGAGGGGGGTTTCAAGGAGATGAAGGGATCACAGGCCATAAATCCAGTAAGGATAAGGTTGTGGGATGCAGCCTGCCCCTTTAAGAGCTGTGTGCTGAAAGATCAAGGATAGGAAAACTGATGGGAAACGCACTTTTCCCAAAATAGACAAGGTGTGAGTGGCTGTGGAATCCTGCTTCCTCTCTCTATGTCCCATCAATCCAGCACTGTTTATTTTAATGTCCTGCTGCCAACTCACTTGGAAACCATCTTGAAAAAACAAAGATGGCTGGGGCTACCGCATGCCTTTTTAATTACATTAATTCCTTCTCCACCGAAATGTGTGTGTGATTTTAGATATCGCCCCCTTTCACTGCACGCAGACGTGCACAAAAATTGCACGTCACGGTACATGTAAGAATTGGGTTCCCTTGGGCTCCCCCCGTGAGATGAAGTGGCTGAGTGATAACGTGTAGAGTCTCCTGGGGGATGAGGTAGCATTGTATTCGCATGAGACATCTCCCTCACAGTCTGGGATTTGCCAGGGACATGAACCATCTGTATGTCAGTCAGCTGAGGTTTAATAGCAAAACCCAGTGCCAAGATCAACTGTCAAGAGATTCAGGTTGTGTTGTGTGAGCACTGGGAAGAATTCCAGCACAGGGTACATTACCTCGGGAAACTCCACCACATCAGTGCAGGCAAGAGGTCCATGCAGAATGGGTCGGGGGGGGTTTGGTGAAGGAGCAGGATGGGGCCGGGGGACGGCGTGGGGAGGAGCTCTCATTCAAACTGTAGAGTGTCAGATGCCTGCGCTGAAGTCTTGGAGGTCAGTACCCCCTCAGAGACCACCAGTGACATGTATGCTTCTGCCTGTGAATCCGCCTAGTTACCCAAGCGACTTATTTAACTCCAACCCCCATGATTCCCAGTTGCTGAATCACAGCTTGGGGCCTAAGGGTCACAGGTGCTTTTCTAGTTTAACACAAGAAGCTGTATCTAGAGGGATCAGAGAGCCTGGGAAACTCCCACTTGCTGTTACGAAAGGTTGGGAGCTATGGGGAAGATGAAGGGGGCTGAGCGAGGTGGGATGGATTGATGGGAGGGCCGGCTCCATGCTGGCTGGTCAGTCACACCGCTGTCCCCTGCTCAGTGCGATGAGCTCAGGCCATGGCGCACTCTGATGGAGCATTTGTTCCTTTTCCTGTTGTACTTGCGGACAGCCGTGGACAGGATGCATCTGCAGGAATCCCAGAGCCCAAACCTGCACAGCCTGTACTTTTTCTTTCTTCCCCAGCCTTCCCTCCGCCCCCCGGTGCTGTTTTCTAACAGGTCATAAAGTTGCACATAAAGGGAGTGAGGGTTTTGTTTTTGTGACTGTGGGGGCTCCATTGGGTCGGAGGTGCTCTCCCTTGAGCGCCTGCAGGTACCCAGGCTGACTGCACCTCCCCCCTAGGGAAACAACCAATCTCAATCAGCTGCTGCTAACATGCCTCCCTTTTCTTAGAGAGGCAGCATGGGCGTGGGACTTGGGGGAGTCAGGAGCTCTTGGTTCTATTCCTGGCTCTGCCGCTCACCTGCTGTGCATCCTTGGGCAAGTCACTTCACCTCTGTGCCTCCGATGTTCCCTCCCACCCTTTGTCTGTCTTGTCCATTTAGTTTGTGAGCATTTTGGGGCAGGGGCTTTCTCTCACTACGTTTATGTACAGCACCTACTGTGACGGTGCCCCTATCGCAGCTTGAGCTTCTAGGCACTACCATAATATACATCATAATAATACATAGGGGTGGAGAGGGGTGAAAGTCATAGCAAGTCACAGCTGATTGTTAATGGCAGTGAGCCCCACAGCTTCCCCTGACTCCTGCTGGGGCTTCGGTGCTCAGTGCCTCTGAAAACCAGGCCCTTGCAGAGACAGAATTATATTGCAGTTGAAGCCTTCCTCAACATTTCCCCAGTAAAAACAGGGAGCTGGGAGCTGCAAATCAGTTTCTGGAATCTTTCCAAGCTAATTAATTATTAGGATTATTTAATTTCCTGTCAGTTAAACTCACCAGATCAGGGAACTGATTTATTTTCAGGCCACTGCTGACATCTCACTTCTTCAGATGCATGGAGTGAAAAATACAGATGTGTCATTATATAATGCCTGCATCTGTAATTTTCACTCCATGCATCTGAAGAAATGAGGTTTTTTACCCATGAAAGCTTATGTCCAAATAAATCTGTTAGTTTTTAAGGTGCCACCGGACTCCTTGTTGTTTTTGTGGCGACAGACTAACACAGCTACCTCCTGATGCTGACGTCTGGAGCTTCCAGCAGGTCAAGTGGATGAATGCACTCACCTTTCTGCTCTGAAGAACTGGGTTGATAATTTGCCCTGGTCACAAACAAATTGGGTGGAACCAGTCAAAAAATGCCTTTTATATTTTGCAGGGAATTTAAAAAAATTTTTTTTCAAACTTATTTGTTTTATTCTGTTTTGTGTTTTCAGTGAAAAACTGTAACCAAAGCATTTTTAGTTTTTGAAAACCATTTTCAGTAACAATTTTCAGTTTTGAAAACCTACAATTGAATATTTTTTTAGCAAAGCTCTGACCATTTCAGTTGCCGGTGTCTGGTTTTTCATCTTAAAAACTGGGGAAAAAAATGTCCCAAATGAAAGATTTCTGTGAACATTTCTGTTAATACAAAAACTCCAACCAGATGTAGAAATAAGTTTGGTAATCTCAGCCTAGATCTTAGTGGAGCTCTGCCTGGACCAGCAAGGAGTCCATGCAGGACCAGGGAGCATTGCATAGCTGCGTGGGCACCCAGAACTGGACTAACAACAGGATTGTAAGTCTGGATTAATCTGCATTCTTGGAGCAGTGCTGGGACCAAAGGGAGGAGTATCAGAAGGGGTAAAGGTCTGGACTTGGTAGAGCTGGGGAGGGATGTTCAGGCGGTGCTTTGGGTTGAGCCTGGGGTACATTGATGGAGGTGCATAGGAGAAGCTTAGGCTCTGACCATGCAAATACTTACCCATGTGCTTATCTTCGAGCATGTGAGTCGTCCCATCAGGCAGGCATACACCGCATCTGGGAGGAACCCTCCCAGCCTGGGGGTGGGGCCAACAGACCTGTCTCAGCAGGGCTTATGCTAGCACTCTGAAAATAGCTGTGTAGACATTGCGGCTCAGGCTGGAGCTTGGCCTGAGGGTGGGGTGGGTCAAAGTAATATCTACACAGCTGACACTGCTCACTTCCAGATGCCTATTGACTCCACTGGGACACCTCTTGGGAGGGTATTGTTTGTAGGGTCAGATCCTCGCACCCGCGCCATACCTGGCGCACTGCAGAGCTGCTAGCCCACTGCATTCACTCTGAGAGGATGGGAAAATGCCCCCAAACAGATAAACAGGAGAAGCTTCTTGGAGGGTAAATAATAGCACCCCGTGTCTAATTGGTGCTGCTAGGGCTCCTGTGTTTCTTTCATGGGTGGGCCACGATGTAATGGCACCTGCAGAGCTTGGTTTGTTTTCTCCATTCGTGTGCTAGGATCCATTCACTGGGCAGGTACTGCAAGGCAGTGAAGAGTCTCTGCCAGACAGACCGGGTGCTCCCTGGCCATGTGGAGAGCAGCGTCTGCACAGGGATAGACATGTCCAGCATACCAGGAAAGACAGATTTGCATTCAGACCAGGCTTGTAGCAGAGGAGCTGGATTTTTTTAAATAAGTGGTGTTATATTTGGGGGGGATTTTATCACAAATGCTTTCATTTATTTTCACAACCATGGGGCACTTTTTTTGTATGTTATCCAGAGTCTCTTTCTATTGGTCTCTTTTTTTTTTTTTTTTTTTTTTTAACAAACAGTTGTTTAAGTGATGGCCTCGGGTGGAAGAGACACTTAACCCCTTCTGTCTATGCCTCTCTCTCCTTGTCTTCCACACTCACTCACTCTTTCCCTTTCTCAGTCTCTCCCTCACTCCCACACTGCCATCTTCTTTCACCCATGCATGGCCGTATCCTCTTTCACTCGCACCCTGTGCCAGAGTTTCAGACTGCATAGGCAAGGCCCCCACGTTGGCACACTGCAATCGGGTTGCCTGGGCAAGGTCAGAGACCTGTTTGAAAAGATGCTCACCCTGTCTGTCCCACTTGTGCCACAATTCTCTTGGGGCCTTTTGCTCATCATGTCTATCTCTGGCAGGTCCTTCACCCCCTACCACTGTCTCTTCAAATCCTTTATATCTTGTTCCCCTCCAAGGTATTTTTTTATAATGAATTATTTGCCGGGAGCTGACAATGTGCTCAGCACAACCCAGGGAACAAAAAGCAGGCAGTGCCTTCCTCAAAGAGCTTTCAGTCCAAATGAGGCAGACTTAGGGCAGGCCAGACCCACTGGGAAGCCTAGAGGAGTAACTGACTAGGATCCGCTTATTTCATTGTAAGTGATGAATGTTGTTGACTCGTTGCTTGCGGGTTTGTGGAAGAAGTGAGTCTCTTGGAAGGATCTGAATGAGCGGGGAGGGGGACAGTGTGGACGTGTGTGTGTGTGTTTGTGTATGTGTGGGTGGGTGGGTGTGCTTAAAGGGCAGTGTGGACAAAGGCACAGATTCATTTAACTCAGATCACCTGACTCTGTGCTATGAACAAGTACAGTCATCACATCAGAGAGCCAACCCAGGAAAATCTGACCCCATCGTAGTCATTGCGTGTCACAGGAACAGGAAAAGAGTGATTGGGAGAACAGTCCATCTGTCAGAGCTAGAGCTGGGCGATTGCTAGCGCTAGCCCTGTTTCCATAGACACAGCCAGTCACGTGGCCACAGGCAGAATGACTTCTAGGCGGGAAGGAAGTGGAAAACAATTAAAAACCCAAGCTGTCTGCGCAGAGCTCCGTTACTGGAGGTCCATTCACACAAGGTGGATGTTACTCTGCACGTCTCACAGCTGACTGCGGGAGCCTGTCTCAGTCTTCGTACGGCCACTTCTCATTTGCTTTTCCAGATTGGAGCTCAGCCCCAGAGGGAGCCAGTACTTTCACCAAATGCTTGCTTTCTTTAGCCTTTTCCATATCCTCAGTCACCTTCCTATCTAACGTAAAACCAAACTCACCAGCCCAGGAGCAAAACCTAGTTGCCCTCCCTCAGCCAGGATGTTAACACGATTGCCAACCCCAAGAGTTCAAAAATCAGTCTCATGATTTTTGAGGCCTGACTTGTGGTTTAAAAACCAGGAGGCTTTTAATAATACATTATTTCATTCTTTTTCTCTGCCGCCTTTGCCTTTAGCATGCACCTGGGTCACATTCTAAACTTTCTTTTGCAATCTTGAGAGCTAGAAACTTTTTTTTTTTTAAATGAAAGGCACGGGGCTTTCCTAATCACATCCCTTCAGAAAAGCTAGGACTTTAAGATACGCATCAAATATCACAAGGCTCACAATAAAATCAGGAGAGTTGGCCACACTGGGTTAATTAAAATCTGTGGTTATTTACCTTCCAGTAACTGTGGTTCTTTAAGATGGTTTCTCAGTGTGGATCCCTCTTATGCTGGACACGTGTATCAGATGCGTGGCTTGTGCCCTAGAAGAGGGATCCACACAAGAGTTGAAGAAGAAATTAATTATGTTCACCTATTCAAACAATGACTCTCTTCGCATAAGGGTGCGTAATTCGTCTCATGGAATTCTACTCCCCCCAGCCATGGAAATGGTTCTGCCTGAATCTCAAAAGGTACAACATCCTCCCAGACAGTCTCAGTCTTATCCAAGAGAGTCCATGGTTAGAAAAACATTCAGTGTAAGTGTGAAAAGTTGCTGTTGCCTTTTGAGAGCCTTGTGTTGAAAGGTTTTCCCCACGTCATTGGTATGTATGCAAGAGTTTTGCATTTTTAAATTGGGGGTCTGTAAGCAGATGGGATTCACACCCAACTTCAGACAAAACGACTGGTTTATTACTAAAAGGGATAATTCCAAAACAATACTTCATGTAATCACAGCCTCAACTGGCTCTTGAGGATGGGCTGTTCCTAGATTTCCTTCAACCCAGCCTTAATCCTCTCTCCAGGCCTCATCTGCTCCCGTGTTTCCTTCCCTCAGGATCTCCCCTCAGGATCCCCTTTGCTGGAGAACTGCTCCCTTATGGTTAGAGTCTAATGAACCTCACTTTCCCCAGCGAGTCAGGAGTAAATGAACTGGGGGCAACAGAATCACACTGCTCTGTTACAGAGTCTTTCCCTCAGTGGGCCTGGTCGCCCTCCTGTGTTTACTTAGACTGGCTTAAGAGACCAAACCAAACTGCCACACAGTGGAGTGACCAGATTTATCGCATTTCCACATTGCTCCTTCTCTTCTTTCTCTCCCCAGATCTGGTGAGAGGCTATTCTATGACCCCACCCACTCTCAGCATTAGCGAGGAGGAATACACCATAAACTCCAAGGATACCCTGACTATTACCTGCAGGTAAGAGACAAATAAAAATTGCTTTGAGTAGATTGCCTAAGCCAGCTCTTAAGTGCTCAAAGAAAAGTCCAACAGGAGGTCATCAGTGGAGCCCCCAAGCTTCAGGACAGCTGGAAATGGGCAGTTTAACATGGCTTGTTAGAAGTCTATGGCAGATTGAAGAAGAATCCCCTGAGATGGTGGTAACCTCCATTGCTCCATTACATGTAGGACCAGCTAGAAGCAGCTAGTAGAAGAACGGGGAGCTGCTTGCATGATTTTACAGGTTCCATCGTTGGCTCTAGAAAAAGGTGTTTTCTTTACCATCTTCCTCTTCCTTTTCTGTATGATAGCCTCTTTGGCACTACTCTCCCTGCTGTTCCGGCTAGTTTCTGGCTTCTCTCTGGAGCAAAGGGTGCCAGCCATTTGGTGGTTTTATGCTGTGGAGAAATTGAGACTGGGAGGAGAAAGCCACTCTTATCGATGACTGTGACTGCGTCCAGAGTCCCTTCTTGTTTTCCAGCGAGCAGGGGCTTAATGTCTTGCTTAGTCCTTACACAGATGGGCAAGATGAGGCTGTTGGGGGTGGAAGGCCGCCAACAGGCTCTCAGGGAGGGATGGGTAACGCTATAAGAGGAGCTTGGCAATCGGAAGGAGAGTTTGCCTTTGAGAAGACAGAGCTCTGCACTGACTGGACTGGGTGTTTTTCCGTTTATGCTGTACACACCACCCTGCAGCCCTTAAGGGAAAATAAAACTGAGGGGAGAGAGACTTTGCTGCTTCAAACTGGGTTTTGCTACTGAATCAATAGTTTCACCCCAACAACTTAAAGTGATCGATGCCAGGATTTGAGAGCCTGTCTCCAGTGGTGGCGTGCAGCCCACTGTGCCACTGAAAGCCCTCAGTAATATGGAATGCAGTGGCACATCCACTCCAAACCCCTCTGGAAGTGCATCAGGCTTGTCCACTCATCTTGACATAAGTTTATCTAGCCTCTTCTTGAACACCCCTCGTAAATGTGCAACATTGTTACCTGGCAAGTCATTTGTTATCCTACTTCTGGGGAGCAAGCGGAAGGCTAGAAAATACAGATGAAGTCACTGGAGTTCCTCATGGGTGCCAGGATCTGCGTGCCCGGTTCTCTTTGCAGCGTTGGTGCCATGCTCTCCCATGGTGTCAAGTATCAGAGGGGTAGCCATGTTAGTCTGGATTTGTAAAAGCAGCAAAGAATCCTGTGGCACCTTATAGACTAACAGACGTTTTGGAGCATGAGCTTTCGTGGGCGAATACCCACTTCGTCAGATGCATGTCACATGCATCTGAAGAAGTGAGTATTCACCCACAAGAGCTCATGCTCCAAAACGTCTGTTAGTCTATAAGGTGCCACAGGATTCTTTGCTGCTTTTACTCTCCCATGGCTTCATTTGGACCTTGGTAGGTAAAGGAGCGAGACAGTGTAATTGATCTCAATTTAGGGGACCTGTCTTCACATCACAAAACCTACCGTACCTCAGTGGAACCCTTCTTAGCAGAGGCCCAGGAGTGGACGGGCATGCCAGCGGTTGGAGCGCTTCTGCAGAGGCAGAGTGGAACATGCTTATGCTCCCAGTGCCCATGCTCTGCCTTTTCTTTGAATACATACTCCTTCATTCCCTAGCGATGTCATGTCAGCATCATTCAGCACACTAGGAAAGCTGCTGCAGCATAAGTGGCGGTGCCTTCCCAGCTGCATATCTGGCTTGAGAAGGCTTCCTGCCATGGCTGAGCAGGAAGGTTCCTGCCTGGCATCTAACATATTGCAGGGTGCGTGTTGCTCCACCTCTGAGCGGGTGCAGCATGCATGCCTGACCTTCTGTGAGTCAGCACTGGCTGCTGATGGCAAGGCTTCCTTCTGCTGTCCTGTACACTCTGGAGGGATGCTGGCTGCCAACTCAGATTTCACCCATCTTGTTCTTTTGCATGAGACTAAGGAAGCCACACCCTTTTGCCCCCAATTGCAGCAACACACGCAAGAGCAGAACCCCCACGTAAGCATGTGTATAGTTATCCATTACCTCTGTGATGTGCACTGCACGAGACATGGAGCAACACGCTCCCTGTGATGCCTTGGTTGCCAGCCCTGACCCGTCCTGCTCAGCCATGGAAGGAAACCGTCTCAAGCCAGATGTACAGCTGGGAAGGGAAGTGATGGATAAATGCATAGAGGCCTGTGTTGCTGGTTGATCTAAGGCAAAGAGGATGTATTCAGGGAAGAAACGGGTGGGTAAATAAAAAATACCCCCTGCCAGTCAGTGTCCCTGGCTGTCCTGTATGCATATGCTTGCCTGTTTAATATGCTGTGTGAGGCCCTTCTCTTTAATTCCACCCCTCCAGGCCAGGAAATAGCAGTTATGTTAACATTGTATCTTTAGTTATACCCTTATTATGTACATGCAAGGAAACCATGGGGAGCAGAAAAGAGTCTGATTTCCAGTCTGGACTCTACGCAGAAAGGCCTCCTCTGCCAAAGCAAAATGACCCAGGCTCTCAGTTAGCATCTGAGAAACAGAAGAAGTTACCCAAATAGCTTACAGCTTCCCCCGTTCCCTGCTGCTGACTTCGGCTCATCTTTCATGCTCACTCGGGAGACATCCCAACTGTGGGCCAGGGTGGAAATGGTAGAGGCAAAAATGGATCAACTCTTTCTTGAGCTCCCAGATGTTCGGGAGAATACAGGGCCAGCCAAAGATCACAAGGGGGGGCCTGCGAACAGCACTGAGGGGGAGGGATCCCAGCACCTTCCATAGTATCATGAAAACTCTGCCCACTTGAAGCCCTGCGTCCCCTCAGAGTAGGGTGTGCGCCCTACGTTACCCAGAGAATGATCACTTTACAGGGACACTCTACAGACGCTGCTGGAGTTCCCTCTCTGCATCTTCAGTGTGGTTCAGACGCTCCCCCTCCTCAGGTGGAGCTCTAGGGCTGGAGTTTCTGTAACACTTAAGGGGATGACTCTGCTAAGAAGGCAGTTACCCTGTCATTCTCACCCCCAACCACTCCTTCATTGGAATGAAAAGCAAATCCTCACTCATTCGTACAGCGTTAATTATGCCCAGCTGCGTCTCCAAGCCTCCTCTGGATCCGGACCACCCTGAAAAGACATGGCTTATATTAATGGGAGCTGAAGGGTTATGGCAGCAAAAATATGCAGCATGCAGACCACAGGGGTGTGGGGGCAGAGAAGAGAAAAGGGGGAGGGTCCCATGGTGGCAGGGGGAGATCGTTGAACTAAAATGATGTCCTTTCAGATTAGTAACCAGTGACCCTCCTGCTGGGAGTCAAAGTGGAGCTGGCTTTCGTTTGTCCATGTTGTAACTCCTAGGAATCATCCTTTTTAGCTGCCTTCCATCCCTGTAGTACAAGGCTGCTAAGCAGTGTTTAGGCAGAGAACTGCACTCAAGCTGGCTTTTGTTTCCTTGCACAGACAGTGCCAGGCCTCATGTAAAAAAACCTCTTTTGCTTCCAGAAAGGTGCATCGGCTCTGGGCCCTTGGAGTGCCTAGCAGCAGAGCTGAGCAACTGAATCTGAGCATGTGATGGAGTAGGGACAAAGGGGTGAGAGCCACACTTTTATGAGTTCAAGTCCCAAGAATGGTGAAAACAATATTGGGATGAATCTCAATGTTCATGGCCTGGCAGCACTTGCCAGAGGGGAAGCAGAGACCGTGCCTTTCCATTTCCTGAATACTGGAGCAGAGCACATGGGAGCTGCTTGCGCACCAGCAGAACGTCAGGAGGAAAGAAATGCAAAAAGAGATTGGTATCACACCTCTCACTACCTGCCCTTTTCATCCTCCTGCAGGGTTTAGTCACTCAGGTGTGCTGGGTCGGCGTAAGTGGCTTTGAAATTCAGGCCTGATCTAGGCTAGAAAGTGTTAATGTCTTAACTGTACTGGTATAACTAAAACTGTACAACCCTCTACTGGGATGCAGTTATAACCTCATAAATGTGCTTTATGCTGGTATAGCTGTTCACATCCAGGAAAAGGGACAGCTGTACCAGTATAAATCCCCATTAGACCAGGGTAAGTGCATCCACACTAGGGCTATCCCTGGTATAACTATTTTAGTGAACATAAAATCACATCCCAAACTGCCATAGTTATATCAGTAAAACATTTAAGTGTAGAGCAGGCCTCAGAAAGGGGAGTGGAGGATTGTCATTAACTGCACAGTGGTTTAATAGAGCTGTTTAATGGATGCTTGTGGCTGCACAAATATTGCTCTGGGAGAATGGAAGTTTGATCCTGGACCCCTCCTGGCTCATGGTGACAGGTATATGAGCACTGTTGCAGTGCTGGGAGTATAACCGTGTCCTGCATGGAAGCTTTAATGGGAACATTTGGAAAAAGCAGAACTGCTCCCATTTTGATTCGCTGCTCAGCGTGGCAGACCCAAGGAGTCCTACCTGAAGTCTGATGATCTCCCTCTAACAGTTTAGACCACAAAGCTTCCGCAATTTTCGCTATGTATTATCAGTCTGTGTTTGGGAGATACAGAAAGGGCAGGTAAGAAGAGTGCTGTCAGTTCCTCTCTATCTCCCTTGAAGAGCATCCTTTCAGAAAGTATTTCGGCTAATGAAGAAAACGGCTGTTGAGAAGTCTGTACCTCCTCTGTTGTTAGCTGGCACCAGCACTGCCTGTCTCCTAACTCTCAGCATAGCAGAATGCTGTGAAGGACCTGACAGATGGGCCAATGCTGGGTCAGTGTGACGAAGACCGTTTTGAAACAAAACTGTGAAGGTGAAGTATAGCTGAGAGGGAGATGCCCAGAAACCATTATTCGGACCTCTTCCAAACACAGCCAGCCAGGTTCAGAGGTGAATCTAAGTGAGTCTAAGCTGGTGTCAAGTATCAGAGGGGTAGCCATGTTAGTCTGGATCTGTAAAAGCAGCAAAGAATCCTGTGGCACCTTATAGACTAACAGACGTTTTGGAGCATGAGCTTTCGTGGGTGAATACATGCATCTGACGAAGTGGGTATTCACCCATGAAAGTTCATGCTCCAAAACGTCTTTTAGTCTATAAGGTGCCACAGGATTCTTTGTTGCTTAAGCTGGTGTAACTTCCATCTCCTTCTAGCCCACTTAACACACAAATTACACTAACTTAGACTCACGCCCACTTACCGACATGTAACTCACACCCCCATACACATCACCACGGAATTTGGACCAGAAATGTTTGAGGCAAGAGTGCTTCAATTAAGAACAACCCATGGGCCTGTCAACATGTCTGTTTGTATTGGCCCATCTCAGATATATGTTTATATAAATATCCATCACTCATCTACTGCTAGCCCTGATGGTTAATAAAACAATGGATTGGACAACATCTGAAAACTCCAATCGGTAAACAAACAGAAAGCAGAAACTCTGGAGACTTGTAGGATTATTAAGCTTCGTATGCAGCCCCAAGAATTCCTGAACAAATGCAAGAAGTTTTGAGGCTCCATAATACTGTCTGCCTTAAAATCTTGAGGTCTAGTTAATAAGCACTGCTGACCAGCTGGAGTCTGGCCTCCCGGGCCTTTGAAAAGCAAATTAAGTGCAGAGGGAGTAGGTGGACTCAGTAGGGAATGACATGTATGACTCTGGATAGGAGGTGAGGAGGGTTTATCATTTGTTTCTGGTTTCGATGTCTGATTGATCGATTGATTTTATGTATATGCATTGGATGGAAACAATTTAAAAATCCAAATATATTTTAAAAATATAAATAAGAGCCTATGGAAAAGAGTCAAGTTAATCTAGTGTCTCCCCAACGCTGGCTTGTTCTGTCCTAGTGAAACTAGATTCACGCTACGTCGGAGACTTAAAGTGCCACTCTGCTCGGGTGCCATTGTAAAAATAGCCCCTTCTTGCTCGATGGACCTGTCCTTTTGTGTATGCCGGTTCCACTCATTTTAGCGATAAAGATACCATTAGAGAACATTTTTATTCCTGTTAGCTCTGTGAGACTGAGTGAATTGCAGTTTCAATTCCATTTCCTGAATCAACAGAATTAAGTAAACAGAAGTGTTCCCGTCAGTTACTCCGGTGCAAGCCCACTGAAGACAAGGGGGTTGCACGAATGCCACTGAGGGCAAATTTTGAAGATTTAAGGGATGCCCAGATATGACTGAGGGCACAATGTAGCCTGAAGCTCTTGTTATTGGTGATATGTGACCAGGAAAGGACCCAGCTCAGCTCTCTGAGTCCAAGCCGAGTTTGCAGGACAGGCAGCTAGAACATACATTGTCCTACTTGTGCATTCATGAGGCACAATGAACATGGAACTCCACAATGCCTCCCTGAGCCACCTTTCACAGCAGAGCCACCTTTTAACAGAGCCCAAGACTCTGTGACAAGCCTACAAAACCGTTTTCAAAAGCCATGGACATTTAGAGCAAAGAGACTTGGAATTCCCCAGTCTGCACCTTTGGTTAGAGAGATGGGGCTAAATGCATCATGTAAATTTCATCTCCCACCACCTCCTGATCCCTCTGAACCCCAGGAGGAAGGCTATAAGTACTGGTCAGGGTTTCACGGTATATCCATCAAGACAGATTGCTCGGTGGATGTGTTAAATCAGCACAGTCCCTGGTTCCCTTGGCCACTCTCTCTTCCCAGCACCACCTACTTTGGAAGCTGCACTGTCCCCATGTGGGCATCCCTGGCACCACAACAGCCTCCCTTCCTCATGCACCTCCTGCTGCTTGGGCTTTCCCCCTGCATCTGCACAGGTGTCATTTGGTTTAGACTCGGGAATGAGTCTGGGCCAAAAAGTATCAAGAGTCTTTATAAGTAATTAAGCATCTGATTCTGGATCCTGATTGGTAGAGAAGACAACCAGCTTCTTGGTCCTTTGGTGAGCATGCCACAATGCCATGAAACACCTAGAAACACAGGAACTGCCAGACTGGACCAGAACCAAGGTCCATCTAACCCAGTAGCCTGTCTCTGACAGTGACCAATACCAGGGACTTCAGAGGGAGGTGTAAGAATCTCACAGTAGGCAGGTGTAGGATAATCTGCCCCCACATTAGGTCTCATCCTGGTCTCTGATAGTTAGAGATTGGCTTACACCCTGAAGCATGAGGTTTAACATCCCTTCCAAAAGAGTTGTTAGCGTGAACTATTTTAATATCTGTGTACAATTCCTGAGACTTCTCTTGCTCCCTATATTGTCAGGCACCGGGACCGCTGTGGAGGTAGGAGAGGGGTCTTGCATCATTCAACAGGGACCTCTGTGGCTAATTAGAGGAACTATAAAGTCCTTCCAGCCTTCCTCTGCCAAACAAGGTCTCTGCAGCACAGAGCTTTCAGGAAGGGAAATCCTCTGCTAAAGACAAATACAAAGAGGAAGGCATGGCATCTCCAATGCCATGGGACAGGAACCCTATCATGGGCTAGCGTCAGCTGATATCGAATTGTGCCCTCTGAGGGCTCTTCATCTAATTTCTTTTCTTATCTTTATCTAATTTCCTCCTCCTAGTTCCTTGCTTAAAGAATCCAGCTATTGGTGGTAATTGCTCTCTCTCTGAGGCAGGGTCTGATTTCGCAGAGCGAAACCTTCAGCGTAGAATATACGATAGTGTTATTTTTAATGAGAGTGCTGTTGTGTCGAGTTGTGTGAGTGGATTTTTGCACACAGATGAGAGTCTGTGTGTATCCCAGGCTCCATAAATCCTAGACCGTGTATAATGACACACTTGTATTTCACGCCTGGAGTTTTCTTCATGTTCCCTGGCACTTTCTCCTTGAAGGATAGAGAGCAAACTCTGGTGTCCTCCTTGGGTTTGATGAACATTTGCAGTCAGAGCTCTCCACAAGCAGATTAGAGCCGGCTTGTAAGGAGCTTGTTGGGCAGCCCCATATAGAAAAGGTTAGAGGAACTAGCATTGAGGGACTGCTTGAATAAAAACACACGCTGAGAGCCTCTGCCAGGGTGATTGGCTGCAGGGAGTCCCAGCTGGTATGAAAGGGAGGGAAAAAGACCCAGCGGCTGGATTTAAGGAAGTTCAGCTTGAGTTTGTAGCTTTCCCTTTGTTTGATCGCTTTTCCTCTCTCCTCATTTTCTTTCTTCCTTTTTCTTTCCAATACACCATGTTCCTCTTTCATTTCTCCTCTCCACTCCATTTATCACATCAGAGCCTGAGTCAGCTTCTGCCCGACATGAGGTAAGGACAAAATATGTCATTTCTAAGGGCTTGTCCACACTACCCGCCAGATCGGCGGGCAGTGATCAATCCAGTGGGGGTCGATTTATCGCGTCTAGTATAGATGTGATAAATTGATCGCTCTCCCGTCGACTCCAGTGCACCACCAGAATGAGAAGCACAAACAGAGTCAGTGGGAGAGCATCAGCTGTCGACTTACCACAGTGAAGATACCGTGGTAAGTAGATCTAAGTACGTCGACTTCAGCTACGCTATTCACGTAGCTGAAGTTGTATATCTTAGCTCGACCCCACGCGGTAGTGTAGACAAGCCTTTAAATGTTGTCTATATGGGAAATACTGGAGAAATGGATCCTTTCTCTTTAGCTCCTGGGCTAATCCTCACCCTGGAATCAGTATTAGTGAGATAAAGTCATGGGAACTAGAGACGGGTAGACTCCCTATTGAAAGTGAACTGATATTTGAGAGCATGAAATTCCCCGTGGAGGTGACCCTATGGCAATGGGATATATCCACCTTCCTGTGTGTCACTGGCGGTGCTAATGGAGCTATATGGTTTCACCATCGCACTGCACCCTTTCCTCCCCACGAGGAGCAAGATGATTCCTCCAGTGGCGTTCATGGCCTGCACTTCCAGGCGTGTGCAGACATGGGCTGGGCACACCTTATCTGGCTCTCCTGGGGGAGAACAGGGACAGCTGTCTGGTGCCTGGGGCCCCCTTTTCCCAATCCACACAGGAGACATAGGGAAAAAAGATGGCCCTAGCAAGTGAGGGTAGTAGCCACACTCCTGTGCGAATGAAGGGCAGGCTGAGTAAGGATGAACAGCCCCCCAGGTTCTGCCATTCCTGGTCACTGACTAACCTTTCCCTTTGTTTCTGTAAAGAGGGCAGCACCCGCTGGAGTGGTCGTGGCCTGGGGACCTGGTGGACCCTGACCAGGGTGAAAAGGAGAACGAGACAGTGGTATTGGTGAACCTCAGTGACGGCCGGACCATCAGGGAGGAGGATTGCGAGGGCACCAACACAAAGCCCTACTGCAAGGTCTTAGTGCTGACAGGGACCCAGGCTAATGACACAGGCTACTACAGGTGCTACTACAAGTACATCAGTGCCAAAATCGAGGGCACCACTGCGATCAGCATCTACGTGTTTGTGAGAGGTAAGAAGCCAGTGACTGTGCAGCTTCACCTGCTGTAATCCAGACCCGGCTTGGGTGAGCTCATGGGCTGGCCCACATGCTAGCCTTAAAACCCTTCATGGGAAGTAGCTATCGCAGCAGGTGGGGAGGACTAGCCCAAGGCGAAGCGGCTGAGTGGTTAGATTCAGTGTGCATGGGAAAGGGTCACCTGCCTTCTACAAGGAGACTAACAAGCACAGGTTTAGAACCGGACAACATAGGGATCTGTATAAACTCCCCAGTTCTACCACTTCACCTCCATCCTGACCTGAAGTACCCTTGCTAGTCCTCTCGCACAGCTCTGCCAGTGCACCTCGCTTCTGTTTGGCAGAGCTCCCTGTTAGGTCAATCCCAAGCGTCTCTTCAGCGTAGGCTGGCAGCCCCCCACGCTGGCACGTTAAGGGTACAGCTGCACCACCAGTGCAGGTAACACTCGTAGGCATACCCACACTAGTTTTAACCTAGCTAGCACAGGTAACGGTAGTAGTGTAGACGTGGCAGCACAGACTTCAGCATGAACTAACTGCCCCAGTACATACCCGGGGCCCCGGCGGGCTTGTGCTGAGGTGACTATCCTGTACTAAAGCCCTAGCCACTGTGCCTCCACTATTAGGGTTACCCATGCTAATTGACTAAAGCGAGCACTGATATGCCTGTCCACACTGCATTTGCTGTGTAGACACGGTTAAGATTACATAGCTCTGTGAATAATACAGGGACATGGCAGCATCACTGTACCTGAGAAAGTTCTGCGGTGTTAGAGTTTGCCTGGCTACGGGAATACGTACAAGCTGGGATGGATGGGGTGGGTGGTAAGAAATTACTCTCCGTATGAAAGATCACCATTGGCTGGTGGCATCCCTGGTCATCTGGGTGAAGAGGAGCAATTGTGTTTGCCTACTTGCATCAGGGCTTTCAAACCCTGGATATGATTAATCTAGGGCTGTCAAGCAATTTAAAAAACCAATCATGCGTAATCACGCAATTAAAAAATTAATCATGAGATTAATCGTGCTGTTAATAATAGAATGCCATTTATTTACATATTTTTGATGTTTTCTACATTTTCAAATGTATTGATTTCAATTACAACACAGAATATAAAGTGTACAGTGCTCATTCTATATTTTTTATTACAAACGTTTGCACCCAAAAAAAAAGAGAAATATATTTTTAACTTCACCTCATACAAGTACTGTATCATGAAAGTTTAACTTACAAATGTAGAATTATGTATAAAAAAACCCTGCATTCAAAAATAAACAATGTAAAACTTTAGAGCCTGCAAGTCCACTTGGTCCTACTTCAGCCAATCTCTCAGACAAACAAATTTGATTACAATTTGCAGGAGATAGTGCTGCCCGCTTCTTGTTTATAATGTCACTTGAAAGTGAGAACAGGCATTCGCATGGCACTATTGTAGCCGGCGTCGCAAGATATTTACATGCCAGATGCACTAAAGATTCCTATGTCCCTTCATGCTTCAACCACCATTCTAGAGGACATGTGTCCATGCTGATGACAGGTTCTGCTCAATAACAATCCAAAGCAGTGCAGACCAATGTAGGGCTGCTCAGAGGATTCAGGGGGCCTGGGGCGAAGCAACTTCAGGGGCCTCTTCCATAAAAAAAGTTGCAATACTAGAGAATACTATATTCTTGTGGGGGCCCCTGCAGGGCCCAGGGCCTCGGGCAAATTGCCCCACTTGCCCCCCCAGCAGCCCTGGACCGACGCATGTTCATTTTCTTCATCTGAGTCAGATGCCACCAGCAGAAGGTTGGTTTTCTTTTTTGGTGGTTCGGGTTTTGTAATTTCCACATCGGTGTGTTGTTCTGTTAAGACTTCTGAAAGCATGCTCCACACCTCATCCCTCTCAGATTTTGGAAGGCACTTCAGATTCTTAAACCTTGGGTCAAGTGCTGTAGTTATTTTTACAAATCTCACATTGGTACCTTCTTTGTGTTTTGTCAAATCTGCTGTTAAAATGTTCTTAAAATGGACATGTGCTGGGTCATCATCCGAGACTGTTATAACATGAAATATATGGCAGAATGAGGGAAAACAGAGCAAGAAACATACAATTCTCCCCCAAGGAGTTCAGTCACAAATTTAATTAACACATTGGTTTTTTAACAAGCATCATCAGCATGGAAGCATGTCCTCTGGAATGGTGTCCGAAGCATGAAGGCATACAAATGTTTAGCATATCTGGCATGTAAATACCTTGCAACATCAGCTACAAAAGTGCCATGTGAACGCCTGTTCTTAATTTCTTAATTGTAAATAAGAAGCAGACAGCAGTATCTCCCGTAAATGTAAACAAACTTATTTCTCTTAGCGATTGGCTGAACAAGAGGGAAGACTGAGTGAACTTCTAAGCTCTAAAGTTTTATATAGTTTTGCTTTTGAGAACAGTCATGTGACAAAAAAAAAATCTGTATTTGTAAGTTACACTTTCCCGATAAAGAGATTGCACTGCAGTACTTGTATCAGGCGAATTGAAAAATACTATTTCTTTTGTTTATCATTTTTACAGGGCAAATATTTGTAATACAAAATAATAAGATAAAGTAAGCACTGTACACTTTGTATTCTGTGTTGTAATAGAAATCAATACATTTGAAAATGTAGAAAAACATCCAAAAATATTTAATAAACTTCAGTTGGCATTCTATTGTTTAACAGTGCAATTAATTGTGATTAATTTTTTTTAATCGCAATTAATTTTTTTGAGTTGATCGCATGAGTTGACTGCAATTAGTCGACAGCCCTGGATTAATCACAACACACAGACAGTAGTGAGAGTCAGTCTGACTGAGTGAGGGATAAAGACAGAAATTCAAGGAAAGCTTGATAACGATGACAGAAATATGAAAAAAGTCCAACCTTGCTTTCAGGCAGCAACATGTCTTCCAGCAGCAGCTGGACAGAACTGAGTTCACACCTCCTCTCTTGAAAGGTTCCTCTGTAAACATGCTCATCCTCTTGTCTGCAAAAGGCTTTTGGAATCCAGAGGGCTTGGAAAGTGGGGCGAGGGCCATTTCCCCATGCTGAGAGCAAATCAATATCCGTCCACTTCTGGGGGATTGCTGAAGCTCCGCTCCGGCCAGGATTCAATTACATTGGTGCCTGGGGTGATTGTTCCAGTCGGACTGGAATGCAGGAATTTTCAGCTCTGCCGTGCCCTAGAAGCAGATCACTGGGCCTTGGAGAAGCTCTATCTGTAAAATACATAAATAAATAAAACAGTTAGCCTCTGGTCTACTAGCGGGCTGTCAAAGAAACAGAGCCGGACTAACTGTAATGCTCAATATCGTGCTGGACCGACAGACTGAAGAGAGCAGGACACAGTGCAGCCAGATGGTGTGCAACCCAGCAATACACTACTCTGCCAGTGTATTTCAGCCCTGATATGTAATACCTCTTTCTATGTCAATCCTGGTTCAGGATCCCCAAAAACCTCTGCCAGTTCTATCGGTCTAGATATGTAGCCCTCTCTTCTCTTCAGGACTGGCAGGCTGTCTCTGCTCAGAGGAGCAGTCTTGACCTCCTCTGAGTAGAGACAGCCTGCCAGTCCTGCAGAATTCTGGGGTGTTTTATGGAGAGGCAGACTGTCCTCCCAGGATGAAACTGAGACTGTCCCACTCAAGCATGAGACCTAATTCAAATCTGAAGGTCTGCAGAGGCGAAAGACTGATGCACAAACTCTCTGCATCCCGCCAAGTTCATCCCACACTCCCCCGCTGCAAGGCTTAAAATGGATGCTGTTAAGATTAAGGTCTGTCCACTGGAAACTGTTGGCTTAGTTCAACTATACCATTATTTCTCCCTCTTTTAGCCAGTGCCGTTGTCATAAGACAGGAGTCATGATAATGAGAGACAAAATTTTCAAAAGGCCCAGATCAGTGCCAAAAAGTGACACACAATTCTGGCTGCATCTGAGCGTGCAGTTACTGCAGTGGCAAATCAGATCAATCTATACAGCTGATAGTGAGGATGGATGGTCTTGTGGTTAAGGCACTAGACAGCAGTCTAGAAACGGAGGTTCAATTCCTGGCTTTGACACACATTCCTAAAGGTGAATTGCTTGACCTTTCTGTGGCTCAGTTCCTTGTCTGTAAAATGTGATATTTTCTCTTGTCACAGGTGTGCTGGGAGGCTGATGCATAAATGTGGGTTGGTGGCTCAGATGACAATAGCAAGGACTGTATAAGTACCTAGCTAGATGGCTGGTTGGGTGTCTAGCTAACAATGTGCACAATTTATACCTGACTTACATGTGTAAAGTAAATCATGTGCATTTGCAAGAGCCTTTTTTGCATATGGATTTTGACATCCATTCTTAAAACTTTGGCCTATAATTTTTAAACCCTAGAGAATACTTGGAATTTGACGTGTGACCGGGGAATGTTTCCCCACTCCCCTCAACATCCCCATTGGCGAGTTGCCAGTTGTAGGATTTCCAGATAAAGTTCTGCTCTTGTCCATCTGAGTTGTTCTGTGTTCTGTAGCTCCATCCCAAGAACTAGGGAGGGCTGATTTATTTGTTGGAGAAGTCCAGAGAGATGGTGATCAAACCACTAATTTATCGCTCAACATAAATTTTCACATTAGAGCTCTCTGTAGAATCAACGGGAGGATGTCTGTGCTGTGATAGAACCGTGGGACCTTCTATTGCTTTGATCTGACCATCTACACTCAGCACTAAAAATTAACACTCTACAGGTCTTCTCTCTCCCTGTGTGTGTGTGTGTATGTGTGTGTTGTTATTTTATTATTACACTTTTTTAGTGAATGCTGTAAACATACAGAGTGCCTATAACAAACAGAACAGGATGCAGCCCCTGTCTCAGAGGGCTTAGTATCTATGGCTGATGAAGATGCTAAATGAGTCCCAGCCCACCCATTATGACAGCCTTATAGACAACACGTGATGTGGTCAGACAAGAAAATGAGAACACAAATCACAGTCTCCTTGGCAGTGATCCACCTAGTAACTGGGTTCTTTGCTGCCATCTGAGAGCTCAGAGGAGACCTCATGGTGTCTCACCTGCGATAGTTATTCCCTTCCCCTTCTCCAAAACTCTGCGAAGGGCCAGTGACAGGAATCAGGGCTGTGTTCAAATTCACAAACAAATCTGCACCCCTGAGCACAAAGACAGCAGACTTGTAGGGCAAAGAGCCCGTGAAAATGAACCAATAGGTGCTCCATGCAAATTGAATTTAAAACAGAATACCCCTAAGTCTAAGCTTCATGATCCTAAATTGGGCGCCGTGGCAACCTTCGTCTTTGATGTTGAGTTGCCGTGCCACAGTGTCTGCAGCAGCTATAGCTATTCCCTCTTTTGAAGTGGAGTGAAAGACCACAGTATATCTGATACCACTGTGCACTGAGGGCTGGCAAACACCCACCTTTTAATGGCAATCGTTGTCATATATTATACCAGTGGCAGCCAATGGGATGGGCTTATTCTGGCTGGGCCCACTCAGACACTGGTGCAGGTCTCAAACTCCTGGCAAGTTGCAAGCGTGGCTCTCAGTTGAGCAATATTTGGGCACTTCTGTTTTAAAAATACCACTCTAGTGGTTGGGTAATGAGGAAAAAGGGTCACAGGCATCTTAACCCATGGCCCTACATAAGGTGCTATGCCAAGGGGACCTTCATCTCCCTTGGAAGTTATGGTTATAGTCTCTGTAGGGACCCAGGTAAATATAGTAATAGATTTTAAGGCCAGAAGGGACCATTGTGATAATCTAGTCTGACCCAACAATTCAGTTCACCCAGCAATTCATGCACCAAACCCAGGACTTTTTGAAGATCTACCACAACCCTAAGTAAGAAATATTCCCATAGGCCAAATGGGCAGATTGCACAAGTGAAGCCAGACAAGATCAGATACAACACAGACATTTCAAAGGATATTGCCTTCACTTTGGAGTGACACTGGCATCAGTGTAGATTCTAGACATGGGATATGTAGGATCTGGTCCAGAGTTAGAGTGGCCAATTAAGCATATGCGGCTGGTGTTTGCAGAGCACCAAATACCCAACTGAGCAGCTGGTGCTGATATTTCAGAACAAATCCTTCCATAACAAACTCAAAACAACAATAGCCAGCAGCAGAAGAGACTTGGCAGGAATTCCCATCCCAAATATTAGTTGTCTCCTATTCTAATCTTGCCTCAGTCCTTCATATGAACATCAGTGGCTATTCTTCATGTGCATCCTGAAGGCACTATTATGTAAAGCCACAATGATGAAGTAACCCCTAAAACTGAACCTTTTGGCAGGAGCATTTAACAACAAAGAAATTCATGGGAGAAAAACACTGCAAAGTCCCCGTATTGGCAAGGGCAACAGAAAAACCCTGTGCTTCAGCGCAGGTGAACATGAGAGACAGCAGTGCAAACTTCCCGCTTTGCCCCTGCCAGTGAGCCCGGTAGGGGAACACCTATTAGGGATGAGAAGAGAGTTTGGTCTCTAGGCCTCTGCAGTTCTTGTTAAGGTATCCCAGGATTGACCCTGGGACTTAAAAGCACGAGTCTCTACTGCCCAAACTATAAAACACGGGTTGTGCAGCACAAAAGTTGTAGCATCTGTGTATGTGGACTAGCTGCTCGAGGGTGACAGTGGCCACATGGTGTTTGTGTGAGTTACATTGTCTTTGTTATGACTGAGACTGCCCAAAAGAGGCCTAATTGTGGTAATGGATTATATGTGAACCCATGTCCACTAGAACTTATTGCACACATAGTACAGTGGTTGCCATTTAAAAGTCAACATTCGCCAACGGACACCACACGGTTACATCTGTTATTTCCTATTCTAACTATGGGCAGAGGAAAGACCAAATAATGCATCTTAGACAAGGTTGGGAATCTCTATCTTTTTACTTAGATTGTAAGCACCTAGCATAAAGGGGACCTGGTCCATGACTGGGGCTCCTGGGTGCTATCACAATCCAAATAATAATGGCAACCACTATATGCCAGCAAACAGGCGTCAGCTGCTCTCAGCTCTCTCTCACTGTGGCCCTTGGCTGGATTTGAATGGATGATTAGGAAGTGAAAATCTCTGTAGCCCATTCCCAGTCTGCTGGATCATCCAGTTATACAGTCCCGCTGTTTGGAGTGACATCAGAAATGCTGAGTCATGAAACAGTGTTTACAGAAAACATTATCCGTGCTACAGAAATGGACCCCCCCCCATGTCATTGGAAGTGCTGTATGCACTAGTGGTTAGATGTGTCCCTGACGTGTTGGACCTTCTCTCATTTGATCCAGGCAGTATGCTGAGCAGAACAGAGAGAGCAGCCCCTCCATGGGGCGCTTGTTTCTTGGATCTTCCTTTGGAGGCCCTCACTAGGATCCCCGTGTGGCTCTGACGGGCCTGGCCTAAGAAACTGCATTTATTAAACAGCTTCAAACATTAATTCTGTGTACTTGGTGTTTTTGCTCTTCCTGTCAATATTTGTGCTTGTGAAAGTTGAGAGGAGGTTGGGTGGAAGCCCTGGAAATCTCAGCTCATTTGTTTATCTACCGGGCGGGATCTCCACAGGATGACATCTGCATGCCATTGGGCTGCAGATCACCTCCTCCTCGGGCCGGAAGGTCGTGCTGGCTGCCTTTACTCTGAGCCTGCACATCCCGGCTAGCTCTGTCCAGTGACACAGAGCCATTTGGGTGTTAGGGGAAGAGCCAGCCAGGAACTGAACTGAGGTGAAGAAGAGCCTGTTTCACAAAGTCCCCCTGAGGTAGATTTGAACCAAGGGCCCAGAAAGAGAGACCTGTAGAGAGCTGGGAGGGGCGATCACTTCCTAAATTTACAAAAATTCAGAAAAACCCAGTCAACTGCCATGGCAATTGGGCTGAGAGGAGACACCCAACATGTACAACCCTGACTGGCTGGATGAAGGGTGGGGTCTCCCGTAACGAGGAGGCTCATAGTGATATCAGAAGATGAATTGCAGGCTAGGCCTGAATTTCAGAGATTCCTTGCATTGCCTCTAGCAAGTTGCTTTGCTTTGCCTTTGATTGCTCACTTGGTGTCTGCTGGATGCTGAGAGGCTGTTCAGTGGCAAGTCACCCAAGTCTTAGGTACAAGGAGTCTTTTAAACTTTCCAGCCAGGGGCGGCTCCAGGCCCCAGCACGCCAAGCGCGTGCTTGGGGCGGCAAGCCGCGGGAGGCGCTCTGCCGGCGCCGCGAGGGTGGCAGGCAGGCTGCATCCCGCAGTTTGCCTGCGGAGGGTCCGCTGGTCCCGCGGCTTCGGTGGACCTCCCGCAGGTCCGCCAAAGCCGCAGGACCAGCGAACCCTCCACAGGCAAACCACCAGAGGCAACCTGCCTGCCGTGCTTGGGGCGGCAAAATCCCTAGAGCCGCCCCTGTTTCCAGCCCCTGAATAGTCAGGATGTCTGGCTCAGCAGCGCTACCTCTGGCAAGCTTTTGCTGAGTTAACAAATGCCTGAAATTCACCTTTTTCCTGTTTCTCCCCCTTCTGTTCTTCTCCTGCCTCTGTTTATTCTTTCTTTTCTTTACTTCTCTTTCTCAGATTTCGAGCAACCATTTATCAACAGACCCGAAACACTCCTCATCAACAAGAAAGAGAACACCTGGGTGCCCTGCTTGGTATCCATCCCAGATCTTAACATCACCCTGTTCTTGGTAAGAGACCTGCCTGGATGAGGCTCCTGTATAGACAATATCTCCTTTATTATGCATTTTTAATTGGCTGAAAAGGAGCAGAATAGACATTGCAGGAGCTGGAAAATGCACAGGGTGGGTTTTCCATGGAAAATGCAAGCCGCCAGCTTCCTCATTTTCTGTGTTGACCCAAGCTCTGCTGACCAGCTGCTTTGGGCATTCCCTTCAGTGTGGCCTGTGGGTTTCCTGCTAGATCTGCTCCTCTTCCCTGAAGTTGTAAAATCTTTGTTTAGTAGCATTTCCCAGTAGCATCCAGACCTGTTCATTGTTGTCTCTGCTACCTTTAGCTCCTTGGTCTTCAAACACCTTTGGTGGTCAGTGTTCCCAAGGGACAGGCGCCTGTACTTGTGGGGACTGCTGATTAAAAACAACTCTATTATCAGCTTGCTCTGTGACTTTTTTACAATGCTAATACATCCTTCCAGGATGAGCATTACTATTGTGCAAAGGCCTCCTGGGACGCTTTGGGGGCCAGGGGCCTTTCCCTTGCCCGGGAAGGACCCCACATGAGGTCAGCCTTCATCCCATTTGGGCTTATGGTTGGGGAATCAGCAGCAATTTCCTTAGTTATCACTATCTGTTTCCATTCCTGGAAGTTCCAGTCCCATTCTGCAGACTGTGAGCTTAACTGCATGGATACTTTTATGGTCACTTCCCAGGCAGCAGAGGATGCTGGGATTCCTATAGGACAAAGAGGTGGGGGGAAGAGAGGGCAGGAGTCCAGTGTGGTGTGACGCTGCATTTATTCTGCCCAGCCAACAAAAATGGAATGTGTTAGCCTTGGAAGAACAGGGGATTGGCGAGGGAATGCTGCCACCATGTTCTTCTGCAAACAGTTTGCAAAATGTTGCTTTTTGCAGCCAAGCTCCATTATCTACCCAGACGGGAGAAGGATTCTCTGGGACAACAAGAAGGGGATGCTGGTCCCCACCCACCTGATCAGGGACTCCTTGTTTGTTCAGTGCGAAACCATCATTGACAAGAAACTCTTCAGGTCCAATTATTTCATTGTGCACGTCACAGGTGAGGCTGGAACAGGGCAGCAGGTCGCTCTAGAATTTCAGCTTCCAGTGAAAAAAGAAAACTAGTTTTCTCCTCAAAAACTTGGCGAGAGAAATGACGGGATGTACTGGTGAGGCTGCAAATGGGCAGATGGTGATAAGTTCTTAGCAGGGTGGTGAACTTGCCCATTCATTTTAGTGTGGGTGGGTTTCAGAGTCTGTTTGGGAACATTTCATTGCAAATTAATTCTTGGTGACCCAAAACACACCACCCAGCCTGGAATCACTGGCGCTTAGAAAAGTGAGGAATTCCTCATGCAATCTAAAGGGCTCCTTTTCTAATTTAGGAAGGCATCTTTTCAGTGACCACTTAAGGGGCCAGATCCCGATACCTTTACTCACACTGAGTGGCACCTTACCCCTTAAGCTGTCCCATTGGATTCAGTGGGACTAGTCATGGAGTAAGGTATTACTCAATTGAAGGGTATCAGAATCTGACCCTTAGAGATTCGGTTAAGTGCAAATGGGGCAGTTTTAATGGCGCTGCAGTTCTCAAATCTTGTGTTCTAGAGGTGAGTCTCAGCAGAGTATGATGGCAGTATCCTCGCCCAGCGGTCTGTGCTATATGACATTATGTTGGATTTATAGTATTCCAGCTGTATATATGCAGCACTCCATTCTGTAGCATGCACTCTATGATTCCCTTACAACTGTCTGCATCGGTAACAGTCAGTGACCAGGCAGCGCTGGACGTGGAGAAAGGTCACTTTCTCCTTCCTTTTGGTGTTGCTGCTTTACCCATCACTGTCCCCTTCAGGCGCAAATGTCCATAGAATGAAGTAGGGACAGGGAGGTGAAGGGACGATGGGTTGGGCTGAATTGCAAGCCCCAGGGAGCCGATGTGCATTGTACAGAGAGTTCCAGATCCCAGTGTCAAAGAGTTAATGGCATTTCTTTAGCTTAGAGATGTATTTTTCTCACCTTCTTTATATCAGGGAATGAGCTGTATGATATCCAGTTGTTTCCTAAGAAGGCCATGGAGCTACTAGTGGGAGAAAAGCTGGTCCTCAACTGCACAGTGTGGGCTGAGTTTAATGCTGGAGTAAACTTCCAGTGGGATTATCCTGGAAAACAGGTACATGTAACTTTCCCTTGTCCCTCAGCTGCACCCCCCACAAACCTCATTTATTAAGGAACAATCTGTGCTGGCTGTTTCTACAGGATGTCTGCTCAGACCTGCCTCTCTAGGCAATTCAGTTACTCTTTCTGTGCTGTCTTAAAGAAATCAGTGGCCGATAAGCAGGATGTGTGGTCCCCAAGCTTAATGCTCATCCTGTTCCCATCTCAGTTAGTGAGCTGGGAAGGGGTTCGCCAGCCAGTAAACTCCTTTCAGAGCTGTCAATGAGAGTTAAATACCAATTGTGCTGTGACGTCATTGGCTGAGGCAGGGCATCCCATTTTGATGGTGTGACTAGGTTGCTATTCACCAACTTTCCCATTTTGCCACTCTGCAGCAGAAGCTAGTTAACAAAACAATCTTTGCTCCCTCTCTCCCATCCCAAAAAATAATTGCTAGTTTGTGGTAACTTTAACTACAGAGGAGCAGGTTTGCAGGGAGAATAGCCACAGACCAGCTTTCTCTCTGCAGAATATTATTCAAGGGTGATATCATCTTGTAGGCTTCAAGGAATTACAGTAGTGAGGGGGCTCTGCAGACTGATTACGCTCTGCCCCAGGCGACTGGCCCACAGATTGGAGTGGAGCCTGTGATAACAAAGGACCTGTTGCAAGACTATGACGTGTATTTCTAGGCCCATAGGAATGGCTCTTTGCCAGCCCAATCATGCCTCAAGGGCTGAAGCAGTTCTTGGCGCTGCCCATCTTTTAGACAATGACTCAGGAAGAAGTAACTGAGGAAGACTGAATGCTCCTGGCAGCGAAGAGCCTCACATGTAACCCATCCAAACTGTCTCTGTTCCCTTGATTTATCTTTTAACCCCCTTCCACCTCTTCTTGGCAGATGCACCGGGCTGTCACTGAGCTGCCTGAGAGGCGCTCCCAGCAGACGCACACTGAGCTCTCCAGCATCCTGATCATCCAAAACGTGAGCCAGCAGGACCTGGGGAAATACACGTGCATGGCCAGCAATGGGGAGCAAACATTCAAGGAGAGCATCGATGTCATTGTGCACGGTACAACGGGTTTCTGCTTTGTCAAGACAGCAGGAGTGGGGCAGTGGGCAGAGAGGCCAAAAACAGACAGCCAAGGAGAAGAGAATTCTAAGAATTATCAGGAGGTGTTTTGTTCACTAATATGCCGGAGAGCTATTTTTGAAGCATTGCTTGTTGCGTGCGATCTAGAGGTTAGAGGATCCCCGTGACCCAGGGACCCTTGAATTCCACTAACAGCTAAGCTACAGACTCAATGTATGTGACCCTCCCTTCACCCCCACAAAGTAAGTCATTCAACCGCTCTGTGCCCATGTCATCACTCTGGACAGCTGGGTGTGAAATAGCATGAACCTCACTGCAAGGCAAACACCTACTTGAGCTGAGACATCCTTGGCAATAAATTACAAATACACCTATGTGCCTGCGCATCACCACACAGTGCCCATGTGATCCTGGGGGTGGGCTCACCCCCATACAAGTGCACGCTGCAGAGATGTGTATGTGTAGCCACACACGTGCACAGACAAGCATACACTTGTACAAACACACTTGGAGACGCACAGTCACATCACTTTATTGACAAGGCAAGGTAGTGTAGTTTAGTGGATAGCGCATTGGGGTAGAACTCGGAAGACCTGGGTTCTATTCCTGGCTTTCTATTAGTCTGCTGGGTGCTATGGGCAGGTCACTTCACCTCTTTGTGACTGTTTGTTTCCCCATCTGTAAAATGAGGATAATGATTCTAACCGTCTTTGAGATCTGCTGATGAAAAGCATGAAAAAAGAGCTGGGTACAGTATTATGAATGTCTCAGAAAGTCTCCTTCTCGGGTTGCTGGGCAAGCGGCATCTCTGCCGCTGTGACAGCTCAGCAACTTGACAGGTCTCTTTCTGCTTCCCTCCCCTCTACCCCTTTTTGTCTTGTCACCTGTCTGCGTGGCCCTGCTTTTACAGAGAAGCCCTTCATCAATGTGGAGTGGAGGAAGGGGTCAGTGATAGAAGCCACAGCAGGAGACGAAGTCGTGAAACTGCCAGTGAAGGTGGTCGCCTATCCCCCGCCAGAGTTCCAGTGGTAACCCACCTTTCTTAGCCTGTGTCCCCCAGCCTTCATGCCCATCCTTGACAGAGGGGGGTATAGGGAAGGGGTGCTGGGGGGGGGGGACTGGGGTTAACAAGAGTCTTGCAGAAATTCCTTGCAGGAGGGGAGATATCCCTATGCCACTCTGCAGCAGAAGGAGCTGGCTGATACGGTTGGCCTGAGGATCCCAGCAATTTCTACTGATGGAAAAGCTCTCCCTTAGCTCTTTCCCAGCCAACTGGCAGCCAGCCAAGGAAGAAAACCTTCCTAATTGGTCCTCGCATGCAGTCTTCTGGTTTTGGCCACATTCTGCTCTCTCGTCGTTCGCTTTTCTCCTCCCGCCGCACCTGCACCCACAGGGCTGCCCAGCACTCCCTGCTGCTGTGCAGCACCTGCCCTCACACACAACAGGGCGGAGGCCTTCCTGGGGTTGGGAGTGGGGCAGTGGGAGAGGGGACGGTAGGTTAGGTCCTGGAACCTGGCATGTAGACAGCAAAGATTCCAGTCTGCACTGAGCAGAGGGGCCTAACTGAACTCCCGTGGGAGCTCCGTTGGTGCTGCCTCTCTCCTGACCAGCCAGCTGGGGTCGCTGCTGCAGCCTGGAAGAGAAAGGCTGAAGGTCTGATTCTCCACTTGTCACCAATTGCACCGATGCCAAGCAGGTGTAATAGGCTAACAACCAGAATTCCCCACTCACACCAGTAGTGGTATTTTTCACCCATCCTGACCTGGAGCATTCTTACTTCTAGGAAGGCGAGCTGCCCCCTAACTTGTTTTCTTGGGAAACCTGGTAAGTCCTCTCTGAAAGGGCTCCCAGCATTAGTGACCAAAGTCCGCTGAGCACATTTTGCTGCCAGATGGCTCCCAGCATTAACGCCTGCAGGCCTCTGACTATATTTCAGTAGGACTATACCTCTCTGTCTATGCATTTGCTCTCTATTTCCCCACAGGTACAAGGACGGCAAGTTAATTCCCAACAAGCAATCTCCCTATTCGATGCAGATCAAAGATGTGTCAGAACAGAACTCCGGGACTTACACCTTAGTTTTATGGAACAGGCTGGCTGGGCTGGAGGAGCGCATTAGCCTCCAGTTAATAGTCAACGGTAAGGAAGGATAAGGCAGAAAATGGTGGGAGGCAACTGGCCAAGAGACCTTCCTGCTGTTCTTAAACCCAGTGGGCCAAACTCATTCCTGGAGTAACTCCCCTGAAATCATTAGCCAGTTGTATTTAATTCACCAGGGGATGTCACTAGTCTGTAGCAGTCCAAGTTTATACCTCTCCTCTTTCCTCATTCCACCAATTGTAGCTAGATAATGACACCGTGGCCTTTTCAGTGTGAGCTAGTGGACAGAGCACTGGAGTGGAACTCAGGAGACCTGGGTTTTATTTCCATCTCTGCCACTGCTGGGTGACCTTGGGCAAGTTCACTTCCCATCTCTGTGACTCAGTTCCTTCATCTCTAAAATGCTGATCCCCTTTCTAAAGTGCTTTGAGATCTACTGACAAAAAGTGCTAGATAAGAGCTAGGTATTATTATCATCAGAGATTTCTCTGTCACTGAACATGGAGAAATATAGAAAAAGAAGGTGACCTCTTTTCCATGAGCAATCCTCCTTGTCTTCATGCACGTCTAAATTCTGATACTGATGAGCTGGAATTTGCAGCTGTCTCCCTGATCTGGTTTAGAAAAGCTCCTATAGGAAGAGCTGATGGAGGATGGTGAGTGACACTGATTCCGACTAGGACTTTGTGTCAAGGCAGAATAGAAACTTGATACCTTGGGTTTATATCCATGTTCCCCAAGGTACTTGTGCCAGATTCACCCCAGTGCAATTCCGTGGACCTCAGTGGAGTTACAACAGGGATGAATGTGATCCCTCGTGCATCCCTGCAATATGGCAGAGCATGGAATTCTGGGATGTGAGGGGTGGGGATGGTCTAACCCTAATTAAAGTATTTTTGGCATCCCCTGTAACTGAGAAAGTGAGGCTTAAGAGGTACAGGCAGGAATGGACTGGAGTGCAGGGCTGCGAGGAGCTGCTTTGATACATGAAGCAATTGGACAGTGGCACCAATGAAGTCTTGTAGAGGAAGAATTCGCTTTAAATGTTGCTAAGTATAACTTAAGCCTGCTTGCACAGCACCTCTACAGTGGGCCCAAGAGCTCCACAGATTAAAAGCAGTTGTTTTAATTCATTGCACCGCCTGGATCCTCCCAGCAGGTCACTGCGTCTAGACCCAGTTGCCCTGAAAGCCAGGGTGTTCTGGTGACCTCTCTTTTTATAGCCCAGAACAGGAAGGATGTTCTGTCGGGCGTGGCGACTCAGCAAAAGGGACTGCAGTGCTGATGCCAGATTACAAATATTGTCATTCTGCTGATTTCAGTTCCTCCGCACATTCACGAGAAGGAAGCCTCTTCCCCGAGCATCTATTCCCGTAGGAGCCACCAGGCCCTCACCTGCACAGTCTATGGCATCCCAGCACCAGAAGTGATCCAGTGGCAGTGGAGGCCATGGAGCCCTTGCCGGATGTTCTCACGACGTAGCCTGTAAGTGCTCTTCCTCACCATCTTGGCCCTGGCTTCCTAGCACTAGGTGCCAAGATCTCAGTCATATCACTCAGGAGAAGGCCTTGGGCCTATTCAGTATACACAGAGCCAGTAGCCACTCAGAACTAAGCTATGCCATTTGGCTGCAGATCTGAGTGATGCGTGGCGTGTGTTGGGTGTGATTTGTTGGTTGGGGGGAGGCAGTGTTGTCTGTCGGTTAACACAGGGAGTCAGGGTTCTAGTCCCAGCTAAGTCACTCAGTGATTTTGGTTACATCACTTCACCTCCCTGTGGCTCAGTTTCACCATCTGCCTGGGCACAAAGCTCCAGCCCAGCATTTGCCTGTGACACACTGAGGTGAAATCTGCAGTATCCAATTGATACGGATCTGCCTCAGCCTGTTCATTCGCATTGGATATGGAGGAAGAGATGCTGAGCCTACCTGAAACAGACTTTTGGAGCATTCCTGATGTGTCACGTGTAACCCCTGACAGCCTCTAACACAGAGCCTCGGCAACTTTCTCCTGACTCCTCATCCACCTACTTCCAATGCTTCCAGTGAGGTCATGGACCTCTCAACACTCTGACATTTGCCATAATAAGACCTAACACTTTACAACATTAACTGATCCTTACATTATCCCTGTCAGGCAGCTGAGTATTATTATCCCCATTTTACAGATGGGAAACTGAGACAGAGAGTGCAAGTGACTCATTCAAGGCCACACCATAAACCGGTGGCAGACCCAATGTCTGGTGAAATCCTCTAGACCATGCTGCTTTTGCAGTAGGCCAGTGAAATACAAAGTACTAGGAAGCCAAAGGGTTTTCTCTTGCTTCATTCCTACTCTGAGGGGCAAACACTAACCCAGCATCTTACAGGTGATAAGCATCAGTGACCAATGACTTATGTAGAATCTAGAATCAGATCTGGCTTCCCGCATGTCTCCTATTAGAAAGGTCAAAGTTAGAAGTCTGTGGTGTTTCAGTTTGGCATCTAAGTGGTTAACCTCTGAAGTGGGAAAAGAAACATCCTAAAGAGGAATCAGAAAGCTGCTGTCTCTGCGAGGGCTAGGAAGGGCAGCCCAAAATGTCCCTGGATCCTTACTGCAGAGCTCTGGGTACTGGACGGAGGGGTCTCTGAGTGAGGAAACACCTGTTGCTTAGGTGACCCGTGTCCTATCTGCACCTAGCAACCCTGATGCTGCATTACTGGATGTGTTCATTTCAATTCATGTTGCTAGGGGGAGCAGGAGAATTTCATAATTATTCTTGGAGTGCTGGTCCTAATGTGTATTCCATTGTGAGGTACACGCGCGCTCCAGGTGCCTGAGACAGGAAGATTTTTGCTAGCAGTGTCTGTTAGTTTCCGCCTGCACTCTTCCTCTCTTTGTGCTCCTGACCGCCTCTCCAGTTCCTTTCTTCTGCCACATGGTCTGAGACATAACCCTCCCTTGTTCACGAAGCTAACCACCTGACATCGAATCTGTAAATGTTGTAAAATATAAATGTTGTTAGTTAGGTATTCGTTTTTGAGTTAGTTTAGTTAGTTAGAATTCAGGATTCTCCACAGACACACACACTCCCAGTGCAGGACACAGATTATGCCTGGGATTCCAGGCTTCCAGAACTGTATGTCCTACCCTCAGTCCTGCCCGGTTACTGACAACCAGCATCAGAGGTGTGTATGCTGCCTCAGAAAAGCAAAAAGCCATATCTGTCACTCCTTTCCCAGCCAAACCCGGCAAGTGACAGAGTTCAGATTTAGGAAACATCTCATAGAGTAGCAGCAGAAAGAGTCCTGTGGCACCTTGTCGACTAACAGATGTATTGGAGCATGAGCTTTCGTGAGTGAATACCCGCTTCGTCGGATGCATGTCATACTTGACATCTCATGGAGTGTGCTATGAGACCCCAGTCTGATCCAGGCCGAGCAGAGCCACCTGTACAGTGGGCAGAGGCGTTAAAGAACACTCCACCTGGCACTACCACTTCCGAGAGAGTGGTAGGCAAAGACAGAGCCAAAGACTCCTCTTCTCAGGCTCACCACCAGGACAGGGAGCCATCTCAAAAGCCTAAAGAGAAATCCCCCACCTCTACGAGGAGGGCTGCATCGCCAATGCCTTCTAAGTTGGATGATTCTTCATGCCTGGCTCCAGGAGGCTCAAGGACGCACAGGAGTCGTGATATGAAGAATAAGGGTTCCCTCCACCTCACCACCATTAACAGGAGTGGGACCATTGTTGCCAAGCAAGGAGAGAAAAGAGCCAAGGCCGGGACAATCGCTGGTACCTGCCAAGGTCAAACACTAAGAACTTTGTCATGCTGTGTGGAGTGGCTCACAAGTATGTATGCCAGCCTTGGGGCAGACTCTCAAAGAGCAGGGCAGAACTCTCAAAGTGGTTGTATGTTCTATAATTAGGTTTCACCAACCCAGTATCATGTGTGAACTCCTAAAGCAGTGTGACAGTCTAGCCACAGCCAGTCCCTTTGTCCATTCCAGGCTATTTTGCCTCCCAGGCAAGCTGCACTATGTGATAGGTGGTCACTTTCCACCAGAAAGCACACCAATATTCAGGTTACTCCCAGTCCCAAAGTACCAGTCACTTACCCCAGGTCATTTGTACTCAGATCTCAAACCAAAGACAATGCCTGTAGCCAATCCTGTAATAAACTAACTAAACATTTATTAAGTGAGAGCAGAAATAAGAGAATTATGTAAAGGTTAAAACAGGAAAAACACACACACAAATGAGTTACAGTCTTCAATTTATAAAAGTAAGAGAAGTGTCTATTATAAGCAGGTCTATGCATCCTTTAGGGCTGACCCATGTCGAGCAGCATGGGGATCTCTTGCTTACATTTAGGAATCTTTGGCCCTCAGAGTCTAGACCAAGTTTCTCCTTGTCAGGGACTTTTTATTCCCCAGATTGCAAGCTGATGGGATGAGTTCATGTTTCCCCTTCCTGGAGAGAGTTAGGAATGCAATCAACAAGATCTCTGTCCTTTGTTCCACAATGCCTCCTTTGCTGTCAATGGGCCATCTTGTATGCAAAACAAGCACTTTACCTTAATTAATGCTGCTTTTTCCTGTTTGGTGAGTTACACAATTACAAAGGATTACAATGCAAACCCTCAATATACCTTTTTACCATGGGATACGGAGATTATAAGCAGTATCCTATGAGCATTCCATAAAGTCTAAACATTAAACACATTCTTATTAAGCTAATATCCATTTTAACTTTACTAACACAGAGATAAACCAGAGTGGTTTCCTGCTGTGCATTTATCAGTGTACAGTGAGGCCCTGGGCCTTGGCATGAGCTGGCATATGGTCTGCCAGCGTCACAAAGCCCATGCACCGTCGGTACTGACACGCTCACATAAGGAAATGCTGGCTTCCAAGGGCCGTTCTATGCCAGCTCTAAAGGTGCACAGAGAGAAGACTCTTCACACCCCAATGACTGGTGATAGGTGCACTACTCCACACGATATCATAACCCTTCCAGATCCAGAATCTTCCCTCCTATCAGTCCTTGCAAGGGAGATTCTGACACCCTCTCTCCATGAACTCTACAGGACAGGTCAATCCCCGATTCCTTCTAACAGTCGAGGTATTTCCATATCAATAGTACAGATAGCACCACCATTGGAGGAGGCCACATTTTCCTCTTTGGGGGAATCTGACATGGGGGAAAGACTGACATCACCTCCAGTGAGAGAAGTGAGCCCAGATAGAGGATTCAGAATCACCTAGGCCTGCAATGACCTTGTAAGAAGGGGTGCCCCCACACCCTGACCATGATACGCTATGCCTTGGGGACCTCCTCAACCTATGTTGGATCCCTCTCACTGGCTGTACTGGGGACCATGAGACTCATAAATGCAATATTCTGAATCAGAGTGGTCTCTGCGTGAATCACACCATTCCTCCCCCTCCAGAGATCAACCAGAGCTCTCTCAGGAACCCATGGAGAGGAGGAGGAAGAGCTGGACTGATGGTCCCAATAGGAGTACCATCATCATCTCCTGATGAGGTGATTGCTGTGGCCCCATCACCTCCACCAGATGACCACAGTGTCCAGAGGCTACCTCACAGGCTGCAGATATTTGCGGAGCGTGGGACCTAATGAAGTAGTGCTCCTTGTTAATCAAGCCATCCTAGAGTCTGCCAAAGTTGTGTGGCATATTCCAGCAATATGTGCACCTCCTGCTAAGAGGGAAGACAAGAAGTACAGCCAAAGGAGCAGAGTTTTAGTTCACACATCCTGCCTCAAACTCTTTTGGTGGTTCAGGCTGTCACTGAAAAGAGTAGGAAACAGTACCGCTCAGGGAAAGGGGCCAGACATTTGGACCACCTCAGAAGGAAGGAGTTTACATCTACCAGCCTGCAGTTCTGAACCAGGCCTTGCTGTCACAGGACAGTATGACTTTGCTAACTCTTCAAAGCTTTCGGAATTCAAAGATAAGCTTCCTCAGGAGAACAGGGCACAATTTCAGGCCCTTATTGAGGAGAGTGGATTGGTGGCTAGAACATCTCTACAGGCTGCTGCTGATTTAGCTGACACAGCCTCAAGGTCAATGGTGACTGCTATCATTATGTGTCACAAATCCTGACTGCTCTCTTCAGGTTTCCCCAGGGAAGTTCAATCCACTGTGGAGGATTCACCCTGTTATGGGTATAACTTATTTACTGGAAAGATTAATGCGTCTTGAAAGACTCCAGGGCAACCCTTCTTTCCTCAGGTATATACATAGATCAGCACTGAAGGGCAAGCATGATAGACAGCCTTACAAGCCTAAATCACTGCCACAAGCCTTCTACTCCCAAGGCGGATATGAACCACTACAGAAGCAGCAAAGGATGCAGGGAACCAAACACAATACTCCTCCTTCCAACCACAACCTCCCACTAAGAGATACTTTTGATGAGACCTTTGAGAGCTGCGAACCAACTCGGATGCCATCTCCTACCTACCCAGACATCCAATTTGATGGCCACCTAGCCCAATTTTCTCAGACTTGGTGAATGATAGCAGACAAATGGTTCTCGGCATCATCCATTTTGGCTACACCATTGAGTCACCTCCCTCCCCCCACAAAAAACCTTCCTCATCTCATATGTACCCCACAGTAAAGTATAGATAGGGACCATGCTTCTCAAAGAAATTCAGTTCCTGTACAAGGTGGTAAGTGATCTCTCTTTACATGAAGGAAGTTTGCTTCTGAAGGTGCTGATACCAGGACGACCTCAATCTCCTCCAGCTGTTAAGTGCAGTGACAATGCAGGCAAGATCCACCTTATGGCTGATCCACCTTATACAATTATCTATAAGGCTAAGATTTCATTGAGACTGCACACAAAATTCACCCTCAAAGTAGTCTCGGCCTTTCACCTAAACCAGACAATATACCCACTTGTCTATTTTCTGAAGCCACACGCTGCTAATGAGCAGCGCAGACGCCATTCCCTGGATGTGCACTGGGTGGTGGCATTTTACTCACAAAGAACAAAGGACTACTGACTTCTGGAGAGAATGCCAAAACTCTGTGGCTTTCCAGTGTTTAAGTGCAGAGAGTTTTCTCAGCTGGCACAGAGTAGGTAGGAAGAGATGTCTCTGAGGTTCTGTCTCCCTTCTCCACCTGCCAGCTCTCCCCACCCAAGCTCGCCACTGCCTGGAAAGCCAGGAGGAGAAGGCCACAGAAAGTTGGTTAGAAAATTATACTGAACCGAACAGACCAACTGTGGCTGTTGGGTGTGAATGGCCACATGTGGATGGCACTTTGTAGCACAGAGTCATACAGCAGCGGCGGTCACTACATCCGGGAAATATGCTCCTCCAGAAGCAGCCTTCCATGTATGGACTCTGCAATCAGAGCAGTAGGGGCTGGGAACCCTGCAGAAGCCATGTGCTCAGGCTGCAGGGCGTAAGAGTGCCTCCACTGCGGCATTGACCCACTGGCCGAAGTAGGAGCCATGTGAGGCTCTGAGGAGAATCTCAGCCTTGCTTGGCTGAAAGAAGGTCTCTAGAAAACAGGACCTCCATGGGATGGGTTGTAAAGATCAAGGATCAGTGAGCGGGCCTCTCTGCGTTAGACTTTCTTCTGCAAAGTTTCCTGGTAGAGTTTGCACTGGGGCAGGTGTCCTAGTGAGAGCAGCGGTGGGTGCACTAGTGTAGACAGGGCCTAGGTATGTTTACCCTTGTGGTATCTAACCCTGCTTAGAGCAGATGACATGGTGGTTAAACAGCCAGGGGCCCCAGCTGCCTTTTTGACCTCAGTGCACCTGCTGTTGCTTCCACCAGTGGAACTGCACTAGGAGAACATTTGAGGGGAATCGACTTAGTGGATATGCATCTAGCGAGACACACGGAGAAAGGAGCCAACAGCGAGCAGATCGTGAGCGAGGCAGAGTCACTGAGCATGGAGGAAATGGGGCATCGACACAGACACCTAGGCCACAAAGGTTCTGCTGTCACTGGTGAGGAAACCAGTATTTCCAATAGCATGTGAGCACTCGGTGGCCGTGTCAGGAAGCAGAGGGGCTGATGAATTATGAGCACTGTCTCCCAAGGCCGCAATGTTTCTGCTTAGTGTAGCTCCAGAGGATGCAGGAGGCTTCTTCCTGACTTCCTGTTGTTTACACAGATTCCTGATGTTGCACCCGGGCACTCACACTGCAGGGCACTCTGCCCTGTGCTACCAGCAGACACGCCAGGGAGCACTCTGCAGAACCTTGTCCCCAGCACGGACAATGGATATTCCCTGCTCCTCATTCCTGGCACCCCAGACTCCTATTGCTCACTCTCAGTGCAGAGCCCTCTCCTGCATGCGGCGAGCAGACATCCCTGTGCCTAATCCCACGGATGGCCCTGGATCCTCCATTCCCGACCTTGGCTCCCAACACATGCTCAACTCCACTTCCTGACCCACCGGGTTATCCTCTCCTCACCACATGCCCTAGTGCACATTCATTTCTGAAACACACACAGCTAGTTAGGCCTGGCTGCAGTTTTCATTCAGGTTCCCTATGAGGACTGGGTTCTGCACTCCTGGAGGATCAAAGACCGAACTCTCCATTCCTTCCCCTGCACCCCTGGCATCAGTGGTAATAACCTGGAGGTGAATATCTCAGTCCTGTTTCTTTTAGCTGCCTACAGCAACTGTGTTTGAGACATTTCCCCTGGGTTAACCAGGTGCACTCCAGGCTGCAGGGCTGGGAGATCTGCTAACATTACCCAAGCCATGTGGTGACGTTTACACTCCCAGTGCTGTGAATCAGGCTTAGAAGGAACACTTTGGATCTAGGCCTCGCTACAGATCAAACCAAACCGGAACAGAGCCAGAAACTGAGCATTGCACAAATGACTGGCCTTTGTTCCCACCGCAGCAGAGTTGGCTGCCACCTGAGTGTCCCTTGTGGCTGGTGGTCACTCTGTAGCACTCCGACCCATTGTCTCCTTCATGGGGTCCCTTAACCAAGAAATTAAAACATATCCTGGGGTCCCACTTAGTCACTTCCAGTATACACTGTCCCTCCATGCCCCAACCCCAGTTCAGTGTCTCTTTTCCTTTGTTGGGGGTCCCCAGCCCTCTCTCCCAGAGCCAGGCACAGTTCAAAGTCTCTGCAGGAGCCAGTCTTGTTCCTTGCAGCTGCTGCTTCTAGTTCTCAGCTGCTATGTGTTCTCAGGTCTCATTTTCCTGAGCCATCCCTGCCCTTACTGCACCTACCTGCTGCTCTTCATAGGGAATTTGCTGACTCAGCTGAGACTTTTCCTGTAATCAGGGCTGGCTGAGCCCCAGGTGCCCCAGCTCAAGAGCAAGCCACCATGTTACACCCTCTCCTCCATCATTAGGGGGGAAGGATGATTTTGTGGCAAATGCAGTGGCCTGGGAGCCGGGAGCCTAAGAATTGCATCCTCTCTCTCTGCCTCAGTTTCTCCATCTAAGGAGGAACTTTCCACTTACTAACTCACAGGAGTGTCATGGGCCTTCAGGTGCAAAGCAGCATGGACGTGTGAAGTATTGCTGCCGGGAGAGCTTTCCTCATCACGGGAAATACTATTGGTTCCGATGAAAGGAGTGTGTGAGCTCTCAGTCTCTGCCCTGCAGAGAGGAGTGCCACCATTTGGCCTTATTCTCAGCGGGCACCCTCTCTCCCCTCCCCTCTTCTTTCGCATGGCTGCCGGGTGAGCAGTAGCAAGCATCGGGCAGCAAGGCGCCATCAGCGGGACCGGATGCCCGAGTGCAAAGACTGGAAGGACGTGTCCCCGCAGGATGCCGAGAACCCCATCGAGAGCATCGACACCTGGACAGAGTCTGTGGAAGGAAGAAATAAGGTGAGGTTGTTTCTCTGTATCCCCACGGTCTGAGCTCATCATGTGGGCGCACTCTAACAGCATCAGGTTGTCTAGTGATCACAGAATAATGAGAAGCCGTGCCCATGTGTCTGCCAAGAACTCAGCTGTGAGATAAAAGTACCAGCCCTGTCAATGACCAAGAGAGAGGGACTGAGAAACAGAGAGGTGCGGGCAGTATCGTCAAATGGCTGGGGTAGTTCCTGGCTGCCTGACATGCAGTTCCAGCTTGTCTCTGCCAAACCAAGCTGGAGAGAGAATGGTTTCCCTTGGACTTGTTCTGCGCCCCAGAGACAGGCCTCTCTCCCGCCTCACTCTGAACCTCGAACTCCCCTCCCTTCAACCCCACACACGGACTTTTCTTCTCAGAAGCAGAATGCCGATATAAAGGCAGGAACAAAGCAGTTAATTTGCGGGGAGTCAGCCAAATACTGCTGACCAGTCACCAAGCCCCCCCAGAAAGAGGGAATGGGGGCCAGGGCTGATGGGGAAACTTCCGAACATCCCAGGAAAATGCCTGCCTTCTGTGGTGCATTTCACTTGCTTATGTGGGCTGCGGAAAGAGCCAAGAACAAAGGTTGTGTAGAAATCCTGGCCTGAGTCCATTGCCGCTTTGTGAATGAAAATGTGTTTGTGCAGGAGGTGCCCCTGGGAGTCCAAGAAATTCCATTGGCTCTCGCAGTGCATTTCCTCTCTAGAAGGGACATCTCTCCCTCTTTCTGATGTGTGGCTCTATAAAAGCATGGCCAGCATTCAATAGCCATTTCTTTCCATCAATAGCCATAAGTGTCAGTGATCTGTACACTCCTTCATGACTAACTTCCTGTTCAAGGCTAGAGTGTTTGACACCAAACACACACACAGGGATGCAGGCTCGAGAACAAACAAATGGCTCCCAACTTCCTAAAGTCACTTCCTGTTTTCATACACACCTCCAAAGTCACTTCCTGTTCCAAGGCCCCAGCCAGGAATCCGTCACTGCGACTGAAAGGGCGGTGGACGGGAAGATGCTGCCTATGCATCTGCTCAGAGCAGTTCTGAGTCAGAGTTAGTGGTTGAGTGTGCACACCAGAAGCAGGAGCGTGAACTGGTGACAAACAGGTGTATCGGAAGATGGTCATGGAACCTGGAACCTCTTAGTACAGTTTTCATCTTTTCTTATACCATCTAGGTCCTTCATTCCTCTGCTCTTCTCCTCCTCCTCCTCCTCCTCCTTTCCTTCTTTCTCCTTCTTCTTTCCTCCTCTATCCCTTGCATTCTTCACCTCTGTCCTGCCCACTCCCCAGCTAGTTAGATGTATCTTTAAATGTAAATATTCCAAAATTCTAAGTCAGACAGTGAAGGCCCACAAGAGTTACCAAAGCTCTGGGAGGAGAGAATTTTGCTGCTTGTGGTGGGAAGTTGTGTCCCCAAAAGTGTCTCCTACAATTCATTCTGCGGACCCTTAGGAGAGAGCTGTTGTGAAGGACCCACCTCCCTTCTGAAACTCCTAACTCTGACTGATGGATTCACTCTTCATTCTTCAAGAAGGACTCTCAAGTCCAGGGTGGTCCACAGGTCACAGTTTGAGAACCTCCATTCAGATTTTAGTTATCAGGTCATAAGTGGTGGTGTAAAAATTGGCTAAAAAGGCCAATATGTGCAATGATGGGTTCAGCATAGGATAATCCAGTCTGTACAGAAAGACATAAGAAATGCAAAAATCCCTATATTCTTGCAAAATTATGATCGCAGGGCAAAAAACACAAGATGTCAGAAAATGCAACACATAAGGTTCCAATAATGTTAACTCAGCCATGTTGCAGACATATAGTATTTTCTATGCCTGTTTATTCTGGTTAATTACCTATCTTAGTATATTATTTTTTAGATCACAAAATGAATATTATAAAATGTACAGGACGCATAGTGTGGGCAAATTATTTTTGTTGTCAGAATTTTAATTTTTGCATTTTCATCCTCATTTTACACATTGCATCATAGTTTTTTGCATTTAATTATCTTGTTGTTTTCAAATAAAGAATGGGGGGAAGGAAATTGCCCAGGCTTCATGCTGCAATGTCTTTTGAATGGGAAGCACTTCATAACACACAGCTTTGAAGTTCACACCTGAGTAAGGTGAATAGGGTGGAGGAAGAGTGAATTCCAACCTTTTGTGTTACTTGCTGTTGTCTTTCTGGAGACATTTCCCTGCCATTACAGGGGCCCTAGCCATTGGTGCACCTCTCTCCCTCCTATTCTCTGCCTGTGGCACATAATAGTCTAATCTCCTGTGGGATGTAATATTTGAGTCTAATTTCAGTTGCTGGCTTAGTGTGTAGGTGCTGGGCAGTGTTGGTGGCCTGTGATGTACGGGAGATCAGGCAGATGATATGTTGGTCCCTTCTGGCCTTAAACTCTATGACTCTAAGTTTGAACTAACAGAACAGCAGCACATCTGCTTACTTTGCATTGGCTGTACCTTGGCAATGGGGAAAGGAAGAAGAATTTTAAATGAAAGCTTGGAACTTACAGAATGGAGAAAAAATTACAACAGGCTCTAAAATGGTGAGATGCACAATGTTTTCATACCCCTGATTTTCTCCTGATACTAACGAACCCTCTTCAGGAAAACACTTTAAGCATATTCTCAAGTCCCATTGTCTTCAGCGGGACTTTAAGCACATGCTTTCCTGCTTTCCTTTAGAGGGATGCTTTCCTGAATGATGGCCAAAGTACAGTTCTGCTCTGAGACGCAGCCGTAACATGATACTGAGGTGCGTCATGTTCAGATGTGCTCAGTTTACAAATAAAAAGATCTTTTCTTCCCAACTGCAAGTCCTGCAAACTAAACCTGGGATCTGGGAATCAAGCAGAGCTCTTTCCTTCTCACTCTTCATCACCCAGAATAAAGGATCAGCAGGCCATATTGGGCGCTCAGGGGCACTTGCTTGTCCCATTGTCTCCGTAGCCCTCTGTGGGCTTGCTCTCTGTATGATTGATTAGAGTTTAGTGTCTGATGCACAAGAGAATCCTGCTCACTCTCTGTTAGCCACAGAGGCTTTGCAGTACTAACAGGAGTAGAAAGCAGCAAAAAGGTATTGCTGTCACAAGAGTCAACAGCAGTACGCTGCATAGGAAGGGGCACAATCACTGTTCAGGGTAGAACAGCACTTTAAGGTTTTTTAGGGGGAAGGAGGGAGGATTTTGCTGTTTGTGTTTTGCTGCCTGTCCCATTGTCAGCCTGAGAGCCGTGAAGATCCTGTCTCTCCCCTCACCATCATTCATTCTGACATTCACTTCCTTTATCAGACCGTCAGCAAACTGGTGATCCAGGAAGCCAATGTTTCCGTCATGTACAAGTGCGTTGCCTCCAACAAAGTGGGTAGAGATGAACGTCTGATCTACTTCTATGTGACCAGTGAGTACCACCAAATGCCTGGGAGGCCTGCCTGTCTCTCTTGGGTCCCTCCAACAGGCAGGTCCCAAAGCCACTTAGGGCTTTATAGGTCAAAACCTCAAACTCCACCTGGTAACCCTGAGGCAGCCAGTGCAGAGCCCAGAGAACTGGTGGCATGTGCTCAGAATCAGAAATTCATCTCAGCAAACCAGTTGCATTCTTCACTAGCTTCGGCTTCCACGTTAACTGGAGATGTAATCTCACATAAAGAGTCCCAAAGAAGGCTAATATCCAGCTGGCAAAGGCATAGATCCTGGTAGCAAACTTAGCATTTAAAGTAAAATGTCATTATCTTTTAGGCAGGCATAGCTGGGGAGAAACCAGCTTGGTCACTGCTGCAGGGGTTTTTTTTAATTCAATACTGAAAAACAGTGCCCATGTCAGCATCTTCTGGGACTCTGTATGTTAGTCACAGATTGTGAATCCTCTCTCCTTACACTATCCTGCCTACCTTGGAGTGGAGAGTTCACAACCTGATTCTTTATTAATCCTAAAAATCAGAGCCTGCAACAATCGGGTGTGTCTGATGCAACAGCACCCTCTAGTGCTCTGTAGGGTAACTTCACTCTTCCCGGTTTGCATTCGGATCCTGAGACACTTGGCAGGAGCCTTGGGGAATCCTGAGGGTACAGGGCAGAGATGGATTTGATCTAGTTGAGTTTTTGAAAGCTGGACACTGACAGTATTGGCTAAAGCCAGGGATCACGCGGTGAAATGCTGTGTAAACTTTCTTTACACAGTCTTGACCTGCAATACGACCTGCTGTTACAGGCCCATGTCCCTGCTATGTAGAAGTTGGGAGCTGGACAGGATTTCATGGTGATTTTGTGCCTGAGGGCTGTGTGGGTTATATGCTGTTTCGGGGTGGAGCCTGCCTGCAAAGAGCCCAGAAAACTGTTGGTTTCTATCCGAATAATTAATAACAACACTGCATGTGCACACAGCCAGTGTATGCAGATATGCATTTGCATAGGCAAATTGGGTAATTGCATCCCAAGTAATCTGTGTGTGCACTTGCCTAGCTTGTATGCACAAATGCCTGATTGCATGTGCAACTGGAGGGGTACAAACATGCAGAAGCTGTTTAGAACCCTGGGTTTTAATATCAGACCAGGGAAGTAACCACCAAAAGCTAAATTCAGACCCTGCAACCTTATTTCATTTGTGACCCAATCTTAATCTGAGCCTAGGCTTTCAGCGCACCACCTATGACTCCTCTTCGCTTTAGCATTTTCTTAGCAGCATCATGCAGGTTATCACTGTGCTTTGGGGAGGGATTTTTTTTATCCCTGCCTATATACAAGATGGACTCAGAGCACTAAGCACAGGGAGACAGTTCCACCCAGTAAGGCAGTGATGCCCCATGGAGCCTTAAAATCTCAGTCATGCATCTGTTTCCTTCCCTTGCCTTCCTGGCAGCCATTCCAGATGGATTTGAGATTGAGTCCCAGCCCTCAGAGGAGCCCATTGAGGGACAGGACCTGAGGCTGAGCTGCAATGCAGATAACTACACCTATGAGAATCTGCAGTGGTACCGTCTGAATCTCTCGAAGCTGCACCACGAGGAAGGCAACCCACTCGTCCTGGACTGCAAGAATGTCCACCACTACGCCACCAAGATGCAAGGGGAGCTGCACTTCAAACCCGACTCCAATGATGCTGCCCTGCTGCTCACCATCCCAAACATCTCCCTGAGGGAGGAGGGAGACTATGTGTGTGAGGTGCAGAACCGAAAGACCAGAGAGAAACACTGCCACAAAAAATACATCTCTGTACAGGGTGAGGAGCGTGGGAGCAGGCAGAATGACTCTGTGATGGTGGGCATGATGCAGGGCAAGGAGCACACAAGGAAGCACTGGCATGGGGTGCACAGGGCCTGAGCAGCAAGAGGTGCTGGCTATGAGAGAGTTCTCAGCACTGCCTGTCTCAGCCTCACCCACAAGGGGCTAGATACTCAAAATTTACAGTATATTAGGACCTGTAGAATTCTTTCCCCAGTACTGTATGAGCCGAGATGGTCTTCAAAGCAAACTATCTCCTGCTTGTCTTTAACCTCCTCTTTGTCTGGATGCTGCTGCTCCTTTAGCCCTCGAGGTCCCCAGACTGAAGCAGAACCTGACAGACATATGGGTGAACGTCAGCGACTCGATAGAGATGCGTTGTAAGGTGGATGGCACTCACATTCCTGACATCAGCTGGTATAAAGACGAGAAGCTGGTGGAAGAGGTGTCAGGTACGGTTGGTTCAAGAGGGTGGAGTTGAGGTCAGGGAATCTTCTTCCAAAGGACAGCCAGGCAAACTAGATTTGAATCATGGCCCTGGTTTAGAGATGGCTACTAGATAATTGGGCTGGAATGTTTTTTAACCAGGTTCTGCCACAATTTGACTGTGTCCTCACTGGCCAGCCAGACCGCATTAGGACCTGGCTTAGGCGCAGCTGCATTTATGCCATGCTTACACATGCTTACACGTATTCAGAGACTTGTGCAGACAGGAGTTGCTGAACTATGACAAGGTGGAGCAAAGTTAGACTCTGTCCATATTCCATCTGAAACGGCAGGCTGTGTGGGTAACTAGCTACTAGGGCAGGTAAATACTGGTGCTGCTAGGCACCTCTGGCTCATTTTCCCTGAACAGCCTGGAGGTTTTGGTTTGAGAAGTACAGTTTAGTCATGTAATGAAGCCATGTTGCAGGTTACCGAGGAGGCTAGTCTGTGGCATGGTTTAGCTGCACAGCTCTATGGTAAAAAAATAAAATAAAAAAATCCTTGTTCACACCACTCTAGGGAAACTCACGAGCCCTGCAAGCAACAGTAACGTTTGCCGGCATGTGTTCGGCCAGGGTGCGGAAAGGCCCAAGGGAGAGGGCACGCTCCAAATGGGATGGCTTCATAGATGGTGCTGTGCACATGTGAGGGCTCGATGAAACTGGAGCCAGTAATGGGAGCGTTCCCTGCTTTCCCTGCAACGGTTCCTTGTGCTCTGAGTCCTGCGTGTTCCTGTGGCTGCTTAGAACCATTTCCTTAGACAGGCCCTGAGGGGCTTTTTATAATGTTGGAGGCCATGTGTGGATGAGGAAAGAGGCTGTGTTCTGTGATGTGTTAGATAACATCTTCTGTTAGACCAGATCCTGCACCTACTGCAGACTGGGCAGGCCATGCTTAAAACCTTGTTAGCTAGTTGAGGACGTGTGCAGGAGCCTAGGCTAATCACCCTGGCTGTTAAAAGGCTGCATTTTCTTTCAAGTCTGAATTTGTCTGGCATGAGAATCCCCTCCCTCCAGAGACTGCACCTGCTCACACTGATACCATTAGCCTCTGTACCTTTCAGGGATTGATCTGGCGGATTCGAACCAGAGGCTGAGCATCCAGAGGGTGAGAGAAGAAGATGCTGGGCTCTACCTGTGCAGCGTCTGCAATGCCAAGGGCTGCGTGAACTCTTCAGCCAGCGTCTCTGTGGAAGGTACCGCTAGAATCCCAAACCCGGGGAACAGTCACCTCAGACTCTGGGAGTGCAGACAAAGCAGGAGGAGCAAGGCCCCTTTCTGCTTCTGTGTGCTTTGAGACAGCCGATGCAGAGATGTGAGTGAAGGCCCCTCCATCTTGCTGGAGCGAAGGTGCCAGGACAAGGATTCCAAGGGCAGCTCTAGGCCAAGCTTGGATACTCTCAGAGCAGCGTAACCCTCCTCCCAGAGAGGGAACAGGGCTCTCACAACAGTCTCTTACTCTCCTGTGCTCAGCCCTGTGCTAGAGGGAAGGCACAGACGCACTGTCTCCAACACCTGCCTCACAGTACACTCTGGAGTGCATGATGAGGGTGGGGCAGGCTGGAACAGGAGATGGAGAATGAGCATCTCTCTGACTCGGCAATTTCCCTTCCTGTTCTGCAGGCTCCGATGACCGGACCAACGTGGAGATCGTGATACTCATTGGGACCGGGGTCATCGCTGTCTTCTTCTGGATCCTCCTCATCCTCATCTTCTGCAACATCAAAAGGGTACACCACCTGCTTTTGCCCCCGCAGTGCGGCACCAGGGAGGGAGGGTGGAGAGCAGAGGGGAGATGGAGATGTGAGTTCCCAGGGCTCTTGCTTCTCCGGGTGGGAGGTGTAGCTGCAAAGGTGATCCTCAAAGCCACTGCAGCGTGTCCCTAGTCCTAGCATTGTTGGCGGGACAATCACTGAATGGTGCTCTGGACTGGCTCCCTTCCAAGTACAGGGCTCACAGCAGCCACAAAGAAGGAGGCAGAATGGTGCTTGGCATTGGAGAAGAGGACCCAGAACAAAGGGGGTGAGGGAAAATGAGGGGGAGCCCCAAATCCCCCATTCAGAATGATTAAACTTACTCTGTGGTGCCAGAAAACAAGGGAGTCAGGTCACAGCGCAAGGGAGTAGGACAGAACCGGAGCCGTGTAAGCGTCTCCTGGAACTGGTGCCGAACTGCCTAGTCACACCCCCTCTTTGCTGATTCCTGCAGCCTGCCCACGCTGACATCAAAACCGGTTACCTGTCCATCATCATGGACCCCGGAGAGGTTCCCCTGGAGGAGCAGTGCGAATACCTACCCTATGACTCCAGCAAGTGGGAATTCCCACGGGAGCGACTCCGGCTAGGTGAGAGCTCTTTGCTGGCCACAGGACAGACAGAGCCTTGCTATGCGCTTATCACCAGGCAGCTGCAAGCCTCTTGGCTGCGTCTGATGGTTGGGCTTCAGCTTTCTCGCTCTCTCCTTCTCTGTGTCCGCTACTTCCTTGGCTTCAGGACCATCACCTTCTACTTTCAAATGTGTCCTGGCTCAGCTATGCTTGGCAGATTTCTTCGTCTCTCCTCGGCCACCATCCTGGGATCTACTGTGGATTTCTGGATTGTATTCCCTTGCTTTCTGTGGCCCCTGTTTTACTGGCATTCAGCAGTCACTCTTTTGTCGCAGCCAGGTCCCCAAATCCAGGCCTCTGTAGAACCCTGCTCTCTCTCTGTGAACAGTGTGTGCTGCCCTCTCTCTGAGAGCTCCTGTATCTCAGTGTGAAAGCTTTCAGAGCTATGTAGCTCTCCCTGTGAGGCCCTGCTCCTGTCCACACTGGGTGATGAGTTAGGAGGAGGAGGAGGAGCTTGGACAACTTGTATGAAATCGTTCCCCAGTGGTGGCTCTGGTAACACTTTGGAAGGCCACCACCAATGCTGCTGAGTCTCCCAGTGCTCCATCTTTCAGCTAGGGTCAGAAGTTGGTCCAATAAAAGATATTACCTCACCCACCTTGTCCCTCTAGTACCGTGGGACCCATGTGGCTACAACAACACTGCATAGGGTCAGGAATGTAATTGTGCCATTACAGTCAGGATGCCTGGGTTCTAACCCAACTCTGTGACCTTTGGCTAGTCACTGGGGGCCAGATTTTCATCCCCAACTCACCCTGTGTATTATCTTACTGGACTAGTAGCCCCATTGATTTCAGTGTGGCTACTTGTGGAGTGAGGTGCTACTGTGCAGAAGCACGGGTATAAGAACCTGGCCCTTAATCTCTTTGTGTCTCCTTCTGTAAAATAGGTGTAATAATACTAATGTACCAGCCAGGGGTGTGATTAAGAGCTGATTATTATTTGGGACCCAGGGAGGGAGTTTACTATCGCAGAGCTGTGTTACTATTCGTGTCCTGTCTGATGTGGTGCTTGCTTTATGAAAGACTTCCCCGTCTGGAATTGATCACACTCCTTCACTCCATTCGTCACTTCAATCCAGGGAAACCACAGAGCTCATAACTCTGCCACCCCATCGCTAGAGTCCATCTCCGACTCAGGAGTACCCCTCTGTTGGACATGGCTTGCAACTCAGAAGGGCTAACAGAAGAGCAGCCAGTGCACTTGAAGCCTGGGGCTTCTGGCTTGCCCGGGACATGCACCTCCTTTCAGCTGTCCTGAGGGAACATGCAGCTGCATGGGTAGAACTGTGCCAGCCTGAGGGCATATCAGAGCTCCAGTCTAAAAACCAGCCGTAGAAATGCCTCCGCCACCCTGAGACACACACACACCACTCCACTCCTTATGTAGCCTACAAAGGGTTACACGGAGCGCTGTGCATGAGAATGCCAAGGACTGGAATAATGACATCAGCCCTGGCCGTTCTGCTCCAAGGTGTCACACACACCTTTCCCATGCACTCCGCTCCAGGGCAACAAATGGCACCTCACCTCCGCAAGCTGTTTCCTTCCTCTGCTTTGTCAATGCTGGGTCTGTCTCAGTTCCCCCCCAGCCCCCATCCTTTCTCTCATAACCATCTGAGCAGGCAGCCACCTGGGAAGGGCGCACACGGCACTTCTTCCTCTTCCTTTGTCACTCCTTTTCTTCTCGCGGTTTCCTGTTTTGTTTTTGTCCCATTCCCTAGGCCCCACACCAGTCCTCCATGACGCTCCCTTTTACCCTATGTTTCTCTCCTTGGCAGGTAAAGTCCTGGGCCATGGCGCTTTCGGGAAGGTGATGGAAGCCTCTGCCTTTGGGATTAATAAGAGTAACAGCTGTGAAACTGTGGCAGTTAAAATGCTGAAAGGTACGAAGATGAGGAGGCAGGATGAATGGCTTTTGTGGACAGCAGGGGATGAGTCATCTGCCTAGGAACGTCCATCTGGTTAATATCTGTCTTTCACAGAAACATCTTGAGTGATTTAAACTAATCCCTTGTCATCACTAGAGCGCATACCTGTGCTCATGGCATTAAAGAGTCCATGGGCCCAATCCAGCCTTTGGTGAGGTGAATGGGGGTTGGATTATGCCCTAAAGGAACAACCTTCCTTTTTAACGTTTAGCTCCATGGCCTTTGACCCTGTTTACCTCTGATAAGCGATGTTCTGTCCCCATGCAGGTCCATTGGAAGGAGCATGGCAGAGCAGACAGGGGAAGGAAGGACAAAGGGCCAGGTTTTCAAAGGTATTTAGGTGCCTAACAGGATTTTCAGAAGTTCCCAGGAAGGTCAGGCACCTCACTCCCATTGGAATCAGCTCTGGTTCTGACACACCTGACCTGCTTAAGCACTTTTGAAAACCCCACCAGGCACCCATCTGCATCTTTAGGCACCTACATACTTTTGAAAACCTGACCCTAATTGTGTAGAACTGTTTAAGGTCCCAAACTGGTAACATAGTCTCTAGATCACTACACGTCTGACACAAAGTACAATAACAGTGGGAATCAAAATATTTAAAAATCAGTTCTTTCATATAGCTGCCAAGACTCAAGTTCAGGGTTCTGCTGGAGCTAACGCCAATATTAGACACCCAAGAGGCTGTGCATAGAGCAGAAAACACTCCTTTCCTGCTTCATTTCAAGAGCTTGGGTGATATCAGTGACTCTTAAAGGAGAGATACAGAAGCCTGAACCCCACTCTCGGCTGGTCAGTGGAGGAGGAGCTGCTTTTCAAATCATTTGCTTTTCAAATGTGGTTGTAATTTATGTTTAAGGGCCACATTCAGATCACAACTCTGTTGAAGTCAAGAGAGTTGAGCCTGCCTTAGGGCTAGTTTCAGAGCTGGAGTAAGATTGCATGCTACAGATTTGAGATCTTAAACTTATGTGGCCACGTTTTCAAGCAGGCCTCTAACATGGCACCCTCCTGTTCTGCATGTTGCCCATTTGGATTAAAAAAAATCACTTTTGTTCGCACGTATTGGTTACCAGGCATATATGCAACTTCCTGACATGTAAGCAAAAGGGGAAAGCACATAGAGAGGACTAGTTGCATGTGGAAACCAAGTAACTAGAGCTCTCAAACGATTAAAAAAATTTATCACGATTAATCGTGCTGTTAAACAATAATAGAATACCATTTATTTAAATATTTTGGATGTTTTCTACATTTTCAGATATATTGATTTCAATTACAGCACAGAATACAAAGTGTACAGTGCTCACTTTATATTTATTTTTTATTACAAATATTTGCACTGTAAAAAACAAAAGAAATATTATTATTCAATTCTTCTAATACAAGTACTGTAGTGCAATCTCTTTGTCATTAAAGTTGAATGTTCAAATGTAGAATTATGTACCAAAAAATGACTGCATTCAAAAATAAAACAGTGTAAAGCTTTAAAGCCTACAACTCTACTCAGTCCTACTTCAGCCAATCGCTCAGACAAACAATTTTAGTTACAATTTGTGGCAGATAATGTTGCCCACTTCTTGTTTATAATGTCACCTGAAAGCAAGAACAGGCATTCGCATAGCACTGTTGTAGCCAGCGTCGCACGATATTTATGTGCCAGATGCGCTAAAGATTCATATGTCCCTTCATGCTTCAACTACCATTCCAGGGGACATGCATCCATGCTGATGAAAGGTTCTGCTCGATAACAATCCAAAACAGTGCGGGCGGACGCATGTTCATTTTCATCATCTGAGTCAGATGCCACCAGCAGAAGGTTGATTTTCTTTTTTGGTGGTTCGGGTTTTGTAATTTCCACATCGGTGTGTTGTTCTGTTAAGACTTCTGAAAGCATGCTCCACACCTCGTCCCTCTCAGATTTTGGAAGGCACTTCAGATTCTTAAACCTTGGATCAAGTGCTGTAGCTATTTTTAGAAATCTCACATTGGTACCTTCTTTGCATTTTGTCAAATCTGCTGTGAAAGTGTTCTTAAAACAAACAAGTGCTGGGTCATCATCTGATATTGCTGTAACAGGAAATATATGGCAGAATGCAGGTAAAACAGAACAGGAGACATACAATTCTCCCCCAAGGAGTTCAGTCACAAATTTAATTAATGCTTTTTTTTAAATGAGTATCATCAGCATGGAAGCATGTCCTCTGGAATGGTGGCCAAAGCATGAAGGAACATACAAATGTTTAGCGTATTTAGCATGTAAATACCTTGCAACACCAGCTACAAAAGTGCCATGTGAATGCCTGTTCTTACTTTCAGGTGACATTGTGAATAAGAAGCAGGCAGCAGTATCTCCCATAAATGTAAACAAACTTGTTTGACTTAGCAACTGGCTGAACAAGAAGTAGGACTGAGTGGACTTGTCTGCTCTAAAGTTTTACATTGTTCTGTTTCTGAGTGCAATTATGTAACAAAAAAAAATCTACATTTGTAAGTTACACTTTCACAATAAAGAAGTTGCACTGCAGTACTTGTATGAGGTGAATTGAAAAATACTATTTCTTTTGTTTATCATTTTTATAGTGCAAATATTTGTAATACAAAATAATAATATAAAGTGGGAACTGAATGCTTTGTTTTCTGTGTTGTAACAGAAATCAATACATTTGAAAATGTAGAAAAACATCCAAAAATATTAAATAAATTTCAGTTGGTATTCTATTTAACAGTGCAATTAATTGTGATTAATTTTTTGCGTTAATTGCATGAGTTGACTGCGATTAATCGACAGCCCTACAAGTAACTGTTCATCTGAGTGCCCATTTGTGCACATTGATGCACATGTAAAATCTGTGGGAACAATTTCAGAAGCCTGTTTGAAAACGTGGCTGTTTGTGACTACATTTTTCCACAAGTTTTGCAGATCCCCTTTAGGAGCTGTTGTTTTCTGACTTTGAGACCTGGCAGATTTGGTTTAAGAAGGAGCTCCTTCCACAAAAGTTAGGAAAATCTCCACAGTGAAGCAGCCAAAAATTGAAAATCCCAGAGGTGGTGAGATTAGGATGGAGGAACGTAGCAGAGAAAATGCTCATGATAAAGGAAGATACAAATTGTGAGTGAAATTGAGTCATGGAGCAATAACAAAGTATCTTACTACCTAAATTACTACCAAGACACAATGCCTGATGCTGTTCATGTTCTCTGGGGAAAATGACACTTAGAATGAGCTATTCAAAGAGTACCTTTGGGGGTTTAGAATAGTAAATGGACTAGAAAATGAACTTCTGGGTTAAAATCAAGCTGGGGACTCTGAACCTGTACGTTCCTATCTTCAGTCAGGATCAGGAAACCCCAAATTCCTTTTGTTTCCCAGAAATGGGTTTGTGGCTCATCACATCAGCTCAAGAAGTCAAATGGCCAAGTTACAAGTGTGTGTGTGTGTCTATGTCTGCCTTTGTCTCTCTAACCCTTGTGTGGTCATTTGTCCCTGGATATAAACCACTTCCAACTACCTCTGGCCTAAGTGTGTCAGGCCCAACCTGTGTTTGCTTTTACTTCAGTGCTCTATATTAATAGTCCAACCCACCTCACCTTCTAACCGTGATTCTGCAGGGCTGGGGTTATCACTTTATAAGCTAATATTCAAAAGTCCTAAAGCCATATCTACACTAGTGCCATAACCATGTTGACAAGAACTGTTTTAACTCAGTTATGGATCATGCTGCCATGGTTTGGAGGCTACTGGGGGATAAAGCCTCAGTAAAAAGAAGGGAGGGGGAAGGGCTGTAATTAAGGGGGAACCATAATTCGGTTTATTTGGTTCCAGAGGGAGCTACTGCAAGTGAGCACAAGGCACTGATGTCAGAGCTGAAGATCCTCATTCACATTGGAAATCACCTCAATGTCGTTAACCTGCTGGGTGCCTGCACCAAGCCCAATGGTAAATATGCAAGACCACCAAGGCAGCTGGCTGTGAAGCGAAAAGCTCTTTCACCTCCATGCTGGGCATCATTCCCTCTGCCTCACTCTGCCATTTCCTCTGTCGTGTGTATGACTGTGTAGGTGTGTTTAGTGTAAGGATGCAACTGTTTGTATTTATGTGTGCGTGACTGTGTATGTACTGAGCACAATGGGATTGCATGTTGTGTAAATCAAGACAGATTTTAGCCCCGTATCCTTAACTCTGCTCCAGGATCTCCTTTGTTTCTTCTCTTCCAGGCCCACTCATGGTTATTGTGGAGTTCTGTAAATATGGAAACCTCTCCAACTACCTGCGAACCAAACGGGAAGGATTCAGTCCTTACAGGGTATGTAGCCTCCTTCATCTTGTGTCATCTTTAAGGGCCTTTCCCATGATTAGTGAACGAAGAAGAATATCTCTGGCTTGGAATGAGCTTAACCCTGACAATAAGATACAAAGACATCATGTCCCTAGAAATGTGTCAGTTCCATGTAACAGCATGTTTGACGTGTGAAAGCAGAGAGTAAATTTCTTTCTGTCCAATGGGAGATTGGTGCTTCTAGGCCAGGATTGGGCTGCACTGATGGACCAGAGTTCAGAAGCCTAGGATACAATAAATGTGTCAGCTGAATTACTGCTGCAGTGGTTAGACGATGTGTCCCATGATTACCTTTTGGGCCTGGCCTGCTTCTCAGGAGAAATCACCCAGACTGCGCATCCAGGTCCGGTCCTTAGTAGAAGCAGTGAGAGCAGACAGAAGGAGTCGTTTTGGTACCAGCGACAGCGCAATCTTCAACAGGCTTCTGATGAACAAGAGCCAGACAGCAAAGCCTATACAGGAAGGTAATGAGCCCCAGTTTTCACGAGCTGCTCCTCACTTCATCCTGTTAAACTACTGCCAAACTTAATTAACATTGAATAATTAGGGCATCTGACAATGTACAGTAAGGAACTCTGACTCAATTGTCTTGCATTAGTTGGAATCGTGATATTACGTGATCCTAGTTACATAAGCCAGTATGATGAAGATTAATACTGTCTATGGAGAACACTAGCAGTTTATAACAGATAATAATCCTTAGCTCTTACAAAGAGCTTTTCGTCTGGAGCCTCAAAAAGCTTCACAGAGGCAAGTAAGTATCACCTCATTTTACAGATGGGGGAACCGAGACACAGACTGGTTAAATGCCTTGCCTTAGGGCACAGTACAAGTTTTTGGTGAAGGTGGGGGTAGAACCTTTGTCTCCTAACTAAATATTGTATTCAGTTTTCCAGATGGGTTGACTAAGTCACATGGAAGACTAGTGGGGCTACACAGTGAGTTTCTCTCCCCATGTGCTGTAGGAGATGCATCTTCCTCTTTATGTGAAGACAGATAAAGGGAGATCCCTGAAGGGAGAGAGAGGGAGCCTTCTTCCCCTCTGATGCTGAGGCAGACTATTAATTAATCTAATCACTTCGCTGTTGCCTTGTCGTTCTCCCCCCGCCCCCCAATCCATCTCTTGTCTCTTGTAATAAACTTAGACTGTAAATTCTCTGGGTCCAGGACCAGCTTCTCACTCTGTACATGTGTACTATCTAGGGTAATGGGCCCTGATACCTTAGGGCCTTTAGTCTCTACCACAATATAAATAATAAATATTAATAGTAGTGAATATGGTTAATCTGGAAGCATCTTCTGCTTGCCTGGTTCTGCAATTGGCACAGACTCCGTAGGTCTGGGATTTCTCTGTGACTGTCCTAATTAAAGAGCATTAGCTGCAGGAATAGTCTTCCTCAAACTTACACAGATGCCTTGATTGAATATTTTATCACCTGCAATGGTCACAGGGGAACTCTACGGTGGATCTGGTACTTTTAGGGAACAGGCTCCATTAAACATCTCTGTAGTTTGCCTTGATGCTGACCTAGTCCAGCAGTTGTGGAAGTAGACTGCGGGCGAGAGAGGGTAAATTCCACTAACTAGGTGAGATAACATTTTTTCTTTCTCTCTGGACAGTGGATGATTTGTGGCAAAGTCCATTGACTATGGAAGACCTAATCTGCTATAGCTTCCAGGTGGCACGTGGAATGGAGTTCCTGGCATCCAGAAAGGTGAGTTTGCCTTACTATTTTACATCTGTCTATCTATGAATGATCTTACATGGTGCCCACATCATACTTACTGAATGCTTCATATGTAGGTGTGTGTATTATGTATATGTACATACAGACTTAATCTCTGTGTCTCTGTTCCCCATCTGTAAAAAGGCAATGAGGTGGCTATCAGTTTATCCACTGAACCCCCCTGGAGGTAGGAACCTATTCTTAGTTCCCTTGTTACAGGTGGAGAACTGAAACACAGAGAGATTGAACCACTAGGTCTCAAGAAGTCTGAGGCAGAGGTACAAATAGAACTCAGATCTCCTGAGTTCCAGTTCAGACCCTTAGCCACCACACCAACCTTCCTTTTGATTTTTAACTTCAGCTTCTTTCAAAAGAAAAAAAAAGTTATCAGCTCCCATAAGGAAGCAAAATATGACTTGTTTTATTCTGTTTGTTTCCACCACCCAAAACTCTGTGAGGCAGTCCTTTGTGTGGGTGTTATTTATTCTTTGGGAGCTAATGGGATTTGACCCCAGGTCTCCAGAGGTGGAAGGCTAGTGCACCGAAGTGCTGGGTTCCTATTTTAATTGCTACGAGGGAACTGAATGAGAGGCACTTCAGTTTCCTTCTCTACCCCTTCTGATCCCCCACTAGTCCTACTCTTTGTGATTTTGCCATTGTTTTTCTCCATAGTGTATCCACAGAGATTTGGCAGCTCGGAACATCTTGCTGTCAGAGAACAATGTGGTGAAGATCTGTGACTTTGGGCTGGCCCGAGACATCTACAAGGATCCTGACTACGTCAGGAAGGGCAGTGTGAGTATAGAATATCAACTAACTCACATCTGGATTAGGACTGGGACTGGAAGTATAAAAACCATCCTGTGGCTGGTGTATGCAGGGAAACAGGAATGAGCGAGTGGTCTAACACCATCTGTGACAGGAGAACATTCAGACTGTAACCCCTCGCTGGGTTTAGCCAGGAATGTGATATTTACTTATCTGTGCATATACTGCTATAATCACTAATGAGCTCTAAACAGAGCATGGCAGATCTGTGTACATCTCTCTTTCTTTCCCAGACATCAATCCTTATCCTTCCTGCCCATCAGTCCATCCTTATCTCTCCTGTCTTAGCTTCTTAACTTTCCTTATTCCTCTTTTCTTCCCTGCCTGTTTATCCTTTATCCCCTTCTATATCTACCAGACCTCAGTGTTTCCCTACTTTTGACTGAAGAACTTCCTGACTGCACATTTACATCTTCAACTGTCTATAAAATTGGCCAGGGAAGAGCAGTTACAGGATGCCTGGCTTTGTTTTCCTGTTGGTATCCATAGCCTTGTTCCAGGCTGTGATTGTGACTGAATTCCAACAGCATGCCTCTGTCCCACAGGCTCGCCTTCCTCTGAAGTGGATGGCTCCAGAAAGCATCTTTGACAAGGTCTACACTACCCAGAGTGATGTCTGGTCCTTTGGAGTCCTCCTCTGGGAGATATTTTCACTAGGTAAATGGTAGTGGTCATGATGATGATGTCACCATGCCTTGCTGTGCAGGAGGACTGTTCTCTTCTGCAGTATGCCTGAGGGAGAAGTGGGAAGAAAATGACACCTCCTCCCAATGTGGGGCATTCCGGTGATCACTTCCTCTCAGTACAAGATAAAGGTGGTAGGCAGGACTAGAGGTCCGGAGACAGCCTCCTCCTAATGTGAGGGTTTCTGGCTCAGAAGGAAGATCCACTTCATGAATAGGAGTGGAACAGAATAGTGACTGTCTCTCGGTTTGGTTTGAGAGGAAAGGTAGAATGAGGAGAAAGTTTGGTTGTTGTCCTATGGACTTCGTTTTCCAACCCCCGGACCATCTCTGGATTTTTCTGCTAGGTGCCTCACCCTACCCTGGAGTGCAGATCAATGAGGAGTTCTGCCAGAGACTGAAAGATGGTACCAGGATGAGAGCTCCAGAATACGCAACTGCAGAAATGTGAGTTGGAGGCTTCATACCTGAACCCCCGCCAAGGAAATGCTATAGAAAACACAAGAAAACATGGGGCCAAGGAGGCCAGGGGAAAGTCTCCTAGGCAGGATGGATAGCCTCTCTCTTTCAGCCAGTGTGGTGGGAAGGCCCAATCACTCTTTAGTCTCCTACCAAGTCTGTAGGAAGGAGCCTGAAACAAGTAAAAATAATCACAAGAACCAGAGAGATGTTTCAGAGCTATTTAAAATAATTCAACTTTAAACTTCCTTCTGTACAGGGTAACCAAATTGGGATGTTGCTGTAGGAGGCCAGGTGGTGACATGGGGGATCACATTCCCCTCCATCACAGGGGTGTCCCAGTAGTCCATGTGTTCAATCAGGAGTTGCAGCTTGAACAAGAAGGATGAACTTGATGAACAGTGCACGTTGTTTCCTCTTGGCAGTTATCGTATAATGCTGAGCTGCTGGCATGGGGACCCCAAGGAGAGACCAACTTTCTCAGACCTGGTGGAGATCCTGGGGGACCTTCTTCAGGAAAATGTCCAGCAGGTGAGGTTCTCATGCACTGTCATAATCCAGCACCAAACTGCACTGGGCCAGTTTTCTTCAAACAGCTCGTTCTTCCTTTCATTGCTGGCCATTCCGCTGGCCAGCTATGCCCACATCTGACTCTGCATGTGTTTGTGCGTGTGTGTGCAGGCACAGGGGTCAGAGCCTACATATGTGCAAATCAGAGTAGCACCATTGGAGATACAATATGTATGTTGGCTGGTATAAATTAGTGTAAGTTTCACTTTGTAAAATATATACTTCACAGTATCAAACATATCACTATTGTCTAGCTATTGGACAGATCTTTTTCATTATTTCTCGGTTGCCTTTTTAGTATTTTTATCCTTATCTGTAAATTATGACTTTTTCATTTTTAAACCGATTCAAACTCCTGGCAGACTCCTGCCTCTGGCAGGCACAATTCACAAACACCAGGAGTTCTTGAAACTCTCCGGATCTGAGTTTCAAGGACATTTGAATGAAATAGTTATTCTTTTACACAAACACATGCAAACAGTGCCATACAGATTTACCTTAACGTATTACTAACTGTTACTACATAGTAGCTTATCAGCACTTTTATCTGGCATGGGCACGCCACTGTGGTTTTAACTTCTTCTTTGCGCACTAGAAGATAATTGGATGCTTAAATATGACTAACCTTCTCAATTATAAACAAAAATTAACCATTTTATATATACAGACATGTCTTGTCTGCAGCTGTGTGCCTTTGGAACGCTGACATTTCGTGGGTACATCACATAACAGGTGTGTGACGTGCAACACACTGCAGGTGCTGCTCAGTAGTTGATAAGAGAAGTACTATACCAAGGCAGCACCTGATGTAGTGTTTATTCTGTATTGTACGTACAGGACAGCCCCAAGGTAGGTAAGTGGCTAACAGAGAGCCTAGGGATGGAGGTCAGCAGAACAAGTACCATGCATACCTGTTATAAACACCTCAAGAAGAGGAAAGCCTAAGGAACTATATACATTATCAAGCTATGGATTTAGAGTTATTTTCTTTCTCTGTTCCCCTCATACATACGCATCAGCACACACTGTACACACCTGTATGCACAAAGACACTTAACATGGAAATCTCCAGGGGGTTGTTGTGTTCCAGAAAAGCAGAAGACCTAAAATGGGACGAGAGAAACAGGGTGGGTGAAGTAATCATGGGAAGGAATATTTCCATTGTATGCAATGTAGTTGTAGCCGTGTTGGTCCCAGAATGTTAGAGAAACAAATTGGGTGTGATAATATCTTTTATTGGACCAACTTCTGTTCTTTTGAGTTTACACAGAGCTTGTCTCTCTCACCAATAGAAGTTGGTCCCATATAAGATATTACATCATCCACCTTGTCTTTCTAATATCCTGGGACCAACACTGCGTACAATGGGAACACTGCATACAATGGGAACACTCCCTCCCATTATTGAGGGTGTCTATGTACAAAGTTCTCTCCTGTTTGCAGAATCCTCTTCTCTCTGTAAGCACATTCGCTTTCCTTCCCTTCAGGAGGGGAAGGATTACATCCCACTGAATGACTCTCAGAGCTCCGAAGATGACGGCTTCTCCCAAGTACCTTCCTCTGCCCAGCAGAACTCTGATGAAGAGGAATTTGACATGAGGCTACGCTGCCACAGCTTAGCAGCGAGGTGAGTCCCTGCTCTCCTCTGGGAAACACTGTGAGAGGAAAAGAGAGAGCGAAGCAGGGATCCAGACTTCTAAGGATGCCCTTTGGAAGTGCTAAGATCACAGTAGTGCTAGGCTGGGAGGTCACATTCTAGGCAGATCCGTCTCCAACACTTAAAGATGTTGCATCTGGGTTTTGTTCATGTTCTCTTCGGTGACTGGGGAGAGACCTTGATGTCTGAGCATACGACCTGCCTCCTCCACCCATCTCCAGCTACACTAACAGGGCAGTCACACTTCCAAGACCATGGTTATAGATTTCAGGGTCCTGTGCATTAGCAAGGGAAGAGACCTGTTAGTCTGTCCAGTCTCTCTCTCTTCCAACGCAGATTGATCCGAGCTGTGCTTTATCTTGTCCCTTTCTAAATGATGCAAGTGACAGGCCTGCGCCTCTTTCTTTGGGAGGCCGTTCCACAGTCTAATGTTGGGACATGAGGACATCTGCATGTTGAGGCTTTCATCATGTCTCCGTTCAGTGTAACTGGCTCTGTCCCTCTCACCTTGTCCCCTCCAGCAATACATCAGCAGCTACCCCTGCTGCTAAGCACTGTAACCCTGCCCCTGCTCAGGTGAACAGCTCCTCTGTTTGGGTAGGTGGGAACCTTTGGTGGACTGGGGCTAGATTGGAAAGGCTGCCTTGCTGCCGCTCTCACTGAAGTGTGCTTTCTGCTGCAGGAGGGACAGGGAACACGATATGCCACTCCACGAGTGTAAGAACGGGAGGCTACTTCACAGCACCAGAGTCTTGAGGTGTATGAATCCCTCCAGCCCCCTTAAATGGCCCATTGTGGTTGCCTGCTCCCTAGAGTAAGCTTGGTATTGAGAGAGTAGCATAGGGCAAGTGGCCTGTTGTGGAGCGCCGATCCAGATATCGGCTTATTTAGTTTATTGTGTGCTGTATACGTCTCTCGCCAGATATTATAACTGTGTGTCATTCCCCGGTTGTTTGACTGGAGGAAATCAGATAAGGTGTCCATCCAGAATAAAGACATTTGAAGAGTTTCCCATGACACACACAACGTATAAAACACACCCGGTGAGTAGAGTCTGGGTGGAGACGGGCAGGGAGGGATGAGGGGATTGTTTATTTTCTGGCCCATTTACTGGTGATGGAGGAAGGGTGGTTCTCTATCTGTCCATCCCAATACTATCTCATCCCGTCCCATGCACACTCATCTATCTGTCATGTAAGGATTCTCTATAGCGCCAATCACTGTATGAGCTGAGTGCTGAACAAGTAAATTAGATCTGCCAGCGAGGTCCAGAGAGGATTCAACTCCACCCTTTCCAGGTTTGTAAGAACAAGGCCAGTAGGTCAAGCACACTGTAATCCAGGACAGGACCAATCATATGCTAATAACCTTGTGCCAGACTTTAACAACCCCTGGTCTGCATTGTATAACACCTGGGAATGCTCCCCAGGCAGCCACACGCAAACTCTGCATTTGCACATGCCATTTTTAGGAGGCTACATTTGAAAAGTGAGCCCCAGTGAAACTATGGCACTTGCAGATAAAATTGTCCCGCGATCCCCTCAGGGCTACTTTCTCCCCCTTCCCAGCTGCCTCCTGTATTTGATTTAATGAAAGATTGAGTCTGAGCTTGATGAGCAAATGGATCACTTAACAGGGATGGTACTCATAATGCATGTTGCTTCCTTGTTTCCTTCCAGGACAATCAAACGGACAGTGGGATGGTCCTGGCATCAGAGGAATTTGAGAGGATAGAAAACAGACACAGAAAAGAAGGTGGATTCAGGTACCTCCTTAACTCACTCCCGTGGACCACTCTTGTTGTCCACAGCAGTGCTTGCTGTGAGGCACCCTGAGGCAAAATGCACTGAGATCACTGAAGTATCTGCAGTTGCCTACTCATAGAATCTGCTACTGGAGGCGGCATTCCTAGAGCCCTCTGCAATAAAGGGCTTGATTGGTCTTATGTCTTTTGCATGGTGCAGTTGGGCTGAGTCATCTGAGTGAAACGTATAAACCTTAACAAGTGGTAAAATACCTCAGCAAATAGACCTGTGAAAGCTGTTGTTAAATAAAAACCCCTTGTCGACAGCCCAAAACACATTCCCTAAGGCAAAGGAGTAATGGTGAGATAACAAGGCACACGGAAGGACTTGTTCACTTCTTCAGGCACCTCCATGCTTTTTTCCCACACCACCCACTGCACCTGGGAAAATCTCCCTGGCAAATTTCATAAAGCCACCATGTCTATTAAAATCCTTCCTTACATCTTTCCTCTGTCGTAATGCCTACAAATCATTGCCCAGTGGCGTTAGTTAGGCAGGTGGTAAGTTGAAATTTCTGCTTTTCTGCTGAACTCTGTTCATGTTGTTACCTTGTTCTCCTGCACTCTCCCACCTGGTTTGTTCTGCCACCTGTTGCATCCTGTCTGACACCTAGACTTGAACCTGCCTGGGGCAGGATCTGTCTTCATTGTTACTTGCCTCTAGAGTGCCTGACACAACAGGATCCTGAAACTTGATTGGGGTTCCCAGCTGCAAGCCTAAAACAATATAATAATAATCATGCAGCTGCAAAAGGCTACTTTGCAGCAGAGCCAGTAGGGAACTGGATGCAGGAATGTGTGCGGTGGGCTTGCGTCTCCTTGCTTGGCAGTACACACTGAGGAGAAGGGGGAGGAGGAGGCAGGTCAGGGAGTGGGATCCAGGGATCCTCCTCTGGACATAAAGGCCCCACAAAAACTAGTTCAGTCATTGAGTTGAAATAGCTTCCATAGAGCAGCCTGTGTGGGAAGATTCTCACACATGCACACCTGCCCAGTCTCAGGCCCGGGGCCTGAGTGTGCTGCATATCAGTGTAGTGGGATGTTCGAGTGCTGGGCATCAGAGCACTGGCTGTTAGCTTATTGGCTGTTTGTTAGCATGCAGGATGTCCCCGTGAATGCCTGCCTTGCCTCCATGCTTTACCAGCTCTTTAATGGGGTTCTTTCTGATGCTGGGAAGCCTCTCTGAGAGGTGCTGGGTTTCTCCAGTACTGCTCTGAACTGATTCTCTACATCTCTCTTTGCTAACAGCAGTAAAGGGCCCAGTCGAAATGCAGAGTTGGCAGTGGAACAGTCAGCAGGTGTCGACCTGAGAGACAGGTGTCGACCGTTGTATCAGTCCCAGGTCGGAGGCCAGACTTTTTACAACAGTGAATATGGGGAACTGTCAGAACACTCAGAGGATGGCAGCTACACCCCACCTGGAGAGGGGGCCAGTCCCTCCGCTGTCCATGCATCCTTCTTCTCAGAGCAGTATTAACAGGAACAGGCTGCGGAGACACCATGTGAAGACACCACCTTCCACCCTTCATGCTGCATTGCCACTGCCATATGGAGCTTCCCCTCCAACCCAGAACAAACCACAGCAGGAAATCCCCACAAAACAGATGGAGAAAGGGAGCGAGAACACCTCGGAATTACAGACTGACTCAGGATGCAGCTTCTGATCCACTCAGGCACGGGAGAGAGCACGTCACTGATTGGGATGTTTTGTTTTATTTGTACGGGTGAGACGGACTAATTCCACTGGTTAGCGTGCGTCTGTGCTGAGTGCTGCAACCGCCTCTATTCAGATAGGCTTCCACTCAGTAAGCCCCATTTCAGGTCAGATAGAAATAGATCTGTCTGAGTCAAGGTTCTTCCTGATATGCAGCCTCAAATTTTTTTCCTTGGATTGTTTTTTCTACTCTCTTAGTCTTCATGACTTCAGCCACTGAGGAGAGGTTCAGAACAAAGGGAAGACTTACGAAGTGGTACCAGCAACAAGAGCAGGACATTTCTGAGCAGTGGATGGGAGGATCCCAGTGGATTCAGATATTCCCCGTAAACATACCAATGTGTGTGTAACCCACGAAAGCACTCCCGGCCCCTCAAAACCACTTCATCCAGTCCCACCAATATTCCTTTGTGATTGATCCTCAGGCATTTAGCATCCCTAGCAATGGAGACCTGCCTTTATATCTAATCAGATGGAATATTTTTGCCATTTTAAGCAACAAGCCCTGAAACAGTTGTCAGCTAATAGCTAAAGTCAGCCCAGTGAGATAGAGAAATAGCCACTGTTTTTGTAGACCCTGTGAAAAAGTCAAGTTTTATACACTCTTTGCTGGCAGCAGGTAACTAATCATCCCTCTCCTCAGAGCCCTGCTACAGTTTGTTGCTCCAATTAAAAAGTAAACAAAACGAAGTCATGTTAATTTCAGCTGGATTCTAAATGCAACATTTTTATTTGCAATGATCTGTAAGGGTTTTACAAACAATGGAGAATACAAAGCACAAAGATAAGGTCCCTTTAACTGCGTCACTTTGTTTGCTGGTGTCAGTGCAGTGGAAGAGAGAACCCTGCATTGTGGGTCTGGTAAGTGCTATTAACTTGGATAGACTATATTGGCTTCACATACATTTGCATACACTTGCAGCAGCCAGTGAGCCATTGCCCCAGCAAGATCTCCAAAGGGGAGACCACACCTCAGACAGACTCCTCTTCAGCATCTATCACAGCACTTTGCCAGAGTCTCCAGCATAGTGAACCTGTCTTTCATTCCAATGGGCTTTCTTAGCTGTGGGATCAAGAAGTATTGGTTTCTACAGAAGCAGCTTCAGTAGCTTTTTTATGTGAAATCACATGAGCTCAGAAGCTCTGGGGACTCTCTGTGCAGCTCATCTGAACACATTTCTGTTCTGATTCCCTGCCATTTCCCACCTGCTTTTCCTCTCACTGCCACAGAGTATCTTCACACAAGCGTCAGAGGAATCTTTGTGAAGAGGCTCATTTGAGCAGCTTGTGAGTTTCCTTTTAGCATCTCATCCCACACACCTTCCAGAGGCAGAAGCTCCCTGTACCTTTGACATCTCAGCACCAGAGGAATTCTGCTTGCAGGCCAGGCTTCTATGTATAGAACTAGGGTTTTGTTTTGACTTTATTATTATTATTTTTTTGGTATCAGATATATTTTTCCAGATTCTATTTTTCCCCCATAAGAGGGTTTTGTGCATTTACAAAGTTAGCACTATCGTCTGTACCTTTCCCACATTGAGTTGTATGTCGTGGCTGCACTCAATATCTTGTCTGTTTGATTACAATTCTCTGCACAAGTGTGGGGCTGTGAGTTTACTTGTTGAATGGGAATGTAGGTGGTTTTGTTTTTAAGTGGAATTATAGTATGATGTGCATATCAGAGAGCTGGAGGAGATTCCCCAAAACTCAGACCCCCTTGTGCCTGCTAATCCCACTGCACTCCGTGGGAATTCACCCCACAGTTGTCAGGTGCTAGAGTAGCTTTAAGTTGTGGTCATGACTCAAGTAAGGAACCCTACTGATGGAGGCTGCTAGGAGAGACACTGAATCAGTGCATCCTCTAGGTGCCTAGGCCATGCCCTATACTGTCACCCATTTTTCAGCTGCAGCAGCCCCTGAGCTCTGGGGAGGTTGATTCTATGCCAGGCTCACTGTGGCAGAAGCTGGCATAAACCCAGGCTGAATTTAGCCCACTCTCTTGATGTATTCTTTAGACCTAGACTTTTTTGTCCTTACTATACTCATCACACGTACCAGCCTTCAATAGAGGAGGGATAGCTCAGTGGTTTGAGCATTGGCCTGCTAAACTCAGGGTTGTGAGTTCAATCCTTAAGGGGGCCATTTGGGGATTGGTCCTGCTTTGAGCAGCGGGTGGGACTAGATGATCTCCTGATGTCCCTTCTAGTCCTAATAATCTATGATTCTCTGTAGAAAAGATTTCACCTGGAAATACACTTCAGCTGCAAAAAAGCCCTAAAAAATTAACAAGTAAAAAAAACACTCTACAAAGGACCAAAAGGCCTTCTCAGCCCAATGGGTGAAAATGTACCAGCAATCCCCACATTTAACAGGGTCCCAGAGCAGTGTGTCCAGGGCTTTTTGAAATAGCCTGGTTATAATCACAAGCAATGAGCCTCTGTGCTTCTGTATTCAGAATACAGAGTGGATGGCCATTCCATATATGTGTGCACAAGCATCAGTCTATGGAAAAGTTATTGCACTAAAATCCATTGTTTAAAGGCAGCCTGGTGAGTCCATCTACAGGTCAAGGGCAAGGATCTGGAATGACATTTTATTTTTAATGTTGCAATCGTACTTCAGCAGAGATTTGCTTTGCTTCCTATATTTTGTATCCTATTTTAGGGTGGAGGGGCAGGAGGGGTCAGGGAATCAAATCCTATTATATGTGTAATGACATTAATACATGCATAACATACACATAATATGAGTAAAACTGTCTACTCTGCAGACACTCCCTCTGATGTAGTATCAATGTAATGTGTGACCATGCACAGTTGTATAGACACTTGTATTTTCAGTCATTTAAAAGCACACTATCAAGATTAAAATGATAGTGGAAAAAGTTGACATTCTTTCCTATGTTATGCCACCATCCATGATTATTAAAATTGACAGTTTTAAAAATCAATGTTTTCATCATTTCTGCCATTTTTTTACATTCTGCAACTTAGGTTGAGCAATGAAATGAGGTTGATCTGTTTCATTTTTGGTTCTAATGCACTAGTCCCACGCTGCAATGTTTGGACTTCCACAATTCCAGTAGACAATTTCAATTGTTAAAACCCCTGGTTTAATTTCTGTACCTATTAGGTTTAGCAGCACCCTCACTCTTTTTATTTTTAATTGAACCTAATTTTTGAGGCTAAGAGATTTGTTATTATGCCATAAAAAATGACCAATATACTTACTGTTGATTTCATTTTCTTTACCACTCGTTAGTTATTACAGATCATTGCTCTCTCATGAAAATAAAGTGTTTGACACAGAGCACTGGCATGTATTCTCTACTTGCTCATATGTATGCACATCCCCAGTCAAAACCATTGTCATACATGTGAATCAAGTCATGCTTCCTTTACATGCCAGTATTTTAAGCTGGTACCAGTTGTTGCCACAGCAGTATTGAACGTTTTGGTGAAGTGGCCTTTGATGCAAGGAGGATAGTAAGGGTTGCATGTGACTGGCTAAGTGTGTTTGTGTGTGAATGTAAGTGGATGTTGTGTGTGTGTCTCTCTCTGTTACACAGGAGTGTGGGGTTTTTTAAAATCACTTTATTTGAGTCCTGTCTCTGACAGTTCACAGTTATATATCAAAACAGTTAGAACACTGATTTTTCCCCCTTTCCTCCTATAGTACTTGTTAAACTTTGTCATTAAGAGTTTTGCTGTAACATCTAAATGTGAAATTAAATAAAATCATAACTTTCACCTGCTTTCTGTCATTTCTGAAGTGACATAGCTTTGGCAGCTACAGAGATGCTGGTCCTTGCTAAGTCGCAATGACTGATCTTCACACAAAACTCCAGCTTGAATCCAAACCTTGTTTGAAATCTAACTCAGATCAATTAACATGTTTTGGTTTTATTATTTCACGTTGTGTCTCTTTGCATTTCCTCCTTTCAGGCAGGAAACAGCTGTTCTTGTGGCATTTCCAGGATGAAAGTTAGTCTTTTCTCATGAGATCCTTGGACAAAGCCGGATACACTTTGGATAAGTATGTTTATCTGAACCAATGACCTGAAAACTAAGAGCTTCACTCAGCAAGACCCTTAAAATACTGACCAGATACCTTGGGGTTTCATTAATGTTTTATTGTCTAGCCAAAGTCTACCCAAATGGGACACACTTTCTAATTTAGTGACAAAGAATCCTGTGGCATCTTATAGACTAACAGAAGTATTGGAGCATGAGCTTTCATGGGTGAATACCCACTTCTGTTAGTCTATAAGGTGCCACGGGATTCTCTGTCACTTTTTACAGATCCAGACTAACACAGCTACCCCTTTGATACTTGACACTTTCTAATTTACCCTCTTTAATGTTGTCGCACCTCCGATGGCTGTCTCTTGCACATGATATCCAGCTAATTTTATAGCATTTCTCAAACTGTGGGTCGGGACCCCAAAGTGAGTTGCAACCCCATTTTAATAGGGTCATCAGAGCTGGCATTAGACTTGCTGGGGATCAGACCGAAGCCAAAGCCTGAGCCCCAGCACCAGGGGCCGAAGCAGGGCTCAGACTATGGATTCAGCCTTGGGCAGCAGGGCTCCATTTACAGACCTCCCATCAGGCTTCAGCTTTGGCCCCCTACCCTGGGGCTGTAAGGCTTGGGTGGGCTCAAACTTCAGTCCCCCTTCCTGCGGTTATGTAGTAATTTTTGTTGTCAGAAGGTGATGGTGGTGCAATGAAGTTTGAGAACCACTGAGCCAGTGGCACTGGAACCAGGGATGCCAGGGCCCTCCCACTTTTTGAAAGTGGGTTGGCCCAGCCTGTCCACTTTTCATTGGGGTGGACCCTGCCCCTTCCCCACCTCCTTGCCCCACCCCCAAACCAGGCCAGTGTGGAGACCAGCCGGGGAGCCTGAGCAGCTGCAAGGAGCCGTGGCGCAGACCCTCCACCTGCCCTGGTCAGGGGGTCTGAGCAGCCCCCAGCCAGTGTCCCTACTCCCCAGGCCCTCTGCCCAGGGCAGGTGGAGGGTCTGCACTGTAGCTACCCACAGCTGCCCGCCCAGCTCTTATCATAGCCAGGCTGTGGCTCTGAGGCGCGCGCGCGCGCACACACACACACACACACACACCCCTGGGTTGGAGGCAGGTTGGGGAGAGCCATGGAGGCAGCTGCGGGGAGCCTGGATCCACACACACACACACACACACACCCCTGGGTTGGAGGCAGGTTGGGGAGAGCCATGGAGGCAGCTGCGGGGAGCCTGGATCCACACACACACACACACACACACACACCCCTGGGCTGGAGGCAGGTTGGGGAGAGCCATGGAGGCAGCTGTAGGGAGCCTGGATCCCTCCGCCTGCCTTGAGCAGGGGATCCAGGAGAGGCAGGCAGGGAGCTGCTTTTGGCCACACCACGGGCAGGAAAGGGGTGTGCTCTCCCCAGCCCTGCTCTGGCTTACGGCTTGGCTGGGGTTGGGGCCTCAGGGCAGGCAGGGGCACCACTTTTGGGAAGGCTCCGGCACCCTTGCACTGAGCTAGAAGGATGTGTGAATGGCCTCCTCCAAATATGGTGATGCTCTGAGACTGGCTGGCAAAAGTCAAAGCGAGCCCCAAAGCACCCTGTCATAAACGCCCTACTGTAGATGACCTCTCCTGACCTCATGATCAAGAGTCTCAAGACCCCTCCAGATCCATTTTTGCTCCCTGTGAATCCCATCCACTGTCATACCCCTTTCCGCTGTGCGCCGCTGCCTGTTGTCTGAGCTCCACTTAGCTGCCCTCAGAAGTAGGTGAGAATTTTTTTCTTCTCCAATACTCCCCTAGGTGGTGCTATAGCTCTAACCGTACCTTCTACAGGATGGGAAATTGCTCAGGGGCAGGTGAGGCACAGCCCTGCAGGTGGGAAGCCAGTTTTGTGGAGGGATGCACAGGAGACAGAGAAAGAAAGGGGAGGAGGTGGAGGAAACTTTTGACAAAGAACATTTGTACCATAAAAAGTAAAGACTAGGATGGAATTTAGGCCTCTTGTGCTTGGGTAGAGGAAGCATGTGCTTTTACAGACATTTTCAGCAGCTCTTTCACTGGGGAAATTTGTGCAGTTAAGAAAAAATATGAACGTTTCCTGAAAATACACAAACTTTAATGCCAGCTAAACCCTGGCAGCCTCCTCTGTTTAACCACAAGAGGGTGAGCTTGCAAAATCTCTGAATCTCTGGAAAAAAACAGGCCCTCGGGGTATATCTACACTGCAAAAAAAAATAAAACAAACAAACAAAAAATAAACGTGTGGCATGAAGTCTGACAGTCTGACTCTGCCTTGCACCTGTGGGGTTAAAAACAACAATATAAACATTCGAAATCAGGCTGGAGCCCAGGCTCGGAGACCCCACCCCTTTCAGTCTGAGCCAGAATGTCTACACTGCAGTTTTTAGTCCCACAAACCAAGCCCTGTGAGCCTGAGTCAGCTGACCCAAACCAGCCATGGCCATGCTGCAGGTCTTTTACTGCAGCGTAGACAAACCCTCAGATGCTGGATAGCAGATAAAGATGATGTTGTGACAGCCCCAGTCCAGCAAAACTCTCTGCAGCCCTTCAAGTAGCTGCATCTCTTGGGGAGTGAGAGGGAAAGTACACTCACCAGTGCTGACTCTCCAAGCATAGAAGGGGTACAATTCACAACTGCCATGGCTTCTGGGTTTAATGCTTTGTTGCAGCTGTACTATCCTTGGCACAAAAAGAGGGTGTAAGAGAATAAATATGGCTTTAAACTACCTTTCCCCATTTCTCAGGTTGGCCAGGGGTCTGCTTAGTTCCCTTTGTAATTAGAGCCTTCAGACTGCTCTACTTTACATTTGACTACCTAGAGCCATAAGGTCATGCCCCATTTTTCCTAAGCAGGCCCTCAACGCTTGTGGGCTTGTGGCTGCAAGGGGGTGTGACAGAGAGGCATTATGCCAGCTGTATGCTACCTAGAGATTTGCCCTACCTAGGGAAATTCTCCAGTGGCCAGGTCCGCTGGAGTGATGTAAAAGGGTTGAAACACAAGAGAAAAGGTGGTCCCTTGTGCAGTCATTTACACCTTTGCAAAGTGAGCTACCATTCTGATTTGGTGGTGCTGTACACCTACTTTGCACGGGTGCTACTGATGCTATAAGATGCAAGGTGAAGGTGCTCAAGAATGAGGCCCACAATATGCAGCAGATATGGAAAAGATGATGGAATGTAGCACCCACAAGGAGATTCATGAATTGGGAAGTACTAAATGAGAAAAAAGGTAACACATAGAAAAGGGGCAGAGGGAAAAGGCAGAAATTCTCAAGTGAAATTTAGTGGCAGTCTAATCAAGTGTGGTTAGAGCAGGGGACAGGGAGCTAGGATGCCCATGTTCTATTCCCAGCTCTAACACTTGCTGTGTGACGCTGGTCAGCTTATGTCCCAGTGACCTGGTTTACCTAGCTGTAAAATAGAGATCATTCTTATTTCATCCCCAGGAGAGTTCTGAGGAATAATTGATGCTTATGAAGTACTTTGAGATCTTTGGAAGAATGGAAGCATAGTAATAACAATTAATACTTCTACCCTCAAAGGGCTGGATCAGACATTAACCAAATAATCCTCACAACATCCCTGTGAGGTTGCTATTATTATCCCCCCTTTACAGCTGAGGAAACTGTCATACAGAAGGGAAGAGAATGTCCCAGCATCACACATCAAGACCCAGGGTGAGAAATCAGCATTCCCTGAGGTCCATCACTGCGCGCACACCTCCAGACCATGCTCTCTATAGAAATGCAAAAATCTGCTATTACATGCTTTACCCCTATTCATCCTTGCCTGGCAGCTCCTTCTGGTTGGCACAAAGGTGCTACAGAGCAGGTGTCAGGGACCACCTAGAAATGCCAATTCTACCAGCACCATGCTGTCTTCACAACAGCCCTTGGGCTAAGGGGCATTCTGGGGCAAGGATGGACTGGAGGAAGCAGACTGGGGGCAGGAGTGTGTGGTGGGGCATTTTTACACCCCAAGAATTCTGTGCCCCTACAAAGGCGTATAGGGGCCATTGAAGCAGGGAAACAAATTAGCACAGCCTGGCAAGCTGCCCTAACTTGCACTGTGGGCCACCCCAGCCCCTGCTGCCACTGAACAGGGAAGGAGTAAACTGCCTCTCCTCCGTGTTGGGGCTGGTGCTTGCACCAGTGCCAAGATGAATCCAGCTGTTTACAAGGGCTGCTCTGGGAAAAGCGGTATTTCAACAGTAAAAGTGCTAGCTCTGAGTTTGCTTTAAACACCACAGAGCTGCTGGCCCATAAAATTAAACTGCCATCTGTATTCCAAGCATGATGAGACAGGGTTCTGGAACATTACCTATGAAGGCATTATTGAAATATAAGCATTTGTCATTACCGTTGCCTTGTGGTCCCTCCCCGTCGTATACAGGATGAAAGGTTTGTAAAATGCTTAGAGGCCATTAGTGAAATCATTGTGGTTCTTCACCCAGCATTTCCCAAGCAGGAGAGGGGGAAAATATATGATGCGAAAGCAGAACATTCCACTGCTGCTTCAAAGACATTTCCTGCATTGTATTGACGTTTCTATAGAGCTTTTCATAAGCAGCATCTCAGAGGATTTTACAGGTCCTTTAGTGGGCCTCGTGGGCCAGTTTATGCTCTCAGAGGCACACATCTGATTCCCACTACCTTTGTTGGAAATTACACGGACGTTTCCAAGGACCGAATTTAACCACCTAGTTACAAGTAAAAGAAAATACAGAACGTTCTTTCTCCTTGCTAGCTCACATGCATCTGTGACCAGGTGCATCACAACAGGATAAGCTGCAACTGTTATAGAGTGGAGCAGTTTAACCACAATATTTAAGGTTAATCACTACCCTTATCTTGAGGCCTTCCACAGCTGTTGGTAAAGTCATCAGGGAGTGCATATCTCAAAAGAACATCAGCACAATTATTTGCTCAGGAATTCAGAAAGTATTCTCAACAAAGGCCCTGTGAAGGCTGAAATACTGGATTACTAGTTTTCCTTCCCATAAGGAAGTTTCTGATACTTTGCCTATGTAAGGCCTGGAAGGGTTCTTTTGGTGTTTTATTTTGATTATTCCTGTGGCCATGCACAGACCCAGATTCTTGGAACTTCTATGATGTTATTTACCTGAAGAAATCTAATTATTCAAATCATGATATTACAGAATTCATAGGATTAACATTTTTTCATTTTACTACAGAAAACAAAGGCCAACTCATGCAGCAATGGCCAAATGTCCTGGCCAAATTCCACACCGTAGCCCATACCTACTTAAATTCTCTCTCTAGTTTCAATTACTTTCCCACATAACCCCTTCTTCCTCCCATGCACACAACACACATTATTCCATTATAGACATGTGCTTTTAATCATGCTCACTGATCTGCTTGGTACTCAACAGAATTCTGGATCTTAGATGTAAAAAAGCTAAAGGAATAATGGAGACCCTCTAGGCACAGTATTTGTCCTTGTCTAAATCCCTGAATCAGAAAACTGAGTTAGTGAGCCAAGTATTTCTTCAATATAATAACTGTAAAGTATCTAAAATGGCACAACCATTGTATTTAGGGCTCTTAATAGTCTATTGTGAATTCTAGTTTATGTCCTAGAGGCACTGACAGAGCTTCGGAGGAAGAATGGCAGCAGTTGTGTTTTGCAAATTCATTTGTTAAGAAAATTGAGCCTCTCAAAGATCAGATGCTGTTTCAGATCAAAGTCTTGAGAGTCCAACCTGAGGGCATTGTTATGGCCTTCTGATTTTCCTTTCAGTACATTTAAGGCAGAGATGGCAGTCTTGGAGACAGATGGGCCATATCCTGCTCATACACATCACACCATGAATCCTGACTAAGGGCTTGGCTACACTGGCGCTTTACAGCGCTGCAACTTTCACGCTCAGGGGTGTGAAAAAAACACCCCCGAGCGCTGCAAGATACAGCGCTGTAAAGCGTCATTGTAATCAGTGCTGCAGCGCTGGGAGCGAGCTACACCCGTAGAGGATGTGGTTTATGTCCAGTGCTGGGAGAGCTCTGCACTGGCGTTCCAACCACACTCACACGTCAAGGCGCTGCCGCGGCAGCGCTTTGAAATTTCAAGTGTAGCCATACCCTGACTCTGGTGAGTCACTGAAGTAACTGAGAGCAGAATCTGATCCTGTTGTACAGAGACCATCCCCATGTGGTCCCAACCAGAAGAGACCTATCTCTCTAGGGGTGAAGGGCAGTTCTCTCTCCAGGTCTACTTTTTCCCAGGCCCACTGACAAAGAGACTCATTGCACCTCCCTCCCTTAGGCCTTGCTCAGCTTTGTCACCCCTGCTCCCCTGGGGCAGCCAAATCTGTGGGTTCAGTCCGTCCGTCCCCATCAGAAGGTGCAGCTCCGAGCATTCCCAGCTGGGAAGGAGCCACTGCATTCCCTCAGAGGAAGTAGCTAGGATCCTAGTAGGAAACACCCCTTCTCCCCAGCTCCTCCACTCCCACTCTCTTTGAGTGTGGGTGCAGCAGACTGCTGCTAGCTCCACCCCTTTCCCTGACTAGCCCCACCCCACTTGGAGGCACCTCCCCTCAGTGTAACAGGCATCTCCTTTCTAGGTAGCCTCGCCCCGGGGTGGGTGTGACTCCCTGAAGGACCGCCCCCTCCCGTATTAACCCGCCCCCCAAGTGGGTGTGACTCCCCAGAGCCCCGCTCCCCCTCATGGCGATGGGCGGAGGTGGGGCTTAGTGCGCCTGCGCAGCAGGCGGGGACGTAGGGGTCGGTTGTTGTTGGGCTCGGTGCGCCGAGCGCGGACTCGGGGTTTGCCTGAGAAGCGGGGGGCGGGTCAGCGCCTCCTGGAGCCCCGGCCCGGGGAGGGGCCCGGAGCCGGACATGGCGCGGTAGCCGTCAGCGGGAGCGGCCGGGCAGACGGGGCAGCCCCCGCGGCACCGAGCGGATCCCCGCCAGGGGTGGGGGGGCTGCGAGTCTGAGGGGGCTCCTGAAGCGAGGGGGGAGGGGCTGCGAGCTCCCGACGGAGTCCGAAGCGCGCGGGGAGGAGACCTGCCGCCCCGGCGGACGCCCGCTGCGCGCCCAGCCCGGTGACCCGCAGCGGGGGCAGGCGGCTGGGGCCACTGGCTGCCGCCCGCGCTCCGTAGCAGCGCGGGCACAGAGCGGGGCTCTCCGCCCGGGGAGCGGGGCGCTGCCTCGAGCCGCGCCAGCCCTGCGCTCACACCCCAGGCCGGGCTGTGGCGGGATGCGCAGGAGCCGCCCGCGCCTGTGAGTCCGGTGTCGGGGGGGTTCGTCGGTAGCTCACTGGGGCCCCCTGCAGTGCCGCTGGCCCGTGGATGGACTGCCTGGGGCCCGAGGGCTTCCCTGCCGCCTCCCGTGCTAGAGTCCGCGGCCCCGCTCTGCGGGCGGGGGAATAAACGCGCGCGCTGGGCTGGAGGAGGCGCCTTGGCCTGGGAAGACACTTGACATCTGTGCTCGTTCGACCTGGGCTGAAGATGATGCTCGCGAAGCGGACTTGCCAGTGTTGGAAGCGTCTCTCTTCCTTGCCAGCCTTGGTCCTGGTTAACTGTTGTGTCTTGCTGGCGAGCGCGGATAATACCAGTCAGGCGTATTACACCGCCCTCATCAATGTGACTGTGTTGAACCCCGACCGAGTCAGCCCTACCTTACTCAGGATCGATCGTGGACGCTACGGGCAGGATTCCCCCAAAGTGGAGGTCAAAGGCCTGCTTCTGGCCCCAGTGCCTATCAACGGAGGTAAATATCGTTGACCACCTCTTTTCCTTTATGGTGAATGGAAGGGCTGTGCCTTGAAAGTGTCCCAGATCTTTTTATGGGTTTTGGATGGTATGCTTGATTATTGAGTAAGATTGTGTTGGGTAGCACACACAAAATAAACCCAGCTACGAACAAAATAAACTTGGCCGATGCTGTCTTGTGCTGTGGTGAGTACTAAACAATCTAATCTGATCTTAGAGTAAATCATTCACTTGCTATCTGGTAACTGCTCTGTCAACAAGATATCTCTGTGTGTCAGGCTTGCAGATTTTCATTGTTATCTCTGGCAAAGAAGAGGAGGGAGGACTTTCCCTTGCTAGAATATTCATAATCTGTTTCTGAGTGTGCTAGTACTGAGCAATTGTACAGGGTTCAGCAAGTGTTAGTCATGTCGAGACTCATGCATTCTTTCTGAATTAATGGCAGTGTTTAGATATTAGGTATTTTTGATACATTACTTTGTTTAATGCACTATCTCCAATGTCAAAATTGCTAAACTGTCCCTTTTCAGAACTTCCATACTAGATATTTATCAGGAGAATTTGATGTGTCTAACTGCATGAAACTACTTGATAGCATAGTCAGTTATACATTTTACCTTATTTCTATATATTTGCAGTTACAGGATGGTTGAAGTCACTAAGCTTGCATCCTTGTGTGTGTCAGACACCCACAATATGCTTGCATCTGATACAAGCAATACACCACATATGTGGCTCTGTAATTACGCCTTACCTAGATTTCATCTCTTATTAATCTGTGCACTGTTTTTGTAACTAGTATGATATTAGCATTTTAAATAAAATGTGAATATAATAGCTTTAACTTTTTTGTTGATTGCAATCTGATAAATAAAATGTGAGATTCTTTGAGAGACTATTAACCTATTCATGTTGTTCTCTTAATGATACTAATCTTGTCAGGGCTGGAATTAAAGCCATTAACTAGGAGTACTTAAGCAAGTCAAAATAGTAAAAATTTTAAATGGTATTTCTTGAATTAAATAATGTATCACAGGGTTTGCAGGCTGCTACCTTTCTTGGATATGGGCTTACTTGATGGATCATATCTGGCTCCTAGCATGTCTTCTGGATGCTGTACTTCTGCAGAGAGAGAGGAGAATATAAAATAAATCAATCTTCTACTGCTTGTAATGTAAACCCAGAAACTAATAGCTGGTATTTGGGGGGGGGGGCAAAGTGTACATTTTTAAAAGAATTGAAAACATCTTTTGAATTGTCATAATTACCTGTCACAAATCCTAACATCACAATATTATGTTTTGATGTTGAAGGCCACTTATAGGATTTGCCTTGACTAGGCTAAAATATGAGTGGAATTTTTGTCTGTTTTTTGGGATATGGTAATATGTTAAAAGTCTAGTGTAGTGTCAAGGCAAGTTGTATTTTAGCACATGCTTGCTGGTCTAGTTAAAGCCCTGAGCTTCACTAGAGTTTTTAGAAGTGTTACTTAGACCATGCTAGAATAACACATTCTGAAAAAGACATTTTTTTTATCATAATCAAAATAAAACCATAGAATGATTGTTCCCTAAGGGCACTTAGGAAGGATGGATTTGGAATTCAAATAAAGGCCCTCCAGTGGCAGTTGACCTCATTTTTTTTGAGTCTCTATTCTCTCCCACTTCCCCTCTCCTTCCTCACCCCCCGAAAACTTGACATGAAATGAAGATGCTGTCTTGGTGAAGTGGAAGGAGATGCAAAACAATGTCTTATAGATGATAGGTATCTCTTTAACACATATTGTTTTTAGTATATGAAAGAGTCTAACATCTGGATTTCCTTTACTGCAAAGTGCTGCATTTTTTATCAATAAGAATTATTGATGAAACAATCCTTAAGTTTATTTTAGCAGTCTTTTCCTTTCTATTCTGATAGTCATCTCCAAAGAGTTAGTGGAAGTATTTGTCAAAGGACGATGGTATTTTCACTGGAATAACGAGAAAAGCTAAATAAACCCTTAGCAAGTCCATAAACAGCCTTAAAAGTATAACATGAGAAATAATTTCAGCTAAGCAGCATGGTGAATCATGAAATTGCAGACCTGAATTATTGCGGTTTTGACATGCTGTAATCACTAATGTTTGGTATGTCATCACTTGCTCAACAAGTTCAGTTCTGTCCTTCAGCTTGTCAAGAGAAGCCTATAAAGGTAGACCTAACTGTCTTCCACTCTTCCTTTAATCCCTTTTATGAAGTGCTTTGTACTGCTCTGTTTAAAACCTTGCATATTTTGCTTTATTTGTGCAAAGACAATTTTCCGACAGGTAAAAATAATAGTATCACACAATTCATTTAGTGTAGAGAATATTGAAATATTTATTTCACAAGCTATAACTAACATACTTGTTTGCACACTTATAAATAGTCTTAATGGTTTTCTGTTGGTTGTATTGCTGTATTTGATAAGCGAGCCTTAATGCCTTCCTGCTACTAGCAGTTGCCCTAATACCTTTATCATTGTCTGTTTAACTTGCTGCAAGAGTTTTAGAAGATAATTAATAACTCTTAAACCAGAATAACTAGTGCAGTCCTTTGCTGTACATCGACTCTTTACCTGTCACTTAGGCTGAGCAGAAAAGACCTTGTATTGTGATATTGTATAGGCAGATTTACTGATAGTGAAGTTAGGGCTTGGTAGCAGCCCACTCAATCACTATCTTGCATGGAATTTTCGTGAACCTGGGTGCTCAGCATGATGACTCTGCTTATGCATATACTGAGAGCATCCATGTGTTGAGGACCTGAAATACCCCTCTTTGTGTGCAAATGTTACTTCAGTGCACTGTAGTCTCTTGTTCATTGCATATAGAGAAGTAAATTACTTTCACACATTAGTGGCATTAGGACCAATCCTGAAGATGCTTAACTGCCGTAATGGGACAACTCTTGGTACTAGGTAGTTTTCATGATGTGGCTCTTTGTTTACTCAATATTTTTATATGCTATTAAAACAAATTTTTAAGATACTGTAGTCCCCTGCAATTATGTGGTGGTTTTCCCAGATGTTAAAGATGTGATTGCATCATGCTGCAGTTTTTTTACACTTGTGCATTTTTCCCTTCTCTCCTGTCCACATATGTAGCTGAAATACTTCCAGTTTATTACTCTGTCCTGTTAGTATGCACATTAAGACAATTTGATTTCTCTATGCCTTGCTCAAACTTGTGTGAACTCAATATCAGGTTTCAAAAGCTGTATTCCACCCAAAGAAACTGTACTTGATTAGATGGTAATTCGCAAAAGTGATTCTGTGAATATAAATTGCTAGTGTAACTTGAATGGTATGGCTATGGCACAGTTACCCTAAAATGGAAATATAGCATAAATAAATGTATACCTTTTATAAGTATGATAATATAAAGGCTGAATAGCTCATCTATTCTTGTGTTCTCCACTTACATATGTTTTGGTTCCTTTTCTCATTACCCCAAAAACTATAGTTGTTTTTTTTTTAATTATTCAAAACCAAGTACTTAATTTTTATCCTGAGAATATGTAATTTCTAAAAATAGAGATGATCATAAAATAAGTACTAATGGGGAAACCACAGATTACTTTGACATCAGTACTGAATAATTATGATGAAAGAATTTTTTTATAGGTCTGTTACCAGCTTCTCTAGGACTATAGGTACAGTTGGTAGTTACCATTTTTAAAGATTATTCTGTCACTTTAAATGAGCAAAATTAACTCCTTATTTCAATATCGGTAAGACTCTGACAATATAGTTTTCTAAGGGATCTTTTTGTAATGATCCCAGTGACCATTACTGTGTTTAGAGTGGATTCTTATTGCTTGCTCTACCTTTGAAATTTTCTCTGGAAGATGTTTTTTAAAAAGGAACTAAGTATTTTATGGAGTATATTTTTTTTCCAAAGTGAAAAATCTTGGGAATTGGGAACTTTGTAGTGGTCAGTATTTAACCCATGATCACTTGTGTATGTGTACAATCCAGGGATTTAAAACAGACTTATAAAATCAACCAAGGTAACTAAACCATAGGAATTTGGCTATTGTAACTTGTTTTTCCCAGAGATGCTTAGCATCAGTGTTAGAAATGGTGTACTCCCATCCTGTAATTTCCTTGTCTTAATATGTGAACACCTTGAAACCTCTTGTTTTTCAGCCATTTTCTGTTGGAGGCAGATGGGTGAGACTTTTCTGAATACTTGTTCCTTCTTTGTGTGAAAAAGAAACTATTGAGCAAAATAAGGCATGTCCTTCTCTAGGGGCTGAATATGCTATTTTTGCAAATCCCAGTCAACCACATACTGTTGCGTAGTACTGTTTTATTATTTTTTATTATGACAGCACCTATGGAGCCTGTTTGGGCTGCGCTATACTAGGAGTGTACAAATAAAACATAATGCCTGCCCCAGATTATTCACAATCTTGAGATTTAGACAATATGTGACTGGTGACTAAACCAACAAACAGGAGCAGGGAGAGCATTGTGAGGAAAGGGTTGTGGCAGAGATGGGTGTGGATGCATATAGCCTATATCATGTCGGACAATAGGGATTAGGAGATATAGCTAGACTAAAACTGTACTGGGGTTTACAGTTGTAATTAAATTTTTCTATTGAGCCACCAAGAAAAAAAACAGATTAATTCTCATTTCAAAGTGCTTCTCCTAATCAATTTAGTTAAATCCAAAACGCTACCTTTTGTAGCTAAAATGCTCTTTTATATAAACTCTGATAGTTTTTTAAAACTGTTGACTATGTCAGATTTTGTACAAGCACTGCTTTTTAAAAGACTATCACACACATGACAGAACCGATACTGCCTCTTTAAAATAGGACGAAGTAAGGTGACTGCTGCTTTTCTGCCATTAATTCTTCCAGCTGGAGTTCTGTCCTCTCAATTCTAATGCATAAGTCTTTTGCTGCACAAACCTGCATGTTTGAATGTTACTTAAGTTAGACAACTTTTGGAAGAGCTGCCAGGCATTGATGGCCCTGTGGCACAGCTTGTTTTGAACTTGCTCATGTTAACAAATCCATATTTCTGTAGCCCTGCAAATAGCGGGTATCCGCGGATGTCCACTTCCAGGGATGAGGATATCTGTAGACCATTTATGAGGATACCAGCGTGGATACGGGTACAAATTTTGTATCTATCACAGCCCTGCTTGGAAAGAGTGGGTGAGCAGCTGTGAGGAACCGTGGTGCGGATCCTCCACCTGCCCTGGGCGGAGGGCCTGACGGGCAGGGACAGGAGCCAGGGGTTGCTCGAGTCCCACACCCAGGGCAGGTGGAGGGTCCGCCATGGCTCCCCCCAGCGGTCTGCCAGCTCCTACCGTAGCTGGGCTGCGGCTCTGAGCCACCCCCTTCCCCGGCCGGAGCTGGGTCAGGGAGAGCCGCACTAGGAGCTGTGGGGAACCTGAGTATCTCCACCTGCCCTGAGTGAGCGGGCTAAGGGACAGGGATGCAGGGAGTTGGGGGGCAAGGGCCGTGGGCTGCTCGGGCACCGTGCCCAGGGCAAGTGGAGGGTCCATCGTGGCTCCCAACAGCTGCCAGCACACCTCTCCCCGACCGGCTGCAGAGGCGGGGGGTGCCTCAGAGTCTCAATCCAGCCCCCAGTGTAGAGCCCTTCAAATCCACGAATATCCACATCTGCAGATAATTTCTGCAGATTAGATGTGGATACACATTTGTGTATCCATGCAGGACTCTACATATTTCTTCAAAGCAGATCCTTTTTCTTCTAGGTTGTTCAGTTTCTACAGCTTTCATAAAAGTTCTTGCATTCCTAGTAGCAGCCCTCAGACAGCAAAAGACCCCTATCTCTCCCTGGACAACTTGTTAATGAGGGTCCCATTTACAGACAAAGCAACAATGGATACCCAGCATGCAACCTGGTTTCTGGAGTATTATGTCTTCATGTTGCATCTAAAGAGACAAATATTGATTGAGATTAAAAATTGAGACACCACCTACAGTATAAAGTGTTAGTGTCATAGGAGAGGCAAGGTAAGTTAAGGGCACTCACAGGAGAAATCTACAACTTCAGAGACCTCAGTCTCTGTCTCTCAAGAATGTCATGCATAGATATGCCAGTAAGGGCCTGAGTCTACATGAGGCTTCTTCAGAGGTTCTGTTTTTTCCATACACTCTGCTGTCTTGTTTAGTAATGAATCTCTCTCTCCCCAAACTGCTACCATGTTCATCTTCTGGTGATTGAAGGACAGACTTACAAAAGGATTCCTTGTACAGGAGGAAGATGGAGCAGTCATAATGACCAGTGCCAATCTAGGAGAGTGGAGTACTCACTGAAGAACAAAGATCAGAGACCTGATCCCAGGAAGAGAAGAGGCACAATATAAACTGGCTAGAGGTCAGGGCCATCCAGTAAGGGTTCACAGCATAGATTCCTTCTGTGCATTTTCCATAGTCTTGTAATGACAGACCACATCTCTGCCATGGCCTATGTAGACAAAATGAAGTATTACCACATCTTCATCTTTCCAGAAAGACACAACTGTTGATGTCTTGGGCAGAGCAAACCTGTTACCAGTATGTGCCATACATAATAAGGGAAAGCTGAATACCACCACAGTGAGGCTGGGCACTGGGAAGAAAAACAAAGACCCACAACACCAAGGCAATGGACCTGTTAGCTTTTTCTTGCAACCACACAGTGTCTAGCTAGTGTCTAGCTTTTCAGGAGGAGGGTTCATGAACTTGGCCAGCAGCCACTCCTCAAATGGTTAAGAGATTGGAAGGAAAACACACTTCCAGCACCACTACTTGTTGAGGAGAACTATTCAACATGGCAAGTAGATCTACCCGTATTTCTACTACAAAGGGACCTGCCTGTTGTCACAAGGGCCAGTCTTGCACCGAGAGCTAGACAGGCTTGAACTAGCTGCCTGATGTGAGAAGAATTGACTGTAAGAGGATAAACTGATATGGTCACTGTGTTTGATCTCAAGGAAGACATCCAATATGGCTTATTTCATGATGTGGTCAAGCACTGGTTTAGGGATCTGTGACGCTCTGTACCCCAGAGCAACACCCTGGCACCTCCATATTCACCACTGTCAATATAATTGATATATTTTGTACAAAGTATGCCTTGTTAGGTATCATTTTAAGTCTTGATCTATTTAATATTACTATCCTGTTGGATTGCATGTGCTATCATTGTATGTGAAGTTATGAAGTTTGCTCTGTGTGTGTTACTAAAATATGTTGTGACGTTGGAAACACCCACAACCAGCCTTTCAGGTACAGAAATGGTGCAGCCAGACACTGATAATGGCCCATTAAGGGGAATCATTCACATGAGGACTAACCCAGGAACTGTATACAATGGAGACCTCTCAGAGAAAGCACATAGACAATGGAGACTGCTTGACTCTTATCATAACAAAAGATCTTTCCAGCAAGCTGGAGGAACCTATAAAGGAGGGGAAGTGACATCATCATTTGGCCATATTTCCTCCCCTCCCCCTCTTCCAAACTCAACGTCTGGAAACACGTCTGGAGGACAAACAGTGAACTGGGGAAGTGGTTCCAGGCTAGAAAGAAGAATCCCAGCCTGTGTATTAAGGAATTATACCATCAGGGTGAGACACTGTTTGATTTAAATCCTGTCTAGTTTATAGAACTCAGATTTACTTTTATTTCTTAGGTAATCAACTTTGGTCTGCATGCTTATTACTTATCACTTTAAATCTATATCTTTCTGTAGTTAATAAACCTATTTTTATATCTAAAATTGTGTTTTGCTTGAAGAGCTTGAGAAATCTGATCAAGAACAAAAACTGGTGCATGTCCATTGAGGGAGGGGCGGACTGGGCAGTAAACTTACATTGGTCAGGCTTCTGACCAGGGCAGGACAGTACAACTCTGAGGCCCTAAGCCGGGGAGCTGTGGGGAATCGGCTCGAGCCTCTGAATTGTTGGTTCATGAGTGGCTGGTGAAAGTATTCACGTAACTCAGCTGGGTGTGTCCTTGCGTGTGGATGGCTGTGTAAGTGCAGTACTTGGAGTGGTTTGCAGCTTGTTACAGCATCACAATGTGAGAGGGAGCCCAGGTTGGTGAGACAAAGGGCTCAGCAGTTCCCCAGTCCCAGGATGCACCTTAAGGATCCCATCATAGGATCAAGGCATCATTTCATCAGAATTAGCCAAGGTTAGGGGAACTTGAAGGTGATGGCCATGTAATTGTCTTTTCACACATTTTCCAATTCTGTAACCAGGACATTGAAATGTTGTCTGATCTTCCTTTTGAGAGGAGCTGTACTGTGACCTTGTGTGCATGTAAAAATGTGTACATAATTGTAATATATCTGCTTTTAACTGGGTTCACATTGCTAATAAAAGACCATTATAACCGATGTAGACCTTAGACAATGAAAAGGAATATTTCTTATCTGTACTTACTGGAAAAGTCCTTTTGTACAAATAGTAAGTTCAGACTGGCCATTCCTTGGTAGAGTATTTTCTGTTGTGAACTGGGATCAGAATTGATCTTTATGTTGAAGGAAGTTTTGTTTTTATTATGTTCTGCATAAGGAGACAGAAGTGCCCATAGTTACTTTCTTGAATTAAGTGTAATTCCCTTAATGAGGTAGTGAAGATCCTTATTTTTGGCTATGGAAATTGCTTATGGATAGTGATGCACCCCTTTGTGCCAGTGGCTCATGATCACTTCAGTCAATAGACTTGTTATATGCAGATTAATTGAAACAGAAGTTGAGATGTTTTGTGGCTAAACATTAGATCCCACTAGTTATTAAATGGTAGTTTGCTAAATTGGCTGTGCTATAATCTGTGAGAAGAATGTCCAAACTGCATCACCCAACAAGTTCACAGTACAACAGAAAATGTAGGGAAGGGGATTTGGGCCAAATACTGACTGTGCCAGTCCTAAGATGGACCTATATGCTGGTAACAGATCACTTTGAGTTAGCCCACATAATTGCACTTGCATCTATAGTGAAAAGTACAAAAATAGCTTTCTGTTTATTGATACTTTTTCTACAATAATGAAATGACATAAATGACTTCTGATCAGATCTCTTCATATGTAAGTGATTTGTATTAGCAATCATTTAAATTACTCTTAAATTGCTTTTCATTATGTCATGGAGACCATCCAGCTGATATATTCAAGTCCTAGGCTTGTGAAAAATATTGTACATTCCAAAAGGCATCTGAATAATGAGCATAGATGACGGATGATAATGGACAACTATTGACAGTTAAACTTGCTGACTTAGTTCGGTTATCTGTCCCTTACAGTGCTGATTGATATGCTCAGTACTGGTGTATAGTAGATATTTTATAAATTCTATAAGAAGGGGGAGTGATTCACTGTAAGACTTAGATCCTCTGGAGTGTATTAAAAACCATATTAAAACAAAAAACCCACTAAAAAGTACTGACTTTCCATTAGTGTTCCCTGTACACTGTGCAGTTGTCAGCAATAACAGACTTTATGGAACTTATGCTACGTACATAGAATGGTGAATTTAAAGATGTTATAATGAGTAGTGGTACTTTATCTCAAACAAGGATATACCTATAATAAAATTCTATTATTCTCATTTCTTAAATTTTTGAGACCCTGTCTTCTCATGATCAGTTTGAATACTATTCCTTAATATGTTTTGACTGTTACAGGAGACTGTGCACCTTAGTATAGTTTTTTTAATTTTTACCACTTGTAATTTCTGGTTTTGGTCATTAAGTGTTTCTTACAGGATTGCTATGCTACATTTTGTCCCCCTCCTCTTTTGTATTTTGGATATTCTTGTACCTCTAAGTTTCATGACTTCAAAATTAATTTTTTGCTAGAGATTATAACTTGTCTAATATTTGTAGGATATATATTGTCTAGGGCATAAGTAGTGTTTAAATAAATCAAGTTTCTGGTTAAACTACAAGTGGAGTTTTTCTGCTGGTTTAGGTCTTTTTCTTCAGGCTCCCTTTAATAGAGAATTTGGCTATAATCTTCCCACAGTTGCTTAGTAGGGGTTGGTAAAGGCTTTCACGCAATCTACTGTCCTTACCAACACAGCTGGATCTGATGTGGATGATTATATCCTCTCTACTTGATCAGAGCTTTTGTCAGTTTTATTACAACTGACATGCCTGAAGTACTGTCTCAGATATCTGACTTAGATGTTTCCAATATTGGTCAAAAAAACTTTTGTCAGGCTTGTTGCCTCTTCTGTAGGAAGGCCACCTAACTGAATCAGTAAGTTGCAGCAGTTTATTCCAAGCTTCTAGCGAGAAATGCTACAACAGCTTTTTGTAGTACTTAGTTGTCCCTCACATGGACTGCTGTATTTATTGTGCTGTCATACCTTAGGCTCTCAGTTCTGGGAACTTTTATATTTTTCCCCCTGCTTCTCCAGATTTCTGTGTTTCTGAAGTACAAAGTCTAGAATAAAGCAACAAAGAGTCCTGTGGCACCTTATAGGCTAACAGATGTATTGGAGCATGAGCTTTCGTGGGTGAATACCCGCTTCGTCAGATGCATGGGACAGATCCAGACTAACACGGCTAGCACCCCTCTGATACATAAAGTCTAGAATGTCTCAGAAGCACTGGTTTGCACAATTGGGTTTCTGCTTCTAACGTGCTCTTTCTTTTTGGAAAAAGTAGAGCTATCAGGGTTGGAAGGGACCTCAGTAGGTCATCTAGTCCAACCCCCTGCTCAAAGCAGGACCAATTCCCAACTAAATCATCCCAGCCAGGGCTTTGTCAAGCCTGACCTTAAAAACCTCCAAGAAAGGAGATTCCACCACCTCCCTAGGTAACCCATTCCAGTACTTCACCACTTTCTGAGTGAAAAAGTTTTTCCTAATATCCAACCTAAGCCTCCCCTACTGCAACTTGAGACCATTACTCCTTATTCTGTCATCAGGTACCACTGAGAACAGTCTAGATCCCTCCTCTTTGGAACCCCATTTCAGGTAGTTGAAAGCAGCTATCAAATCCCCCCTCATTCTTCTCTTCATAAAGCTTAGTCAGAAGCATCTAGTGTGTGAGAGAGATCCTTTTCTTTCTCTCTTACATAGCTCCAGTACTGGTAATAGATCCTGCATGAGTTACTCCTGGGGGAATTATGCACCAAAAAATATAAATTCTGCGCACCAATATTAAATTCTGCATATTTTAAAATACCTGTCAACAAATTTGTAACAATAAAGACAACACAGATTCAGGAAATGTTTTTTGACAAATAGATTCCTTACTAGGCATATTGATACAGAACTTTGAGTGATAATTCATTTAAACCAGGGGTTCTCAACCTTTTTCCTTCTGGAAACCCCCCCACGCTATAAAAACTCCGTGGCCCACCTGTGCCACAACTAGTTTTCTGCATGTGAAAGCTAGGGCCGGCGCTAAGGGTAGCAAGCCGGGCGATTGCCTGTGGGCCCACACCACGAGGGCACACCACAAAGCTAAATTGCTAATATGTTGGCTGAATTTTCCTTTCTGAATATTCTATAATTACTGAGGGAATAACAAAATACAGTGATCCCATCAAACCATTAATAAAGCGACATACAAATCAAGTTTTATGACTTTTTTTTCTTATCCTTATCTGAACAAAAGATAAAACTAGCCTTGAAGTGGTAACTAACAACAAATAGTATTTTCTATTGCTGTAGGTACTAGTTCTATTCCATTATAAAATAGTGTAAGGTTTATAATACCTTTTTTTATTATTATTATTATTATTATTATTATTATTATTATTTTTTGCTAAATTTGAGTGATGTGTGAAGGGATAGTGATTTGACTTAATGTAAAAGATGTATGGCTACAATTTTCACACAGTTTCAAAATTCTGGAATGAGAGTCTAACTATAAAATTTCTTGTAATAAGAAGACTTTTAGGCTTCCATTCTAGTTTCAGTGGGCCTGGCAGCACTGGGTGATCTTCACATCCTAGATAGTATAGTATCTAGTTACAATGGAATGTATTAAAAATGGAGCAATTGTCAAACTTTCTTACCTCATCTGTTTAATGTTAATCTTCTGATGTCTTTGTTTCCTGTCATAATTACTTTGTCTTGCCTCTTGCATATTGCCCATCTTTGCTCCCAATACTTCTTAGTCTTGATAATGATTGCAATGAAAAAAGTAATCTCATAATCTGATTAAACTATTATCCCAGGATAAAATTTGCATGCATTTGCTTTTAGAAGAAAATGCAAACTTAATAATATTGGATATAACTATTGCAGCTCAAAGCAGAAGCTAAGTTAAAAATAGGAAATTAGAGATAGTAAAATATCCTGTGAGTTCTCATTGTTAAGCCAAGGAGTTTGTGTGAAATTCTGCTTTTACACTGAGCTTCATCTTTGGATGTGTGTATGCTATGCCACAGTTATTGGAATCTGATTTTGCTGAAGAAAAATATATATGCCTTTGGCCCTGGGAATTTTGATGGTTTTTTGCCCTGCTTATGATATTCTGTGTTTTCCAGTTCATAGACTACTGCTCTGAACAAGTGGGAAGTATTTATTAAATAGTAAACAGCTTTATCTAAATGTAGATAGTCAAGGTTGGTATGTCCAAAGCTTGACATACTTTTTTGTCCCTTTTGCAGAGTCCAATGTAATTTGAGGGATTTTTAAAATAAATACATGTGCTACTTCTGCTTTTGTAACTGGTTTGTTGTACTTTTAAATAAAAACACACACAATACACAAAGTACTCTTATGACTATCATAACCTGATACAGTATCAGTGCTCCTAAAATACTTTTTTGTGACTCAGAGCCAGAGATTAATGGTTACCATAAATCTTAAAATAGAGGGGTTGTCTGTCAATGTAATGGAAGAAAACACCTGACTTTAAAGCAAGAGATTCCAGTTTCAAACTTCTAGATTTCAGAGTTTTGTTGTATACAGAGTTCAGAAAAGAAATGAAATTCAGATTTAAGAATTCAGTTAAATAGCTTTTATAACAATGCCTGAAGTATTCTAATCTAACCTTGCAGAACCACCATGAAGATGCATATAACTTACTTAGCTAATTCTTACAATGTTGATGGGAAAACTTAATTTCCTGTCAAATTACTTGTCCCAGGCAAGTGATCAAACACTTTTTTTTGTAAAGATGTCCCTAATACAGGTTCGTCCACCCAAATGAAACGAGGATGGATAGTAATCTTTAAAATTTCAGAAGAGATCTTTTAACCATTTGAAAGCCCCATTTGTCACATTCTCCTACTCCTGGATAGAGTCACTTCACTGCATGTTAAACAATGGGGACCTTTGTCTGGCTTGTTGAAGGTTGTATTGCCCCTTTAATGGCAGCTAGAGTGTTACCTGCTGTGTGGAGACAGCTTCATACCAGGTCAGCGTGGGGACGCTAGGTTACCAGAAGAGAAGAGAACTGTTTATGCCCACATCTATGCAGTAAAAGCCCTCTTTTTCTCACCTGGACCAGGCTAAGCAGTGCCCACTTTCCCACTCACGGAAGTAGTTGAAATGCCAGATTTCATCATGATCAACTGTGAGCATTATGCTAGTCTCCCCTTTTCTTGGGGGTTAGGAAGGATCTTTTCCCTTACCATCAGATTGACCAAGACAAGGTGGATTTGCTTGCCTTCCCCATAGCAGGTTGAGGGCTTAATGGGGGACAAAGATCAAAAAGGACAGGAGTTAGGCTGTGATTATGTACGCTTGGGACGGATGTCCAATACAGGTGCTTCATAGGGAATGGATATGGTGATCAGATAAAATGGATTGGGAAAGCAGCTCCCTGGGTATATGTAGATGAGTATGGAATTACCTGCACTGAACAATTTTATCTGCCAGATTCTCCTAGTCATGTAGAAATAAAGTTTCAGCATAATTAAAGCGTATCCAGTGTCTGCTGTCCTTCCAGCATAGCCGGACAATGCTTATAAAGGCCTTCTGTTTGGATTCTTTGTTACATGTAGTAGGCTAGATGGTAGTGTAGTAAATATCACAAATAGACTTGTCCAGAAAATGCAGGTTGCCATAGAGAAGCACATTTTATTACCCTTTTAAAGGTCACAAAGTTATAGCATACTTGACTTAATGTTTTTTTATTAAGTGCTATCTGAAAAGCTTTCGGAAGCCTTACTGCGTTTAAACAAAACCACTGTTTTAACCTTATTGGTAGCTAGTGATGTTTTTACTTTTTGGCAGTTGAAGGGCATAACATTGACTCTTTTTTAAATACTATAAATTGTTACCACTTTGCTCTCTTGGAAGTTACAATTTAATAATGCTACAGTTTCTTGAATGAAACAAGCATTAGTTTCTCTGTCTAAGAAGTAAGTTTCCAGCCATGTGCAAACAGAACCATTTTTCACTGGTGTCAGCTGTTGTACCACAAGTGATGTATTGTACCTTGTTTTTTGTCCCTTTTGTATGGTGGGTTGGTTTCTCAGTGTCCCGGGAGAAATTGTATGACACTTGCACTTTAACTATAGGCTGAGTGAGGGGTACTACAGGAAGGCTCTGACAGAGGTCTTGAAATTAAGTATAACTGATTTTTTTTTATTCTGACAGTTTATTAATTCTGTAGTAGAAACCTGTTAACTTGGTTAATTAGTTGCACCACAATGTTCTTAAGATAGACCAGTGACAATTATTAACACTAGTATGTACTTGATTGAACTGGTTTAAAAGCTTGTTTTCACATCCTCCTTTGTTTAGCCATACTTCACGCTGGAATGATATTTATAACTGCATTAAAAGGGAGAAAACCCTGTGTGGCTGAGAAACAGATGCTTGGTAATGCCTATGGCACATAAACCATATTTTAATGTTGTTTTTCCCCCTGAGTGAGTAATTGATTCAAATATTAATTCATTGTGGAGTTACAAATATCTTTGTGGTCACTAAATTAATTCTCAGATGTATATATTCACAGCTCCTAATGAGTATGAGGTTTTAAAACTATTTTTGAAGGGAACTTTCCCTTTAAGCATGCAACTTGTTTTAGGCTTTGGTAGCCAGAGAGTAATAACTATCAAGTATAAGACAACTGAATTCTTTGGCAAATGTTTCTTTTTGTTTTCCTTCTAACTTTTTTGCCGGTTTGAATAAATCCCTGATGTATAAATTTCTCCTTTTTAGTGGTGGATCGTCTGGGCTGTGATCCTCGAACACGTTTCCATGTTCCTCCAAATACCAAGCAGTGGATTGCCTTGCTGCAACGAGGAAACTGTACATTTAGAGAGAAAATATTGCGAGCAGCTTCACATAATGCCACAGCTGTGGTCATTTACAACAATATATCCAGTGAGGAACCTGTCACTATGACTCATCAAGGTAAATAGTATGAAGTCTGTTTCTCTTTTGTCCGCTTTGCCCTCTGGATATTTTTCTGCCATATAAACTATTTTTAAAGCACTGTTGACCAGGCTTTGGAGCTGTGCTCCAGCTTCGCTCCAGCTTCAGGCAAAAACCTGCAGCTCCATTGCTCCAGAGCTGCTCTGCGCTCCAGCTCTGGGCTCCGCTCCAAAGCCCTGTTGTTGACATAGTATACAACTACTTCTTAAGTGTTTGTACCCTTGGTTCTTTGCAAATATGAGCAAGTACACAATATAGTGAAATACAATGAATACATCTGGAACTGTTTTTTTTTTTTTATTATTATTTTTAAACCTCCAGAGGAATACTCTTATCCACTGAGTAACTTCTTTTCTTTCCCTTTTTTGGGATCTTAGAGCTATCACTTTTGTTTCAAATCTTAGAGCTATTGCTTATTGGAGAGGCAGAAAACAAAACAGTGTATAACAGTGAAGAGCTGTAACTTTATACGAAACATCTGAGAGTGAAGAATTTTTATAGTAATGGGACTTATAGTGGAGTTTTGAAGGCTGGGGGTGTGCTCCTGTTTTGTTTTGTTTTTTGTTTTTGTTTTTTGTTTTTTGTTTTTTTGGCACAAGCATTCCTAGGTTGGTGTTGGGACCCATACCGCCCTGAGATCATGCATATGGCCCACAGAAGCACTTCATCCTGGGCAGCTTCTGTTTTACTTGCTGTGCTTCCCTAGCAAAACAGAATACACTGCTACCTGGTAAGCAATAGGAAGAAGACCCACTGATCCATATTAACATGTGGAATTGGGACAACATTGGCGAAATAGATACTACACATCAAAAAAACAGGGTTTGGGTCAAAATAAAAAGCATAGGTTTATTCATGCTGTATATCTCAGGTTGTCGGCATCGTTTATGTAGTTATGTAACTTTATTAAAATACACCTCTACCTCGATATAACGCTGTCCTCAGGGGCCAAAAAATCTTACTGCGTTATAGGTGAAACTGTATTACATCGAACTTGCCTTGATCCACCGGAGTGCGCAGCCCCGCCCCTCCAGAGCACTGCTTTACCGCATTATATCCGAATTTGTCTCATATTGGGTTGTGTTATATCGGGGTAGAGATGTATTGTCCCATGTCCCACAGGGGTGGCACTTCAGATTTTGGGATGAGGAGGTAACTTCCAAGCAGGGGTTGAATCACTTGGATTTTTTTGAAAGAGAAAATGTCTATTTTTGGAGCATTTGTTTTGATTAGTTCCTGTATTTTTAACAGTACATATAGATTTATTACAACAAAATTAACAACATAGGGCAAATAGGCAACTTTTAAAGCTAAGCTAAAAACCTTTGCATGCAAACCCAATACCAATAAAACCTAATTTTCAAGTCTTTAAAGCAAAGTTCAGAACACCCAAGAGAAATACAGTAAAATATTACTGATCCCACAGCCTTGATGTATAAATCTTTTAGCCTTTACACAAGTGGCAATGCAGTCATACAGTATGATACATTACTGTTACGAAGCAAACTTGGACAAATTGGTAAGGAGTACAAAAGAGTAGCACAGCCGTGTAGGGGCAAAATCAGAAAGACTAAGGCATAAAATGAGTTAAGTGTATCAGGGAACATAAAAGGTGGTAAGAAGGTCTTTAAATACATTAAGAACAAGAGACAGACAAAGGAACTATAGGTCCTCTGCTTAGCAGGGAAGGAGAGCTAATAACTGGTGACATGAAGAAGGCCGTGGTGTTTAATGCCTATTTTGTTTCAGGTTCACTAGAAAGGTTAATGGTGACTAGATATTCAACTCAATTAATAGTAATAACAAGGGGGAAGGAATGCAAGGCAAAATAGGGAAAGAACAGATTTAAAGACTATTTAGATGTATGCACTTCAGCAGGACCTGATGAAATTCATTCTAGGGTACTTAAAGAACTAATTGAAGCAATCTTGCAACTGTTAGCCGTTTTTTTTGAGAACTCATTGAAGTTGGGTAAGGTCTCAAAGGACTGGAAAAGGGCAAACACAGTACCTATAGTTAAAAAAGGGAACAAAGAAAACCCAGGGAACAGTAGTCCGGTCAGCTTAACTTCAATACCTGGAAAGATAGCGGAACAGATTGTTAAACAATCAGTTTGTAAGCACTTAGAGGAAATAGGGTTGTAAGGAATATCCAGTATGGATTTGCAAAAACAAATCCATGTCAAACCAATCTAATTTACTACTTTGACAGGATTACTGGCCTACTGGATTTGCAGGGAAGGAACCAGTAGATGTAAGATATCAAAAGCCATACTAAAAAATCAAGATGATTCTTGGGGTACCAAGTACTGTGAATCATGTCATTACCCCCTGCCTTCGTCATGAGGGAGTCTTGCCTATGCCTTGTTGGATGTCAGCTCCTTTACACCACCAGCCTTTCTCAGGCTCTCGCTCGAACTCTCTCCTCTAGGGGAGGCCAGCCCTGTTTTCATCTTGCAGGCTAACAATAGATGCGCCCCTCTCCCTAAGTCCTTTTGAAGTGTTCCACTGAGATATCCAGCCCGTTTAATTGGCAACGTACAGAAATTCCAGATCCTCTGCCCCTGGAGGAGCAGTGTGCCCCAGTTTACTAGTTTTACCTTAAACCACCACTCCTGTAAACCAGTGGTTCTCAACAAGGGGTACGCAGAGGTCTTCCAGGGGGGTACATCAACTCATCTAGATATTTGCTTAGTTTTACCACAGGGTACATAAAATGCACTGGTGAAGTCAGTATAAACTAAAATTTCATACAGGCAATGACTTGTTTATGCTGCTCTGTATACTGAAATGCATGTACAGTATAAAATAAATCAATCAGAATATAAATTATGTGGTAAAAATGAGAGAGTAAGCAATTTTTCAGTAATAGTGCTGCAACACATCTGTATTTTTGACACTTTTTGTAAGCAAGTAGTTTCCAAGTGAGATGTACCTTGGGGATATGCAAGACAAATCAGACTCCTGAAAGGGGTGCTGTAGTTTGGAAAGATTGAGAACCACTGCTGTAAATCACACAGCACTGGTAAGCCCTTATAATAAAACAAAAGTAGATTTATTTAAGAAAGACTAAAGATTTAACTAGAAATGAGAGTGGTGGCAACAAATGGTTACAATACAAAACAAAATAAAATCATAAAATGCAAAACGCTATCTACACTTAATAGTTACCTTCCCTATCTAATAAAGTACATCCCCTTCCCCTGCCCCATGATCTGGCAGTTGCAGAACTGGCTGGCTTCACAAGAACCAGGATCTAGTTTTTCATGAGATCACAGTGTTCCTCCAGGTGTCTCCTGAGTGAAAAGATCCACAGGACCTCACTCCTCTGTTACATTGAAAATCATTTGATTCTATGCACTGGCAGAGTGAACTCCTGTCTTGTTGTAATGGTGTTTGTTTTTGTTTTTGTTTTTTTTTTTAACCTTTAAGTTCAGTTGTTTGAAGTTGCTACTCATGGCTCTCCCCTGAAAGTCTTAGTATTGCACAAAACTATACAACTGAGCCTTGCATTGTGTCACGTCCCCTGGTGACTACTTTCTACTCCAAGTCCATAAAGCATACTTTCAATATAAATAGATTATTCCTTAAATATTACCCATGCATACAGCTTGAAACATTTATAAATCTTGAAAAGTTATGAGCTTTCTGTAGATATTTTACATGTTACTCCTTATAGCTAAATATCCTGTAAGATGTGTTTGGTGTAGTGAATTCTTTGCAAAGGAGCATATGTGTCATGGGGCAGCTCATTTGACCTAAATGGTACCCCTGATTCTCCAACTAGGCCCACAGACCAGTATCTTTCTAACTCATAATGGCAACTCTGAGTCCAGTTTGCCCTGTAGCCTCAATTGTTACCTTCTCCCTATCAACTCTTTCCAAAGAAAAGCCTTGACAAATATGTATAAAGAGACTAAATATGTAGGTCTAATAGCATGTACTGAAAATAGCCACATCCAGTCACTGAAACAAATTCCACAGCAGCCAGGGGACCCGTTGCATTTCCCACCTCAGATTATCTCAACTGCTGTGGTATCTTGTGAGGAGAGGTAGTTTCTTGGGTACTTGGGAACCAAACCATTTGAGGCTTGGATACACAAATCTTGCACATAAAAACAGAGTCCATAAAGATTTACCTTGAATGTTTTGGTGCTTTTTGAAGGGTACCTGTCCCCTTGTGGATTTCAGCAAACAATCCTCCCTTAGGTCAGTTTTTTTTGGCATGGTGAAAAATATTTCATCCAACTCATTCTTTCTTTCCATTTCATACTGAATATAGATTTAAACGTTTGAAATCTATGGAAATGCATGTATATGCACTTTCTCAATATACTTCTCCAACAAAGTACAAATCTTTTTTGATGGCCAGATATCAATTGTCACTCTCCAATCAATATTTTCTTCATATTAAATTAAAACAACTGACATCTTTTACAGCAAAAGCTGTTTGATTTTATATGCTCTGGTAGTATATTAAGTCTCTGACGTTCAGGTTTTAATGCTACACTGTCTCCCAGAGCCAACTAGCGAAAGAGGTATTGACCTCAGTGAGCTTGTATCCACTAACAAAAAACTGCTAAGCTTAGTTACAATAGGTGTTTTTGTTGTCTCTTCCATATCTATATCCCTCTGGTAATATGTTTTTATATATATATATCTCCACATATCCTGGTAAATGACCTCTCTTGGGTAAATGAAGGACATCTTTCCCAGAGCAGTTTATATTAGAAAGGTTGGGACATTACTGGCAGGAAGGCAGCTTTATCAGTGGTTTTGCTTGCTGCTTTTATTCAAGCAGAACAAATAATATCTAATGCACAGAGAGAATATGTGGCAGGGGAAAATATTTAGTAGCTGTCTCTTTATAGTCAGTAATGGGAATAGGAAGGAAATGCAGGTAGAATAAAAGTAGTGTTAATATTATTATTTTTTAAATGTGCTTGTGTAGTAGAAACTTAAATTTAAGTGTTACTAAATCACTGATTTATTCTCAAGTTCAGGTAAATCTTGAATTTTTTTTGTAATTTTAAATCTATGTAGAAGTGCTGTAATCTTAAATTTGAGATTAGCACAGCTTCTGTCCTTTTCATCTACTTTATCGTCTTCGCCTTGTTAGTTGGGGAAGTTGGCTCTTCGTCTTGACAGGAACTCTTGAAGACCAAGTGTTTCTTCCAAGCTGACATCGACGTTCTTCATGTCGTCCTTGAGCAACTTGAAGCACGTTTTTCTGGGTCTCTGTCATGGTCTCTGTCCTGTGACTACTAGATCTTGTACTCTGACGACCACCTCCTACATATCATTGTCTCATATGACCCAACCATCTCAGTTGATGCTCCCTCAGCTTTTTCAAGATGAGGGCTACCTGCAGCATGGCTCTTAACTGTTTTGCGTCTTAAAATAAAATTTATTTAAATGAGAACTAAAGCACCAAAATAAAATTACTAAATTCCATTGATTACTGATTCATTGTTGCCAAAGTTACGGAAATTTTTTCCTTAAGTCTTAACACTAAATCTAGCATTACATCTTTACATCCAATGTAGACTTTGGATTAAGCCTTTAAAGTAATCAGAACAAGCTCACTGCTTCATTGCACCCTTGGAGAAGTAATGCCTCCCTTCTTGAGAGAGAGAATATCCATTCAGTGATATACGATTGACTCTTTTCATTCTGCTTTTAGAATTAAGACTGTAGCTTTTTAGAGGATGAATCTTACACCCCACCCCATCCCTCCCAAACCAGGGAAGTGTAAATTACAGATAAAGGGGAAAATATATAAAAATCAGATTCTGTTCTCTGATAAAAGAATAATGGTTGATGGAGGAAAATTCATGTTTGTTTTGAAATGCGCTCAGAGAAGATGGGTGTGTTCTTGGTTACTGGTTCAAAGGCAAAACGGGCAGTGGATGACAATGACTTCAGCTCACTAATGGCTGCTGAGGGATCTCAGTCAAGTTCAGAGGTGACAGGTCTCTAAAGTTCATGCTGCCACTGTAGTTGCCATGGTAATGCTTGTTGGCAGGCACTTGGACATCAAGAAGGGGAATGGATATAGAAGGAGAACTATCCTCTCTCCAGAAAAGTGGTGATTTCAAGTCAGGATTCAGGGATATTGGTGCAACAATTAAGAGAAGCTTGAACCAGATCTGTTCTTGCTATACTGTTGTTTATTATTCCACTCAGGCATCAAAATTTATTCTTAAAAGGATGTGCAAACATGTTGGTAGAAAGCTGCATAGGTCTTAAGCACTCCAATTTATCTTATTGTAGATCTGGAGTATCCAAAGCCAGTAGAATAATGGCAGATCAACAAGAAAAATAAGTTTAGGGGTTGCTAATGCCCATTAAACCCACTTGAGCATAAACAGTCCATTGACTCAGACCAAAGCCTTCCTCCCCCACCCCCCGGATCAGTGAGAATTCCACCCATGCATTCCCAAATTCAAAGTGAATTTTACTCTAGCCTGCCAGGCTTATGCAAAAATCAAACAAAAAGCTAGTGGTTCAGATTGTGTCATCTTAAAATTTAGCTCGCATCAACGTGTTTTTACTTGTTGAAGTTAGATAACATGATTTTAAGGCCATGCGGTCGGTCTGACTTTCTTTATATATAATCTTGTGAGTCTTAAATGATGCAGGATGACAGTCAGAGATATGGCTGGCTTTTCAGGCTGCCAGTGGAATATGAAGAATGGGATTGGCGTTAAGCAGTCTTCTCACTGTATCTCTTGGACGCACATAATCAAAATCTATCATGCAGTAGATGGAGTTGTCTGACCAGATAATGGGTCCCAAACAGGAGTGTGTTTGAAGCACACACCTTGGAGCATAAAGGAGCTATCGTCTCATTCTAAGACAAGCGAGAATGTCTGTTCCATAGTATTAAGGAGACTGGGAAAGCAATCTGGGACACTGCCAAAGTGCTTTTCATGTGCTGTGTATTTCAGCCAACACTGAAATACCTGTAGCCACTGGTAGAACTGGTTTGTTTTCAGAGGATGGAGAAGTTACATCCTCTTACCGTTGTGAAAAGGCCCAGGAGATTGTTAATAACCATAAGCAGCCTAATATTGTTTCTTATCCACAGACTAAACCTCCAGCAGTAGAGTGCCCCCCAGTTCCTTGGGTTTGTTTGTCACATGGTTTTGTAGCAATTTCAGATTCAGATAAGGTTGTTCTCTTGCCATTCCTATTGTAGACTTAGCTATATTTATTTGAGAGGACTCTTAGATTGAAGTTTCTCTGTGGGGATATATTGCCTACAAGAAAAAAAATATCTCCAATAGGAATCCATTATTTTCTGGCTCCAAAATCATTTGGAGAAAATCGAACCCGCTATCCAGAAGTAGCAAAGATGGTGTTGGCTGCTAGCATCACCTCACTGTTATGGGATGAATTAAATTAAATATTTGGTTATCAAACTAAAAACACCTTGGTAAGAATCTGTTCTCCTATGTCCTGCATTAAGCTAATATTTTGATTTATCAAGATTATAGATTTTTTTAAAGCAAATTTTAGATGTAACAATAATTATAGGCCCCAAGGCTATAACTTTTGGACACTGTTCTATTGACAATTCTACCAAAAAAAAAAAAGCTTTAAAATATGAATATGAACTTCTTATGAAATAGGAAAAAATGTTTCACATAAAATAGTGAAGTTAGTTGATGAGAACAGAGGCATGAGTTTAATTGATAGTGATAGCTGCCTTATTTAGCTTCCTTATTCTGCCCAATGACAAGGTTATCTTCCTCCTTGGTTCAAAACTAAAGATCTTAACACTTTGTACTACCCTATGTCTGAACACAGATCCAGTTTTTAGAGTTTCATGGTACATTTAAAAAGTTTGTCTATTAATCTTGTCGTATCACTCTTCCTGCCCTTTGGCATTTCTTTAAAGACTGGTAAACTTTTTACGACACAGAAGTGGGGATTATTAAGAAACAGAATGCAAGTATTCATTGTGGTTTTATTTTTAAGATCTGTTTTTCTCCCCCATGCCTTACTTTCTGTGTTCATTATATTCTACCCTGGCTACGCTACATTAGGTCAGAATGTAGATTGTGATAAGCACAATACTGAAATCACTGTTAGAAGACATCCAGAAAATGCTGTTGAACTAGTAAATACTTAACACATAGCACTTTAAACGTATAAAGCACTTTACAAATCTTATAACTAATCCTTGCATTGCTCCTGTTCGGCAGGTATGCAAGTATTATCTTTCTTTAACATATGTGGTTAAATGACTTGTCCAAGGCCACACATGCTCAATGGCAGTTCTAGGACTAGATCCCAGCTCTCCTGATTTGATCTTGTGCCATAAACTCAAGACACTCCACTTCTTGTCTGGTGAGCACTGGATTGGCTGGAAAATTCAACTATGTAAGCAAGGGATGTTGCTGTTAGTCACAGAGATGAAAGCTGAACAAGAAGTAATGCTAATGTAACAGAAAATGAAGAAGTGTGTGGGCTAGTGTGAGGAGACCCACTGATTATTCTCAATCTTTTGAAATGAGTTTTTGTAGTTGCTAGTGAACTGCAGAGAGCAAATGAAGCAAATATTGAAGATGTTCCTTGCAGTGGTGGCCTGCTATTGTAACTTATCTCCAGACGTGTTCTACTGTGCTGAAGATAAAATTGTTTGTTTGAAATATTTGCTAATAACCTTTCAATTGAAGTCTTCTCTTGTGTTAGCTCATTTCTGTATCCGTAACCTTGTGGATCCAGACTGCCATCTGTTTGCTCTAAATGCAAAATCTTAAGTGACCTCATACTCTCTTGTAATAACAGACTATCATATCTGACTGGCACAAATTCTAGGCGGTCAGTGAACGGTGCCTTAACATTGCTGAGGTTATGGTTAAAATTTTGTGCGTTTGAAATTGGGAGCTTATTTTCGGTATCTGTAGGAGGTGGAGTTGTAGCATTATAACTAAGGCTACGAGTATGTCATGGAGGTCACAGAAGTAACGAAATCCGTGACTTCTAGAGATCTCAGTGACATTGGAGTGCTGCAGCAGCCCAGCCCCCACCGGCAGCAGGGGGGCCACAGCTCCCTGACGCTGCATGCAGTGGGGCAGGGTGCAGGACCCTCCTCCCTCTCCATTTTGTCAGGGATATTTTTACTAAAAGTAAAGGACAGGTCACAGCTTCAATGAATTTTTGTTCATTGCCCGTGACCTGTCCATGACTTTTACTAAAAATGTTCATGACAAAATCGTAGCCTTAATTATAACTTTTCCATTAACTTGTGTGTAAAAGGAAGTATGGTTGCTCACATTTGAGTGCTTTCTTGTATAGGGGATTTCAGCCTTGATCAACAGAGATGGTAAAATGCCTAGAAATATAGTAATCACTAGAAGTGAGATATGAACACAGGGTTTCCTCTTTTTCAACTCATGTAACTTGCTCTAGAATACGGGCTATTTGATCGATAGCTTTCTCTCTCCCCTCCCTCCCATCATGTTGATGTATTTATAAGCAGTAACTTAACTGCAGGAACCACCCCCAAAAAAGAATGGGGACACGCTTCAAAGCGATATTGTCCTGATCAGCATATACAGAAGCAAAAATCAGGTCCCAGATGTCAAAATGGATGCCAAAAAGGTGACTTCCCTTTCAAATATTTTTAAGTAGACATGTCTGACATGTTGTTATTCTATGTATAATTAACCCCATCTATACCATATCATACCAAATCAACATGAAAAATTCAACTATGTGAATTTTAATTTGTTTGCCATTCTTGCAACATTTCTTAAAAATAAGGTATAAAATTCTTGTTGGATTGACTGCAACCTTAACTTTGGCATTGCTACTGTTCCTCTTTATCTAGGGAAGTGTAAGAGAGCTGTTTGTCCATTGAAGATAGACTGGTGAGCTGAACTGGTTAACCTACCATACTGTTGTATGATATAAATACCTAGATAATTAGAAACATAATATTGAATGTGGTGGTCAGCTTGAAGAATATCTGTTTCTATTGTAGGTTCCTTGCTCCTTGAAGGCATTATATAGAAATGTCCTGAGTACTAGTGTTTTCCTCAGGACCACTGAATCCCAAAATATTTTGATTTGCATGTCAATCAGTTAGGGCACACCACTTTTTTATTTAGTTTACTTTGTTGAGTTTTAAATAGGATTTAGTAGTGAGTAGATTTTTAGCATTGATCATTTTTCCATTTTCATTTGTAGCTGACCGAAATGCATTCATTCTTAATAAGCTATTCTGACATCAAAATTTATATTTGCTCAGGGTTTTCTGTGTCATTAACATTTTTCATTCCCTGATTGTTAGCTTTGCTTACTTTCCAGCAGTAGAAACTACATTTTCAGTCCTAATGCAAGTTCATTCCAAATGTTTTTGCTATGAAATATCCAATAAAATTTGTGCAAACAAAGGTGGTAAATATAGATGCAAAATGGGGGGGAGGGAAAAAGAAAGATCTATCATGGGTTTTTTTTTCCCTCTGAATAAGAGAGCAAAGTGAGAGCTTCTGCTTCTCCCAAGGCCAACCAGCTATTCATCATTCATGATGGCTCATGTAGTGCCTTGTTTGTAAATAAACATGCAAACTAGATCTCCTGAACAATTTCTTTTAGATTTATTAACCTCTTTTCCTTTATCAGTTGCTTTAGTTAAAGGAACACTTTCCATTTCTTAACTTATACTTTTGTCATGGTAACCATGTTAACTCACTTGATAAACCGTGGTGTGCTACAATGCAAAAGTTCTTTAAATATTTTTCTTAAAAGGTGACCACTAGCTAAGATGCAAATACTTAGAGGCAAGCTTTCAAATCAGTACATGGACATGACTCTTATTGATGAGAGCTGCATGATTAAATGGCATTGTCCTCCTGTGAAACTTCTCTTTTAGTTCCTTGTCCCCTGGATGCATTTTCTTCTGAACACACCCGAGTTTGAGTTCCTTTTTATTCTGGAGGCAACCAGAGCTATCATTCAGACATGCTTGAAATGTTAATAGGGATGTTAGTGGTACTAGGGGAAACAAGCATGGAAAGGGGCTGTCAAAGCAGCTTTAGCTGTCTTCATATAAACATATATTAAAATCCACTTTGGAAGATCACAGGAAGTGAGTATATCTCCAGGGCTACAAAATTCCTAGGCAAAAGAGGTTTGAGCAACAGATAGGAAAAGAAATGCTTCCTCTAAGAACTCTCCTCCATCTTCTATAGAGCACTCTCAGCAATCTGTTTCAAACTTTTTAAAATGTATGTTCTTCTCAGAGAGACCTCATTCACTGTAAAAGTGATCTGCCTGACTTAAACTGGTTCTCAAAAAGGAATGCATCACTTGAAAGTCAGATGTTAACAGACTACTGTATATGTTTCAGAAAAAGAGCAATCACATAAGATGAATGCTGTGGTAAAGTCAAAATCAGAGGTTCTCAAACTTTCTGTATTGATGACCCCTTTCGAACACTGAACCTCTGGGTGCGACATCCCCCTTAAAAATTAAAAACACATTTTTGATATTTAACACTGTTAAATACTAAATATAAACCCTATTGCTTAAAATGAATTTACCTTTTCTCACTGCTTTTAAATTAAGACCAAAACACTGTGGGTGGCAGGGCCAGGACCCCTTGTGTACAGGGGTCGGGGCTCACAGCATCCTGCCTGGGACTTAACTATCTTGAGTAGTTTTGTATCATCTGCAAATTTTGCCACCTCACTGTTGATGCCTGACTGGAATAATAAACTGTGGTATCCAGCTTATGATTTCATGAGCCTGTGAAATGCAGATGGTTAATTAGTATTTCCTAAATGTTCTTAGAACTGCAGCCCTGAAAACACACCTTATGGGGTAAAACCCATTAGTCTGTACCCTTTTGACTGAGAATACTAAATGTGGTAGATGCCAACAAGTTTCTTCAACGATCTTATGGAAATTTAGGATTTTTTCCTTCTCTTTCAGGATGTTTTGCATGAAGTAAACCCCTGTTTAAACAAGATTTAGCAATAGAATGTTTTTAAAAATAGTATGCACAGTATATCTACTCTTCAGTTGCACAAAAGGTAATCTAAATGGGTACATCTGTCAGACCTAGACATTAGTGTCAAAGTATGACCAATCTACTAGAATTCTTTGAGGACGTCAATAAGCGTGCAGACAAAGGAGATCCAGTGGATATAGTGTATTCAAATTTTCAGAAAGCCTTTGGCAAGGTCCCTCACCAAAGGCTCTTAAGCAAAATGAGCAGTCATGGGATAAGAGGGAAAGTTCTCTCATGGATTGGTTTCTGGTTAAAAGATAGGAAACAAAAGGTAGGAAGAAATGGTCTGTTCTTAGAATGGAGAGGTAAATAATGATGTCCCTCAGGGATCTATACTGGGCCCAGTCCTATTTAACATTCATAAATGATCTGGAAAAAGGGGTTAATGGTGAGGTGGCAAAATTTGCAGATGATACAAAACTACTCAAGATAGTTAAGTCCCAGGCAAGCCTTCATGCTTGTGCAAATAAGATTTACTTTGCATGTTTAAAGCATCTGTGATTGCTCTCTCTAAATCTGTAATACCCTTTCATATTACCTGAACAAATTCATTTTCTACCCCCTCAGCTCAACAGCTGTGTTTGTGCTCTGTTCTGAGTGGTATAATGCTAGTTCAGAAATCTGTCCTTCACAATCAAGGATTGATCCTCCCACAGACAGTGCATAGTGTGTGTCATTATTTTCATATGTATTGAAATGCTTTCAGAAGTACTCACATGACCGTGTAAGTGTCGGATTTTTTGCTGTTGTAATGCAAGAATGGAGAAATCTGGCTTCTGTAAAGACTGTCCATCTCATTCCAAAGCTCACTGTTTCCTAGTATTGAAAACTTCATTATGACAATTACATCTGCTACTATATGTTGTCAGATGGCCACCGGTGTGGTGCTCTGCTCTTGTTCGATAAGTCAGCTGTGTGCGTGTGTTCCATCTGTAGGCTGCCCCAGCTCTGCGCAGATAGCTGACACAGCAGACCCCTGAGAGAACTCCCAATAACCACAGATTCTAATAAGCTATGAAGGCATCCAGCCAGGTTTATTGTCAAATGAAGCACAGTAATAGTTCCCCGCAGATTGTACAGGACATACTACGAATATTTGCCCCCTAGGCCAGACAAAGAGACTGCCTCAGGGATGTATTCTTATACATAGGTACAAGTTACACATCGCTCCTGACGTATTGAGGTGCAATCCCCCTATGTAGTACGGTACAACTCTTCTACTCAGTAAGTTTCCACCTCTCACCTTGTACATGTTGGTTCGAACAAAACAACTCTATCCATCACATTACCCTTTTGACCCTGTCTTTAGTATGGGTCAGCTTGTTCCTTGTTGTCCGTGTGGAATGTGCAAGTATCCAAATGTTCTGATATCTAGTGTCCAGTACCTCTTAGGTATGTATCTTTTCGCAGCATCAGCCCTTTCCTTGCCAGCTTCTGTGAGCAGGGCCTGCCTCTGGCTCACAGCTTAACTTTGCTTTGCTAGTAAAGTCTTCACCATTACGTCAGGCCTTAGGCCTCATACCAGGTCTCGGATGTAAGGGTTTATGTTTCAGGGCCTCATTTTTCTACACTATATATGTTTTCCTACTCTGATAATTGAAATAAACTCTGCCCATTTTACAGTGGTATAAGTAGGGTGGGATCGGGAGGGAAGCTGTGTCAGGAGGTTTTCGGTGCAAATGCCCTGATGACAAATTGCCACCAGGTAATTAGGGTGGCAAGTAATGGCCACTCTTTAAAACTGTAGAATGCTTATTTCAAAGAACAAGACTAAATAGATGAATGTTCCCCTTTTAAAATCCATTGTAACACACACTAACTTTACAGGTTGTTTTTATTAAGTTACTGCCATAGAAGGACTGTTGTCACCAGACTTAAATGGTGTCAGCCTACTCTTTTTTTCAAATGGATTTTGCAAGAGTCAGATACTCACAAAACATTTATGTGCCTCTCATCATGTCCTCACCAGACACCGACTTGTTCAATCAGATGCTTGTGGACACTCCGGGATGCTGGCTGAGAATTTGTCACACAGTAGACGTCTACTAGCTCTCCTTTGGTGTCAGAACTCTAATGTTAATGCTAGCACTAACATAGGGACATAAAAATTGCGATACTGGATTAAATCTGACCCATGGTCTGTCTAATACAGTAGCCTGATTCCTGCAGTGGCCAATCCAATAAATTTTGGAAGAAGATTCAGTAGCCTTAGAAGAAAGTAAAAGTAGGAGGGAATAAACCTGAGACTGCTGCTGGAACAGTGGAATATATGAGAGAAAATGAGGATTCTTTTTTGAATAGCTGTCTCCCATTTTCTTAATCTTGTTTAGATTTAACTAGGAGTGAACACAGTCACTCTGTGATAATCCAAGGAGCTAACAAAATATAAAATTTTGGTAGTCGACAAAACTTTAATCTCACATAATTTAGTATGGGGGGGGGGAAATTCTTGGTCTGAGTTCCACTATTTCTTCACTATCTTCCTTATCGCTTTTTCCTTCCTCCTCACCCCATTGCTTTTCAGTTCTTCCCTTTCTTTAGTTCCTTTTATCACCTTTTGATTTGTTTCCCCTCTATCAAATAATAATTAAAAATTGTGTAATGATATTCAGCAAAGCATTAACCCCATACATTTACAGCCAGGCCTGCTGACTTGTATTTAATATAGGAAAAGCTACACTAATAGGAAATATGAGAATCATTTAAATTAAATGTTAGCCTCTGTGAGTGTTGCATCCTAGATCTAGTGTCTGTCTTTAGTTCACAGCGTGTGGCTGATTTTAGTGAAAATCTAGTTGTCTTTTTCCTGGAGAATAGCTTTGTTCTTGGCTGACTGAAATGTTTTCTCTCATTAGCATTTTGGGATGTGACTTCACTGTTAATGCATACTCTTATTTCTATAGATACTTTCAAAATTTTATGTTCAGTATTTCAGAGGGTTTTTTTCCTCTTTTGTAAGATGTGAAGCATTTGATAGACTTTTTCTCCCCTTCTCCATGGGTATTTGGTTAATCGGCTTTGTTAGTGTTAGCATACTAAAGAACTTTCCATCTTACAATTTCCACTGATTAAACATACAGAAAATTTTCACTCATAGGTACACAATCTGTGTTCCTTTTTTTCCTTAGGTTTTTTTTGGGGGGCTTTGTAGAGTCAGAAGCAGTAGAAGTGGTTTCTGTCTGTTTACCTTTGAATCCTTCCAGGTTAAAATTATATTGCAGAAGTGGCAAGGAATCCCAGTTATGGACCAGACTCCTTGTGCTAGGCATTGTACAAACACATGACCAAGACAGATGGTCTTTGCCCCAAAATTATGACAAAATAAAGGCTTCTGCAGTTGATTGAGAAAGAAACGGGGTAAGCTACTGAGCTCTTAGTCAGTTGTGCTTTGCTGATGGCTCCATAAATAACTTTTGTATTGGAACACTGATTTGGCTATTGCTGGCTGATATTCTGATGCACTAGAGCAGTGGTCCCCAACCTTTTCGTCTGGCGGGTGCCAGACAAAGGACCGTGGCGGCGGTGAAGCATCCGCTGAAATGCCACCAAATTTCTGCAGCGTTTCGGCGGCGACGCCTCTCAATGACGCCGCTTGCTGCTGACAAGTGACGTCATCGAGAGGCATCGCTGCCAAAATGCCGCAGAAATTCGGCTGCATTTCAGCGGATGCTCCACCGCAGGCCAGGATGCGGGCGCATTTAGATGCCCCCGCGGGTGCCATGGCACCCACAGGCACAGCGTTGGGGACCCCTGCACTAAAGGGATTCAAGGATGGCAGTATGTAACTAATTGGGATTCATAGCAAGACAGGGTACTCGGGCAAGGGTTCCCAAATTGTGGTACATGAGTTTAATGTTCCATCAACTCTCTTCACAACAACTCTTTCAGAAGGTAGTTTATGAACCAATAAAGTATGAGACCTGCTGTTCTAGGGAAAACACTGAGCATAAATAAATGGTCTGCTCTTGATCATCACGTGTCACCTATGAGCCATACTGTTCAGGGTTTCAGAAATGCTTAGTATATGCAGCACTGATGTGTTAACAGAGGTTTCCTCAGCCAAGGGACAGATGGCTCTTGTCTTGTACTCCTCTCAGCTGCAGGTACTGGGCCACTCCTGTACAGAGTAGGAAGCCAACTAATGCCCTGTTAATAGAATTATGGAGTTAAGGTGCTGACTGAGAATGGAGATACTGAAATAGAGGGTTTGGGCTTTCTGATCTCAATTTCTTCAACCCCTATCATCTAGTAAATATCACAGCAAATAGTTCCTACATTTTCATGTGAAACTGAAACACCCAATCTTCCGCAAGCATTGAGGGAATGCCTGTACATCAACAATCTACAGTGGATCTTCTGTGAATCTCTGGTGCTCTACTATTCAAATTAATTTTCTGTAACTTACGTTGGTTTCGGTTTGTTTAAAGCTTCAGATGAGTTATGTCTACTTTTCTTTAAAAATACTCCGTTCCGAATGAAATACTGGATTTTGCCTATTTTACACTTGCTCTTTTAAATGTGATGGTTTGATTACATTCTTTCCACCCTACTCATTTAAAATACTATAAACTGTTAAGCAATTAGGTCTTGTGGGTATATGGGGCGGTTTTTTGTTTTTGTTTTTGGTGGGGAACCCCTCTTGTTTGTTCTTGATGGGCTACGGAATTTGTTTTCAAGTAATTACCATGTATATCAATTCTGATGGTAGGGCTTTTCTTCTCTTCTGAAACTGGGGACAGGTACCATTCTGTCAACTATGCTTATGACACTGAGGAGCTCATTAGGACAATTTATTTGAGAGCTGTACATAGTGAGTCTAAGCATGAGCCATCATTACACTTCCCTGTTCAATGGCTGGTTTTCATAATAGGGAGTTCAGGGTTTAGGAGAGTTGTTAAATGTGTTCTCTGTGCTCCATTCTGTAGAGAAACATTACATGTTCTCTCTTCCAACCAGAAAGCAGGAGGTAAAAAGATTGCACTTTTCTTATCTAAGGCAAGCCCTTCCTCCTTCATACTGGTATAAAAAAATGTTCCCCTGCTTTTCTCCTTTTCTACAAGAAGAAAGGGAGACAAAAAAGATATGGGTGAAGAGAAGCTGTTCGGAACATAAGAATGGCCGTACTTGGTCAGACCAAAGGTCCATCTAGCCCAGTATCTTGTCTACCGACAGTGGCCAATGCCAGGTGCCCCGAGGGAGTGAACCTAACAGGTAATGATCAAGTGATCTCTCTCCTGCCATCCATCTCCACCCTCAGACAAACAGAGGCTAAGGACAGTATTCCTTACCCATCCTGGCTAATAGTCATTAATGCACGTACCTCTGTGAATGTATCTAGTTCTCTTTTAAACACATGGCTCTCTCCATCTGAGCCATGTATTCTCTCAATTTGTAGAGGTTCTTGACAGGTAAGTGTACTTCCCTCATGCTGTCCCTCTGGGCTCTCTAACATTCCTCCCTCTTCCCCCTCCCCCCCCGCCTCTTCCATCCTTTACACAGCTTCCCAGACTGTTGTTGGGGAGGCAATTTTGAGCCTCCTAATTTACTTACTCTGACCCCCACCACCTTTTCTGCTGGGCTTTTTTCTTTATAGGAGCTCTGTTTCCTGCTCTTTCTTTAGCTGCTTCCACCACATCTAGGGGCTCTGTCTAATCTGAGCCAGCAGCTCTGATTGTACAGCTGACAGGCCCTGCATTCAATCCTCTGCTTTCTGCTGAATCTTGACATTTGTTCTCCCCCCCCTCATCCAAACTTTATTCCTTGCTTTCCCTTACTCCAGAGTGACCTGGCCAGAAACTTCCTTTTGCTGCTTCACTAGTGGAGTCCCCACCTTCCATAGCTCTCTGTCCTTCCTCTTGCAGTGGCTTACCTAGGGTCACCAAAGAAGTCAAACCATTTTAGGGGAACCCTGCATCTTTCCAAAGCAGCTGCCACTCAACTCTGTGTACACTAAGGCAATCTCTATCAGGACTAATTCCTTAGCAGTCAACAGAAGCCTCATGGTACTGGATTCCCTAGACTAGTCAGAGTGATCCTAAAACTATTTCCAAAGGGCACACAGAGAAAAGGACTTGGTACCTCAAGGCAGTCAAGGCCATTAAAGGGTAATTCTTTATTCCTTAGCTACTCCTTCAGATGGACCACACCAAGAATAATCCATCATTCCTAAAGATTCTCACCCCTCTTCTAAGGTCCCTTTTATGCAGATCACCAAACTGTTCCACACATTATGAAGTTTGAAAGGTCATGGCTGATTTCCTAGGCTTTCTACCTTATGCTGTAACATGGCAAAGAGATAAAGCAGATGATGATGAGAAAATTACTTATTGGTAATCTTGGTCTGTCTTTCTCTTCACTCCATGGCTTTTCCTGGTCTAGAAATATTCAGTCAGATTACAAAGAGACAGTGCTCTCTTTATGGGCGGTGGCGAATTGTGTAATTGTTTACCTCCTGCTTCCTGGTTGCTTAATTGTGAAAATCACTGTAATGGGTTATTCTGGGAAGAGATTGGAGACAATGTGTTCATTAGTAGCCATGTGAGGTAGAACTTACGCACTAGCTACTGCAATAGCATTTTTTATTTGCATGGATAGAATTGTTTCATAGTTTTTGGTTCCTCTGTAGATAGAGATACAGGGGCAGAATTGTGGTTGTCCGAGTAACTTCAGTTACAAAATATGAAAATACACAATGTTTGGGTTGATTAACTATGACCTTAAATTTGAATTTCTAGGCTTTCTGACCTTTATCTTTTGATAACTATAGTAGTCTACTAAAGGCCTTTCCCATGAGGTAACAGAACAACAGCTTCATATCTAGATTTAGTTCTTTGACTGGAAACTTTGTTGCTCATTTGAGCTGGGAGCTTGTCTACTTCCTGCTCAAATGAGCAACATTTAGTTGCTCATTTAATCTGTCAGTCATTTAATCTGATTCATTGACACTGCAGGGGGAGTTTACCATATTCTCTGTGTTAGTTAAAATTTATAGGGCTACAACTTGGTAGTTAATTGCATGTACTTGTAGAAACCTATGCTGCTTCCCTCCCTCTTCAGATAGTTTATAGGCCCCCAACAGATTGCTGCCCCACTTGACACTGTGGTGCCTCCTGAAGGGGAAAACGGAGAATAACTTTTTCTCCCTTAATTACTTGGCTTCCTAAGAGATGTAATTATTCCTTAAAACACATTGCACTGTACATGGATGAGACCCATGAAGTTCTGTAACAAAACAACAATCCTAATAAATGCCATTTATTTCCTGTAGAAGTGAAAATTTCTAGTGGGATTTCTGTGGGATAGTATTTAAGTTTCAGGAGAATAAATATCTGCCCTGGTCTCATGGCTGAAGCTTTCAGGGTATCATACATAGATAAGAAATGTACCTTTTTTACACTAGTTCAGTACACACACAGTTTAAAAAAACAGCACCCATTGACAGTCTGTAAATTGGTAGCATTCAAATACATGGTAGCACTGTGGAAACCTAACATCACAGTTCAGAGATCTGTCTTCAGTACAAGCCATGAATGCTAAACAGCCGCAAGGTGTTGAGGAGGGCTAGGTGCATCCTTTGAGACAAGTCATCAAACATCTGTGTAATGAAATTTTGGTGTGAACAGCGTGCCATGTTAATTGGAGATGTAAAGTGAGTGGGTTTTTCTTTTACCTGTCTTTTTTGTAGGAACTGGAGACATTGTTGCTGTCATGATTACAGAGTCCAAGGTAAAGGAGATCCTAAATTACTTGGAAAAGAACATCTCTGTCCTGATGGCAATAGCAGTTGGAGCCCGTGTTCCTCCAAAGAATTTTAGTCGTGGCTCTCTAGTTTTTGTGTCAATATCATTCATCGTTTTGATGATAATTTCATCAGCATGGTTAATATTTTACTTCATCCAGAAGATCAGATACACAAATGCACGTGACAGGAACCAGGTAAGATGCCCCTTGCTTCTCTCTATTTAGATGTTTTTATTTTTATATATTGCTGTAGTTAACTGTCAGATCATATATGAAGTAATTATACTATGCTATTAACAATGAACCCTGTATTCCGAAAGACTGTATACCAATGGAGGAAAATTTTATCTAGCAGATGCTTGCTATGATGAGTAACAGTCATAGAAAATCTCCATACAAATAACAGGAAGGAATACTATTTGATACTATAAGTTATTCTAGTTAATTGTCGTAGCATGTTCTTTATTGATGGGGCACAGAGTGAAGTGTGATTGACTTTTTTTCAAATTATTAGTCTGAACAAGTAGATCCTGGGTTTTTAGATATCCATCACTCCTAGCCTGAGAAATTTAAAGTTAACTGCTCAAGTGCTGTGTGTAACAGGATATAATGAAAATCCTGAAGAAAGAATGTATCTCCTTATGATTGTTCTTTAGTTTTTTGAATCTGCTCATTAATGTATATGGGGTTATTTAAAGTGAGAAATTCCTTCCTTAAGAACTCTAAACAAAAATGACCCAGCGTTATAAACTGTTGTGCAATGCAATAAAATATTTTCTGCTGTATCTTCAAGTAGTGTCCCTATGGGTGCTCTACTGTAGTTGTATCTGCGACCCTGCACTGCTGATCGGAGAACTTTGGTAGCAGTGTCCGTTCAGCCTGGGCATGTGCTGCCCCCGCCCCACGAGGCAAACCAGCACTGTGCAGGCAAATCCGCCTCTGTTCCTTTTCAACTGCCCCTGGCTAGAGATGGAGCGTTAGCTATTTGTTAGTGGATCATTAATCTCTTTAGAATTGCTAATCTTTAGCTTTTTTTTAAGCTTCTTTTCTTTCTTTACTCCATTTATCTTTTATTTGGCTGTTGCCCAAAACAAAAAAGACTTAATTTTTTCCTCAACCCCCTGTCTGGGGACCCCGCCTTGGACAGGGTATTTCCGGCTCTCCAGGCTTCAAGAAGTGTCTCAGGTGCAAGGAATCTATTCCAGTGACTGATGGACACTCTCAGGGCGTCTGCTGCCTGGGAGAGGAGCACATCCTACAGAAGTGTGGCTTGTGCCAGCAACTGAAGCCCAGATCCAGAAAGGATGGAGAACTGAGGCTGAAACTCCTGCTCACAGAGGCAGCCCTTCAATCATCCGAGTACCCCAGATGCCTGAAAACCTCACCACAACTTTCTACTTCTAAAGGAGGTGAGCCCAAAGAGATGTCCAGGAGCCACTCACAGAAGGCCTCTAAGAAAAGGGCCATGAGTCCCCACAGTGACCCCTGATTGAGGCGCAGACTATCTCTGGCTTGATTGTCTGTCTGTACTGACTGCACCAAAGCTTTCTAAATTCAGTACCCAGGGCTCTCATGGTACTGCCCCAACAGAGCATGTGGGGTTGCCTAAGAACACAATGGGCACAAGCAAGGAACCATCGATACTGTCTGGTGCGACAAACACAGAAAATCCAGCCTGGGGAAGGCTTCTGTGGTATGGACCTAAACATCATACTGCCTGTGGCATGCCAGGCATGAACAGACTATACTACCAGGTCCACATTACTGACTCCTTTGGTGCAGGCATCTCAGTACCAACAACCACCACTGGTTACCGATGCCTTCGGCACTACCAGGCTTCTGCTGTGCGATGGACCTCTTGGTGTCGCATGTGCTGGATTCGCCTCCGGTCAGTACTGGGGCCCCGCTACCAAGTTCACCCAGAGCTCCTGACTCACTGACAACCTCATGTCATGCACTACCCTTCTCATCCACTGAGTCAGAAAGTGAGCAAGAGGACTTGATCTCCCATTGCTCCTCTCACCCTCCATATTGTGCCCAATTCCACCATGGACACAACCATACCATCCACCTGATCCACAGCCTCCCTTGTATGGACAGCCTTGGTACCAACCACCTGGCTCCTCCCTGACAGGCTCAAAGACATGTCTATCAGCAACTGAGGAAACATCCTTCTTCAGCTTCTGCATCGAGGGCATCTGAGCCCCTGAAATGACGAAGGAGGAACAAGAGGCTGAAGCCAAGGAGGAAGTTACCCCTCAGGCTAATTTCTCACTGTCATCACAGGTGAGATGATGGTGATCCCTCCACCATCGATGGCAGATGACTTTAAACTATTTCAGGACCTGGCCCAGCGGGTGGCAGAGGCACTACAGGAGGTGACCGAGTCACACCACAAACTATTGGACATCTTACATTCTTCTGCCTTGTCCAGAGTAGTCCTTCGTATTAATGAGGCACTCTTGGACCCTGCCAAAATCATATGGCAGACCCCCACATCCGTCCTGCCAACATGTAAGCAGGCCAACAAAAAAATTTCCTTCCCAGCAAAAGACAGTTTCTCTTCTCCTACCCACTTCCCAATTCAAATATTGTGCATGTGGTTAACTCAGAAGGCCCCAGCACCATTTCACATCCAGCCCTACATTTGAGTCACCCTCTTGAAAGTGTGTGGCAATAGTAATGGTCTAATAATGTGGTCACAGTCAAAAAGAGAATTAAAAATATTTGGCATGCTCTAAATAGGCCTCAGAATCATAGAAAGAAATATAGGACTGAAAGGGACCTAGAGAGATCATTGTCTAGTCCCCTGCACTGAGACAGGACCAAGTATACCTAGACTATCCCAGACAGTTGTTTGTCTAAGCTGTTCCTAAAAGTTTCCAGTGATAGGGATTCCACAGTCTCCCTTTGCGTATGTCTACTTCACATTGTAAGCCCAGGGTTAGTGGGACTGGAATCCGCTGACCTGTGTTAGAAAACCCAGGACTTGAGCATCTGTGCTAATTGTTAACCCTGTGTTCAGAATTTTCTAACCCGGGCTCGAACCTGGGACTCTCGCATCCACACAGCAGCATGCAGGCCTGAGTCAAACCAACCATATTCCAGACTCCCAAACACTCTCCTGAAATGTGACCATTCAAGCCCTTTGACCATGGTGCATAGTGGAAAACTTTACTGCCCATGCTGCATGTTTCAGGAAATTTGAACAGCCTGCCAGCACATACTGCTGAGCAATCACTTTGCCGTGTGTGCTTCCAGCTACCAGAGCGAGCAACATAGAGGAGGTGCCTCTTGAAGAATTTTCCTTGATTGAGCTTTCACCCTTGTGTCATGAAACAGGCAGAGCTTCTGTGACATGCTGGTGGATGTTTCCACAGTGTTTTCTAACCCACTGAAGGCACTTGACATACCTTATGATGGAGGAGGAGGAGGCGTACCGAGGCATGGTAGACTCAAACTGTCTGATGCTGTTCATGACACTCTATAGCTGCTGATGCCCCCTTTGTAGACCAGCACTTCTGGAACAGGGCCACAAGCACAGACTGGTAGGATCACATCATCATGCACTTGGATGAAATGTGATCTAATCTAAGACACTAAGGGGTTAATTTTCATCAGATAGTCTCCATATATGCTTGAGCTCTTCTGGTGCACTAGGACCTGTGTATACACAGGATGGATTTTTCTCATCCAGTATGTGTACCTGCAGTTACACATGCTTAAGCAGAAAATGAGTTGAGGTTCAATTGAAAATCAAGACCTGATACTTCCCTAAGAGCACTAGCTAATTTCATCTGATTTCAGTGCATCTCATCAAGTTAGCATGGTGGTCTAGTACACATATGCTACATTTGACTGAAATAGAAGTTCCCAAGAAGTTCCTTGGTTCTAAGGATTGCTGGTCATCTGCTGAGCTATTGTAGGGTCATTTCAGGCCTGATAGTCACATAGCACACTCTCCTCATTTGCAACTGCTAAATAGCTTTTTTAAAAAAATAGCAAAACGGTATTGCTTTTCTAATATTATTCTTCCCTGTAAGCAATTGCTGGTGATGCCACAGAGCTGTTATGAGATTGCAAATAGAGTGGTCAGTAATTCATGAGACACTGTAAGATGTTATCCTTCTTATGAAAAAGTTTTGAGACCATAGTTCTACTGGACTTAAAAGTACAGTACCTTTGTGTGGGAAGGCAGAGATGCAGCTGGACAGAATTTTCTACATTAACCCCTACAGAGTGACTTGAAGAATGATGGCAGTTGGTAAATTAAAAACAGAATTTACTGCCCCCATCATTGAGAGATGCAATTATGTAGGCTCAGTGTCTGGCTTGACATTCTGAAAGCTGCCTGAGGACATTCAGACCAAGAAATGAGTCATTAAAGGTCCAATCCACTGAGGAGTTGAGTGCCTTCAGCTTTTACTAACTTCATTGGACCCTGTACTCAGCACCTGACAGTGATTTTCTATAGTTCCAAAAAGCTGATCCTGAAACAGGCCATTATTTTTAAGAAAATGTAGCCCTTATTTACTATCCTAGTTAGTGGACTGAGAACTGATTAAACTTCTACAGTGTACTCTATATAGATTGTCAAAGTGCACTCCAAACACAATGGCCATGTCTACATCTAAAATTTTGCAGCGCTGGTTGTTACAGCTGTATTAGTACAGCTGTATAGGGCCAGCGCTGCAGAGTGGCCACACTTACAGCAACCAGCGCTGCAAGTGGTGTTAGATGTGGCCACACTGCAGTGCTGTTGGGCGGCTTCAAGGGAGGTTCGGGGAACGCGAGAGCAAACCACGGCGAAGCTGGTCTCCTTTCCCGGGTTTGCTCTCTCATTCCCCGAACCCCCGAACAAGCAGGTCTCCTTCCCTGCGGTTTGCTGGGTGGTTCGGGGAACGCGAGAGCAAACCCGGGAAAGGAGACCAGCTTCGCCGCGGTTTGCTCTCGCGTTCCCCGAACAAGCAGGTCTCCTTCCCTGCGGTTTGCAGGGTGGTTCCGGGAAACGCGAGAGCAAACCGCGGCGAAGCTGGTCTCCTTTCCCGGTTTGCTCTCGCGTTCCCGGAACCACCCAGCAAACCTCAGGGAAGGAGACCTGCTTGCTCGGGGTTCGGGGAACGCGAGAGCAAACCGGGGAAGGAGACCAGCTTGATTACCAGAGGCTTCCTCAGGTATGCTGGGATACCTCCTTATTCCACGGAGGTCAAGAAAAGCGCTGGTAAGTGTCTATATTTGATTACCAGCGCTGGATCACCAGCGCTGGATCCTCTACACCCGAGACAAAACGGGAGTACGGCCAGCGCTGCAAACAGGGAGTTGCAGCGCTGTTGGTGCCCTGCAGATGTGTACACCTCCTAAGTTGCAGCGCTGTAACTCCCTCACCAGCGCTGCAACTTTCTGATGTAGACAAGCCCTAAGGAATTAATCCTGTAATGCTCCTGTGAGTTAAATAAATATCCCCATTTTCTAGATTAAGAAACTGAAGCACAGAGAGACTAAGTGATTTGCAGTAATTTCTTGTGTGATACCTTTGGGAAAGCCCGAAGTAGTACACAAATATCCTGATTCTCCCAGTCCTATGCTTTAACCACTATATTGCCCTGTCTGTTAGGGCTTCCTTATAGTGATGGGGATTCTAAAGAACCAAGGAAAATATTGCAAACCTGGCTGATGTCAATGCAGAGAAGGATTCTCATGTAGACTTCATGCCATTTAACGGTGCAGAATGCCTCTGACTCTTGGTACTACAAAACTCCATGAACCAACTTAGCCAGTCTTTTTGAACTTTATTGTGCTATCACTTTGTCTTTCACCAATATTTTGTCTATAGTTCTCTGTCTAAATATGGCTCCACTGGAAAAAAAAAATTCTTTAGTCACTCATGACACTTACTCAGATATTAATTGGACTCTGAAAGTGACAGCTTTGTTAAATGGACATGGGTCTAATGGCCTAATTTTTCTTCATTCTCTTCCTGCTTCTGTTCCCATATACTGTGCCATTTCTTTTATGGGGAAGGATTAACAAGCGTCAACAAATCCTGCGTGCATTCTTCTCGACATTCTTTTATTCTCCAAGCTGAGGATAGAATTTGCAGCCTCTGTAGGTCCTCAGTTTGTTCTGAAACTCAAATTTGTTTGGCTATAATCACTGCTTAATTATTTTCAAGAGTCATTAAAGTCCATCTGTGGTAACTTGCTCTGTGATGCCCCTTTGGATATGTTCCGTTAAAAAAATGAGTACTCATGGCTCCTTTTGAAGCTCTAACAGCTCTGCTCAATGCTACTTGGACAGTGCCTAACGCATGCAAAGCTTTTTAAAGCTTCAAAAGTGAGGCTGTCTGCACTACATATCTTTTAAGGACATGGTTGTGTCACTACAACTGTGCCGCTGTAAGGCGCACCAAGTAGCTGCTGTTTGTTGGCAGGAAAGAGCTCTCCTGCTGACACACATCTTCCACACCCGCCAAGTGGCGTCAGCATTGTCGGCAGGAGAGCTCAAAGCGCTGTTCACACTGGCTCTTGTCGTCAACAAAACTTTTGTTTTCGGGGGGTGGGGGGGGTTTTGAGGTGTTTTTAACATCTCTGAACTTGCAAGTGTAGACAAAGTCTGACTAAAGATTTCCTTCTCAGTTGTTCCCAGTAATAGTGGTTGCGGTGTGGTAGGTCCTATGCAGACCCTGCAAGTTTTCCTGGGATAATCATATTTAGGTGCCCACATTGTAACTGCTACTCATCATGGTCCCTTTGGATGTTAAAAGGTTAAATATAATTAGTACTCCTTGGATATTCCTTGAGTGACAAATTATTCCCCTTGCATCCCATATATTGCTGTAGGCGTCTTCCCAATGCAGATACTTTAAAACAGCGGCTCTGTGAGGAAAGTGCTCTTATGACCTTTTTTACTTTCTTTAGATTTTTTTTCAAAGGTCAGGAGAAACTTGATGAAATTTTTATGTGGTTTAAAAAGCGTAGCTTATTAAAGTTTAATAAGGAGGTGACAGCAGCTAGAACTGATGTATTGTAAAGGAGAAGCCAGAGCTTTTAGTGATGCAGTAACAGCTAATTTCCGAACGGTGCAAGTTTTAAGCTATTGTGTGTAGAAGCACGCTAGCCTTTCTACAGAAATCATTGAAAACAGATGCTGTGTTTCTTAAATAAAAAATCGGTAGAACTGTATGTTACAGGTGCCTTACCGTTAACCTCGTGCACTTCCACTAGGCCAAAATCATTGAACACCTTTTGTGGTTATTCAGTTTGCCAGTTAGTGATGTCTTTTTCCTTAAGTTAGTATCAGTCATAAGTCTAAAAGCAAAAATTCCATCTACCCACGGTACAAATAGCAAGACTGGGACGCACAGGATATTGGTTCATCAGAGGGCTTGTCTACATTAGGAATTTTTGCATCAGTGTAAGTACATGAGTGAAAATCAAAAGTGTAGATACTCTGCACTGGTACTGTTTACACTGGTTTCAAATTGGAATAAGTCTCACTAGTGCAGCACATCTATGCTGTTTGTTTTCACATTGGTATAAACCCTAAAGTATACAACCCCTGAAACTTAATGAGATCTCCAAACAGCTATTAGAGTTACAAGATAGTTAAATGATCAAGCTTGCTCTGTTAATTTTGTAGGTGTCCAAGTTAAATATTAACATTTCCAAAAGAAAATGAACTCTTATACATACAATATAACTTTCAGCACAGGTACATATGTTGTTGTCACACAGTTTGAAGATCCAATACACATCAGTGAGAGGTTGTCACTGCCTGCCCTGTAACCTTGGGTGCCTGAAATGCCCCACTGTTGTAGCTCACAACCTGGCACCAGCTGACAAGCCTTCAGGTCACATCCAAAGTGTCTGTGCACTAGACAGCCCTGTTTCAACAGCTTTGATCTACAGCCCCTCTCTGGCTTCCACCAACCTTGGTTACAACCGGCAAGGTGACTCCAACACACTCCAGAAGTTTCCCAAAACTCTGTGCTCTGCAATGTCCAGCCCTTTCCTAGACAGTTCAGAGAAAAAATAAGGTTGCTTGTTCCTTTAAAGAGACAAAAGCACATCAATGTTTATTAACTTACCAGGGGTAAATACACCCTACCCAGAAAACACAGTACTGAGTTGGTTTATAGTAAAAATAAAACACATTTATTAACAGTATATAGGTTAAGTGATGCCAAGTAAAAGGAATAGGGTTAGAAAGGGAACACAAGTGAAACCACTCGTCTAAAACTTCATCTAGTAAGGTACAGGCTTTGTTCAAGATGCTTTCTCCCACCATTCATTCATTCTTTCCAGCCCTAGCTGACTTTCCCTTTCAGGACCTTCTACAGAAGTACAAGATGCTGGCTTCCTTTGTCTTCCTAAGTGAAAAATCTTTGCGTAGGCAGGTTTCTCACCATATTTAGTTTCCAGAGACTTCAAACCCTTCTGTGGTTGAAGGACCCATCTTTCTCAGCTAGCAAGAGCTCTGATCTCTTGTCTGTCCAGTGATGGTTGCCAAATATGTCTTCTGCCCTTGCTGCTTTCCTCCAAAATGAAATGACTTTGTTTCAAGAATAGGATGGCCTCATGTTCTTCTCTTCCTGTGGACTTTCCATCCATCTGTATATAAATAGGGCTTCCATTGTTTTGATTTCACCATGCTTAATTTACATAGCTGCTTTTTCTCCTTGTTGGGAGGGAACATGATTGGCCACAGATTTTAAAGCATAATATTTCCTCACTGTGTTAATACACCTCTACCTCGATATAATACTGTCCTCAGGAGCCAAAAAATCTTTCTGCATTATATCGAACTTGCTTTGATCCACTGGAGTGCGCAGCCCTCCCCCTCCCTGGCCCCCTCCCCCGGAGCACTGCTTTACCGCATTATATCCGAATTTGTTATATCAGGTTGTGTTATATCAGGGTAGAGGTGTACATACATTTCACAATATTAATCACCAGTGTCATTAGCTTTCAGAAAAGGCCTCACTCTGTACACTTCTATAATACAGTAATATTGTACACAATCAGTTTATTGTTATTTATTACTTAAGGTTCAGCCCCACTTCTTTATAGACTGGTAACCCTTTGAAATTGATTCTTTTCAGGATCAACTCTCAAAGTTTCTTTTTCAAGCTCTGAGGAAGGTGACATGGAGTCTGGTGGTGAAGGAAACTCCATGCTCTTTCATCCCTAGCTGGTATTTGCTAAAATGCAAATCATTCTGTTTCCTGCAATCTACCCACTCCTTGTTAGCGTGATAACCCTGTTTACTGCTTATATGTAAACGTACCTTCTTTGTCTCTGCCTCCTGACCAGGCTGGGTAGAGCAGCAAATACATTCCTTTGTCCAGGGCAGACCTATTTACCAATTCCCCTTGACATGCCTGGTTTAAACACATTCTAGTTACAACCCTAGTATATATCCATAACTCTTAATACACACTGTGTACGCATCTCATGCAAGAATATTAATCAGTGAATTCATTTTCAAATGATACAAGGCATATTTTATACAAAGGTTACAGTAGTGTGTAAGGTGTGAATACAGGGGTGCTTAGAGTCACAGTAATACCAAAACATATAATTACATACAAAAGTCTAGATTCAAAGAAAGTTATTTAGGATGCAAAGTTACATGCATAATGGGACTGGACAAAGGTTTCCAGGGCAATATTAATTCTGGCACTTCCTAACTTTTGAGTGCTTGACTCTGCAATCTTAATGTCCTTTTAATGTAATTTTTCGGTGTATTGCCCAGTTAAAATAAAAAATTCTGTAATGCAGAACCATATGGATCTCCAACTCCAAACATGAGTCATAAAGTTGGCATTGGACCTTAAGATTTATAGCACAAGGTCTACCACTTGAACTGATCAAAGTCATAAGCTGTTATCCTCTATATTGACCAGTCATTAGAAGGAAGATGGGACACACACTCTGCCAGTGGGCTTCATAGTTATTTGCTGATAGCAAAGTAATGTGGAGACCCAGGACTCCTGGGTTCATTTCCAGGTTCTGAAGGAGAGTGTGCTCTAGAGGAAAGACCCTTCTGCCCCTACCTCTCTGTGCTTCTGTCTGCAACACTCTTCCTCCTGCCTCTTCTGGGTCAATCCTCATCCCAGATCCTATCCCCGCCATATCTGACCTCTCTGCATTCCAGTCAGGTTACTTTCTTCTACTCTTCCCTGCCTGGTTTCCAGCAAGGGGGAGCATTGAAAATGGGGGAGTTCTCTCTGTTCAGTGTCAGAGCAGCAGCCAGGAGAAACAGCTGCAGCAAAGTCCTACCCCTGAGAGGAGCATGCTCAGTACATATTCAACAACTACTTTTGCTGTAAACATGTCTCTCCTGAGCATGTGCAAACAGCAATTTTTCTAAGGTTTATAAACTGGCCAAATTTGGGTGGATTTTCACAGGAGTGGCTTAAGACACATCCCCAACACTAGTAGTAAAGGAAAGCTTGAAAATAAAATCTTTCCTTACAAGTTATCCTTACAAGTGGTAACGGTAGAATGTTCACAATAATTGTATGTGGGACTACAGAATTTTTAAACGAAAAAATTAAGTAACTTTTTTCCTCTCAATCCAATGTAAACCTCGTCCTGTTTCTGTGGGGCGTTGTGGTTACTGAAACAAGGAAACGTGAGCTTTGTTCAGCTCAAAGTGACCTGGCCCTGAAATCTGTGAACTAACTGGCAGCTTGCCATTCTTAATTGGCTTGGATCAGAGCATTGCAGTTGGAATCAGCACTTTAAGCCTAGAAATGGCTGTTTCCAACTAACGCTGATGCCCATTAAAAACAACTTGACCCTTTGCAACCAAACAGGTTTGTCTTGGAATCAGTATTCATGTGAGCTTTATTCACGTATAGTCTGTATTGACTGAATTTTGATTTTATGGCCGTTAAATTATTTTCTGGCATGTGTAGATACTGGTTGGTTTTATGTTGTATTGAGATAAATATTAGGCTTGGGTGTGAGTTGTCTGCCTTTAGAGGTAATTTCAGGTTTATTCCCTACTCAAGGAAGCCCCAAATAGAAAACTTATGAAGAGAACAAGTGATGATATACAGCTCATTGAATAAAAAGTAATTAGAGCAGAGTACAGTGGGAATTAATGGAAGGGCATGAGCCTCTATTTATATCCCAGTGTATGTGTTTTAATGGCTTGTAGATGTGGCTTTAAAAAAACAGCTCAGACAGCCTATGAGACTTCTGCCATAGTAGATGATTACCTTGACTGCATGTACATGGTCTGCAGTTGAATTTTCTCTCCGATCTTATGTGCAGGTTATCTGATTGTCGTTGCTACATCCTCTGTACTTTGAATATTAGCCAATTATAGCAGAATATTGTAGCATTAATATTTAGTCAAACTAAGTCATTTTAAAAGAAAAATTGTTAGACTCTAAGCATTAATCCCTGTGTTCTTTTCTCTGTAAATTTAATAGCGTCGTCTTGGAGATGCTGCGAAGAAAGCCATCAGCAAATTGACAACCAGGACAGTAAAGAAGGGTGATAAGGTATAGTAATAAGACTTCAGGAAAGTATACTTGAATCTCATGGCTTGTTTTGGTAGGAAAAACAATTCACTTATCTGATTTGTTTTTCTTTCTTCTCTCATCTTTGATGCTGGTTTACTTGCTGAGGAGTTCATCTTTTGCTACAGTATTTCAGTGTGATATCTAGAGCTTTTCTATATACTGTAGCCTTTGCTCCCCTGAAGGATAATTTCTCTTGCTTAGGGACTAGTTGAGCTCCATCTGGTAACTCTGATTGTGAGTGCTGTTCTGTGCTAAGTGGTTGAGTATTTCTGCAGGCAGGAGTGCAGAAGGCTTTGTATTGAGCCTTCATGACAACATTTCATTTGCTATGCTCCTAATAACTCTGTATAAATTGTCATTACTAGAGAAAGCCACGGTTAGTGTTAGTTAAGTGGAACACTGTAAACTTGAAATGTTGCATATATGTTGTGCAAAATAAAAATAGAGGGGCTAAGCAGAAGAGTCCTTGTGAGAATTCACTTTTATAAATTAGTCTCTTGGGTTAGGGGAGGGGTATTCATTTGAGTTGAAATACCTGAGTTTGAAGTCTTGAGCTACGGGGAACTGTATTTGGCTGTCAGAGAATAATTGATCATGAACTGTGAATTAAAAAGCTGCAAGTACTCATCAGTTCTTTATCAGGCTGTAATATTTATTTATAGCCTTGCTCACTTTTCCCTTTCCTTTTGCAAAATGCACAGACCCGATTATAATTAAATGGTATTCTGATTATGGTTTTTCTTTTTAAAAAGAAAAACATTTCCCTTTGGTTCTTCCACTGACTCTCTCTCATCATCTTTCCTACCAATGCAACAGAAGTACGATAAGCCACCTGAATTTGCTTCTCTGAAGAGAAATATGAGAAAAAGGCTTTTCCTAAGCCTTTGCTTTTTTGTTTCTAGGCAATTTTGTTACAAGAATGTTCTGCAGTAGATCTTTGCTGATGTGTGTATATTTAGAACTTAATACTACAAGGGAAGATGCTGCTTTCCTCACAACATAGACACAAGATTAAGTGATATGGAGGTTGCAGAACAGGCAGTGGGGACATGTATGTAGTTGAAAGGAATACAGGAATAAACCTGCCATTCATCAGTGCAGCCATCAGGGTTCTCTGCATGAAATATTGACTGCCTGTTTCCAACAGTGGAGTTGTTAATTTTGTCTTGCTGTGGTTTTTGATGTCCTTCTGTACTTTGCTGGTGTTGAAAAGAATTGTGTGATTTTTGGAATAAAGCACAGCCTGTGTGTCTGTGTAGCCCACAGATTTTAGTGTATACTACCAATGCCATGGCTTTATCTACATGAAATCTGCCTTTCTTCAAAGGGAAACTTAAAATATGTGAAGTTATTTTTATCCCTTTAGAAACAGTAATCAGACTGTAACCTTTATAACAAAGTATAGCCAGCAAGTGATCTTGAGCTGCATGTCTATATAGGAATGACATCAGTAATTCTTGGGTCTGAGGAGTAGGAAACACTGAACTTTCTGAAGTGTGAAATAAAGCAGTTTTTTAGCTCTGATTATAGGAAGAGATGAAAGAATTCTGCTTTATTATAATATAAATTATATTTTATGAAGTAATGATGATGTAGACTAGATTATAACTGAAATAAAGTCCTGTGGAAATATCATCTTTTGAGTCAATATGAAAAGTACTATTTATACAAATGAATTATAGCTGGCTTATTCTAGTTTAAATTTAAGATATACACAAATACTAGTTTTAAATTAGATGATGACTTTTTGATATGCATGTGAAGTGTGTGTTGTATCTTCTTTGTGAGGCATATTTGAATTTATTTAATAACCTTTTCACCCTTTTCTGCCTCTTCCTGTCCATAGACACAGGATCCTCACTGCCACAGTAGAATTCCTGTTTACTAATCATGTCTACTTTGCCTTTTAATTTAGTCTTAACTCTTGACTTGAGTTTTCGTGCTCTTCATTTTAGGAAACAGACCCAGACTTTGATCATTGTGCTGTCTGTATCGAGTGTTACAAGCAGAATGATGTTGTCCGTATTCTGCCATGCAAGTAAGCTAGCAATTTCTCTTCCCTTGGTAATGGATTTTTTTCCTAAGAAATGTTTATGCTGATTCTTGTTTACATCCCTTTGTTTCATTTTATCTAGCATTTGCTCTTTCCTTTTATATGCCAACATAGGTGTGCATAATATTTTACACATACCTAGTTTAGACAAGTCCCTTGTCCTAGGAGCATGCAGTCTAAATAAGATTAATACAATACAATTAGGTGTGAAGGTGGGAGCTGGCAGAGTTATTGACAATGGAGACTATGCAAGAAGAGGAGGGTCTGGAGGAATGGCAGGTGATTGGCGTATGGGAAGTAGGAAGTAATTTTTTTAAGGGATGTGAAGACCATGAAAAAGGCACAAAATTGGGAGAGAGTGAGAGAGAGCTTTAAGGATTGAAGATTGGGCAGATCCAGTACTTGCATTAATTATAGTAAACTAAAGTATAGAAGCAAAATTTCACACAGTGGATACTGCAGCCTGGTATCCTGCTATGCCTGTGGGTCTCAACCAAAAATTATGCTGCCAGAATGTGTCAAAGGGTTAGATGGGAGACCTGTGGGTTAGGGTGGGAGGGATTCTGCCCACTGAGGTAAGGGGAGTTGGCAGGGGTTGCAGAGCCCACCCTGCATTCTGTGGTTCCAGTGCCATGAGGCTGACTAGGCTTGACTTGTCTGCTCCAGGTGTTGCATCATGATATACAGGGTCACAGCACTGCTTAGATTTGGCCCAGCCACCTCTCCGTCATGATGATGAGGGACCAGACAGGCCAGATTTGACTGGCTCAGTGACAGCATGCACCAGGTTACAACACCACTCTCACAAATTTGACCTGTCTGGCCTCCACCAAACATGAGCAGTACTGCAACCCTAGAGATCACAATTCCCAGAGCATGGAGCACTGTGGGACAGAAGCTGCAGGACCTGCCTTTATGGTACTCATGGTGTACTTATTTAGTACTTACTATGTAAGTGTGTATATTATGTGGGTAAGAAATATTTAGTAAGCCAGACATTTCTTTTACTAAAGGTATTTAGTGTTTTTGAGTTTGGGGTATTTGGATTGCGATAGGCTGTCCTGAGACCAAAAAGGTGAGAACCAGAGGTCTAAGCAATTCCAGCTTGCTCAAGCATTTCCCAGTTACTAAAAATGCTGCCATCCCTCATCTCCACCTTAGTGTTGACATCAAGGACTATGTAAGAAAATCGTTTCGGCTATCCTGTACTGGCACTTAAAGTGTAGCAACCAAACTCTATCCTTGCGCTCTTGCCTCGGTCTTCCCATTTCTCCTCCATCCCAAAGATCTTGATTTAGAGCTATGTGACATTATTTCTGTAGCAGATTTTCAATTTAACTGCTTTTTTAGTGTGGTGAATATTTTTGGAAGAATTATCTAATAATTTGTGGTAGCTTTGACTGTTACCAAGGATATCTTTCCCTTTCATTTTATAACACATTTCTCTTCTCCTCTTCCCCCCTCCAAAAGAGAAATACTTACATTATTATGCATACATGCAGCCAAGATCCAGCAACTTGGCCTATGTTTGGTATATAAATAGCTATATGCATGATACACTAAGAAACAACTAAGTCACAGTGTTGGAACCAGGCATCAGTCCCATGTTCCTGAGGGGCATATTGCAGCTCATTATCAGTCTTCTAAATCCTCCTGCAAGCTGTTCTAGATAGCTGGAAATTTTTTCTTCTAATGCATAATGAATTTTTGCTATTATAAGATTAAAGAAACAATCTCAAATTATAATTTGTATATAGTAAATAAAAACGTCTTTACCATGAATGATTCTGTTAACACCTTTCTTTACTGGGGCAGGAAGATTTTATAAATCAATTCACTTTCCCTGTATTCTTCATTTACTTGCTTTTTTGTGTGTGTCTTGGACATTGAAAATCAATGAAATGTCTCATTTTTAGGTTTTCGGTGCTGCAGTGCTTGGGTAACAAACACTGCAGAGCCATGTTTGTTTAGAACCTATTTCCATTGAAATGTGGTGTTTAAAAAAACACCACTTGGGGGCATTTTTCTTGGTCTTTGATGTTGTAAAGGTTTGTTTTTACAAAATTTAATTTTTTTACCCAAATTTTAATTACACTTTTTAAAAAATGCACTAGTTTTTATTTTTTCTTACGCAACAATATTCTGTGCTCAAGGACCCTATAAATTATTATTAGCTGCTGGATAGAGATTTCAGAGACTGTTTGATTCTCTGTAATTTCAGGGTATAGTTCAAGAACCTTCAATTACATCACAGAAACACTAATTTTGGGTCCAGGTTAGAGAAGATTATCTAGAGACTCCAGACTCTCCCACTTCTTTCCCTCCTGTCATTAAAACTTTTATTTAGCTGTTCTTTGAGTGATTCATGCTCATCTTCACATGTATGCCATTATCCTAGAAAGTTTGTGTTCTAACGATTTTTCATGTGTAATTACCTTGATCTAAAGTCATCAAAGTTTGAGTACAAGTATTTTCAGATTTCTTTTATATCAGTTTGCAATAATTAGATTATGGCTTAATACTGAGAGCCAAACGGTGTCAGATGATCTGTCCATGAAATGTGTTCTCTTATTTCACTGTAGAAGCAGGGATTTTATTTGAGGTGTGCTTTTCTGAGACTTGTTTCTAGCTAGTCTTGAAAACCAACAGACTTCAACACATGGAATGTAAAGGGCATCTGAAGGGAATAAGGAGTACATCTAATTCTGAGAAGAACTTGGTTTTATTTATTGGGTTTCAAAATATAGGGTCTGTAAACTTAAACAAGTGTTACTGTGTTGAAATGAATATCAACCAAGTTAGGCTTAACCCCTGACCTCTTAAATGGTGATAAATTGTCTATGAATTTCCTAAATCTGCTTTGATCCCAAATAGGGGCAGCTCCAGGTTTTTTGCCGCCCCAAGCACGGCAGTCAGGCAGCCTTCAGCGGCATCCCTGCGGGCGGTTCGCTGGGGACGCAGATTCAGCGGCATTTCTTCTGGTGATCTGCCAGTCTCGCGCCTTCAGCGTACCTGCTGCCAAAGCCCCAGGACCGGCAGACCTCCCGCAGGCAGGCTGCTGAACCTGCCTGACTGCCACCCTCACAGCAACCAGCAGGCTGCCCACCGTGGCTTGCCACCGCAGGCATGCACTTGCTTTGCTGATGCTTGGAGCCACCCCTGGTCCCAGAGAGAAATAAAAAGGTATCCACAGTATTATTCACCTTAAGCAACTAATGAATCAATAATGTATTTCATCTTGCTGCAGAAGGGACACAATGAATGAAGTGGATGGCAGTTGTTTGATACTGTGCAGGTTCAATTCCCAGAACTATTCCTGCTGACATTAACACTTAGAGCCCTAAGAAAAGTAAACTTGACTTAGTTGGAGGGAGCAGAACAAAGTAAAATAGATTGCTTTCCCTCAGCTTTGCTCTGCATCTCGAACTAAGTGCTTCCCAGCCTCCTTAGTCCTTCCCATCCCCAAACAATAAAGCAGGCATAGAGTATCATGCCCCAAAAGCCTGATAGAGCTTCTACTGGCTCCATGCCCGTTCCTCCCAGATTGATCTCCTCTCATAATTCATGTTTTCCTACTTCTGGATCCCAGCCTAACTGTGTGTATCAAGGATTATAGTAGTAGACAGAAGAAAGGCCAGACAAGCTAAACTGTCTTTCACCAGTTTGGACTGCCTCTTTCAGGAGTCCCCAACTAGTTCTGCATCCCTGCCAGAATCCTACCCTCCTTTTCAGCAGAACACTGCACATGCATATACACGCTGAGTGAAACTCCCTCAAAATTGCTTCTAAAGTGTTAAAATAGCTACAGGTCAGCATAAAATCCTAGTGCACAGACAGAAGTAAATCATCGGTTACCGTGTTGGCCTCTAAGGCACTAACAAAAAGATAACTCATGTTTATCAGATGGCAGAAGAAAAAATGATCATGGAAAAATTTATTTCTGAGCTTATAAGACAACATTTAACAATGGAGGGTAAAATATAATGTATTGTGGACATTTGGTAGTGACTCTTAATTAGAATCATATCAACTTCAACAAAATATTACTTTACCTCACCCATCATTGGTCCCCCTACAAATTTTTGTCTTGCAACCCTAGCTTCTCTGTTTAAACATTTTTCTTCTCTGGAGCTATATGAAAACCTTAAATCCACACAAATGATACTATGAAACTGCTGTCGAATACACAAAGCAATCTGAAAGAATGTTTCACTACCTTTTTCATCTACAGTAATATAGATGTAATAATAAATACAAAAATGAGACTGGTTTCAGAGTAGCAGCCGTGTTAGTCTGTATCCGCAAAAAGAACAGGAGGTGCCACAAGTACTCCTGTTGTTTTTGCAAAAATTAGACTGAATGTTTCTAATTTTTTTGCCTGGGAATATTTTGTATATAAATAGAGTATAAAATTGCCTGCTGATCAGCCAAACACAATTAGGATTCTCTGCAATTAAGTGGTTATCTTTGGAGGTCAGACTAAATGACCGTAATGGTCCCTTCTCACTTTATCTTTAAATCTTGCTTGTGCAGCTCTCAGATCACTTAAGTATCTTGACTGGCTCATTTTTAATTTTTTCCTGATGGAACATTGTTATAGTAAAAGATTGATCTCATATTAATCAGCTACATGTAGTAACAAAAATTTTTTACTGATCTCTGAAAAAAGAAAGCATTACAAAGAATGGTATGTCAGTGGCATAGTAATATTATTAGGGTGCAGTTTTGCTTGCATTTTCCCCCTCATATCACTAACAAGATTGCACATTCTTTACGTAGTACGTTCAAAAATCGTATTAAATTACAAAAGCACTGAACAGAATTCTTTAGATAATAGGCTTTTCTAGACTTGTTTGATCTGAACAGGTAAGGAACTGGGTGTACTAATAAATACCTTTATAGGATCTTAATCTCTTCCTTTCCACTCTCTTCTCCCTGCCACTCCATCTTCTAATTTTCATACCATATTTGTCATCGGTAAGAAAGCAATAAAAACAGTACAGTCAATAAGCAAGACATGAAGAAATGTCTTGCAAGAGAATGTTGAGAAAAATGGATAGAGCTGTATTTTGACCAAGAAATACCAAATGAAAGAGTTGGCCTCCGTCTTTTAAGGAAGCTGTAAGCATTGGACAGTGGGTTTCAATGACACATGACACCAATGCAGTTTGCTTCTTATAGCCCATTGTGAATGTAGCATTTCCTTTTGCTAGCTGCTATAATTGTGCTCTGCTGTTTAAAGTAGCAAGTTGGACCTAAATTCTGTGGCAAGACTCTAGGTTTCTGGTGCACCTTGGTGTTGAGCTTTGTGGCAGATAAGGAGAATTTTACTGAATGTACTTTTTTTAATTAAATATGAAAATGACTAATATAAACAATATAGTATTACTTGTGCATATTGTAGTTAAAGCCATGGTCTCCTACACCATCTCCGTGCTCCAGGAGCTGAAATGTTTTCAATATTCAGAGCCTGTAAACATGGCTGTTGGAATTTTGCGCTAAGAGGACATAAGAGCCTCCATTTCTACCCAACCTCCCTCAACACAGGGTGACATCATGTTTAGACTTGTGAGCATTTATTTAAAATTTTTCTATTGTATTATCTTATTATATAAGTTTTAAAAACAAGCAATGAAACAAATGCATCAAAAAGACACTAACAAAAGACAAATCTCTTAAATAACTTTTCCACTCCGATTCCTCTTCACTTTTCCATCACAGCATTGAGGCTAGGAAAAAGAAGGGAGACCAGAGTGGGGATAGGGTGATGAGGAAGTAGCAAGTTGTTGATGTAATGAGTGGTGTGGAAAAAAAAGGAAGGAGAAGCTAAGGAGATGGCTTTAGAAGTGAGGAGAGAGGAGTTTGAGGAAATCAGATTGGAAAAGAAAATGAGAAGGGAAGACGGGAATTGAAAATAAGTCAGGAAGAGGGAAAGGAGGGAGACACCAGAGGCAGGGGAAGAGTGGACAGAGGGAGAGAGGGAACAGATACTGAGAAACAGAGCAAAAAGAGAGGAAGGAAAGGAAGAACAAAAGCAACGCAGCAAATTTTTAAAATATATTATTATAAGGTTGAATGCCAATCAGATATAGTAAAATACAGCATACATCCGACGAACTGGGTATTCACCCACGAAAGCTCATGCTCCAATATGTCTGTTAGTCTGTAAGGTGCCACAGGACTCTTTGCTGCTAAAATAAAGTACGTACACATTTTGGGCCAGCTTCTTAATTTTCCTTTGCGCTAGGTGATGCCAATGATAGAACAAGAAGCAATGGGCTTAAACTGCAGCAGGGGAGATTTAGGTTGGACATTAGGAAAAAGTTCCTAACTGTCAGGGTAGTTAAACACTGGAATAGATTGCCTAGGGAAGTTGTGGAATCTCCATTTCTGGAGATATTTAAGAGTAGGTTAGATAAATGTCTATTAGGGATGGTCTAGACAGTATTTGGTCCTGCCATGAGGGCAGGGGACTGGACTCGATGACCTCTCGAGGTCCCTTCCAGTCCTAGAGTCTGAGTCTGAGGTGCAGGAATGGAGAGGGTGACAAAGATGACTAGCCATATCTGTGCCTGCCTTATTCTGGTGCTACTGTAAATTGAGATGGCTTGTACCAACCATCTATTGGACTGTTATGCTGGAGCAACATAGTTTGGAGTATACTGCATTCCACCCAAGCTCCCTTTACCAGGGAATGGTAGGGAACCATTACACCAGCCAAAGAATCTCCCTATAATGAGGCTATTTTGTGGGGGATGTTTAGGCCTACTTCCTCTTTCTGGAATGGCATAAAGGGTATGTCTATACAGCCTGTGGCAGAAAGCCTCCCAGCCCAGGTCAACAGTACTGTCCTTTGAAGTTACAGCTCAGCCTGGAGCCCAGGGCTTCAAAGCCTGAACTCTAGCCCAAACAGCAGCTTCAAATGCTGTCCATACAGCTATTTTTAGAGTGCTAACCTGAGCCCCACTAGCCTGAATCTGTCAACCGAGGCTGTGAGGCTTGCTGCCCCTCAAAGAGATCACATTGTACAATAGAATCCAGTCACTGTTTACATACCCACATGCAGAGGCTGACTTGCTCAGGCATTCTACGGAAAACAAAACTAATTAAAAGTCACTTGCTGGAAATTCTGCCAGCATGGGGGCGTCCTTTGCTGCCACAGAGCTGACTTCTGTGCCTCCTTTCCTGCAGCACCCTGCACAGGAGGAGGAACAGGGCTGGAGCACACTGCACCCAGTTATCCCCTGCTGGTATAAGGTTTCTAGGAGACCATAGTAAGCTAATGTGAGTTAGAGCAGCTCCCTCAGAACTACTCAGGTTTGCCCCCTTTGGAATGCTCCGTATTGGACTAATTCACATGTATTTTTGGGGGAGGAAAAGGTCTCTGATGTGGATACAAGGATTTCCTCTTTCAAGCTCAACTTTATAAATTACTCATACTTGTGCATTATCGTCTTATTAGTTTGTATCTGCTGTTCAACCCCTGGAAATACAGAAAAACCTGGACAGATCAAGAGCCCCCATATCAAGGCCAGTAGGATATTTAGGGGCGGGAGAAATAGCAGGCAAAAATATGTTGATTAAAATTAAAATTTCTGGGGGGAGTTGTAAATTTTGGAAAACATTTATAAGGTTTCCCAGAGTTCAAGAGGTTTAAGAATCAATAGCAAAGAAGGAAAATATCAGAAAAGTAGTTAGGTTTTAAATGCACAGAAACGCCTTATCAGACACTAATATCCCTTTAAAATAATCTCATAATATTTACTAGGTACACACTGGAATCCATATCATTCAGTGCCTGATTTGATCTGAGTGGTTTTATAGCACTGAGCTCTGATTAGCTGATAACAGCATATTAAAGCTGTTTTCATACTTATGTGGAGTCTTGATGTCTGCTGTTTCACAAAATATTAGATTGTTGTAAATGCATGTCCCACTCTAAAATCTAGACTGTGGAGTTTTAAAAAGAAATACGAGTGACTAAAAGCATTAAAATATGTAACACAACACAGTAACATCATTATATAGACCATGGGATTGCAAGCTCACTTCTACCTCAGAGGACAGCTGAATAATCTTTTCTGTGCTCTCATGAGTGATACAAATAAAAAGTTAATAACTATTGACAGCAGAAATAAGGAAATAGGGAGTGGAGGGGAGTTATTTATGTAGTTGCTCAGGAAGGATAAGCAGAGTACCTATCCCATTTTTCACACTTATGTTTGTCCCACATTCATTGCCTTAATAAAGATTCTAGAATGAAGGAAGGACATCAGCAGGCTGGTTAATGGAGATTCTTACATTTTCTTGATTAAACAATCCAGCATATTCAGCAGTACATTTGTAGCTTGGTTAATACAGTTCTCCGTGCCAGATAGCCATGCCATGCCATGTCAAACCAGCCCATGAATGCAGTAGAGTATAGTTCTGATGTCAAAAGTGGCTGTAAAAATATGATCATAGAAGATTAGGGTTGGAAGAGACCTCAGGAGATCAACTAGTTCAACCCCCTACTCAAAGCAGGACCAACACCAACTAAATTATCCCAGCCAGGGCTTTGTCAAGCCGGGCCTTAAAAACCTCTTAAGGATGATGTTACGCAGTAGGGAGCGGAGCAGATTGACCTGGGAATGTCATCTGGTTTTGCTGGGACTGTCTGCACTGGGGATGGGATAGCAGGGGATGATTTTACTTGAGTTACCCGAGCTTGTAACCGGAGCCAGGACGGGGCTGGTGCCAGGTGACACCTTTGCCCGGGAAACTGGACAAAGGGAGGGGAGGAGCTGGGGAAAGGGAGAGAGAGATGGCTAGAGGGTTTTTTTTCCTTTCAGTTTTGTGCTGGGTGGTGAAATGCAGGGAATCCCAGAGCTGGGGTCTAAGCTCCATAAACTCCCGCCCCCCCTCCTCCCCCCAAGAAAGACTTGACTGAAGGGTCCTGGTTGTACCTACAAGTTCTGCTTGGGACTGTGTTCCTGTTGTCTGATAAACCTTCTGTTTTACTGGCTGGCTGAGAGTCACGGTGAATCGCAGGAAGAGGGGTGCAGGGCCCTGATTTCCCCCACTCCGTGACAGATGGAGATTCCACCACCTCACTAGGTAACCCATTCCAGTGCTTCATCACCCTCCTAGTGAAATAGTGTTTCCTAATATCCAACCGAGACCTCCCCCACTGCAACTTGAGACCATTGCTCCTTGTTCTGTCATCTGCCACCACGGAGAACAGCCAGCTCCATCCTCTTTGGAACCCCCCTTCAGATAGTTGAAGGCTGCTATCAAATCCCCCCCCACTCTTCTCTTCTGCAGACTAAACAAGCCCAGTTCCCTCAGTCTCTCCTGTTAAGTCATGTGCCCCAGCCCCATATCATTTCCATTGCCCTCCACTGGACTCTCCAATTTGTCCACATCCTTTCTGTAGTAACGGGACCAAAACTGGATGCAATACTCCATATGTGGCCTCACCAGTGCTGAATAGAAGGGAATAATCGCTTCCCTCTATCTGCTGGCAATGCTCCTACTAATGCAGCCCAATATGCCACTAGCCATCTTGGCAACAAGGGCACACTGCTGACTCATATCCAGCTTCTCAGCCACTGTAATCCCCAAGTCCTTTTCTGCAGAATTGCTGCCTAGCCAGTCAGTCCCGAGCCTTTAGCAGTGGATGGAATTCTTCTGTCCTAAGTGAAGGACTCTGCACTTGCCCTTGTTGAACCTCATCAGATTTCTTTTGGCCCAATCCTCCAATTTGTCTAGTCACTCTGGATCCTATCCCTACCCTCCAGCGTATCTACCTCTCCCCCCAGCTTAGTGGAGTTCCATATTTCTCTTCATTTTTAAATGGCTTCCATTTCAGTGGTGTATAAAATTATGTTGTTGTTGCTTTAGGGTGGCAACTTATTGCTTTTCGTCTCTTAAATTTCTTTTTAAAACTCTAATCTGGCTTTTAGAGTGAGACACATTCACAATCTAATATTTTGGAAAATTGCAGATATCAGATGTACTCCTATTGCCAATAAAATTATTTTTTCCTAACTGCCACGTGTGCAAACTCAACCTTGATTATTAATGTCAAGCTGAAATCTTTCCTTGTGCATCATCACCAGTAGTAAAGGTTCTGCAGACCAGAGTAGACTCTTAATTGCACCTGTACATCCCCACTCACCTTAGTTGGTTTGAACAAGTACTACTGATTAAACATAATTACATTGATGCACTTGAGTATTGCCACCAGCTTAATACCTGTGGACATAAAATTTTTATTGTACATGCACTACTTTCCATTTTTACTAACAAACTTTTTCAGGAGCTGTTCTCCAGGAAGTCAACCTGGAGACTTAGTAACTTCCTGGCAACATGTTTCCTCTGTTCTGCTTTTAATGTCTCATATGGTAGAGAAGGAAGAATGAGCAGTATTACTTTGATTTTAGAACTCGGGGACACGTGCCATGCTCAGCATCTCAGAGGGCACAGAATAGAAGGCAGAAGTAAAGGCAGCTATACAGTGCCACTGCACTTCCCTGATTCTGAGCTGCTCTGATAGCCAGCTATGGGTTGCTCGGTAGCCTGGAATAGATGGTGCACTTTACATTCTCTCAGATATGTCAGAACAAAGCTGTTTCTCAGCTAGCTATACCCACCTAGCCACACAGCCTACACCAAGAGGAGTTTTTCTTCTCATGTAGGACCATCACCTTCCTGAACGATATTAGCTACATCAGTGGAGGCTCTATGCCATCAACATAGCTGCATCTACATTGGAGATTTTGTTGGCATAACTGTTGGTCAAGGGGTGTGGTTTTTTTCACCCCTGAATGACATAGTTATGCCAGTACAACTTTTCAGTGTAGACTAAGTATTTTAGTGCATGGCTGTGTTGTATTAAGGTAGATAATCTACTGATACCATTACCTTCCCCGACTACTCATTGTCAAAAATGTTCTACAGGTAAAGTGACAGGTCAAGAAAGGCCAATCATCTTCCTTTGCCTGAGTGTGGTGTTACTATCCTTGTACAGTCCTTTACTGTTGTTAAGTTTATATCAAAATCAATCTGTCTGAAAGCATGTCTTTGCAAGCCACATGGGTGGCGATACAAATCTCTTGTCTAATTCAAATTAACATGCTGTGCAAGTAGAAGCTCATTGTGCTTTCTCATCTTTAGATTTGTTTTTACGATATAAGATGATTAACCTGTTTTTCCAGTTCTCACAAGGTGTGTATGATAGGGTAAAGCTTCTAAATGTTTCTCCTCCCTTTGACATATCTTTGCCAATTATAAAAGCCTGCAAAGAATTAATCCATAATACGTTTGGTTTGCTTTTAATTGTAATAAGACAATTGATTTTTAGTTCAAACTTGACTTCTAATGGGACTGTGCTCTTGCCACTTAATTGAGAATAAGTCCTGGATGGAGCTTAATGACATGGAAGGAGGAGGAGGAAAGCAGAAACTTGTGTGAAAGCAGCTGCTGCAGAGAGGTGCTGCTGCTGCTCAGGGCTGTATTTCAGCAACCCAGCTGTATTTAGGGGAGTCGCTCCCCTATCCCAAGAATCCAGCATGGGGAAGCCACAAAGTGTCCCAGCAGCTACAACTGCATGGGGAGGGAGACAGCCAATGTAGTTCAACCAGGAAAGGGAAGACACTGATGCTGCTGCAAGTTGTCATCTTCTGAACCTGCAAGAGAAAGCTCCCTCAAGGTGTCAGTGTCAGCAGGTTGGCCAGTGCCCACACAAGCCATTTAAACTGATGGAAAGTAGAGAGGTGGCAGCTATCCCTCTTGATGAGCACAGAAGCAGTAAAAAGGCTAGCCCTCTGCTTGGGAGAGGCAGCAGCAAAATCACCAAAGTTGATTACAGTACTATTATGTCAAGGTAGAGGAGATGGTGGAAGTTGGGGTGACAGTGTCCATTATTAGTTATTCTCCGTTGTAATGTTTCTGGCCCTGTTTTGACTACTTAATAACCCAGCTAGCATATTTGAACAATTTTAATGGGGCAGGTCCCTATTTGAGATCGAGCCAGTGCCTAAATACTGTTGCAAAGGTACTTTTATAAATTGTTATACATATCCCCTTTTAAAATGTTTAAAATTAAGGATTATCGTCTGACACAGATACAGGGCCTTAACTAGCACCATGTACTAAAAGAAAACATACATGTAAATTTTACCCTGCAGTTTGTACTGTGGTTACATCCAGAAGAACCGAACATAATATGCAGAAAATAATCCTGCAATGATCCAATTGTGGGATTAGGATCTTCATTTGTATACCTGATATTTAGCTAAATGATATATTATCAGTAATAAAAAATATATAAGTATTGCAAAAATCTGAAGTATACTTAAAAGGCATCACAGGTTATTTATTGCTACAGGTGGGTGTGTAAAGTTATTAGCACTGTTATTTGGTGGAATGCCTACATATTCAGTATGTCACAGTTTTACATCCATTAAAGACAAGGTTGTGGTTCTATATAGATTCTGTAGTTCACATTATAAACTGATCCTGTTACTGAGGCTTCAGCAGGTGCCAAGGGTCTGCGTGTGCAGGCCCAAGTGCAGAGCCAGGGCTTTAAATCCTATTTTTCCTAAATGAATCATAATTAACTGATAGCAAAGGAAAGCAGAACTTTAGATTTCCTTGGTCCAGACAGCACAGAACAGTAAGAGGGATGAATTCTGCAGTTAGGTCCATGATGTTATTTTCTTTGTCTCTTTTTTAGTTTGTGCTGCAAGCTTCTAAATTGTTTTATTGAAAGTTTCATTTCTGAAATCTCATCTGAGTGTGAGACTGTTCATGCTGTACACTGTGAAACTCTCTGTGCAGGTTTATAAATTGTATGCGCCCGTGTATTCTTTTTTAGGCACGTTTTCCACAAAGCCTGTGTGGATCCTTGGCTTAGCGAACACTGTACCTGTCCTATGTGTAAACTGAACATTTTGAAGGCTCTGGGAATTGTAGTAAGTTGCATATTTGTGACCTTTATTACATAACTGATACGACAGTTCAAGTAATTTCTTCACACAAAGTATCTCATAATAAGAAATCCATCACAGCAGGCATGGTGGGTTGGCAAGAGCATATTGCCCAGCCATGTTGGATTCCTTCTTCATGTGGTTTGAGTGTGGCCTCTGATCTGTGTCTTTTCAGCCATAGGACCTCAAATGCATATAGAGAGGTTGAGTGCTCAGAGAATCCATTCGCAAATACCAGAATACAGTATGCTAGCTGATTAACCAAGAGACATTAGAGGATGGTCTCAAAGGAGATATTTGTCCCATTTTCCTGTCTGGGGAGAAGTTCTGAGTGCAGGGTGATTCTCAGACAGATTATGTCCTCCATATAAAGGGGAATGAAAAGCTTATGCCACATCTATAGTAACCATCAGGTCAAGCACAGCAAGGGAGAAATCAGGCCCACATTCCTAGCTGTGTCAAACTGCACAAACTTTCTAGAAATAACAGCAGATAACATATTGTGGGCAAGCTACTTCTGTAATTAACATACCTGAGTTGGTAAAGGAGGAAACAATGTAATTTGACATGCCTTGTCTAATACCTCTCACTATTGATGTAGAGTACAAAGAAATCAGCTTTTATGGCCCATGGTAACAAATTTCTTTACTGTTGTGTATAGGACACCAACATATTCAACTCCCTCTTCTGAATCATAATGATATTTTCTGATCTATGTACAGAAGGGTTTTTAGCCTTGTTGTTGTAGCCTTATTGGTCCCAGGATATTAGAGAGACAAGGTGGGTGAGGTAAGTCATAAGCTTTTGAGCCACACACAGTGACCTAAAGAGCCAAACATTTGTTTTCACCAACAGAAGTTAGTTAAATAAGATATTACCTCACCCACCCTGTCTCTCTCTGATAGAGATAGGCTTTTGTACATATTCAGTGTCGTCTTTATTTAAAAAAAAAAAAAAAACTTAAGCAAGGGAGACTTTTGCAGGTTGTCTGTGTATAGAATAATTAACATTTTAATATGGAAATAATGTTTTTCCAGCCAAGTGTGCCATGTACAGATAACGTAGCCTTTGATATGGAAAGGCTCACCAGAGGCCAGCCAGCCAATAGACGATCAGCACTTGGTGACTTTGCCAATGACAACTCACTAAACCTGGAGCCCCTGCGCACTTCTGGGATGTCACAGCTTCCACAGGACGGGGAAATAACTCCAAGGACAGGGGAGATCAACATTGCCGTAACAAGTAAGCATTATTTGTTTTTTATTATAGTTTCATGGTTTCCCTGTTGTGTGGTGTCTGTTTTGCTGTGGTTCTGCACAGCAGGGCAACAGTGAAAGCTTTCCCTATAGAGACAAAGGTGACTTCTCTCAATGTAAGAAACTTACATGTTTTTTATTGAAACTGATAACTTCAGGGACTGTTGCAAACACTTCCTTTATTAATGGTAAATTCATTTAGAACTGCATACAATTATTAGGTGAACTTCAAGAAGAAAATTAATTTGGTAACCAGTGTGGGAAGCATGGTTGGCAAAAAGGCACCTACTATTTTTACACAGCAAAAATATACTGCAAGACTATTATTTAACTGATTAGTAGTTACTAAGTTGGTTATAGGTACTATCATGGTTACTTAGACGCTTTCTCAATTAGTATATTGCATTTGGAACCCCAAGGCCCAGGAGCAGAGATCTAAGGGATTAGCCCTAGTATTTGTCATGTCTGCCTTTATAACATACAATTTTTGTGTTTGACGTGAAGGTCTTGGAACCCAGCGTAATCTGGATGTTTTGTGGTGGTATGATATTGTAGGACAGTGTTAGCAAACTATTTGCAAGGCTCTCTTCAAAGGAAAAACGGGAGGAAATTCCACTGAGTAGATTCCACCTGGGGTTTCTGGTGTATAAAGAGAGACCCTGAGAATACAGTATGCATAGCATTGCATCATTTTCTAAATGTTTTAGGCTAATGATTTGATGTATGGATAAGTGTTTGTTTCCCACTGCATTACAGAACTCAAATCCATGCTGGAGGCAGTTGATTTTCTCATACTTTCTTCACTCATATCTATTCACCCAATCTCATAAACTCAAGGGATACTGCTTGTATTCTTACCTATGTTAATAAGCAGAGTTACTAAAAAAAAGCTTCTAAATACAGTGCATTATGGAACATTTCTTATGATGCCACAACAAAGCAAACTTGTGATAGAAAACTTTCCTTTTTCCACTTTTCCCACCTTTCCTCCAAATTTACCAATATCCATTAGTGTGCTGGCCTGAGAAAGGCAAATCCAAACTTCAAATCTAGTTCGTTCACAAAACCAAGTCGTCACTTTGTCCAGCATCTGTCATTACTAATCCACTCCTTATTTAGCTCTCCCAAACACAGACTAAATCTGGTAACAATTTTTAAAGTTCAAAATGTTCCCGTCCAGGAGAGAGAAGTTTGCAGTTAAACCAGGCTAACTGCTCAACTTCCTTGAAGGCCGGTGTGTTGACTGTCTGTTCCATCTTTGAAAGGCAGGTACTCCAACAGGGAACACCATGGTAAAGAAAAGAGAAATATAAGCACCAGTTCATACTGATAGTGGTTATAAAATAAAGTTTCTTTAAAAAAGTTTTTCAGGTTTTAACTTTCTGTATAACACACGTGTCTCTGGCACACTCAAGTAAAGCCTAAAATATATCTCAGTAAACCAGAATATTTGTAATTAAACCTATTTGCAAATGCAGAACTTCTCAGGAGAAGAGAGAGCATATTGTCTGTTTAATAATGCCTTTGATATTGAATGCCTTTTTAAAAAGATCATAGCAAAATATTTCTTATTTTAAAGCATTTGTACATTTTTATAATCAATTGAAATTGAAATCTGTTTCTTTTCCAAATATCACATCCTTCCGTTATGTGGAAAAATTGTTAGAGTTGTGGCTTAGTGCCAGTTGCCAAGCACAAACTTTGTTTAAATAAAAATAGCACTAAAGTATTTGCTTTTACAAAATAATTTAATTTTTTTTATAAATATTTGTCTATATACACATGTATATGAAGTCACATTTTGGGCTACAAACCAACCCTGACAATATCCATATTAACCAGGAGGAGAAGAGAGCCTTCATTTACATTTTTCTTGACTTGCATTTCACTTTACTTTGTTAAATGCTCCTTCTTGATTGCTAACCCTGGGGCTCAGCCAGGAGATATTGTTGTGCCAGGCTTCTTTTCCACACCTTCTCTCCACTTCTTCTTTGCTAGCCTTCTCCAACCAGTAACTCTGTGGCTAACTTCCTTCTGCTTTACTTCCTGGTGCCAGTCATGGCTTAGAACCCTGTCGCCTTCTGCCAGAGGCGTTTGAGGGAAATGTTCACATCGATTTGACATAAGCCTTCTCCCACGAGTGATTTCCTCCCTTTCCTTTATCAACAGAAGAATGGTTTATTATTGCCAGTTTTGGCCTCCTCAGCGCCCTCACACTCTGCTACATGATCATCAAAGCTACAGCTAGCTTGAATGCTGACGAGTAAGTAAATATTTAGATATGCGTCTATATATTTGTTTTTGGTGCTTGTGTCACAGGCAACACTGTGAAGAAGTGGCAGGAGGGGAAGAATGGGAGAAATGAGGAAGTTTTTCAAAGTGTGAGTGCCTTCTCTATGTAAAAGTCTTTACTAGAAATTGTTAATGCACATGTAGCTAGATTTGCCTAAAATAGCTCCCCACAAAGGGGAAGTGCAAAAAAAAAAAAAGAGTGGGGTATCATAGAGCCTGGTTAGACCCTGTAGTTTTTGAATTAGCATTTAATCAGCTGATACATTTAAATAGTAAGATTATACCTTTAGTCCACCAGGCCAGACTCTGCCTGTTGGGGACCAGTAGTTGTTACCATCTGGTGGCTTTCTGGCAGCTTCAGTCTGTTTGTTTCTCAGATTTCAGCTCAGAAAGCCCATTTTCACTGTTGGAACTCCTTTTCACAGAGGAGGAAGGATATGAATGTTACATCACTAGAGGAGCTCCTTTCAGAGCAGTAATGGGAAGCTTGCACTGCTGCTTCTTGCTTTATAGCTATCAAATTGCAGCTAGTTATCAGGGAGTTGGCAAAATTAGAGATGGTGACCTCCATACTTAAGACAGTCAGCGGCTGTGAAAAATAGCCAGAGGAACTGGCTAGGGAGTGAAGTTGTTAGGAGTTGTGTACATGTGCCTGTGAAAAGCAATTTCTACATTTCTTGGCACTGCCACCTGCATTAGGAAGAGGCTAGAGAACACTCAGTCAATGTACACTCAGAAGCAGAACCAGTTAAATTTCTGGCATTTCCCCTTCAGTTCCTCATCTTGTCTTCCTGTTGATGCTCTGTTGGTTGCGGTTCTTTCTTTTAGTAAGCAGCAGGAAGTATTGCGTTAAATTTCACACCAACTCTGCATCCAGCTACTGCATTCAGGGAATTTGTTCAGGAAAGTATTTAAGTGACACCGGCAAAGACTGCATCATTGTCATGTGAACTATCAGCAACAGTGGTAGAACTGAAAGCTTAGTCAGTATATTAAAAACACTATATTTTTTTTTTTAAAAAGAAAGTGAAATAGACTAGTGAAGATCGAAAGAGTACAGAAAGAGGAGTGGCAAAAATTTGCCCCTTTCTTCACGGAACTTCAGTACCTGCTGCAGCTTCCCGACCTCCGTGGCTTCCCCACTGGATTTCACTGGAGTCTAAGCAACCTCTGACTCTGCTGCTAAGTTAGGCTACCTGGTTTAGGCCTGCCCCCTGTGTATGCATTCAACTATTTTTTGATTGATTGCTTCACTGCTGCCTAATGTGCAAAGTATGTCAGGCAAAAAGTTTTCTCTTATGTTGGTCAATTTGGCAGATACGTCATGACTCTGTTGTGATTTCCATGAAATGCCACACTAGTATAGATGCAAGAAAGGAGGAAAAGCAGAAAAGCTTTTTACTTCCCAGTTCTCCCTATAAAAATGAATGTTGACAGTGTCCATGCAATCAGTGAACAATAATTAAACATGAAGGTAGGGACTTCATTTTCCTCTTGGAAGATGAAACAAGCAGGAAGGAGAAGTAGTAGTAAACCAAGCAAGTGGAAGATGCTAAGCATTTTGTGATGGAATTCTCAGAGAGCATTTCTCAGTCAGTGAAACCCTTCCAGGGAACATTCTCTGCTGCTTGCTTCCTCTTTTGTCTCCCCCCACTGTTCAAACAGATTGATTTAAGGCATTAGTTGCTGTGTTCCTGTGCATATACAAAAGATAAACAGCTCCAGACAACTATGACCATTTTTATAATAATGATAAGAAGGGAATAACGATAAGGGGCACTTCATTAAATGGCTGTTTTCACTTGGCCTTAAAACATCTCATGATATTCCTAGGAGACTTCCAGGAACTGGTCTGACTTCACAACTGCCTTGCCTGTTAATTATTTAGATAATAAGCAAGTTTTGTTCTATATCACCAGAAATAACCTGAGACTGGCCTCCCAAAAGCAACTGCACAACCGCATTGCATAGTCCAGAGGCTCCTGGCATTGGGCAGTAATTTCCCAGTGGTTTAGAAGCAAGACTCAAACCTACGGCAGTGTTGTGAAGAATTCTAGTAACAGATATTCTTCGCTCATTATAGTAAGCAATGATGTGGGGAACACAGACCGCATTCACCATTTTTAGCCCTGTATAATTTTCTCACTGACTTTTGACAGTTTTTAGTTAAACATTCAGTATTAACTTTAACTAATATAAATATTTTGTCCTCTTTCTTACCCCACAGAGCAGAATGGTATTGAAGAAACACACTCTGACAGATTTGCCTTGGAGAGACACCTATTTTTTTGCATCATTTCTTGATCATGCAGCATACGCAGTTATATTTAGTACATTTATTTTTCATTAAAGTTTGCTAATGCCAAAGCTTTGTATTAAGAAAAAAAGAAGAAATAAACTTTAATTATGAAAAAATTTTCTGTAGTTGAATTTTATTTTCCATGAACCTTCTGCATTGAGTACTCTCTATCTCTAGTGTTTTGTGTGTGAGATATTATTGCACTGTGTTTATTGTCTAACCTCCTGTCACAAATGGCTTCATCTTTGCTAGATTTTTATGCTTCTCTTTTTACTCTGGGACAGAAATAAGCATGACACCCACCACTTGCATAGTGATTAATGACAGCATTACTGGAAACTGCACTTTGTTATAGTTAGTCACATAACTGGTCCCAATGTTTGTAAATATCAGACTTTTTTCTTGACCTTTTTACATGTTTTGAACTAAAATATTCTTTTGTGTTTCCTTGGGACACATTACCTATGATCTCTTGTTTTCAGTCCAGTCCCCACAGAAAGTTTGCAGTTCTGTTTTCCTTCTTCATAATGCATTGGAAGATTAATCTTCCTTGTCATTCCCCCACCACCTCTTCCTACCTAATGCTGCATGAAGAGGTGGTTTTCCCCTCCTCTTTCTGTTGCTGACTCTCCTCACAGATCAGTGAGCTTACTGAATAATGGTGCTGGTTAATGTCACCTCATAGGTGATTATGCAAGATGGAAAGATTGATAATGATCTTTACTGTAATATGGTAACTCTGATTGTGTCCTTTCCTGCCATTCTTTGCTGGGGATTTTCATTTTCACACAGGCTTATTTATCCAACTAGACAGTAAGAAATAACCTAACATTCACTTCAAAAATGCATACAGTCTTTAGTATTGTCTGTACAGCTGCTGAGCTCTGATTCCCAGCCAAAGGCTAATGTCTGAGTTAATGAGATTGGATGGTGAAGTGGGCAGATCAGTTGAAGAGGGGAAAAAACGTTATAAGCTGATCAGAGTTAAAATCTGTTGAGAGTTTTCTCTGGTATCAAGATTTAACAGACATCCAAAATCTAACACTATAATTAAAATATACCAGTTATTTCCAGCTATCAAAGAGAACCATTTTATTAAACTATGATAGGATTTAGATTTTCAAATGTACTTGGAGTAGGGAATTTTTTTAGGTATAGGCACTTTTGGAATTCAGGAAGGCAGCCAAAATCTGCATTAAAATACTTACTTAATTTGTAGCTGTCAAGGAGCCTTCAGCTGAGAAGGCAGCTTTTAGAAATGAAATGTATGTTTGATAGTTTCAATAATGTTAATAGGGTTTTTTTAAAGTGTCTTTGTGAAATTTTGTAAAAACATGAATGCAGTCAATGAAGAGAGCAGTGAATCTGTTTTGAAAAATCTGGGAAATCTTGTTGGATGGATTTGTGGAGGAAAAAACTCCTACTTGTTGTGCTCCGGGATTGGCTCATTTTAGAATCAGTGTTTTATCAGCTGAATGTTGTTGCCAAGATGGATGAATGATGTGCAGTATGATGTAAAGCACAGACTATACAGTAAGGGGATTACATTTTTCACCAACTTCCTAAAAGCATAAGGCAACTGAAATGGCTTTAAATCAAATAACACCTATACCTGCTGGGATCATGGTCTTAAACCTCTTTTCAAAGATACTGTGGAGAGCTAGCTGGGGAAAACCTGTGTGGCTCTAGAAAGCAGATTCTTCTTCGAGTGCTTGTTCACGTCGATTCCAATCAGGTATGCGCGCGCCGCATGCACCATCGTTGGAAACTTTTTCCCTTAGCAGCTCCCGTTGGGTTGGCTGGGGAGCCCCTGGAGTGGCACCTTCCTGGCACTCAGTGTATGACCCTGCTGACCCAACCCCTCCCCCCCTTCAATTCCTTCAGTTTCCTTCCGTTGAAACTGCATCTTGTTTGCCTTGCAAGTGCTCTCCTAGCTTAGTTATCTAGTTCTCTCTTTGTTTCTTGTATAGTAGTTGTCATTAGTGTAGATTAGTATAGTCAGCATAGATGTTGGTAAGCAGGATTGTCCCTATCCCCTCACCCCTTCTTGGGCTCCGGGGCATGCTGCAAGCGCATGGCTTTAAGTCATGCAATGTATGCCACAAGCCCATGCCAAATAGCAACCCCCACGACTCTTACCTCAATTGTCTGGGGAAGGTATATCAGTCCGAGTGCTGCAAGATCTGCAGGGCTTTCAAGCCCAGGACTAAAAAGAAGGGGTTTCCATTTAAAGCAGCTGCTCAGGGAAGCTGCACTCCATCCAGCGGCCCCGACCACCAAGGCCCAGGCTTGAGCACATTGGTGCAGAGCGCTCCTGCATCGGTCCGTGAATTGGTGCCAAGGAAGGACACTAGTGCAAGAGATCCTCAGCACCGGCGATGCCTGGCGCTGCTCTACTTCTCCAGTGCCCCACAAGTGCAAAAGGGCTGACAGAGGGCAGCTCTCCTCAGAGAGCTACGGGACTGCCGGGAATGCCTTGCTACACCAGAGGAAGGACCCAGCTCCCAGGCAACAAGAGTCCATGCCGTTGACTCTGGTGCCCCACAAGACACCGTCGAATCCGGCTCACAGCGACTCTCCATCCGGGCAGTGCCAGATGGAGGTGTTGGAGCCAGCCTCCACTCCAGACACTTTTGAGGCCGCAGGAAATCTCATTGAGATGACCATTAGAGACAAGCCTTCATACTGTCAAGATTGGTACTGTCCCGAGGCAAGCCCACCATGATGCAGAGCTCCCAGTCTCCATACCGGCACCACAACAGGTCCGCATCACCACACCACCATTCCCTGGCACTGGCTTCACCGAGAACGTGCATGGCACCAGGGGCATGGCGATCTATCTCCCTAGCAACGAGGGGTCGGCACTGTTCCATAATACCCTCACGGGACTGGCACCACACCTACGGCACCGGTCTCTGTCACGAGATAGCTGCACTGATTCATGACACCAGTCCCCTACCTCCTCTATGCAGCACTGAGCACCAGCACAGGCATCTTCGACACTGCTGTGGTCATCGCCCGCGGGATCCTCGGAGTCTGATGTAGACTCATGCTATTCACGGCACAGTCAGCATAGGCCTGGTAGGTGCTGAAGGGATGTGCAGGTGGCCTGGCAGCCATAGTGGCCACCCTCCACACGATGGCCCTTTTGGACCCCCTGGGCTTACCATCCGGCCCAGGGTACCCTTTCTAGAGCTTCTAGGTCTGTGACCTCAGGATGCCATTTTTTCCTGGTCACCTAAAGATAGCCATGCCCCTCAGGGAGTGGAAGCTGCCCTCTCCAGACCGCCTTCTCAGACTACAGAGGTGTCGACAGTACCAGCCCGGGACTTACCTATAGCCCAGGAGACATCTGCCCCTGATGAGCTAGTAGAGGAGCCTAGTTCAGTCCAGGAGCAACTTGGGCAGCTAGAGGGCCATGAGGACCCTGTGCCTCCACTTGCCACATCATTGTCCTTGCCCAATGAGGAGGTGGCAGGAGTGTCAGTTTCAGATCCCCCACCCATCAACCACAGGATGTGCCAAGACCTGCTCTGCTGCATTGCCTGCAACATGGGCCTGCAGGCGGAGGACCCAATGGTAGACATTCTTGCACCAGAAAGTCCTTCCTGGGTGGTGTTACCGCTGATAAAGACCATACAAAGTAATAAAACCCTGTGGCAGACTCCCTCAAATCTGCCCACCACCAGGGGCATGGAGAGGAAATACTTTGTCCCATCTCAGGGATATGAGAACGTATTCTCTCACCCACACCTTTGCTCCCTGGTGGTCTCAGCAGTGAATGAGAAGGAGCATTGGGGCAACAGGCGCAATGGCCCCCAAGGCTAAGGAGGCCAAATGCATGGCAGGAAAATCTATGCTGTAGGAGGCCTCCAGCTGAGGATAGCCAACCAGAAGGCTATCCTCAGCAGGTGTAACTTTAATTCTTGGGACTCTGTGTCCAAGGACAAGGAGTTGCTCCCCACAGAATCAAGGGTGGAATTTTCCGCCATGGTTGAGGAAGGGAAGGCGGTAGCGAGGACCTCCCTCCAGGCCTCCCTCGACTTACCTGATTTCAGTGGCCCATACCATCTCCTCGGGGGTGGTCATGAGGAGAACTTCTAATCCTCTGGGTTACCTCTGGAAGTTCAGCGGATCTTGCAGGACCTTCCCTTCAAGGGCGCAGGAATGTTCTCAGACCAGACTGACTCTAGGCTGCACAACCTGAAAGACTTGAGGGCAACTCTGAAGTCACTGGGGATGCACATGATGGCTACCCAGTGCAAGCATTTCAAATCTCATCCCCACCCAAGGCAGGACTCCTACTGCCATAGGAACAGAAATAACTGGGGCGGGCTTTCAACCCTGCCTTCAGGGCAGGGACAGGGCCCGACCAAGCCACCATTGGGCTCCAAACAAGGCTTTTGAAGGGACGCCCGAAGACGGTGTACCCGCCACTATCCCGGATTCTTCCCCGTGCTTCCTGAACCATCTGTCCCACTTCTACTGTGCTTGATCACAAATAACATCAGGCTGCTAGATGGCTTCGCACGGTAGAAGTGGGATATTCTCTCCAGTTCTGCTCCTCCCCTCCCTCCCTCCCTCCCTCCCCCCCGCCTTCCCTGTGCATCTCCAAGGACCCTTCTCACGAGCAACTCCTTAAACAGGATGTGCAATCGCTCATCACCATAGGGGCAATGGAGGAGGTTCCTCAGGAGCTATGGGGCAAGGGATTCTACTCCTGATACTTCCTTATCCCCGAGGCAAAGGGGGGAAGAGGGGTCTCAAACCCATTCTAGACCTGCGAAGACTCAACCAGTTCATGGTGAAGTTGAAGTTCCACGTGGTCTCCCTGAGCACGATCATATCTTCCTTGGATCCAGGACACTGTTACGCTGCCCTCGACATGAAAGATACGTACTTCCACATAGCCATTTGTCCAGCCCACAGACATTTCCTGAGATTTGTGGTCGACAACAAACACTATCAGTTCACAGTGCTCCCATTCAGTCTATTGACAGCCCCCTGAGTGTTCACCAAGTGCATGTCGGTTGTTGCAGCTTTTCTCCGCAAGAGGAAGGTACAGCTGGCTGCTGTGGGGGCACTCCAGGGAGCGGGTGGAGTCCCAGGTCTGGTTGGTCAGAGCCATCTTTGAGAGACTAGGACTCATCCTCAGTGTTAACAAGTTGATGCTGTCCCTGACCCAAAGAATAGAATTCACTGGGGCAGTGCTGGGCTCTGTGTTTGCCAACCCCATGATAGGGCATTTCCTGAAGGGCTTGGAAATTGCACCGTTTGTATCAGCTACAGACCAGATAAAAGGGCTTCCTGTCTCCTCACAACGCATTTCTTCCTGGATCATGGCCTGCATCTGTACCTGCTACGAGCTAGTCAAGGTCCCAGCCCCAGCTATTACGGCCCCTCAACAAGAGCTCAAACCTTATCAGCCACCTTCCTGGCCCAGGTGCCTATCCAGGAGATCTGCAGACCAGTAACCTGGTCTTCCGTGCACATGTTTACCACTCACTATGCCATCACGCAGCATGCTAGAGAGGATGCAGCTTTCAGCAGAGTGGTTCACCAGTCAGTGATTCCTTAACTCCGACCCCACCTCCGGGGGAGAGCTTGGGAGTCACCTGATTGGAATTGACGTGAACAAACACTTGAAATAAAACCGGTTACTCACCTTCTCATAACTAACTGTTCTTCGAGATGTGTTCTCGTCCATTCCAATACCCACCCACCTTCCCCTCTGTCAGAGTAGCCAGCAAGAAGGAACTGAAGGGGGGTAGTCAGCAGGGTCATATATTGAGCACCACTCCAAGAGGCTCCCCAGACGACGCGATAGGAGCTGCTAAGGGAAAAAATTTCCAACAACCATGCACACTGCGCACTCACACCTGATTGGAATGGACATGAACAACACATCTCGAAGAACAACAGTTACCAGAAGGTGAGTAAACTTTTTTCCCCAAAACAGGTCTGTTTCATGTCTCTTATACAGAGCAGCAGCACAGTGGTGAAAAGTAACCTTTTAACTGTTAACAGGAGCAGTTTCTAGTTCCTGCCCCTCTGTTGGGAACTTTGGCCACCCAGGGTCCAGTTTCCTCCACACTTTGCATTGTTTTTGTCTCTTTTAACAATTGCATCCATTAAAAAATAGAGAAACTAGTTGACAGATGTCAATCAGAAATTACAGGGGCCTCAACCCCAAGCTGAAACTAAAGATAAAAATATCTTACTATTATCCCCTCAAATGAACTTTACACCATCTTGTGAATGTCAACACATTTGTTTACTCTGAACAAACAGGAGAAGCAAATTCCAGAGTTGTTTGCCGCCTTTTCCGGTGTAAGTGTTTGGAGCAAGAGCACATCAGCTAATTTCATTGTTGAGACTGTGCACAAGTAAATAAAGAAGCATGCCCTTCAACAGCCTGTTTTTCCTTTTTTCCAAATGTTGCCGCAGCGACTGGGAGACATAATGCTGTAATACTGTACTGCTCAGATGGGAGCAACAACATGGTGTTAAACAGCATGCTTTGTGTAAAGGACCCTTTATGAAATAATTTCACTATTTAGAGTGGTTTTTTCCTCCGCTGTGCTAGATTTGGCTCTCATGCTGCTTTACACCGTCCCAGTATCCAAATAGATTACACAGTGGAAACAGCCTAGGGAGCACCGGACCGTATCTCAGTGTCAAGAGAAAAGTCTCGGAAGGGATTGTAGAGTAGGCTCTTCAGAGCAGAGACTATGTATCCATGTGTGCTTGCAGAGCACCCAGCACAATGAAGCACTGATTAGTATCTCCGAGTGCTATTGTAGTATAAATATTAAAAAGGGACTGCGGGATAGCACTTGTTGTTTGTGCAACTAGTTTGTCAAAGCAACGCAGAGACTTTTCAATTGACCGTTTTGTACTGTACCCGTTCCTGCAGCATACCCATAATGGTGGGGATATTTTAGACTTCAGGCTGAGGTTTATGTCCTAGCTTAATATAATTAGGTTAGTAGAGTGGTTCAGTCTAATGAAATATAATGGCAAGTATGACTTGTATACGTGTTTTTGATCTGTTGAACCTGAAGTGTGTTTCTCCAGTTTGCTTTCCGAACTGAAAGTGCGGAAACCTCATTTCAGCCCATCTCCCCGATTTCATCAGTAGCTGCAGAATAGGGAGAGCAAGCTCATAAGTTTTCACTGGTGTGTGTCTGTAACTGTGCATGTTGCTGCTTGCTGCCAAGACATATTCATGCCTGACATGGCAATGGGTTTACAAAGAGTGTTTATGCCACGGTTGTAAACAAAGCTGGCAGTTTTCTGCATTGGGGGGAAGAAACACGTCTGTCAAGGTGCCGGTAATTCTTTTAAACCTTTAACACAACTAAGTATTCCTACAAACCAAAACAAGCCTGAGCTTTGCTTTTCAAGCTCTGGTATCCTTACAGTATGTAAACGTAGCTTGTCAAATTGAAGCCTCCAAAATAGCTTCTGACCGGAAGAAGATGCTTTGCGGCATAGTGGACAGAGACTGGACTGGCACTCAGAAGACTGGGGTCCTATTTCTGGCTCTGTTACTAGCCTACTGAGGGACCTGGGCAAGTCATTCACCTCTCTATGCTTCAGTTCCCCATCTGGAAAATGGAGATAATGATACTGACCTCCTTTTGTAAAGCACTTTCAGATCTACTGATGAAAGCACTATGTGAGAGCTGGGTGATATAAGACTGAGTATCTCCTCTGATATGACTTAGTGCAGAGTCTCTCTTTTAAGCACTCCATGTGTTTACTCTTTTGAACATTCCTTAGGCTCGTCTGTCCAGGTGGAATGCTGCATAGTGTTGTGTGAAAACACAGAGTTCAGTTCTGAGACAAGATTAACAATGACTGGTGTGCTGTTTTTTGGGGGGGGTTGTGAAATCGTGGTAAACAGCAACAACTTCCAGCTTAAGGGACTGGTGAAAAGAGAAGGAAGGGAGCTCCCATCTAGTTGTGTGCATCTGGGGGAGAGAGTTTGCAATATCTCGTCTTTCAAAATAATGATATCCTTAGGGGCTGTATCTGGTGAACAAACAATCCCTCTAAGCAGGGAAGAATTTGAAAAATACTGTTTGGTGTAACTGATATTTGAATAGGAAGCATTAGAAAGAGAATGAAATATGAGTTCCAGGAGCGCTATTGAAGCTGACCAGTCGGCTGTACCTGTATATAAACACACCACTTCTTTGGAGGAGGGCAGGTTCTGTGTTTCCTTGCTTCTTGATAAGACATTTAAAGTAGCAAAGAATTTTAGAGATGCTGAATGCAGTGTCTGCTTTCAGTTTACTGGTAATTAAAAAAGAAAAATCTGTTAGGTGAAACGTTTATGGTCTTATGCCTGTTTAAAATTTCTCCATCAAATTTTGTATTGAAAAGGTTCGTTCTCTCTCTCTCGCAGACTGATTGCCTAGGGTGTCTGCTTCCTAATTCCTTTTTTGATTTGGTGCAATAAAAACAAATAGGAGCAGCATTCAGTCTTTAGAGTCCCTTTGTGTTGCTTCTGTGTTGCTTGTACAATATGTAACACTTCAGTGGGAGGAGAGAGGAAATGAAGCATTCATTACTCATTGCTCATTTCAGCAGCAGGGTAACATGGGATTCAGCATTCTCAAGATCTAAATGCACCTGATGCATAGTGACATTGGGCCAGGCACATAATGCAGGAGACTTCGGATATCAAATTTATCCCTAGTGGTTCCTAAGTAGGCATTTCATAGTGGAGTTCAGGTTTGTTTGGAGAGTGATCTCTTTGGGATTTGTCAGCCTATGCAGATCTATATAAATAAATACATCTGTCTTTTTACTACAGCATTGCACAGTTCCAGAAAGCTTAAGTCTGGGATAGAATTCAAATCCACAAACTGAGCACTAATAATTCAATTATCATATTGACTGGTCTGTCCCTCTTCCAGCACAGTGTGGGGGGCGTTTTGTGTGTGTTTGTGGGTATATGCTTTATTGGCAGAGTCAGCAACTTGACCCTGTGGAATTTAACAGTTTGTTTCACACTCACTGCAGCAGATTGAGGTATTAGATTATTCACAAACACCTTTTCCCCCGTTTATCAGGAGCATTCACCTTCAAATTTAATGGATTAATATACTAGCAAGTGAAGACCTGGGACTGACTGTGATTTAAGTCAGAAGTGGAGGGGAATGTTTGACAGTCTCAATCTGCTGTATTCCTTAGTAGATGTTTGTCTTCGTCACAAAACCACAGAGCAGTTCAGCACCATGGTCTCAGGACTAGAACTAGCAAGGCTGCTGCAGATCAAGATTGTGGTGTATTGTCAGAGCTGTGGAAGAGGAAGCTCCCATGGCGCCAGTCCACGTTATTTCTGGCTCCAGCCAATACTGTTATTAGGCCTTCATTTTGATAAGCACACAATTCTTGCTCATTTCAGCTCTTAAAGAAAATGTCTTCCCAGATGAGCTTGCAAAACTAGCTTTTTCTTTTTAATACCAAAAGGGGGCGGGACTTGTTAAGAGGCGTGTTTGGTCCGTTATCTCCTAATGGAGAAAATTAGTTTGGCCATAGGCCAATCCTCAATGGACAGCTGTTTACCTTCTTACACACAGCATAGACCATGGTCCTGAGCAGAAGGAAAGTAGCATGAGAACACTTGAATTACAAGAGGACCACACCTGCAGCTCTGACACTGAGGTATAAATATTTCCCTCCCTATCCACATGCATCCTAAAATAATGATGATGCAGCAAAGGTTGGGTTTCCTCACACTTGTCTCCTCTGCCACTTCATACTACAAACTGTAACAGGTTTACTTTGAAAGGAAAGTTAATTTTTAGGAATATGTATGTTTTTATTAGAACTGGGGCAGGGGCAAGAGAATAGGTAACCACAAACAAGACCTTGCATGCTCAGTCCCCCCGTTTTATAGCCATATGTACAAATTCCTAACGGAGTTGTTTCTTTGTTCTGCCTCTTGTAGGTGGTCACTTCTTTCACCACAATTCTTTGTCTCCTCGGAGCCTGGTCTATGAGAGTGAATTCTCAACAATCCAACCTGCCTTGGACATGTACGATGAGAACAAAACCTGAAAGGAATGTGCGTTGTGGTGTTGGTTTCTTCCTTTTTCGTTTCTCATTCCTGTTGTTGTGTACTCCTTCCATGGGTGTCCTTTTGTCTAAAGAAGAGCTGCTTTTCCCAGAATACAAGCCTGGCTTCCAAGTGACAAAGGTGAAGCTCAACTATGGTTGTCTCCAAGGATGCCATCTCTGGGACAACAATGTGCATACACAAAATGGGCCGTTATAAGTTGCAGAATTGGAGTGCAAGTTAGGTTTGTCAGTCCAGCCGAGTCTGTACAAAAGAGGGCTTGCCCTGATCCAGAGTACGTTTGTATTGAAAAGGTGCATCTTAAATAAGCATGTGATCTTCCCACTGTTTTAATCATGCACATGTTTGCTGGACTATCAGACAAGATACCTGGTGGTAGAGGCGATTCCAATTTCCAGTGGGGTAAAGGAACCCCATTTTTTTTTTTTCAGTCTCCTCATGAGCTTATTGTGACATGTCCCCTGTCTGAGGGGAACCTGTAGAAATGCACTGATTTTCCTATTGCCCATTTAACTCTGGGTAATGGCAAAACAGGTTGGCATTAGAGCTTCAGACAGGAGCTGTGTCTGGAGTATCCAGGAAAGGTTTGAAGTAACCCAATGCTTCAATTTTTCAGTTTACACTGAAGCTGGATAAAGGTTTCCTATACAGAATGCAACTTCAGCCATTCCTAGCCCTCCTCCCAAGTGAATCTCTTGACAACAGGGATGCTGCTGATGTTCATGGGCGCACCATTTGATCTTCCTTAAAATCATTAGACTTCTTGAGAAATGTGCAGGTATCTAGCTAGCTATCTTTTGATTTTTTTTTTTTAAATCCACCAGTTTTTTTTACCAAGATTTTTGAGAAGCCAACATGTTGGTATTGTACACAGAACAAAATGTAAATTTCCTACCCTGTTCTCCCAATGAAACCTGCAACAGTTAAGTGACAAACACTTTCTCAATGCTGTGTTCTTTCCTGCTGCCATCAGTAATGTGAATGCAGAAAGCAGAAGAATTAAGGAAAGCACCCATGCTTTGACACTTGGAGGAAAAAAAAACAGTTTTTTGTGACAAAAAGTGGCTGGGAAATGAATATTGTCCTAAAGCTTCTAAAAGGGTAATGTCGAAATAGAAAACAAGATTTTTTTTAAGGATTCAGTAGCGTTCCTTTTAAAAGCAGCTCTGGAGAGTAAGTCAGTGTCTCTAATGCACCTTTTCCTACTGAATGCTGTGTAATTATTTTCTCCATTGCAGTCTGAGTAACTGTAGATGTAGAAATGCATTTGTGTCCTTTGTAATGTGAACAAAATCTTCACTCTATATAGAAATTGTGATTTAGAACAAATGGCAAACTGAAAAGAAACATAAATGGCCTGCTAACTTTGAATCTAAACAGCTTCTGCTGTAGATGGGGAAACTTGCCTTCTTTTTATAAAGCAATCAGTCATCTTGGCATGTATTCTGACTTGAAGTGTGCGCAGCTGCGACATTAACGCAGATGTTAAAAACAAAAGAGAACTCTAAAGTGAGGAAGTGAGCTTCTAGCAGAGCAAACTTTGGCTGTTGCTGAGTTGAATTTAATCTGATAATTCTAGACTGGGTGGTGCAGAGTTTAAAGTGTTTTACCTTTTACAGCACTTTGTTTATATTTGACAGATTTTACTGTAGTCAGCTAACTTGAGAAACATTTTTAAAAAACTTTTTAAGAAGCACAGTTTTAACGCACACAGCATTGAGGATATGAAACTGAAGGTTGGTGGACGATGTCAGCACTGTTACTCAAGTAAAAGAGGCCCACAATCAGCATTTGTTCCTCTTTTAAATCTGAGAAGTAGAGCAGATATTTAGTGTGTGAACAGTCCTGAAGCTGGTCACCTGAGCCCCAAACTCCTTGAACTAAGGGTATGTCTACACTACCCGCCAGTGGGGGTTGATTTATTGCGTCTGGACTAGACGCAATAAATCAACCCCCAAACGCTCTCCCATCGACTCCTGTACTCCAGTGCCATGAGAGGCGCAGGCAGAGTCAATGGGAGCAGCAGCAGTTGACTCACGGCAGTGAAGACCCCACGGTGAGCAGGCCTAAGTACATCGGCTTCAGCTACGTTATGCATGTAACTGAAGTTGCATAACTTAGATTGATTTCATCCCCTACCCTCCCAGTGTAGACCAGGCTTAAGACTCTTTCGAGTCTGACTGAGTTCAGGCACAGTGGAGCGAGAAGGGCTGATTGGGCAATCCTAGTTTTCATCATTGTAGCTGAGTGATCATTACATGCAGATCTGCAAAAACAGCGAGCTTCCCAAACCAGGCAAAGAAATAAAATTCCCATCTTTCAAGGACAGAGTGACTTTTAGCAGGGCTTGTAATAGCAAGGCAGGGCAGGCAGGTTACAATTGGCTCTAAGTAGGCACTCTCACAAGCTGTAATATTCTTTACCTGCATCTAAGGTCTTGACTATGCAGGAGAGTCCAGCCCAGTGTAGCTGCAGCAGTACAAAACGTAGGCAGGCAAAGCTGCTATGAACTATTATTTGCACTGGTACAATTTACTCTGATTTTAAGCAGGATTAAAATCCACTGTGCAAATCCTAGTTTATACAGCATCTTTGCATGTCTTGCTCTAGGGGTTGCCTCAGTGCAGCTGTATCAGAGCTGGTCACTGACAGCTGTAACTGGGGCAAATTTCCTGTGTAGACAAGGCAGCCTGAGCAACACTCGAGAGAGAACTCCATAGGTTTGAAAACAATTCTATTTCCAATTCTAGCTTTTAAAACCCAGTACCCCAGAGAACAATAAAACAAGAGGCAAATTCATCAGCACTCACAGGAACAGGTTTTTTTCAAAGTAATATTGATCCTCTGAGTCCAGTGATCACTAATTCTGAATTCCAATCAGTGCTATCTTTCCTTTTGCTAAGTCAGTTTCTTTGCTCTGATTCCATAGATTAATTAAAACTTGCACTAACTTTTTATGTTTTGGATAAATTTGACAATGTTGCTAACTCTTGTGATATTTGCTGCTTTTTCTTAAAGCTCCAGCTGCTGGAGTCATGTGAGTATGTGAAAAATCTCAGCTTACTCTTTTTTTAAATGAAGGAAGCAGATCTTTTGCTCTAGCTATGACCGTTTACACCAGCCAAGGATCTGCTTCTAATGTTTCTAAGCCTCATGGTTGTGGAAAAAATCTGGCAAAAATAAATCCTAAAGGCTCAGAGGGCAAATAAAAACTTCAGTACAATTTTAAAGATTATATTACTAAATCTCTTGATTTTTTTTTTAAGCCAATCATGACTTTTGGGGGCCTGGTGCATGATTTTTGAAAACTTGGGGATGGCAATACTACTGTAAGAATCTACTGGTGCTGTAGCTAGTAAAATAAGTGAGTTGAGGGATGGGTTGAAGTTTAACACTTGTAAATGACACTTCCTCATTTGGAAACTCCAGTGCTGTGAGGAAAGCTAAATGTCAGTTCAAACTGATCCATGAATGCATGCTCTGACATGTGGTATTGGGAGTCCTTATACTTGGTCGTATTAAGGATGTGAAAGAGACAGTGTAGGGAACATGGCTGATTTTTCAGAGAAGCATTCTTAGTTTTGGGGTTTCCTTTTTAATATTAAAAGGAACTAGATGCCAGCATCATTGTCCTTTTTCTACTGTAGTGACACCGCAGGTGGTTGTCACTTTGCAGAAGTAAAATGTAGCACTGCGAGTGCCAGTTACTTGAAGTAATATTTTTAAAGCAAATAAAGGCCTGATAGCTACTCCACCAATTTTATGAATTTTATTTAAATCCTTTTTATCCCAAATCCTACATTCCCCAGTTAGTCTATAGTATTTCCCTCAATTTTTACCCAGCTCCTAATTATATGGAAGTTTTGCATCCCCCAAGATGTTTGTAAAATTAGGATTTACTTGTGTTCTCCAAGGGATATTCTCAAGATAAAAACAACCTCTGAACATGTTTCTTACGTATGTTACCAACAATAAAATAAATTATTACAACTTAAAACACCTTAAAATCTAATGTACTTTGCAACATCCATGTTTCTTTGCTTCATTAAGCTTGGACAATGAAAACTTTAACATTTATATTGTGGTAGCACCTAAAAGCCACAATCAGGTTGGGTCATACTGTGTTAGGTGCTTTATGAACACAATATATGACAGTTTCTGCCCTAAAGAGCTGATTTGTCAGTTTCACTTTTACCTCCCCTTCTAGCATAATGTTACAATGTTTACATTCAAATAGAAAACTGAAAAGAAATCATTAAAATAATGGGTTTTATAAATGTGTATTAAAAAACAAATCCTGAGTTTAGGCCCAAACTACTGGACAATGTCACTCTTATAAAAATATAATCAGCATGCCTAGGAAATAATTACAAACATTCTTTCAAAGGACAAGTGGCAGGAATCAAATTCTTCCTGTACAAGATTCTGTATATGGAAAATAATATCAACCCTTGCTAAAGAAGTCTATAAAGACACCAGGTAAACAGAACAACTTTATGGTGTGTTCTCTCCCTTGACGTGCTGGGCTTAAACAACTACTTGTTACTCTTCCTAAGGAGAGCTTTGTGGCTGAGTCATTGTCTATACAATTGAGAATATGCCCCTCAAATTCTTCCCCTAGGGTATTCAATCACTTTAATGCTACAGCAGGACTAGGGTAGAAAAGACAAGTAGGAAATGCTTATGCAGTGAGTTCTGACTGGAGCCTAAAATTGAATACACTGAGTCAGTGGTAATAAAAGGCTGCTAAGCATCTCATAGGATCAGACCCTAGGAGAGGGTACATTTTACTACTTTAGGGTAGAATTATAGTAGGCAAAATATTTCATAGTTTTATTACCATTGTAAGAGAAATGCAATGATCAGAAGCCTTTTCAACAACGCTTTTGCAGGCTTTCAGTGCAAAGCTGCACAAGTGCCAAGAAGAGAATATTACAGATAGAACAAGCTAATGCATTACTGATCATCAATAAATAGACTCCACTGGTGTGGCCTTTCCCCACCAAGATGTTTAGAGCCTCACTGATAAGGGAATATGAGGTTACCGGACTAGGATTTGTATGCATAAAACCTGTTGTGAGGGGAAAAAAGAGCCTTTGAATTTTAATATCTGACCTCACAATATTTCTTGCTTTTAAAAAGGAGTGTCATAGTGTTAGTATAATTTGTGTGGCTTAATTGTGACCAGCTACTTAACACAATTAATATTAACAACAAAGTAAAAGAATCACAAATCAAAATAGGGAAATAAAAGGTTAAAAAAAAATTTAGTAGGGTTGTCAAGCTATTAAAAAAACTAATTGCGATGAATCGCATGATTAATTGCAGTGTCAATAATAGAATACCATTTATTTAAATATTTTAGATATTTTGTACATTTTCAAATATACTGATTTTAATTACAACAGAATAAAAAGTGTACAGTGCTCACTTCATATTTATTTTTGATTACAAGTATTTGCACTATAAAAAACCAAAATAAATAATATTTTTCAATTCACGTAATACAAGTAATGTAGTGCAATCTCTTTATCATGAAAGTTGAACTTGCAAATGTAGAATTAGGTACAAAAAAAACTGCATTCAAAAACAAAACAAAACATAAAATTGTAGAGCCTGCCAGTCCACTCAGTCCTACTTCTTATTCAGCCAATTGCTAAGACAAACTAGTTTGTTAACATTTGCAGGAGATAATGCTGCCCACTTCTTGTTTACCTGAAAGTGAGAACAAGTGTTCGCATGGCACTGTTGTAGCTGGCATCGCAAGGTTTTTATGTGCCAGACGCGCTAAAGATTCAGAGGTCCCTTCATGCTTCAACCACCATTCCAGGGAACGTGTGTCCATGCTGATGACTGGTTCTACTCAATAACAATCCAAAGCAATGTGAACCGAAGCACATTCATTTTGAGTCGAATGCCACCAGCAGAAGGTTGGTTTTCTTTTTTGATGGTTCGGGTTCTGTAGTTTCCGCATCAGAGTGTTGCTCTTTTAAGACTTCTGAAAGCATGCTCCACACCTCGTCCCTCTCAAATTTTGGATGGCACTTCAGATTCTTAAACCTTGGGTCCGTTAGCAATCTCACATTGGTACCTTCTTTTCATTTTGTCAAATCTGCTTTGAAAGTGTTCTTAAAACAAACATGAGCTGGGTCATAATCCAAGACTGCTATAACATGAAATATATTGCAGAACGTGGGTAAAACAGAGCAGGGGCCATACAATTCTCCCCCAAGAATTCAGTGACATATTTAATTAATGCATTATTTTTTTAACAAGCATCATCAGCATGGAAGCATGTCCTTTCAAATGGTGGCCGAAGCGTAAAGGGCCATACGATTGTTTAGCATATCTGGCACCTAAATGTCTTGCAACACCTGCTACAAAAGTGCCATGCAAATGCGTGTTCTTAGTTTCTGGTGACATTGTAAATAAGAAGAGGGCAGCATTATCTCCTGTCAGTGTAAACAAACTTGTTTGTCTTATTTCAGAGTAGCAGCCGTGTTAGTCTGTGTCCGCAAAAAGAACAGGAGTACTCGTGGCACCTTAGAGACTAACAAGTTTATGTCAGCATGAGCTTTCCTGAGCTACAGCTCACTTCTTCGGATGCATAGAACGGAACACACAGACAGGAGATATTTATACATACAGAGAACATGAAAAGGTGGAAGTATGCACACCAACAGGAAGAGTCTAATCAATTGAGATGAGCTATCATCAGCAGGAGAAAAAAAACTTTTGAAGTGATAATTAAGATGACCCATAGAAGGTGTGAGGAGAACTTAACATAGGGAAATAGATTCAATTAGTGTAATGACCCAACCATTCCCAGTCTCTGTTTAGGCCTGAGTTAATTGTATCTAATTTGCATATTAATTCGAGTTCAGCAGTCTCTCTTTGGAGTCTGTTTTTGAAGTTTTTTTGTTGTAAAATTGCCACCTTCAAGTCTGTCACTGAGTGGTTAGAGAGGTTGAAGTGTTCTCCCACTGGTTTTTGAATGTTATGATTCTTGATGTCAGATCTATGTCCATTTATTCTTTCGCATAGAGACGGTCTGGTTTGGCCAACGTACATTCAAAAACCAGTGGGAGAACACTTCAACCTCTCTAACCACTCAGTGACAGACTTGAAGGTGGCAATTTTACAACAAAAAAACTTCAAAAACAGACTCCAAAGAGAGACTGCTGAACTCGAATTAATATGCAAATTAGATACAATTAACTCAGGCCTAAACAGAGACTGATGGCTACACTTAGTTCTGCAGCGCTGGTAGTTACAGCTGTGTAGGGCCAGCGCTGCAGTGTGGCCACACTGACAGCTGCCAGCGCTGCAGTGTGACCACATTTGCAGCATTTGCAGCGCTGTTGGGAGTGGTGCATTGTGGGCAGCTATCCCAGCATTCAAGTGGCTGCAATGTGCTTTTCAAAAGAGGGGGGTGGGGTGGAATGTGACAGGGAGCGTGGAGGAGACAGACAGAATGGATATTTGGAGTTGACACTGTTCTCAGCTCCCTGCCTTGCAAGTTCTAAGGACTGGAAGACACACAGTGCCTACCTTCAATCATTTTAAAATTTCTGACTCCCCTCCCCCACTCCTCTCTCATTCACTAAATGCAAATTATGTACTCCTAAATACCCGTCAGACCAGATAAGCAACCCCTCCCCCTCTGCCGTGTGAGCGTGCTGTTTCTCTCTTCAAGCAAACAGCTGTGAACATTCCAAAGTAATTCCCCTGCCTGCCTCCGCTCGCTCAGCAAACAGGAGCTGTGTTTGTTTTTTAAATAAGCAGTTTGGCTGAACTCCGAGCTCTCCCTTTCTTCCGGTTTGTTGTGGACAGGAATTCTGGGATACCTCCTTATACCCCGGAGGTCAATAAAAGCACTGGTGGGGTCCACACTTGCTGACCAGCGCTGGATCACCAGCGCTGGAATCGCTACACCCGAGGCTCGACCGGGTGTACAACCAGCGCTGCAACCAGGGAGTTGCAGCGCTGGCCGTGCTTTGCAAGTGTGGCCACATCCTAAGTTGCAGCGCTGTAACCCCCTCACCAGCACTGCAACTCTCTAGTGTAGCCATGGCCTGGGAATGGTTGGGTCATTACACTAATTGAATCTATTTCCCTATGTTAAGTTCTCCTCACACCTTCTATGGGTCATCTTAATTATCACTTCAAAAGTTTTTTTTTTTCTCCTGCTGATGATAGCTCATCTCAATTGATTAGATTCTTCCTGTTGGTGTGCATACTTCCACCTTTTCATGTTCTCTGTATGTATAAATATCTCCTGTCTGTGTGTTCCGTTCTATGCATCCGAAGAAGTGAGCTGTAGCTCAGGAAAGCTCATGCTGACATAAATTTGTTTTTGTCTTAGTGATTGGCTGAACAAGAAGTAGGACTGAGGGGATTTGTAGGCTCTGAAGTTTTACATTGTTTTGTTTTTGAGTGCAGTTATGTAACAAAAAATCTACATATGTAAATTGCACTTTCATGACAAAGAAAATTTGGATTTGTTTAACATCATTTTACTTAAATGCATTTTTCAGGAACATAACTACGTTAAGTGAGGAGTTACTGTAATTATCAATGGCTCTGTGTCAAACGGGGAATTTATCTAGTGCGATCCTGCAGGGGTCTGTCCTGGGTTTGGTAGTACTCAATATTTCCATTAATGACTTGGATAGTGCAGTGGAGAGTATGCTTATAAAATTTGCAGATGACACCAAGTTGGGAGGGGTTGCAAGCACTGTGGAGAACAGGATTAGAATTTAAAACTATCTCGACAAATTCGAGAATTAGTTTGAAATCAACAAGATGAAATTCACTAAAGCCAAGTGCAAAGTACTACACCTAGGAAGCAAAAATCAAATGCACAATTACAAAATGGGGAATAACTGACTGTGTGGCAGTACTGCTGAAAAGGATCTGAGGATTATAGTGGATCACAAACTGAGAATGAGTCACCTGTGTGCTGCATTTATGAAAAAGGCTAATACCATGGGATATATTAACAGGAGTGTTATATATAAAGACGGGGAGCTAATTGTCCTGCTCTACTTGGCACTGGTATGAGGCCAGTATGATGTCCAGTTTGGGCACCACACTTTTAAAAAAAACTGTAAGTAAATTTAAGTGTCTCCAGAGGACAGCAACAAAAATTATAAAAGGTTTAGAAAACGTGTACTATGAGGAAAAACTAAAAACTGGGCAGGTTTCGTCTTGAGAGAAGACGACTGATAACAGTCTTCAAATATGTTAAGGGCTGTTACAAAGAGAATGGGGATTGATTGTTCTGCACATCCACTCAAGGGTAGGACAAGTAGTAATGGGCTTAATCTGCAGCAAGGGAGATTTAGGTTAGATGTTAGGAAAAACTTCAGAACTGTAAGGGGAGTTCAGCTCTGGAATAGGCTTCCAAGGGAGGTTGTGGAATCCCATCACTGGAGATTTCTAAGAACAGGTTGAACAAACGCTTATCAGGGATGGTCTAGGTTTACTTGGTCCTTCCTCAGAGCAGGAGGCTGGACTTGATGACTTTTCGAAGTCCCTTCCAGCCCTACATTTCTATGATTCTGTAATGTCAGAAGACTGCACCGCCTTGGCTAAGTGGAAACTGAAACAATTGTGTAATAGTGAAAGAAATGCACACTGTGCTTATGAATATATTATGAGACACTTTTATGTGTTTTCTTCCTTGTTTAAACAACACTGGAGTAGTCTGACCCATTTCGTTGGGCAAGTCAACATCTCTCTTCAGTACCAAAGACTTAGCTAAGTGATCTGACTGGCTGTCTGAGCATCCCCTTGTGCTTTACAAAAAAATGGATGTAACCTACACTTCTGCAAGAAGCATCTGATAAAATGAGGTGATCAAAACAGCAGTGCTCATTTAAACCATTTCAAAAGCGTGGGAGAACAAATGTCTTTAACCACAAAGTTTAGACACAGGGACAGCTACTCTAATATGCTGCAGCAAGGGTGCTCCAGGGGCAAAGTTAACACTCTGGTATGCCCTTAACCATAATCTGTGTTTGAGGCTATATCACCACTCTGTGCCTGAGGATGGAGTTGGGATGCAAGAGCAGAGAAATCTAGCTGAAGTTTCCCTAAGGCAGCTCTGTGCAATCTGCTTGCTGGTGAGTGGGTACAGTTAATGGTGGGACCTGTGAATTTTTTGCTTAGAGAGTACTTTGTGTGCTTTTAAAACCAAAGAAGTCATGTGGCATCTCAGAAACCAAGTCATTTGGTGCCAAGTAATGAATGTATATGCTAGGCTCTAATCCACTGTGGGTGGGGTTCTCTGCCCCTGCTGATGTGTTTACAGAAAGAGAGGAAAGCATTTAGAGCTAGGGAGGCAAGAAAACTACTTTCCCACAGAAAAGTGGAGTGGGGAATGTGTTTTGTCAAAACTTTCCTTTAGATGTTACTTATTCATACAGTCAATCAGCTTGCGGGGCAATGTGTAGCCTTAGAATTTGAGTAAATAAACGATGTGTTCCTCTGAACTACACGTCCTGGTAAAATGGAAATTAAACATACCAGGTGAAGCTTTAACTGTAGGTTTTTACCCTCTCTTGTTATAACTCCCATGTGTTTCTTAATTTCCAACCTATTAGTACAGAAGAATTGGTGGTAACTGAAAAGAGAGTTTACACACACACTTTTTTTTTTAAATAACCTTGCCATTTTTCTTCAATGCTGGGTTTAGTAAAGTGGGGACTACTATTGTATGAGAGAGGATTGAGGAAATACATCTTTTAAATTCATTCAGGGTGAAACCTTGGCCCCATGGGCTTTGATCACCATACACCAGGTGTGTTATTTTTTCACCGTAAGTGTTTTAAAGAGGAATATAAAAGATTAAGCTTTGTGCATATGTATAATGCTCCTATTTAATATATGCAGAAAATGTCAGATTATAAAGAAAAAATGTTTGTAGGGTGGGGAGTGAGTGTGATGCAGAGTCAGTATGTCTTGTAAAATCAAAAGAAAACTCCTCTCTCATACTTACTAATGGCTAGATGAGGGGCCAGGGACTGGATTTGTCCTTAGTTCTGCCGCTGTGTCTCCATGGGAAGAATCAAGAATGCATAAGCTCTCTGTCGGTTGCCACTTGCTGCTTCCTCTTCCTCTTCAGAGAAATTGGTAAAGTTTTTTAAAAGTGCCAAAGAGACTAGACTTGCAATGGGACTTAAGCCTCCTTATGCTCTTCTGAAAATGTTACCCATAGTCTTTCTCCTGCAAAATGGAGAAGTCTGTAATGAAGCTGTGACAAGTAGAAGAACTAATAAGGGACTGGACTTCACTTCCTGGCCCCCGTCATCTGTCATGGGTTAAGGTTACAAAAGATGACTACCCCATCACATGGCAGTGGTCAATATCAACTGATTCCAGTGACTGCTGTTTCACTGTGTTTTGTCAGAAGGAAATAAAACCTAATACAACTAAAAATAACCCCAAACTAAAGAGACAATAGAGTGGGGAAAGACATCCAAGATGGAAGTCTGGAGAGGAAACCTGACCTCTCCGACAGATGAGAGGATCATTCTGCCTCCTTTTGGACATATGTCAACTACTACAGTCTCTGCCCCTCAATGACTTTCTGATGACAGAGCCACTTCTTGTGCTCAGAACATGTACTGCCTATTTGGCAGCTGAAGTGGGTCTGGATCTGCCTCCTGGAGCCTGTGCTTGCTGCTCCTGGGGTATTTCATTGTCAGTGACTGGACAAGCATGTTACTTCTGCCGTGTCTGCAGTAACAAAGGCTGCTAGGTCTGGATACCTGAGTTCCCATCGTCATTCTGAGAAACCCTTTACTGTCAGCAAGGCTGCTTTCTTTTACTGCCATCTGAGCAGCCTGCAGGATGATTCAAAAGGAGAGAAAAGACAACTGCAGCCTCTTCCTGACCTGTGGGGTCTGGCTCACCAAATGAAGCTGTAGTGAATTTTCAGTTGCGTGCAGTGACATCTAGTGGGGAGGGCAGAGTGAGTCAACTCCCAAGGTCCGATAAGAAGCTTCTCTATTTATATTCCCCCCCTGCTTGTTAGGACAATAAAGGCACCATTCACTCAGTTCTCTGTCAGTCTGATGCCAGGACTGTTCAGATCTGACAAACAGATTTAGCCATGTCTGACATTGGGTATTTAGTGAAACAATCCATATGCATTCCTCCCAATCAGCTATTTTATCTAACAAGCTTTGTCAGGTTTCTCTCAGCCTGGCTTATCCCCTGCTGGCTCCCTTCCCCGCACTGCCTGCTCTCTCTAAAGAAAATTAACCCTCCATGTGGAAACAGCAATACTGGTGCAGTGGAAGGTAGAGTGATCCCTTGTCATTCTCTGTTAAGTTATTAAATGGATAATGTGACCCAGATTTGCAAGACACTCATTTATGCAGATTATTACCCTTTCACTTTTCCTTCTGATCTCAGAGGAACCCAAAATGAATACTACAATAGAATGGGATTTGAAGTTTAAGATTACAAATAATACATTTGAAAATTTTGCATTGTGGTAGTACCTGCCAGCCCTACTCCTGGAGCAGGACTCTATTTTGCTAGGCACTATACAAACACAGAGCAGAAAGGTAGTCTTTGCCCCAAAGAGTTTACAATGTAAGAATGAACTTTTAATTTTGATGTATTCAATTGTGACTGTTTAGAGACTGCAGAGGAGTTTTGTTGCGTAGCTGAGTTAACATTTTATTTGTATTATTGTAGTATCTGGAATAGTACCCAGCTGTGACAGGGGCTCCATTGTGCTAGGTACTGGACATGTATATAATACAAGAGAGTTCCTGCCCCCAGAAGATTATAATCTAAATAGAGTAGGCATGGCTCTTGTGCAGAAACTTTCCCTAGCGGCAGGCACAGTTGAGGGCTCTGTAGTGAAACATTAGATAGCATCTGGAACCTTGCAACTAAAAAAAGGCTCCTCAAACCAAAGTTTAATAATAATCCACCTGGAATAGAACTTCCTGTGTACTGAGACTGCTAATCTTGGCACGATTTGTATTGGCACGTTGCCCTGCAGTACACCAGTCTGGCTGTAAGGTGTGAGGTATGGTAGGGACCTAGATTCTTTTCATCAATGAGAAACAAGAAGATAATCATATGATTAGGGCATCAGCCTAGAAGCCAAGAGTTGTGTAAGCAGAAATTCCTGACTCTCTCAGACTTCGGGGGCAAATCATACTTTGTATCTCAGTTTCCCTATCTGTAAAATGGGGGTGATAGCTACCTCACGGGACAGTGTGAGGCTTATTTCAGTAATATCTGTAAAGTGCATTGAACTCCTTGCATGGAAGGTGCTGTATAAGTGCATAGATTTATTTGTCATTTGCGCTTGGTGGAACAGGTCACAACCTATTTGCTTATCTTTTTTCATCTGTCCTAAGCCTACTTTACACTTTGGCCACTCAGGAGCCATGATCAATTTTAGCTATGACTTGTGATCTGTTTTATCTGTTTACTCTGATGTACAGTTTGCCTTTCTTTGCTGCTTTCTGCGTGTTCTGTCACTTTTGTTGCTTGGCTCTGGTTGTTCTAGACTAACTCTTTTGGAATATTCACAACACTGGACGCAGTAGATCCTCACCCAAGACTGGAAGCCGGTTTGCTAATTACTGAACTTTGTCAACAGTTGAATGATGCTAAATGTAATTAATTAATTGATTGCAAAAAAAAAATTCCTCTTCTGTATCCTGAGGATGAACCGGGGACAATGCCAGGATGTGTCAGACAGTAAACGGTGCATTGATCCAAAGTCATTGCAGACTGTCAAGTTTGCAAATGACCAGCATGTGAATTAATGAGGTTGCACTGTGTTAGGGAATATAGACTCCGCTTAGCCAGCTGAGTGTCTTGGCAACTACTTCATACTCCAGCACTGGAAAGTGGGGTTTGGAAATGACCTTGGCTCACTTGCTTCCAAGGCCAGTAAAGGTTAGCACAGTACATATGGGAACAGCATCCCTGCAGTTCTGGGAAAGAGAGACTTGATATGTGCAGATTCTTGGAATACTCTAATAGCATCTGCTTCAGAGATGGCTAGCTAGATGATAATAGCCAGTGGAAGAAGTGCTCTCCCCATCCTTCCCTGACAAATGATCCAGATCCTTGTGTGTATGCACACTGGAAGGAACATGTGGAAAGCCCATGCTTGGATGCCAAAAGAGAAATGTCACAACCAAAGCAGAAACATCCCACCTGGTGATTATCTTATGCATTTATACATAAGTCACGATGATGAGACCCGTCATGTTAGCCATGTACACAAGTGAAGTGAAATGATTTCTAATCCGATTGTCTAGTCGAACCTGCAGCAGTTAGAATAATAAAAAATAATTAATAACTTTTGTGTCCCTGACTCTATGGGGATCACCTGTTATAGGCTAGGGCTAACTATGCACAGAACCAGCTGAGTGGGAATTATTTCGTTGTAACAACAGAGAGGAAAACTCTTTTGGATCTGGGGACTGAAAGTAGTAAGAAAAAAATTAATGATTTGTGTATGCGTGAAATAAAAAGGCAGGTTCTATGCATTTCAATTTGTTTGCCACAGGGTGGTTTGTATCGGTATGAATATATATTCTAAAATTGCAAGCAAACTACCACAGGTTTTGCGAAGTGAAATGGACCATGGCCTTGTTTAGAACCTTGGCATGATGAGGTGGTATGTTAGCCTCTTGACAATCAGATCCTTCAAGCCCTTGTGAAAGTGTAGCTCAACAGCAGCAAAACCTTTTGGTCTACATATTTTGATGCAAATATAATACTGTATTGTAGCTGTGTGGTATATGCCAATATGTTAATAGTGTATATCTATAATTTAGGATTTGCTAATGTAATACATTTCAATAAAAAGCTATTTAAAATACAAATGGTGTCAGCTTAGCGTCTTTCAGAAAGGTGTGTACATATGCATGTTGGGAGGATGAGATCGTTACCCTTGGACAGGAGTCCCAGCAGTTTATGGAACAGTCTGACATATCTTTGTTGAAGATCCACTAGCAGAATTGGTTTTATTCTCTGTATAGGAAATTATTGTTTTGTTATATTGTGATTATGCTATAAATCTCAAGCTCCACTGGTCTAAGTGAAGTATGAATATATAGAAATGGTAGTCCCTATCCCCAAAGAGTTTACAATCTAAAAGACTAGACATTACAGGTTGATGAGGCAAATAAGCAGGCAGTGAGGGGGGAAGCTGAAAGTAACAAATATGGGATGTTTTAGCACAGACTAGCTGTGCATGCAATTTTAAGCTAATCAGTGCCAGTAATCACAGTTCAGCACTTGTCTAGTCATTATCAGACCACGTAGAGCCCCTGCAAAAATTGCTCTGTGATTGAAATTAGCTGATCCAGAGTGCAAGGAAAGTTTCTCTGCCCGTTGTGGGCAGCACTGTGTTAGTCGTATGATGTTAATAGTCTGTATCACAGCAATTGGCTGCCAAGGCAATAGGTGCTGTAAAGGTAATAACATGTCACTGTCAAACAATTGATGGTTTCACATTTTTTCTAGTAAATTTTACTTGGTCCCTGTGAAACAAGTTAAAAACCCTGGCACATCTGCTAATGTAGGGCTTGTTTTGGTTTTCACCATTTTGTCTGCATTGTTGTTGTTTCTCCCTGTCTCCCCCCCCCCCCCCCCCGCTTCTTGTTCATCAACGTTTTCAGTTAGAGCGGGAAAATTGTGTCATGTGACTTAGGGATAATCTGCCTGGTAACAGGAGAGTATAAAATCCCTGCGTGCCATGAAGATCGCTATCCGCCCCAGTGGCAGCCCAGTGCCTGCCATATCATTAAGAAGATTGACTTATCTGTTCCCGAATGTGGTCCTCATTCTGTTCCTGGTTGTTCCTGATCCTCGTAATCCTGTCTGTGGTATTCCCGATCAGTGTCTTCTCCTGTTTCTGGTCCAGTCGTGATCCCAGTCCTGTTGGTGTCTCTGTTCCCTTGTGTCTTTGTGAACATGGTGATGTACAGTTTTATCTTTTTAATCCACTTATAGTTTGGGGCCCTGAGTTCATGCCGAATTTGTGTTAACTACCGAGTCATTCTAATAAATCCTACTGTTGTTTACACTCCATTTATTTCTCCATTCTTTACTTGGTGGGGGTTTGAGGTGGGGGATCACTACTGGTGATTGAGATACAGATCAAGGGGTACCTGTAGTAAGGAGGGAAGAGGAATTAGTTCTTGCTTTCATCTCCAAAAAAGAGCATGCTGGAAGTTCAACAGTACAGTTGAATCAGCATAGTCATTTGTGTCTTTCCCCATTTTTAAAAGGAACATAACTCTTGCTGATGGTGCTTCCTGCACTCTCAGGTGCCACAGCTCCTAAAACTAGCAGTCTCCACTGCATAGCAGCTTGGACTGTGTCATTTTAAAAAGCATCTTCCTGACTGTTCTCTGTAGCTAAATGGCAGAGTATAAAATTGGCACTACTGGTTCTAGATTAGTTAGGGCTTCTGTAAATACTGTTTTATATTTATATATATATATATATATTCATTCTGCCAGTGAATACAGCTACCATTACCATTGGCTGTCCAGCATGAAAAGTGGATTACAATGCAATGTTCCAAGAAAAGCAAACATTCTTTATAAATGGAGGTCCTTTTTCCTTTTGTGGGGGAGGGGGAGGAGGTTACTTTGAGCAACTTTCAAAGTAAATCAAACCTTTACAGTCTCATGTTTGACCACATTTTTGGCAGTTCTGATCCAAAGCCAACACAAGACAATGGAAAGACTCCCATTGACTTGCATGGGCTTTGGATCAGGCCCTTATAGTCCAAACTTTCCTAAGACTTACAGGCAAAGTGGGTTTTTAAAATATATTTAATATATCCATATACCTAAATATATAATATTTTAGTATCAGAACAGTTTAAACGTGGCCTAACCAAAATCACCTGCTTTAAGGGCAGTGAAATCTCAGTCTCTCTGGGCAATGGGGCAAGGCACTAAACTTCTCCTATGAAGCATTGAGTGGCCCCAACTTGCAAAATCTACACATGTTCTGCTAGGTGTTTGGGACCTTAAATCTTGTTTTTGTTTTAAATGACGGCAGAATGTTTCCTTTGAAAGGGCTCTCCTGAACTGCCTGTTAGCTTCTATTTTATTTTAATCCTTTCATGGCTTCTGTAAATCCTGCTCCAATACAAAAATCTCTATGGGGTTGACTGTGAAGCAGGCTGCTGATCCCTAGCCACTTCACAAAGCCATTTCATTTGTCACAAATTGCTGACATTTTAAGTAGAGGCTAAGGACTAAATGAGAGAATGAACCCTCCATTCACACTCTTGGGATTTTGTGGTTCCCAGTGAGTCTGATGCTGGGTAGAATCAAGGGACTTCGATTCGATACAATTCAGTTCAACAAGGCTTTATTCAATATGTGCACAAGGAGAGCCCCTGGTAGGAAAAATCAGGCAGAGTCCCTCCAGCAAGGAGCCCCTCCCCTTGCTATGTTATAGCACATGGCACTTGCATAACAAGTTACATAATGTGAACATCTAACCAATCAGAGTTAACCTTTCCATATATGGGTTTGTTTCTCACATGCTCATAGTTCTCCATTCCACATGCTGAGCTCACCCCTCTCCCCCTGGCCTTCTCTAGAATGTTCCTAGGCTGGGGAGCCACAGCATGCTTCCCTATGCATAAGCACCCTGCAAACCACATTTTATCCAAAATGAACACAAGCATACCCTTCAACACCAAGATTTTATCTGCTTTTTTGGCCAGAAATTTCCCTCTATTGCTATCACAGGTTCAGCTCTGTTAGTAACAGCAGCAGTGAGAGCGCTAGTGTAGACAAGGTGCCAGAGCAGGTGCTTAGAAGGGTTATCAATAAGCAGGGTTAGAAGATGTGGTGGTTAAATGCTGGCTGCAAGACTACCCATTCCACTATTGCTTGCACTGGTGGAACTGCATCAGTATTAACCCAAGAGCTTATCCTTCTAGGTCAGGGTTGAAGCAGTTTGGTGGGGCAGGATGGGAGAAGCCTGCACAGTGCTGTGAATAAATAGAGGATTTTGGTTTCCAGCACCATCGATTTGGCACCTTTCACCCAAAAATAAAGGAATTGAGGCAAAACAGGTTCCTTAATGTACTCATGCACATGCCAACATACAGAATCCTCTTCATTCTATTCCAGTGCAATACTAGGGTCTAGGCTTAGGCTAGCTTATTTCTAATATTAATAAATATTTTTTGTCATGGGTAGCTATATGAACACAGAAAATAAATGATCCCTGCCTTGAAGACATAACATTGCCGAAAGAAGCTATGCCACTGCCGCCTTCTTGTGTGTTTTGCTAGTGAGAGTGTGAGAAAGTAATTGCCAGTGTTTTTCCTTCATGCCACTTTTGGAATCTGAAGAAATTCTCTCAAGTAACAGTTATAAAAATATGAAGGGAAACTCAACTGAGCATGAAAGTTCTCTGCAGATAACAGAGGGGAAATATCAATCTATCCTAATCACCTTTCCTGCTTTGAAACAAAGATTGTCCTTCACGGTGTTGTTGCCAGAAATGCCTTAACACATGAAAATGGTTGGAGTTAGGATGAAAGCTCCACAGGCCTGACCAGGTGCGTAACAGTTCTAAAAAGGTTGGCATGTCAAAGTTGAAGGGCTAGAGTGGAGGTGGTATGTGTACCTTTCAGATAGAAGTATAAAATATCTTCCTACATGCTCAGTGGGGCAGATAAAGGCTGATACAGGAATAATCTAGACCTGTATAATAAATTCTAAGAAAGGCCCACACAATGTGAACTCTGAATTTCTGGGTTAGATACTGCAATGGGAAAGCTGGCTGCCCTAGAGTCCAGGTTTTGCAGTGGCTCTGAACCCATTCCACACAGCCAAGAAGAAACTGAACATGCTCCTGTTTACTAGCCGCTCTATGAAAACAAGAGAAGGGACGAGAATAAATGCTGGGAGTGGGAGTTTGACAAGAAGGCCTTTGCCACTTACAACACTGCTTTTGATGTTCCCTGCCATTAAGTAGCAGTGCGGACAACGGGAAAGAGCATTTAAACCAGTGGTAGTTAATGTCAGCTTCAGTGGACCCCAAGGGGGCTGCCGGAAATTTTACCATAGAAGTGCATTTCTCTGGCAAATTATAGTTCTGCTGGAAAGGACATTCAAGTGCAAAAGAGGAAATCGGCATGAGCTCAGCAAATGCCTTTTGTAAAGAAACTTGCTGCAACCATATTGTGTAGGCTGACTCCACAAATGAAAGGAACAAGACTGGGGGGGGAAGGGCACGCATGTTTTCAGAATTAGCTTGCCAAAATATGAATATAAAATAACCTCACTCTAGCAATGAAGCTGCTGTTGGCTCCTTCCCTGATAGCTTTGGGGGTCAACTGAGCAAAGAGGCTGATCCTGGTTGCTCCAGGGGAGACATGACTGGAGAGAAAAATTAGGGCAATGATTCCTGTTCCTCTGGGCTGAAGGGCTTATTGGTCCTATCCCTGTTCTTCCAGCTACTGAATGAGGGAGCTATAATAGGAGACAATCCTTGCTCTAGATGGTAGATGTGAGGGGAAGGAGGCCAGGAACCAGGGACACTGAGTGATGGAAAACCTTCCCTCTGTCCCTCTTGTCTCTACCTCAGCAGATGTCAGCCTTTTGGTCTCCATACTGCCCCACCAAGTTGTCCCTCTAGTCCATGGTAACTGTGCTTTATCAATCCTTCCAGGCACTCAGTTAAACCATCTCAAACCAGTTTGGGGCTGCTCTCTCCTATCCCACATAACCTGTTTGGCCATCTCCTCTTTGACCCTTTCCTTCAAATGCACATAAGGAGTTATCACCATCTTTGTGCCTCTCTAAGCATCGTCCTTAGACTACCGTCATGAGCCATTAGCCTGAGAACAGAAGTCCAAAATAGAATCATAGCACTGGAAGGGACCTTGAGAGGTCATCTAGTCCAGTCCTGTGCACTCGTGGCAGGGCTAAGTATTATCTAGACCAGGGATCGGCAACCTTTCAGAAGTAGTGTGCCGAGTCTTTCTTTATTCACTCTAATTTAAGGTTTTGCGTGCCAGTAATACATTTTAATGTTTTTAGAAGGTCTCTTTCTATAAGTCTATAACTAAACTATTGTTGTATGTAAAGTAAATAAGGTTTTCAAAATGTTTAAGAAGCTTCATTTAAAATTAAATTAAAATGCAGAGTCTCCTGGACTGGTGGCCAGGACCCAGGCAACGTGAGTGCCACTGAAAATCAGCTCGAGTGCCGCCTTTGGCACGTGTGCTATAGGTTGCCTACCCCTGATCTAGACCATTCCTGACAGGCGTTTGTCTAATCTGCTCTTAAAAATCTCCAATGATGGAGATAGCACAACCTCACTAGGGGGGACAGAGAAGAGATGCTTCCTGTTTCCTCAGGGGCACAGGAGATGTTTGGGCAAATACTTTTTCATGTTCCTAAGGGCCTGGGCATGGGGGAAGATGCATACTTTCCATAATCTGGCAAATACGGGAAGGAACACCACCACCTGTTCTCACAGGAAGATGAGACTTTTGTTTGTTTTGGAGGGAAGCACACTTTCTGTGGCCCATCTGGGTGAAGAAAGCATGAGGAGGAGCCCTCCCTAATCCCTTTGTAGGGGTAGGTGGAACGCAGAGGGTTCCCTTCCAAGCTACGTTCTCAGGGGTTCCTTTACCAAAGAGGGCTGGGACATGGGAACTGTTTCTTGTTGCCCAGAGTCTGCAGGTGGCACAAAAGTGATGCTCCTTGTCTGTGGTAGGCAGCATTACCCCCATTCCCAGAGGGTCATTTCCTGGGAGTAGGGTTATATTTGGTGCAGAGCATACTCCCGTTTCCCCAGGAGGAGGGAAAGGCTCTCCCTGCTCTTCGGCAGGGGGAGTGGAGCACTGGGAAGGAGGGTGTGTCCTATTCCAGTGGTGCCAACTCTCATGTTGGCATGAGTCTCACAATATTTGGTGTTTTGCTTGAAGGCCCAGCTCCAGGTTCAGGCACCAGAATGTAAATACTGTATAAAGGACCCTGATTATTTTATGAACAACATTAATGATTGGGGGGGGCTAAATCATAGTATTTGAGTGCTTAGGCAACATTAAGCAGGGGAGGAAGGAGGGAGCTTAGGAGCTGGAGGCTGTGTAGGGGACTCCCTATTCTCGGGGGGGAGGGGAAGGTGGAGCTGGCACAACCATGGGTGACCTCTGTTGTGGCACTGGGGGAAGGGATATTCCCCTGTAAGCGGATGGAGGAAGGAGGGGGCAATCTCTGTGTGGCACTTTGGAGGCTATTCCTCTGAGGGTGATCTCTGTCTTGGCATTAGGGACGGGCCATTCCCCCTAAGGGGTGGGAGGATGGTGTCTGTGTCACAGGGCACAAGGGCTGTTCCCTGCAGGAGGGTCTCTGTGCAGGACCGGCGCTAGGGTTTTAAGCGCCCTAGGCGGACAGCAATTTCGCCGCCCCGCCTGCTGGTCCCACGGCTCCGGTGGAGCTGCCGCAGTGGTGTCTGCGGGAGGTCCACCAGAGCCGCGCAAGCAGCCGACCGTCTGCAGGCACGACTGCGGCAGCTCCACCGGAGCCGCGGACCAACGAACCCTCCGCAGGCACCACTGCAGCAGCTCCCCGGCGGCGCCCTGACCCAGGGGACACCCTGGACTGCTGGCTGCCGTGGCGGCACCCTGACCCGGGGGACACCTTGGACTGCCGGCTGCCGCGGCGGCGCCCTGACCCGGGGGACACCTTGGACTGCCGGCTGCCGTGGCGGCGCCCTGGCCCAGGGGACACCTTGGACTGCCGGCTGCCGTGGCGGCGCCCTGACCCAGGGGACACCCTGGACTGCGGGCTGCCGCAGAGGCGCCCTGACCCAGGGGACACCCTGGACTGCGGGCTGCCGTGGCGGCACCCTGACCCGGGGGACACCTTGGACTGCCGGCTGCCGCGGCGGCGCCCTGACCCGGGGGACACCTTGGACTGCCGGCTGCCGTGGCGGCGCCCTGGCCCGGGGGACACCTTGGACTGCCGGCTGCCGTGGCGGCGCCCTGACCCAGGGGACACCCTGGACTGCCGGCTGCCGTGGCGGCACCCTGACCCGGGGGACACCCTGGGCTGCCGGCTGCCGCGGTGGCGCCCTGACCCAGGGGACACCTTGGACTGCCGGCTGCCGCGGCGGCGCCCTGACCCAGGGGATACCCTGGGCTGCCGGCTGCTGCCGGCAGCTCAGACTCCCTCTGTCCCAGCAGCAGCGGCTGCTCAACCATTTAAAAAAAAATTGGGGGGGCTTTTTGGCACCCCCAAGTCTCGGCGCTCTAGGCAACCGCCTAGTCCGCCTAAATGGTTGCACTGGCCCTGTCTCTGTGGCAATGGGGGGGGGTCTGTTCCCTGGGGGATGGGTCTCTGTGGCATGGGGGGTCCATTCCCTGGGGTGAGGGGGGGTTTCTGCAGCACGGGCGGGGGGTCTGTTCCCCAGGGTTGGGGGGTCTCTGTGGCACTGGGGGGTCCGTTCCCGGGGGGGTCTCTGCGGCACGGGGGGGTCCATTCCCCAGGGGGGTCTCTGTGGCATGGGGGGGTCCTTTCCTAGGGGGGTCCGTTCCCCAGGGACGGGGGGAGGGTCTCTGCGGCACTGGGGGATCCGCTCCCCGGGGGGGTCTCTGTGGCACGGGGGGTCCGTTCCCCGGGGGGGTCTCTGCGGCACGGGGGATCCGCTCCCCGGGGGGGTCTCTGTGGCACAGGGGGGGTCCGTTCCCCGGGGCGGGGGGAAGGTCTCTGCGGCACTGGGGGATCCGCTCCCCGGGGGGTCTCTGCGGCACGGGGGGGGTTCCGTTCCCCGGGGGCGGGGGTGTCTCTGTGGCACGAAGGGGTCCGTTCCCCGGGGCGGGGGGAAGGTCTCTGCGGCACTGGGGGATCCGCTCCCCGGGTGGTCTCTGCGGCACGGGGGGGGGGGTCCGTTCCCCGGGGCGGGGGGAAGGTCTCTGCGGCACTGGAGGGTCCGTTACGGGGGGGGTCTCTGCGGCACGAGGCAGAGGCGCTGCTCCCCGGGGCTCGGAGATGGAGGCGGCCCTGAAGGGGACAACTCCCTTCCTGGCCCCCGGCGGAGACGTGGTGGCGGCCGCTGCTGTGAGCCGGCCGGGCCGCCAGAGGGCGCCGCCCCCTCGGTTGCCCGGGCTCAGCTGAGTCGCCTCGGGCCGCGCGCGCGGCCCCCGTGACTCGCCCGTGCGCGGCCCGGCCCAGCCCGGCCCAGCCCGCTCCCCCTGCCCGAAGCCGGCGGCCTGGCCCAGCCCGGAGCGGAGCGGAGCCGGCACCATGTGGCTGGGCCCCGAGGAGGTGCTGCTGGCCAACGCGCTCTGGGTCACCGAGCGGGCCAACCCCTTCTTCCTGCTGCAGCGGCGGCGGGGCCACGGCAAGGGCGGCGGCCTGACGGGTGAGGCGCCGGGCGGGACCGGGACCGAGGCCGGGGCGGCCCTACGGTTGCCTATAGCTGAGGGGGCGGGGCGGGAGCCTGGCCTGAGAGGGGACGGGAACCCAGGGCGCCCCCAGGCGGGGTGAGGGGCCCCTTCGTCGCCCCTTTCCTGCCCATAGGGATCCTAGGCAGGGCGAGAGTCCCCATGGGGAGGGTTCCCGCTGCCTTATTGGTGGCCATAAGCATCCCAGGTCTGGCTCCCCTCGCGTGCAAGGTGCGTGTGTTTGGTGAGCGACAAGGCTGACGTGCAAATAGTGACAGGAGCTGAGCTCAGCAGTGATCCCCCGGGTGCATTTAGGGGCTGGTCCCATCCCCAGTTAGGTAGGGCAGGTAGGCCAAGGTGCATGGGTAGCTTGTTAAATTTCTAAAAGGGCACCTTCCTGCATTCTCTTTTGCTGCCCTGCCTCAGCCTGGGAGACCTGACCTTAGACCTCAGTCCGTCCCCTGCTTTGCTGCACATTGGGCTACCCGCATTTCCCATCCTTGCTTGTCAACTGCCCTTCTCTCCAAATTTTTCCCATTTCATGTTGAGATGCTTGATATCATTCAGAACTGTTCGTTTCCATGTTATTCGCCATCTTTTTCTCTTTCTTCTTGCATTTTCTGGCTTCCATTCAAGGGTGGTATTTGGTAAGCGCGCTTTTTCCATGCTCAGTACATGTCCGAGCCACTGATGTCTTCTTTTGTAGATTATTTGTGAGAGGGTACCTTGTTCAGTAATTTTTCCAACTTTTTCATTTGACTTCTTATCCCTATATGTTATTCCCAGTATTCTTCTCAGACATTTGTGATGAAATGCATCCAGCTTTTGCATATCTTTTTGGTAAGTTGTGATGGTGATAACGCTTGGGAGAAGATCCTTGTAAAGATCTGCAAAGCCATTTCATTTCCCTTCCTCCTCCTTAAAACTCTCCTTTGCACTAACACCTACAAAAATCATGATAAAGGTTAGGCCACTGGTTTGCTGTGACCACTGCCAGTCATGCTGACCAATATTGTCTCATTGTTTCCTTGTGCTGCTCTGTCGTATCCATGCATTGTCTCTTATACTTAGATTAGAAGCTCTCTGGGGCAGGGACCACCCTTTTGTTTTGTTTGTACATGGCCTTAGTGCAATGTGGTCATGACTGGGGCTTCTAGATGCTACCACACTATAAATAATAATAGAAGTAGATGGAATAATTTTTTTCTGTATGGGAAAAGATAGTTGTTTGTATAATATTCATATAGTCTTGACTTGCTAAAGTATCTTCCTTTTTGTGGGTTTATATGATTGGCAACCTTTGTATGAGTTTGAGAAAGGTATTATAGTTTTAATGTGCACATATGAGAGAGTGTTTTGTGATGGATGCAGTTGGTTTAGACTTTATAGTTATGAATATTTTGTTACAGTGGCAAAATGGAAGTTGTTTGCTGGTCAGTGAGAATTATTCACTTTATTTATGTGTGCCAGATTTAGGTATAAAGCATAGTGAAGGAAGTGATCATAAAGGGTTTAACTGTGATCAAAAACCAGTGTTTGCAATCACTTTCAAAACATCTCTCAATAGAATACATACAACTTTCATTGTGTGAAACGCAGAATTAGTTATGTAAATATTGTAAAATGTATAGGTCACATTTAAGCTAGTTTGTGAAATGTATAGTATAGTCAGTTTTTATATGTCAACACTTGTTAATAAAATGTACTCAATATAAGATGATGTAATATTTACATAAATTGCTGTAGTTGTGCATTTTTCCACAATTTTTAAAGGCAAGGGGTTTTTATTCTGTTTATGTAGTGTATATCAGTTATTTGAAGAATCTTAATTATTATTTTTTTTATGCTGGAATTTCCTGTTTTCAGAAAGAAGGTATAAGAAGAGATGATTCTCTGGTGCTGTAGATCTCCTGAAAGTTTTAAACATTTAAATTAGAGAAATTAAGTGACTGAACCTAAAAGCCAATTTGATTCCAGTGCAAACTTTTTTTTTTAACATCTGAAAAGGATGGTGGCTGTCTGTGAAGTCCTAGACCTCTAGAAGCTACAGATAGGCACTGTCCTTGTTCAGTGTGTCTTAATGTTTTGGGGGAGTAGAAGAACATAGGGTTATGACTGAGTCAGTTAAGTACTTGCACCCTTAAAAGTTTGAGCACAATAGCATTTAATGTTTTCAGTCCAATATGCCATGTGTAAATTGTACACACTTGGCACTCAATCATGGCAGGTATTTAGAGAAAGTAGTCTTTTATTTTAAAAACTAATATTCTGTTAACCAACTTGTACAAATATATGCAAAGCATCTACACCAAAATCAGGCACCCATTGTGCTAGGTACTGTATGTATGCACTGTAAGAAACTGTGCATGTCCCAAAGAGCTTATAGGATAAGGCTCTAATCTTGCAGTTGATAGCAAGTGTGAACCTAACGGTCTACTCTTTCCTGTCACGTGCAGGATCAGGGCCTCAATAGATAAGACAGACAAAGGGTAGGAGAAAGGAAGTATTGTTATCTGCATTTTACAGATGGGGAACTGAGAGAAGAGATTAAACAATGAGGAGTCCTTGTGACACCTTAGAGACTAACAGATTTATTTGGGCATAAGCTTTTGTGGGCTAAAACTCACTTCAGCAGATGCACAGAGTGAAAAATACAGTAAGCAGTATATATATGAAAAGATGGGAGTTGCCTTACCAGTTGGGGGGTGAGTGCTAACGAGGCCAATTCAGTTAAGGTGGAAGTGGCCTATTCTCAACAGTTGATTACTTTTGTAGTGCTGACAAGGCCAATGCAGTCAAGGTGGACATCACCCATTTCCAGCAGTTGACACGAAGGTGTGAGTATCAGCAGAGGGAAAATTACTTTTTGTAGTGATCCATCCACTCCCAGTAGATGCAGTGCCATGTACATTGGCCAAACCGAATAGTCTCTACGCAAAAGAATAAATGGACACACATCAGACATCAAGAATTGTAACATTCAAAAACCAGTAGGACAGCATTTCAATCTCCCTGGACACTCAATAACAGACTTAAAAGTGGCAATTCTTCAACAAAAAAACTCCAAAAACAGACTTCGACGAGAAACTACAGAACTGGAATTAATTTGCAAACTGGACACCATCAAATTAGGCCTGAATAAAGACTGGAAGTGGATGGGTCATTACAAAAAGTAATTTTTCCTCTGCCAATATTCACATCTTGTCAACTGTTGGAAATGGGTGACGTCCACCTTGATTCCATTGGCCTCGTTAGCACTACAAATTTGTATCTAGTGATCAGCAGATTAAAAAATTACCCAAAACAATTTCCATTAACTATATTTTCAAATACAGAGCTTGTGGGCACTAATTTAGAATTTGTGTTTAAATGAGCCTTCTCTCTAGTTTTTTGGGGTTTTTTTATATTTCTTTCTGTACTCTTGTAGTACACCTCTACCTCGATGTAATACTGTCCTCGGGAGCCAAAAAATCTTACCACGTTATAGGTGAAACTACGTTATATTGAACTTGATTTGATCCGCCAGAGCATGCAGCCCCACCCCCCCAGAGTGCTGCTTTACCGCATTATATCCGAATTTGTGTTATATCAGGTGGTATTATAATGGGGTAGAGGTGTATATATTGCTTGGGAGACTGACAGCTATCAAAAATGAATAGTATAAAAATACAAACTCTGAAGCCTCTTGTACTGGTTATATGTAATAGAATAAGTGATAAACCAGCTTAGTGATATTTAGTAGCTTTGAAGGAGATGAAATTTAACCATTATCCAATCTTTTGAATCAGTATCAAAGTTCTCAGAGAGTTTCAATGTATCCTCTTCAGTCATTTTCAGAAAAATGATTTGCTGATTTTTATATCCCAGAGGATAAATGTTTTGGCTTGAAATTTCACTCTAAGTTAGGAGGAAATGAAAATTCCATAAAATCTCTTTTGATCAGCATAAAGTCACCAGTTCAGGAAAGCATCCGTATTCAGGACAACACTGCAGCAAAAACTTAACTTTAAACATGTGCTTAAGTGTTCTCAATAGGGATGGAACTAAGCATGTGCTTATGTGCTTTTTTAAATTGTGGCAAAGTCCTTCCACATCCTTTGGGTGGGAGACTGTAAGTCAAGAAAAGGAAGTTTTCTTTTGCATTGCAGCCTGAGGATTCATTATTTTTTTGTGATAGGGGAGAGGGAAGTTGTTAGGCTCCTGATCCCTCTGTAACCTGCAAGGGAATTCTGTAACATCTTCTGATAGAAAGAGAATTACCCTTAACATTTAGATTTAGGATCAGTTTAACAAACAACCAAACCACAAAAACAAACAGGTTTCATTTCCCTCCCTCACTCCCCCCCTTTATGGCTACTATCCCCAGTATTATCAATATTTAGTTCCAAAAGTACTTTCCTTATTTTAGTACAGTTTCATACTGTTCAGAGCAAAGACTTCTCTGCTTGTGGATCTGATCCCATTCCCATCTAAATTGCTAATTTAAGAAGTGATTAAATCAAATTTGCCTTCTAGAAATGTCACTGAGAGCTGCGAACATCAGCTTTTGCTAGTATTTGCTCAGATATTTCTCTCTGTTTGGTTCTACTCTGGTTGAGTATATCATCTTACCTGTGCTTTGCAAAGGTGGCACTGAAAGCTGTGGCCTACAAAAATCCTCTGCTGTATTATTTTTGGATTTTGTCATAGTTAAAATCTCTCCTGATTTTATAAGAATATGAAATCTGTAGGGTCTGTAACTTTCGGTTCTTCTAATAATGTTTTAGGTACATCAATGAAAACTCCCCGGAACTACCCAAAAGCATTATCTGTGTTGGGAACTGGTCTCTACCCCTAAAAACTTTATATTTTTTTTTCAAAGAGGGCTTATGATTTGAGTGCTTGCCATTTGAACAGTATTTATCTTAGACTTGAATATCTCCAGAAAAACTCTTTCCTATGTGTTCATTACAAACACTTTCATAGGAACATCTCCTTCCAAAGAAAGTTTAAAGGGAGAGTGTCACCTCGAGGCTTATAATGGACATCTGATTGCAGCCTTAACAATGAAGTTATTAACAGTGTTCAGGGTTAGCTGTTCAGTACAGATAGTTTGTTTGCTCCTATGACTGGATGTTCGCCACACCCTCTTCCAAAGTTCCAAGACTGAGACACCATTGCTCACCTGTCCCCTAGGAATGCCAAGGGGCTATGCATATTGCTTCCACCATCCGTTTGAGGCTACATTTCTCCTTATCCCAAGTCTCTTATCAATGGCTCACTTTGTTTATCTTCAAATCTTTTGTTTCCTAGGTCTGCTTGTGGGAACCCTTGATGTGGTTTTGGATTCCAGTGCTAGAGTTGCCCCTTACCGGATCTTGCACCAGACTCAGGACTCGCAAATCTATTGGGCAGTGGCATGTGGTAGGTACTACTGTGATTACTGGCAGGTGGCTACATGTATATTATTGCACCATTCAAACGGTCAGTTATACTAAGGCTGAATGTTACAACTCTCACAGGAGTTATGGATTTTTAATGTGTCCACAACTTTTTTGTGATGATAATAGGTGAAGCAATTTCATTAAGAACCTTGACAGCTCTTAAATCAAACTTCCAAGCAATATGGGTTGCTAAAACTGTCTGAGCTCCAAAATCTGAGGTCCAGTGAACTGTCAGCAAGAGCTTTATTTTCTGCAGGGGTTGTGTGGATTCTCCCTCCTCTGAGGTGTGCGTGTATGTATGCAGGAGCAATAATTTGGAGAATTTAACTGGGTTTACTAAGGACTCCTGTGGCAGAGCAACTGCTGTGCTCTGATATACTCATTGGTAGCAAAGCACAAAATGGGAACGTACAAAAATGGGAAAATGAAGGTTATTCAGGGTGCTGATCAATACCCATGATTATCTCTTTACTATATTGTCATGGCTTAGTCCTTTCCAGCCTAATTAGTGCCTGATTTTTCCTTTAACAAAATGTAATGAGAACTCCAGCCCCACATATCCTTTGCATTCCTTGTATTTGTAAAGCACCATTGCTGTACTGGAATCTTAGCATTCCTTACTGCACAAGGCCAGGTGTGAGTTGGGTAATATGCCCTTTTAATATCTGATAGAGAAGTTTGGTCATTGGGAGGATTTCGGTCCTACCCACTGATGAGGAGAAAATTGTATTCAACTCAACCTTATGGGTCAGAGTGACCAGTGTATGATGGGAAATCTTTGCTGAAGGGAAGTAAAATGTGAGCCTAAAAATAATCTCCCTCTGATCCCACAAATATCAGTTTCTGCCCCTGTTCCCCTCCTTCCTCCAGATGGCCACGCAGTCTCTCCTGTAGAGCCGCTTAAAGCCTACAGGAGAGGAGAAGCTTAGAACTGCTGCGTTCCTCCACAGAAACCCATCAACTCCCATTTGTGGGGAAGAAGACACAGGAAGAAAGCAGGAAAGCAGAATGATGGGTGAGAAACTCAGACCAGAAGGAAGCAGCATTTTTATGGATGTACATGATGCAAATTGGGATTTATATAGCAATGTGACAACAGTAAATGGTGCAACTAGCCTCAGAATCTCATTATGCATGGAGCCCTGCATCTAAGGAAGAATGTAAAGTGCATGGGCAACAACATTAGTATCACGCTGTCTGGAGTGCCTGACCACTGTGAGTGACTCTCTCAGGGCAGACTGTCAGAAAACAAGGGCAGACACCCCAACCTGGGTGGTATGTTCTAGAATTAGATTTCACCAAGCTAAAAAATGTGAACTCCTGGATCATTGTAGCAGTCTTACAGTGGAGTCACAGTCAGTCCCCTTAGCCTCTCCAGCCTATCTTGCCATGCAGGCAAACTGAACTTTGTGATAAAAGGTTATTAAAACCAAAAATCACACCACATTGGGTTTCTCCTAGTCCCAAAGTCGCTTACCCCTAGATCAATTGGTAGTCTGGATCTTACACCAGAGACGACACTGGCATCCAATTCCTTAATAAACTAACTGAAGGTTTATTGGCTAAGAAAAGGAATTAGAGTTATTGAGAGCTTAAAGCAGGTAAACCATAGTTTGTAACTCCAAATGGTGGCAGTGATGTAATAGACTGCCAGTTTCCCAAAAGTCGTTTCCAGGGCTACCCAGAATAATTCTGGGGATCTCAGTCTTCTCGTTCAGTTATTCTGCCCCGTTCTGCCTAAATATATACTAATCCATTTAACTCCTTTGATATTCACGCATAAGTGATTGGCCTAGGGCTCTGGCCTGAGGTGGTCTGTCAGGGTCAAAATTAGCTTCTTAGTTAACTACTTTAATCCTTGAATTACGTCTGAGGCAGTGTTTCCCAAACTTGGGATGCCGCTTGTGTAGGGAAAGCCCCTGGCTGGCCGGGCCAGTTTGTGTACCTGCCGCGTCCACAGGTCCAGCCATTCGCGGCTCCCACTGGCCGCGGTTCGCTGCTCCAGGCCAATGGGAGCTACTGGAAGTGGTGGCCAGTATGTCCCTCGGCCCACACACTTCCAGCAGCTCCCATTGGCCTGGAGCAGTGAACCGCCGCCAGTGGGAGCCACGATCAGCCGAACCTGCAGACGCGACGGGTAGACAAACCGGCCCGACTCGCCAGGGGCTTTCCCTACATAAGCGACATCCCAAGTTTGGGAAACACTACTCTAAGGAGTGCAGTTTTGTGCACTAAAAGGAAATATATAGCAAGTATTTGCTTGTGTCAAGGTTTTTTCCCCACTTTGAACTTTAGAGTACAAAAAGTGGGGACCTGCATGAACACTTCTAAGCTTAATTACTAGCTTAGGTCTGGTACGCTGCCAGCAGCCAGAATTTAGTGTCTGCCACACTTTCTGTTCCCCCAAAACCTTCCCTGGGGAACCCAGCTCCAAACCCCTTGGGTCTTAAAACAAGGAGAAATTAACCATCCCCCTCCTTTTCCCCCTAGACTTTCCCCTCCCTGGGTTGCTTTGAGAGGCTTCACACAGATCCAAACTCCTTGGATCTTAAAACAAAGAGGAATTAACCATCCTCCTCCTTTCCCCCCACCAGTCCCTGGTGAGTTCAGACCCAATCCCTTGGATCTTAAAACAAGGAAAAATCAATCAGGT